>NC_132791.1:10615000-11215000 GCF_048418805.1 Vulpes vulpes | reverse complement strand
CCACTTGGTCTCCTCAGTTGACTTGACCCTTCTCCATTTCAGGGACTGAGGGGTCAGCATTTAAGAAACACAAGTGTGCATCAGTCTCAGAAACACCCCTCACCAGTAGTCAACCAGCATTCCAGTTCAAGGCCTATTTCTTTTGGGTTTTAAAATCCAAGATGAGTTCCAGGCTCACCCGAGGACCCACTGCAGAGCTTGGGGAACCTTCATGATCTCCTCAAACTAGCATTTTAATCCTGGTAGTCCTGGAGACATGAACCAGTCTAAAAGGTCGACTTTACCTTTTTGTCCAAGAGGCCGTGGAATGCTCATGCCAACAGGCGCTTGGAGAGTAAGTATCTCAGATGTTCCAGAGTTTTTAGGTGACGTTGCAGGAATCCCTGCTTCTGTGATGCCAAACTACCCTGGTTTCATGAATCCATCAGTTTTGTTCCCTGTACCTTTGCACATGTTTTCACTCTGCGGGAGGGGAACGATTTCTCCTCTGCCTGCCTGCACATTCCCGTTCAGCCTTCAAAACCCAATTCAAGGGTCCCTCTGTGAGGACAGCTTGGATTCCCACCCTTTCCCTGCACCACTAACAGATCTGGCTTCAAATCCCAGCACTTGGCCCATTTAGTGTGTTCTCAAGAAGTGATTATTGTTTTCTCAAATTCTTGGAGGTGACCTGGTTTCTTCTCCAGTCTCTGATAATTAGACCAAGCGCAATATGGGATGCTGGAAATCAACTACCCGGTTGTGAAACCTTTGATTTGAAGCAAGATTCTTGGTTGCTGAAAGGCGAGTTATGTAACTTTGCATTGTGTAATGGGCAGGAGGACCTCGCTGTGAGCCGAGATTGGGAGGTGATTGCTGGTACAACAGCACCTCTGCTTCCTCTCCACCAGGGCCATCACACTTCCCGGCCTTAGCATAGCTCCGAGTCCAAAAAGCACTCAACATGGATGTGCTGTTTCTGGGGGTCAGGAGAGCAAGCTCAGGGAGAGAGGGAGGATCCTGGGAGTCCTTCTCCCATTTTCTCAATGAGACTTAGTGACCCACTTAAAGAACCCATCTTGACTGCCCCAGAAGCATTTCCCCACTTTCAGATAAGAATCAGGACAGGGAGGCAGTCTCATGATTGATGATGAGGGTGACTTGATTTAGAGGTAGGCGTTTGGGTGAAAGATGCCATCAGAGCTCAAAGTGGACATTATTAGTAAGCAAGTGTAGGATTTTTGATGGTATGAAAAACATTGTTTAACATTCTTGGAAAATGATACCTCTTCTATAATAATTCCTTCTACTTTTTTCTATTTGGATATCCTTCAGCCAAAGATTTCCAGCAGAAGAAAGGGTTGAACCAAGAGAGAGAGAGAGAGAGAGAGAGAGAGAACTAGGACCCCCACATGGCAAGCCATGCTGATGGGAACTAAGGCAATCATCATCTCTTGGAGATCTGGAGCAGTTGTTCAGCCATGGTTTTCAATCCATCTCAACCGCTCTTGATGCTTCCCCCCCCAGGAGGCCTTGCTTTGCCCTCAACCAAAGGTGGCTTCTCTTCCTCCACACCTTGTTTGTCTTTTAACCATAGCTATTTGTGTGTCTTAACACTCTCAGTAAATGAAGAACTCCTTCCTTTTGAAGACTGTGGCCATCTGGTTTGGTACAAAGAACATATACTCTGGAGATAAACAAGCTTGGGTTCAGATTTTTATGTCATTGCTTAGCTGTGTGACATTAGATGAGTTACTTAACCTTTCTGACTTGGTTTCATCATCTGTGAAACAGGGATAATGCAGCCGCCTACTTTGCAAGGTAGCTGTGATGCTAGAGGAAGACAATGTGAACGAAGGGCTCTGCGGCACAGCTTAGAGCCCTGGTATTAGACAGCCTCCCTGCTAGCTGGTCAATCCAGTCAAGTTATTTAAACTCCTAAGCCACAGTTTTCCCTTCTGTGATATGGGGCCAACAGGGCCCTCCTCATAAAGGGTGGCAAGGATTAAATGAGTGAATAGATGTCAAAAGCTTACGACACAAATGTGATGCAGAGAGAATGTGCACTAAGTGCTGGCTGTTGTCTGCGCATCCGTTTTGCATCCCCTTGCTTCCACCTTAATCTTCCGAAGCATCTAGAACAGTGCCTGGCAGAGGCAGCAGATAGGCTTGAACTGAACTGAAGTTATGTCATGTGGCTCATCATGTGACTGCCTGAGTGCTCATTTCGCCTGTTCCAGTGTTTTAGAGTGTCAAGGATCTTCCTTAGTTTTTCCTTGAAATCAATTTCCATGTTTAAAGGAAAGACCTCAGCTGAAATGTCAAGATTTAGCTAGTTTAGGGAAGAAGGGAAGTAAGGGTTGTGATCAGGAGACAGACAGAGACAGAGCAAAGAGAGAAAGAGAGGAGGAGGAGGAAGGGAGTGACTAAAAGGTAAAGGGACAGAGAACATTCTGGAGGAGGAATGAACATTCGAAAGATAACCGCTAGAGTCATCGCACAACAGATTGCTGTGTTCCTCCTACACTCATTTGTGAAATCATGTCTTGGATTTTGGAGACATGGGCACTGTCCCTAGGCTGTGATGTTGGTTGGAGGATGGTTGGCGGTTGGCATATTCCTCACCAGGAAGGTTTGGCATCCAAGAATCTGCAACCAGGATGGATCCAGCCCCACAAGCATTGCTCATAAGAAGCCCAGTGAAATCCCTGCTAGCCCCACAAGCTGGTGGCCACAATGGCTCAGACCCTGTCTCTTCAGAAACCAAGTGTGTCATTCTTAGTCGAAAGTTCTGGGGGACATGGCCAGACCCCTTCACACTCGGTCTGGCAGGAGAGCCCAATCAAAGGCAATTGCTGGGCTGTGGGCCACGCCGGTCTTGGCCAGTTCCCTCTGCTTCCAGTGAGTCAAGCCCAACACACAGCCTGTAGAGCGACTTAGAGCCCCGGGTCTCTGCTGCAATTAGAGCATGTAATTGGAAAATCCAAGATAATTCTATTTGGGAGAATTCTCATTTCACCAAAACCCAAGCAATTCTTAGAAACCATCCAGAAATCCCTGCCTGTAGCTTTTTTTTTTTTCTTTTGGTTTCAGAACTATCTCTGGGGAGCACAGGCCAGGAAGAGAACACGGTCATCCTTTAGATTCCTGGATGTAAATAGAAATTTATATCTACCCTGGAAAGGGCTTCAGAGTCAGGGACATGACGTGCTCACCCAGGTTTCATCATACCAGAACTTTCTACCAAAATGTTAGGTAACTACTTTGGCCCACTATCAGACCAGATATCATTTCCTTAAGGATCCCACAGGAGATGCCACCTACTTATCCACACATGATGGCTCCAGATTTTAGGAGATCATGCTTTAGAATAAAAAGCAGTTTAGCTTTTCCAAAACTTGTTATACAATAGGTCATGTTTCACTCCATTTTTTGACCGTTAATCTCCTAAGAAAATGTGGGGCTTTGCATTCACCCCTTCCCTGAGATGTTCAGGAAATAGTATATTTTTGATTTCCTTATATTTCCTTCTCTCCATCCCATCCTGGAGTTGGGCTTTGCTCTGCACAGCAAATTTCTCCCCCTCCTCTTCCTCTTCCTCCTCCTCCTCCTCCTCCTTCTTTTCTTCCTCGTCTTCTTTTAGGAACATAGCCTTTTGTTTTATATGCAGTTTTTTAAAATTTAAATTCAATTAGCCAACATATAGTACATCATTAGTTTCAGATGTAGTTTTCAGTAATTCATCAGTTGCATATAACACCCAATGCTCATCACGTCACATGCCCTCCTTAATGCCCATCACCCAGTTACCCATTCCCCTTCAGGGACCCACAGGTTGTTTCCCAGAGTTAAGAATCTCTCATGGTTTGTCTCATTCTCTGATTTTTTCCCATTCAGTTTCCCTCCCTTTCCTTATGGTCCTTTGCACTATTTCTTATATTCCACACATGAGTGAAACCATATGATAATTGTCTTTTTCTGACTTATTTTACTTAGCATAATACCTTCCAGTCCCATCCATGTCGATGTAAATGGTGGGTATTTGTCCTTTCTATTTTATTTTATTTTATTTTATTTTATTTTATTTTATTTTATTTTATTTTATTTATTTTATTTTATCTTATTTTATTTTACTTTATTTATTTTATTTTTAAAAAGATTTTTAAATTTACCTATTCATGATAGACATAGAGAGAGAGAGAGAGGCAGAGACACAGGCAGAGGGAGAAGCAGACTCCACGCAGGGAGCCCGATGTGGGACTCGATCCTGGGACTCCAGGATCACGCCCTGGACCAAAGGCAGGTGCTAAATGGCTGAGCCACCCAGGCGTCCCGTATTTGTCCTTTCTGATGCTGAGTAATATTGCATTGTATATACAGCACATCTTTTTTATCTATTCTTCTGTCAAAGGGTATCTTGGCTCCTTCCATAGTTTGGCTATTGTGGACATTGCTGCTATGAACATTGAGGTGAGAAACATCTGTATCTTTGGGGAAAATACCCAGTAGCGAGACAGGAATCCATCAAAATCCTAGAGGAGAACACAGGCAGCAACCTCTTCGACCTTGGCTCTGCAAACATCTACTGAAGAAAGTCCTCATCCTGTGGTCTTGCCTGGCTTGACTCTGCATCAAACATCCATCCACTAGGTGTGTTCTTATTTTGCTCATGGTTCCACTTACCAGTCCAATGCTGGAAATAAGCACTTCCCAACACTTTTTTTTGTCCCCTTACCCCCCACTTTTCTTCTGTTTTTCTTCTAAATAATGTTTCTTTTTAAATTTTAAACAAAACATACACGCAGTAAAGTTCACAGATCTCAGATGTACAGCTCAGTGATTTTTTGCTTACATAACATCTGTGTTAACAACCACTCTGATCAAGATATGGACCATTTCCAGAACCCAGAAGTCTCCTGTGTGTCTCCTGCCTGTCAATAGTTCCCACCGAAGGTAATCACCATTCTGACTTCAGTTTTATCTGTTCTTGAACTTCATATAAATGGAATCATATAGCATGCAGATTTTGTGTCTGGTTTTCAGTGCTTTTCTTTTCTTTTTAAGATTTTTATTTAAAAAAATTTTTTTTCTTTTTAAGATTTTATTGATTTATTCGTAAGAGACACACACACAGAGAGAAAGAGACACAGGCAGAGGGAGAAGCAGGCACCCTACAGGGAGCCCGATGCGGGACTCAATCCTGGGACTCCAGGATCATGCCCTGGGCCTAAGGCAGACGCTCAACCACGGAGCCACCCAGGTGTCCTCCAGTGCTTCTCTACTGGGATTTCACATTCTTCCTTAACATATGAGGTACACAGAAGGAATATTCACTGGGATGAATGTGTAAAAACTTCATGTATGAAGCTGATTTTTTAAAAGGACACCCATTTCACTTCTTATTTTTTTTAGAGAGGGAGAGGGGCAGAGAGAGAGAGAATCCCAAGCAGGCTCCATGCCCAGCACAGAGCTCAAAGCGGGACTCCAACTCAGGACCCTGAGGTGAAATCAAGAGTCGGATTCTTTTTTTTTTTTTTTAAGAGTCAGATTCTTAACTGACTGAGCCACCCAGGTGCCCCAAAGGACCTCTGTTCTAAAGAAAATAGTTTCAAGGTCAGACCAGATCTTCTCTAATAAAGAAAATACAGATATTAGCAAAACCATTGCTCATAGGTAACACTGAAAAAGAGTATGTGAGGCATTTCTTAGTCCTATGCCCTCCTCCTCAACACCCACAACAGTAAATTCTTCCGGCTGATTAGGTTCATGTTGGTGTTTATTTTTGAATCATTATGTTCAAAGTGGAGCCTGACCCCAAGGAAGGGACACAGCTCTGGAGTCAGAGCCTGAGGTAGAGTCTGGCTGTCTTGGCCCCACTGTGAGGGTAGCACAGGGGAAAGGGTCAGAGAACCTGGTCAAGATACTTTCTAGTTTTGTTTGGGGAGTTACTCAGCATTTCAGCCTCAGTTTGCTAATCCACAAAAATGTATTGAGTAGATTAAAGGAGACAATAAATAAAGGCTATAAATGTACACCGAGAACTACGAAGCACTAAACAACAATTATTTCCATAAACTAGCTGTGATGGTTCACTTTTTCTATCAAATTGGCTGGGCTGTGGTGTTCAGATATTTGGTCAGATGTTATTCTGATGTTTCTGTAAAGGTGTGTTTTGGTATATATTCATATTTAAATCAGTGGACTTTGAGCAAAGCAGATTACCCTCCATAATATGGGTGGGCCATATCCAATCAGTTGAAGTCCTTAATAAAACAAACACTGATCTCCCCAGAGCAAGAATAAATTCTTCCAGTAGACAGCCTTTGACTTTGAACTGCAAGTCTTCCCTGGGTCTCCGGCCTGATGGCCTACCCTGTAGATTTTGGACACTAGGCTGAGCTCTACAGCATGTACATCAGTTTTCCATTTAGTTTACTGATGTTAATGTTTCTTTACTTTGTTTCTACTTTTATTTCGGATGCCGTCTGGCTTATTATTTCTTTTCCAAATCACTAAGGAATAGATTTAAGTCACATTTTTCTTTGCTTTTCATTATTAAAGATATTTCAAGTATAATTTTTCTTTCCACTACTGTCTTGGCCACCCTCCATAAGAGAGCTATAAGGGGAAATGACTTCTTTGCAGACACACTCTGAGTTAGGTTGTTAGTGACATGTAGACATATTACTTCTAACCACCCCATAGATTTGAGCATGCTCTGCTCATTGGTCATGTTTCTAGACCCTTGGGCTCACTGCTGGACACACTCCAGCCTCCATGACACCAAGGTCATGCTTAAATTTCCTTGGAAGATTTAATGTAAACTCAGGACACTGGTTGTACTTGAATGGAATATGCTCAGCTTTGTCTGATACCTAGAATCTCTCTTCCTTCCCACTGTAATGAACTGATCAGGTCAAAATGTGAAATTTCCTAACATGTCTGTGGTCCTCCCTTAACACAAAGTTTCAATCCAGTCTTATTTCCTCTAACACCGCACTACCCCTCCTCCACCATCTCAACCTGACAGCTTCCCAGGCAAAGGGTGTACCCATCCTGCCTTACACTCTAGAGGACCTGTGGACAGACAGCTAGTGGGCTTTGAGGGAGAAATTTCATCTTCTCCCTTCCTAGTGAAGGCCCTACCACTATATGATGGCCTTTGTGTGTCTCTGATGACCAAAAACCAGGTCAAGGTGCTTGCTGTCAGACAAAAGGAGGTGGGGCCATTATGGTCTGTGCCTTTTGCCATAAAAACTACTGTTCATATTCTGGGATTGTGTCACTGACACATGCATGATTTTAGATTTTAAAAAATTCCCATGTGATCAGAATTCTGTGGCTTTATAATTTTCATCTAACTTTGTTGCATCATGAATTGAGAATGTGATGGACAGAATTTCAGCTTATATTATAGCTCATCTCAGGCCTCTACAAGCTCTCTTCCTCCTCCTCTTCCTCTCTTCTTATTCCTTTCTTCTTTTAAAGAAGTTACGGTAGGAAATAATTTCCCAGATTTTAAATGTAGTTTTTCCTGATGTCAATCAGATCTTTATAAATATTTCCTTTTTTTTTAATTAGTAGCAGGTCTTCTTCAGTTCTTTGATTATTACATTGGTCTGACATCTATAGATTTTGAAACGTGTCAATCTAAGCCATCAGGCAAATATTAATAGCCTAAAATGGCATCATTTGTTGTGTGGCCTTGTCAAGAAGGGACAATAAATTCATCTTTTAGTGGAGTTGTGGTGAGGATTACAATTAATGCTTTTTAAAATGTTTTTAAAATTATTAGCTCTCTCACTTACAGATATATTACACATATCTTTCTGTGTGTATCAAGTATTTTATTTAAAATATAAATAATGAAAAAAATTTAAAAAATAAAAAATAAATAATGTTTATAAAGCATCTGATGTGGTGCTGAATACAGTAGGTGCTCAATAAATGGTACTCACCATTGTACTTTTTACAAGTTTAAATTATGGGGCTGTATGAGAAGAAATGTCTGAGATAAACATGGAAAGTACTCCACTCAAAACCCTGTGTGAGGTATCATAGGACATCTGAAGATGTATAAATGGCAACTTCCTACCCTAGAGAACTTACAGTCTAGCTGTGGTGGCACATAAACATGGCTAGCGAATCAGGACACGGGCCCA
The DNA here is from genome assembly GCF_048418805.1 of Vulpes vulpes. Lineage (NCBI taxonomy): Eukaryota > Metazoa > Chordata > Mammalia > Carnivora > Canidae > Vulpes > Vulpes vulpes. The sequence continues at coordinate 11,206,859 of NC_132791.1, read as the reverse complement.
GTCTATACTCTAGAATAGTGCTTTTCCATCTCTTTTGTGTCATAGAACACAGATTAAATGGCAATATTTGTATGGTGCACAAGGGCAGGTTGGAAGGGATCTGGTGATGCTTGTATGGGGTTCAATTTCAAAAAAATCTTGATTTTTTTTTCTTTATGTAATAATTTATGATGAAATATTACGTATTGAATTTATATAAAACATCCAAATAAACATTTTAAAATTTTCCAGTGAGTAATTGAGCTTACACCATTAATATGACTTTTAAAAATTACAATCCTTGTGTTTCAAATGATTTCACAATCCCTGGCCATATTTTAATAACTGACTTCAAACTTTTTTTTTTTTAAGATTTTATTTATTTATTCATGAGAGACACAGAGAGAGGCAGAGACACAGGCAGAGGGAGAAGCAGGCTCTATGCAGGGAGCCCAATGTGGGACTCGACCCTGGGTCTCCAGGATCACACCCTGAGCTGAAGGCAGGTGCTAAACTGCTGAGCCACCCGGGCTGCCCTGACTTCAAACTTTTGACCATAGACTAGAAGCTTTTTACACAGAGGTAGTTCAAAGTATAAAGCATTTTTGTAACATTGAAACTTTTCTACAGTTGAAATTACATTTAGGGGACCTCATCGCTCTTCCTTTCTTATTAATAAATATTCGATTGTTTATAAAAATGAAATAGACTTCAAATCCAAATTCCCCATTATGTCAAGGGTTTCAGGGTAATAATGAAACTCTAATTTGTGTAGTAGACAAACATTCTCCGAGCAGATAGCCCTTGGTCAGCTAATATATACCACTGAAAGGACCCATCAGCCACCAATAAAAAGAGATATCTAGTGCATGTGAAAGGTGCTAGATAAGGGAATGGAGCTGCCACCTGTCATTACACCCAACAGGACCCCTCAGTGGGCCTCCCCAGGTCTGCCTTACACCAACGGACCATATCTTACACTATCTCCCAAGCCTCTTGAACCTCTACCTCAGGGATCCTTCCAACAGCCCCATAGGTCCCTGCCCACAAGACACTGATGTTACAGGACTTTTGTGTACTAAACCTAATGCATAGCCCCGTTTGCTCTCGTGTGGAAGGTGGCTCACTGAAAGTTATGGTGGTTCAGAATGATTATAGTATCTTTGGTTATGTGTATCTTTATCTGCAAAATGGACTGGAGTTTCATAAAAGGTGAGACATGCCCGGCAAGTGGGCCGTCCCTGAGAATGCCTTCCATCACTCTATGGGAGGTAGTAGGAAAAGCTCGCAAACCATTGACGTGGAGATCAGGACTTTGGAGACAGGTGGGGCTGGGGTAAGAGTGTCAGGTTCTAGCCCCTCATTTTATAAGTGAGAGGAAGACTGGGATCCAGAGAGAGAGGGGAACTTCCCTCTGGTCACACGGAGGGATGGATGGATCCACATAACGCCCCAGCTCCTTCCAAAGCTAACAAGCCAGATCCCACACTCCCCAATGGTACAGGAGGCCCAGGTGCTTCAGCCTGAAAGCACATGCCCCTGGGGAGCCGGGCTCACCTTCCTCCTGCCCTATGCCGTGGTTTCACCAATAATCACTTTGGGTTCTTCATTTTCATTACTTTAGAGTCTCAGACTAAGGATAAAGGCATTTTGGAGGAGAGGCTGCACATTCCTTTGGAAACAAAGAAGCATACTACTTGGTATCAAAGAAATCAAGGGCTAAGATTCTCTGGGGGTGAGAGGTCCTGCGCTCAAGTCTCAGGTTTAGACCAGGGTTAAATTGTCTGTTTGGGGGAATGGTCTAAACTCCCATGTGCATAAAAGCTTGTGCATTTGAAGGCAGTCTGTCCCTTCAGTATCTTCCATGACTCAGATGGAGTCTATCCAGATTCCCTTGGAGAGAGAGCACAGCTTAGTGGTTACCAAGCTGGGTGTGGGTCCAAACTGGCTTTTATTCCCCCTTCACCATGTCCTCTCCATGTGACCCCCAATCTCTAAGCCTCAGTTTCACCAGCTGTACCATGAAAACAATTGGCCTTACTGCTTTAACTCTGTATCAGAGTATCTCAACTTTGGCATTAGGCACATTTGGGAACGGGTGAATTCCTTGTTGTAGGGGCTGTCTTGAGCCTTGCGGGATGTTTCAGAGCAACCTAGTCTCTACTCCAGAAGCAATAGTGCCCCCTCCCCCGGTTGTGAGAACCAAACCATCTCTGGACATTACCAAATGTCCCCTGGGGGGAAAATTGCCCCTGGTCGAGAACCACTACTCTCTGTATTAAGTGAGACATTTGGGAGACACGTGCCTGGCACTTAGCACTGTGGTTACGCCCTGGGTTCAGACTCATCTTTTCCGTTTCCAAAAAGCCACTCAGACTCCCTGAGCATCATTTCTTCATTTTAAAATGGGACACTGGACAATTGTGAAAATCAAACAAGAGCCCTGAAATAAAAATGCCAGGTCACCCATCAAAGCTGCCCAGAGCTGCCTTGACACCCTGGTACCGTGTGGGGGATATTTTGGTAATGAGGCTGCACGGCTGCATGGAAATCCCTCTTTAACCTGCAAAGTAACACATTTTAGCTTCACTTGTCATCCCTCCGTCTCACAGGTGAAGTAGCTGAAGCTCAGAGAGGTAAAGCACCTTGCCCAGTGTTACACAGCAGAGTGCCTGGAATTCGGAAAACATCAACACCAAAGTTGGTGCCACAGCCACGACATATGTGTGCCTCCCGATGATCACAAAGGCCATGATTTAAGTGACAGCAGCCCCTCCTGTTAGCAAAAGGAGCTTCCATGTATAAAATAGATCTCCGTCTTATGACTGGGGTTGTACCACAGGACGATAAGGTAAAATGATTTAGATACTTTTCTCCTGCTTTTAATTCAGAAAAGAGATTATCTCCCTAGGAGCTGCTTGAAGGAAGCTGGAAAGGAAAGGTCAGAGCCAACCCCACCTCCATGCTATGAATCACTCCCTTGGAGGGCTGAGCTATGCCTTCCACATCTAGGCTCTTATTTTTAACTTTGCAAGTCTTGGTTATTCTGGCTTCCTAGGGAAAACCCCTCTGGTGCCTGAGCCTCACTCAAAGTCCGGGCGGTTGTGGGCATCTAGCAGGTGGAAGGGGAGTACAGAGCAGGCTTGTCCCCTTCCCTGGCTTCTACCGGGGAAGGTTCCTGATCTCTGGGGCCCTAAAGCCAGAGCTCAACACCCACCATCACCCCTACCTCTTGTCCCCAAACATACTCAGTTTAGTTGCATTCTAGAGGGAAATCCCCCCTCTGGGTCTTGCCTGGCCTTGGAAATTGTGCTGAGCCAAGGGTGCCTTCAAGAGCGGCTGATTCGTGGTTACATAATCACAGGAAGGGCAGCCTACCCAGGGCACGGGTATATCCAATCATGCATTTCTTCCCTCCTAAGACTCCACTCTGGACACAGGATTCCAGGATTCTGGGCAGCTGAGAGTGCAAGCGGCACAGGAGGTAGGCAGAGGTGGGTTATCTGAAGCCTGGTTATGTCCGGGTAATGGGGCCAGGCTGGGATGAGTAGGAACCCAGGAGGGACATTATGCAGGGCAGTGCCAGGTCAGGTTTTATAAACTGTCTCTGCTGATCACTTGGAGGCTGGATTTGAGTGGAAAGACCAAAGGCAGAAGACCATCAAGGGGCTGCTGCCACAGTCCCAGAGAGAAGTGTTAAGGGTCAGAGCCGGTGACACATCCAGGGCATGCAGAGGCAGGCCCTGGTGAGTCCTCTGGTGAAACTCTGGCAGAGAATAAGGCAGGCTGGAGAAATGTCTTTTTTAAGACTTTGTGATTGATTAGGTGAGAAAGGTAGAAGGAGTAGGAGGAGTCAAGGATGACTCTCAGGGTTCTGGCTGGGACATGTGGGAGAATGATGGTGTCGGCTGTTAGAGAATTGTCTTTCCCTCCTGTCTTTGTTGGCTCAGGCTGCCTTACCAAAATGCCCTAGAATAGGAGGGGGAGCAACTGTAATTTATTTTGTTCACAGGCCTGGAGGCAGCAAGTCCAAGGTCAAGGTGGCAGCATAACCATGATGAGAGCTTCCTTCCTGGTTGCCTTCTCATTGTATGCCCGCATGGCCTGTGTGCTTAGAGAGAGAACAAGCTCTCTGTTTTTTTTCTTATAAGGGCACTAATCCCATCAGACCAGGGCCTCTTGATTGCATGATCTCATCTCGCCCTAATTACTTCCCAAAGGCCACAGCTCCATCACTTTGGGGCTAGGGCTTCAACATATGAATTTTGGGGGATATGGTCAATTCATAACACCTCTCTACTAAAAAGACAGAAGTCATAGTGCCACATATCCCAGGCCACTCCCTGTTGAGCCTCTATGATGACCTCAGAAGGAAGCCTGCAAGCACATGTGTTTACATTCATTCATTTATCCTTCCACCCACAAGGGGAGATGGTCGAAAAGGAGCCTCCTTAGGCAAGTTGGGAGTCAGTTAGGAGTTAACAGTGAAGACTTTTCCTGACCAAAGCATGGCAGGTTGGTTCCCACCCAACCTATGTGAGGCCCTGACCTAGAAATAGGACGTCAGCTGAATCGGATGCACCCCTGTCCTCAGGGATCTCATTATTTTGTAGATCCAGGGGCAGCTCTCTTGGGAGGGTGGCTTCAGGTCATGGACATCTTGCTTCTGGATGTGAAGGTCCTTAGGAGTGACCCCATCACTCTCCTCTTTGGGACAGGCATTCATCTAATGCTCCAGGCAGGGGACGGTCTGCTTGCCCAACTCCTAAGTTCCTGGTCTGAGTGAGCCCAGCTCAGTTTCTCAGGGTGACAGAAATTGTAATCTAAGTGAACTGAGAGCATTTAACCTGTCTGACCGAGCATTGCTAAGTCCAAAGACATTGCAGACTGAAGGTCACCGAACGGGAAGACATTCTTGTTAAAAACAGAAAGAACGAGGTGAAGGCTTTCACCTCAGCAGACTCTGCTCTTCCTTCCTGCCGCCCCCTACCCCCATCCCTGGAGGTCTGTGTTTGCCCAGGGTTATCTGTGGGGTCACTGGGTCTTAGCTCTCTCCAGCGAAAGGAAGAGAAGCCAGGGCTACTGTGGATCAGGTCCTCACTTGCTCTATCTCATTTGAACTCCTCGTAACGCCTTCTTTGTGAAGAGGTGGTTGGAGCCCATCTCACAGTGGAAGAAATTGAGGCTCCAAGAGGTGCAGTACTTTGCCTAAAAGTAACGTGCTAAACTTGCATTTGAGCCTGAATCCAGTTGGCTACTAAGCCTATGCTCTTTTCGCCATTCCATATCACCCATTGGCACACACACAGCACTTTCCATGGCTCCTAATACTCATCCTCTTCTCCTGTAAGTCATGGCTACTTAGATCCAGACTTCTCCTCTTAGTAGAAATGAACAGTCTGGGGGCAGTGACCTTCTTGCTTAACCCTTCAATCCCCACCACACCCAGCAAGGGACCCAATAAATAGTAGTATCCAAATATTGCTTGTTTTTACTGACTTAAAGACTTAGATTCACATATACACCATGATTGGTCCTATCCAAAGGACAAAGCCCACCAACCGCACCTGGCATTTCCCTGTACCCTGAGCTGATTGACTCACCACCCCAGCTCTGTCTCTTGCCCATCCACTTGGGTAGCAGGAACATCGTTCAAGCAGTGACTTCTTCCACCTGGCAAAACTCTGATCAGAGGTGCGAAGGGATGCTATGTTATCTGGGGCAGGTTATATAGGACAGTGGTGCTTTGGACTCCACAAATTCCCAAATCTATGTTGCAAGGTCTGTTTTCAATCTTCAGGCATTGTAGGCATCTCCTGGGGCTATAAGAAGAATGCTCTCATTTCAGGACAGAGTATAGCCAAGAGCCAACTTGGCAAGGGCCAGAGGGATATAAATTCAGAGTGACAACCTAAGGAACATGGTTTTAATAGAAACATACTTCTATTTCTTCTCCAATCACATGTCGACTGTCTGTTTGTATGGGGAGACCTAAGCTCAAATGAGGATTGTCAGAATTGGTAATGGAGGGGCTCTGCTTTTCCCCTAAAGCTCCCCTGTCCTCCAGATGACGACGCTGAGAGATTGCTTGGGTGGCTGGGGACTTCGTGAAGTCAGCATTACAGAACAGCCAGGGCAAATGTAGGTATGATGTGCTTTATGCCATGGGGTACAATTCTGACAGAATTCATTCGAGAAAGTGTTAACAAATCCCTGGACTGTATCGGGCACATGCTAGGTGGCAATGTTTCAAGGGTGAATAAAATACCTCTTTAAGGAGCTTGTGGTCCAATGGAGGAGACAGGCGTATAGAGAATTGCCTAATTAGAATGATGAATGTGTCCCAAGTGACATCTTTGGGCATGGCCCGGAGGGTGGAGAAAAGGCAACTTTGGAGAGAGTGCCTGGAAGGGCCCAACAGGAGACCTCAGGATGAACAAGCAGGGGAGGAGCATTGCAAGAAGATGGAGGCATTAAAAAGAGTGGAGTGTTTGGGGAGCTAACCTAATAGAGCTTGACTGGGCCCAACATTGTGTTTCAGGCATGGTGGAGAAGTAGGAGACGTCCCCGGGGAACTGCATGGTGGTTAGATTACTCATTGCCACACCAAGAAGCTTGGACTTTCCCTTTGGCAACACAATGGGAATAACATGGTCAGAGGTACACAGTGGAACAGTCACCACCACGGGTGCAGCATGAGGGCTTAAGGAGACTGGAATCCGGGCGACAAAAGGATCAAAAAATGGGATTGATGTGGTGGAAGTTGATGGGGACCTGAAGCAGGACAGGACAGTGGGATTGGAGAGACAGGAACGATCAAGGAGATAGCAAAGAGGCATTCTTTAGACACTGTCAATAAATCACCTGGTGTCCACCAAGACCTTTCCGCGATACCAGGACCTCAAAATGGACATCCTCTTTCCTGGGGGATGCTTTCATAAAAAGAAATGCAGGGGTTCAGAAAGGAAGGCATTCTCATGGACATAAGGGGTTTACTGTCTATAGGGCTCCTTCCTGTGCTTTATCTTTTTTTTTTTTTTTTAAGATTTTATTTATTTATTCATGAGAGACACAGAGAAAAAAGCAGAGACATGGGCAGAAGGAGAAGCAGGCCCCCTGTGGAGAGCCCAATGGGGGACTCGATCCCAGGACCCCGGGATCACACCCTGAGCTGAAGATGCTCAACCACTGAGGCACACAGGCATCCCCCTGTGCCTTATCTTACTTGTCATTACAGGAGTCCTGAGAGGCACATTATTAGTCTTTAAAATTATTTTTTATCTGATTTATCTGATTATCTGATTATCAAAAAAAGATATAGAAACAATAATTGTGGAATGCTTAAAATACTTAAAAAAAAAAAAAAAGGAGTAGGAAGTTAGAATTGCCTTAGCCCCAGATTGATAATGAGTTAATTTGTTGGTCAACCGGCTGCTTAGAATGCCATGTTAAGTGAAAAAAATACAAACATTTCAATCCCAATTTTATAACCATAACAACAAAAGGTATTTTTCTAGCTTTTATTGTGGTTACAAAATTGGGATTGAAATATAAATAAGTTTTACCTTTTTTTTTCTTCTTAGCATTAGATTGCAATCTTTTTTAACGCTAATAAATCAAGCCTGCAAGCCTAATTTTGCATTGCTGCACAGTCCTCAAACACACGGGTGTGCTGTAATTTATTAATACAAGTGTCTGCTAATAAGGTGTTGAGGGACATTTCCATATATGGAAACTTTTGCTTTCATAAATATGCTTTGCTAGCCACCCAGTAACCTACATTGCCCTCCTTTTATTTCTCAATTCATTTCTTTTTTTTAATAATAAATTTATTTTTTATTGGTGTTCAATTTGCCAACATACAGAATAACACCCAGTGCTCATCCCGTCAAGTGTCCCCCTCAGTGCCCATCACCCATTGACCCCCACCCCCCGCCCTCCTCCCCTTCCACCACCCCTAGTTCGTTTCCCAGAGTTAGGAGTCTTTATTCATTTCTTGCAGCAAATTCCTAGAGGTGTAATCTCTGGGGGAAAAGGATACGTGAATTTCAAAGACTTGGTATTTAATTAGTGATTTCAATCCACCACACCTTCCCGCAGTGAATGAGCCAGCTTCTATTACCGGCCTTCATCAGCACTGATCACTATCTTTTAAAAAGCTTTGTCAATCTGATAGACATAAAGCCATATCTCATCATTGGGTTAATTGGAGTGTCGTTATCACTAGTGTGGTTCAACTCTTTCTCTTGTTTTCTAGATGAGGAAACTGAGGGTGAGTGACTTGCCCATACCACGGATCGATCCAGTAGGCCGCGACGTTGGATGTACGCCAGCCCACGCAGACTCCCTGGCCAGCTGACTCCCCCATGGGTGACACCGCTCCATCGCCCCGTTGGTGTGGGGGAGAATCCCCCTAACTTCTCTATGTTGACTGGGTTTCCATTCCTTGAGGCCACACGGTCAGGAGCTGCTGCTGGCTTGCTATGTCAAAGCAAGAAGACACCCTTCCCGGTGAGGGGCAGCGGCTCCCTCAGCCTGTCAGAGGGACAGTTCATGCTGTGCTCAGGGTGGAGGCCACCGGTATGGCAAATGCTTAGGTGGCTGGTTTCTATTGAACTCCTGGAAAGAAAATGAGACAAGGAACTGAACCCCATGTTCTTTAGAGAAAACAAGCCTGAGCTGTCAGCCCACAGCCAAATAAACCCTCCCTTGCTGCCTCGGGGCAGGCTCTGCAGCCTGGCACACGAGGAGGCCCTGAGAACCGGGCCCGGCCTACCTCCACCCCGGGATCCACACCACCGTCTGCCATGCCAGCGTCGTTTGCTCACACTCCGTGTTTTCCTAGCATCTGCCTGTGTCTTGTCCTCCCTTTCCTCATCCTCTTCTCTGTTCCTTGTCCTTTTCAGAGGCCTCGATAGCACCAGCCTAGACTCTACCTAAAGTCCTCCCCTGGCGACAGGATTGGTTGTTGATGTGTCCTCGAAGGGAACGTGTCTTACTCAGCCCCATGCGGTCCTGGTCCCACGTTCTCAAGGTGAATGGACTGAATGGGGGTTGAAAGTCCCACAGAGAATCTACAGGATTCCATTTGACATTGGCTGCAGATTCCTTCATTCACCCAATGTGTGTTCACGGAGGGGCCACAGCGAGCCAGACGCCGTTGGGCGCAGCCATAGAACAGACACTCCCTGTTCCAGCACGGAGGCTGTCAGCTTTCCAGCAGCTCTGCGTGTTGGCAGCTCTCAGCTGTGTCCCTCTGTGGGAATGTCCTCAGCTGAAGAGAGTGCCTAGCCCCAACTTTCATTCCCTCTTTGAGGCAGCCTTTATCCAAGACAGGTCAATGGGAGGGTCTGGTCTCAATTTAAGACAACTCTGAAGGGTCGTCCTCAGCTCAGAGTCTCTGTAGGACCAGCTGAGTCCTGTGTGGCTCCTGCTTTGCAGGTCGACTTCTCCATGTGTCCAGTCCTGCCTTCCCCGCTGTTGCACAGGGCTCGATCCCAAAGACTCTTCCCAGGAAACTTCTTGCATGCACATCTTCATCTCCAGGGATGCCACCTTGCTGGGGATCCCACCCTGTGACAGTGGTAAGCAAAACAGACATGATACCTGTTCTCACAGAGCTTTGAAGCTGGCCTAGTCATCAGACCTGCCTTTGTTTCTCCCCAAGGCCTATCCTAGAACATCCAGGCCCATTATAGGTGTGCTCATGGTGACGCTTGCCAGTGGTCCAAGCAAAAACCCTTGCAGCCGTGCCATTCCCTGCAGCCATAATTAAGACAAGAACAGGACTGACTTGGCATCTTGTAATCATTCATATTTGTTCCATAAATCTGATATTGAGTGTCCTCTGTGTCCCAGGTCCCTGTGCCGAGGCCAGGGACAGAGATACGTAAGGTGTAGCTCTGGACTTTGAAGACCATCGTCTGGACAGGAAGATGGATAAGTAACCGGACAGTTGGGGACTTGACGGGATCAAGGCCCCAGTGAAGTCCTGCAGAGCACTCTGGGAGCCCAGAGGACGTGGTAATGGCTGATTTAGGGGGCCAGGGAAGGAATCCCAGAGAAGCAGAAGGAGGGGAGCAGGGTGAGGGTGGTGTTGATCAGATAAAGAAGGAGAAATGAATTTCATATCGAAGAAATGTGTGCATCTAAGCACAACTAGGGGTGAGAGAATGAGCACATTCATGTTCATTATTCACTGAGCTCCACAACACCTGAACGAGGTTGTCTGCAGGGATCCTTATCCCTATTTTATAGAGAAGCAGAGGCCCTGGAAGGATAACTAGCTTGTTATATACGGCTGCTGGACTTGAACCCGAGTCCTCTGATATCAAATCGACGGCTCTGTTTATTACCCTGGTCAGCAAATACGGAATTTTGTTTCTGTGGCCAGTATGGTGCCCGATGAGGATTAAAAGGCGTGGAATATCAAGGCTCAACTCCAGAGGTGCTTGCGTATAGCATAAACAACAACAACAACAACAACAACAACAACAGCAACGTGATAAGGTCATGGGACAAATGCTGGAATAAAGGTTCATGCAAATGCTCTGGGATCATGGCAGAGATAGGCCCCAGAGAAATGTGCTTAGCCCTGTTTAATATTTGGTACCAGTGATTTGGACAAAGACATATAAAGTCCGCTTATCACATCTGTGGCTGACATGCAGCTGGGAGGGATAGAAAAAATGATTGATGACAAAATCAAACTTCTAAATGATCTCAGTTGGCTGGAACGATGAGCCAAATCCAGTGAGATGGAGTGCAGCAGGGGTCCATGTGAGGGCCAGCATTTCCCTTCAAACAATCAATTGTGCGAGAATAGGAGGGAGCCCGGCCTGGCCCCCGGCCATAGGGGAGAGATGTAGGTACTTCCCCCGGCCTCAAGTCCAACTTACACCAAGTGTTTAAATTCAAAGTCTAACCAACCAGCACGCTCTCAAGTCTGTGTGAACATCATGGTCAAAGCGGTGGCTCACGTTTAGTGGGACAGCTCATGAATCAACTTTGAGGGTGGCCTGATTGGGGTGGGGGTCGGCGGGGAGCATCTTCGGATGGAGGAGGAAGTTACTTACACACTTCTCCATCTGAACGATGCTCCCCCCGCACCTACCACCTGGCTGGTCCTGGATAATACGGAATGTTGGTCTAGGCGCACTGGGACCTTGGCCGAAGGACTTGCACTTACATTCTGCTGTTCATCCGTTGTATGACGCTGGGAAAGTCACAGAACCCTGCTAGGCTTCAGTATCCTTCTAGAACGGGCACATACATCCATTGCAATTTCAAAGAGTCCTGTGAGTAACGAATGAGATCACGTATGTAGAATGCTAGACACAGGGCTTAGCCCGAAGGTGGTATTAAAAAATAATAACACAAAGTATTTACTATCCAGACAAATCCAGAGACATCTATCAACAGGCCGTAGGTCCCCAGGGGTCCTTTCGACTTAGGTTTAGAATCAGGCCTTCCGTCTTCAGGTAAGTTTCAGAAGGGATGATTTTTCTTGTGTAATCATGCCTTTCTGTTGGAGGTGTGTGTCTGCGTGTGGGTGCCTGCGTGTGTGTGTGTGCGCGTGTGTGTTGAAGTGCAGTAGAGTTCAAGATTGTGGAAGGACCCAGCTCTGGCATCCCTGGGGGTGTTACACAGGTGACAGAGACAGTCATCCACCTACCGTGATGCTCCACGGGGGGCACAGCTCGTCGGGTCCGGGAAGGCACCTGAATGAGGGTGGCAGGCAAAGCTGTCTTGGGCCCAATCTCCAAAATTCAGTCCACTTTGATTCAAGTTGATCTTGGGGCCTCTGGGGTCTCAGTTTCCTCATCTGACAAGTAAGAGGGTGAGATGAGGGGAGTGGTTCCCAGAGACGCACCCTGGGGAAGGTGCTGTGCGCATCGAGGTCAGCTCCAGGCCGCTCCCTCCTCAGCTACAGTCTGGCCGCCCCACGTTAGGCTACCATGGAGATGAAGCCCCCGTGGCTGTGAGCACCCAGGCAGGAAAAAGAAAAAAAAAGAGTAATTCAGGCAGGTCCTTTCCGGCCAGGCCCACAGCCAGACTCCAGGGCCGCTGTGCGGAGGGCCCTTCCCCGCTGTGGGGGAAGCGGGCGAGGCTGCTGAGGACACGGTGAGCTGAGCTGCTCACACAGTTCACCACGTGTGCCCAGGGTATTGCAGATTGAGCAAAGTAGTGAGAGTGCACGCTTGCCATTTGTGTCGATGAGTCTTTGAAATTTTACTTCCGATGACAGTATTAACAATGAAGTGACAAAAACGAGTTGGAGACTCCAGCTCACTTTGTATTGCGGTATCGCACATGCAGACTTGCCTCGATTGACAGCTTCTGTCAAGAACAGTGTTAGCCACAGCATAAATAATTAGGTGCAACTTTACACTGTGCTCTCATTTTAAAATTAAAAAAAAAAAAAATGTCCTTTTGACATGACACTATGAGGTTGCCAACTTTCTTTTTCTGCAAAAGATGGCTTTTCTTTCTGAGATTATCCCTTTCCCTTTTGAGGAGCTAGAGTGTGAAACTGTCATCCTTTTATGAGACGACATAGCAATTGATGGAAGAGGTTTTTATTTTTATTTGAAATTGTTTTTTTTATCGTGTTGCTTGGAAGGATAAAAGGTTAATGACCTTGTGATTATTTCCCTCTCTAAAAAAACATTGGCCGGGTCCAGGAAAATACAAGAAAAAAAAAAAAGCCTAAAAACACATTAAAAAAGAATTTATGGATTATATCCCTAAAGGAAGGAGATAGATCTATAATCATTAAATAAAATACATGGTTGAGAGCGTTAATTTTGTGTCAACTTGCTTGTGCCACAGGGTGCCCAGATGTTGGGTCGAACATCATGCGGGGTGTTTTGGGATACGTTAACATTTAAATCAGTGGACTGAGGAAGGAGGATTGCCTGCCCAATGTGATACAGGTGGGCCTCGTTCAATCAGTTGAAGGCCCGTGGGACTAGAACGAAAAGGACCCTCCCCAGAATAAGAGAGAATTCTTCTCGCCTGACTACCTTCACACTTGGATATTGGCCTTTTTGCTAACTTTGAACTTGGACTAAGCCATTGGATCTTCCTGGGTCTTGAGCCTGCTAACCCTTCAGGCTACAGCTAACCAGCAGTTGTCCTGTTTCTTAGGACTTTGGGCTCGGAATAGAATCGAACCATCGGCTCCGCCTGGGTCTCCAGCTTGCTGGGTCACCCTGCTTGATCTTGGGACTTGTCAGTCTCCATGATTATGAGCGGAATTACATGAGTCAATTCCTTCTTATACACACACACACACACACACACACACGTCTACAGAAGTATATATACACGTGTATATATGTGTACAAAGTTATTTATTTGTTTATTTATTTATTTATCCATATAATCTATCCCTGACTCAAACCTGAAAATGTCATCAGAGGTCCCCAAATAGCTCATGGCAAATAAAAAGAGCAACTGCTCTCTCAATCTACTTCTTTGGGAACTTCTGCCTCCGTCACTTAAACCCCTCTGCTCCTTCCAGATAGAATGACCTCCTTCCCATCTCATCTTTATCTGTCAAAATCTTACATGTTCTTGGGGCACCTGGGGGGCTCAGTGGTTGAGCATCTGCCTTCATCTCAGGTGGTGATCCCAGGGTCCTGGGATTGAGTCCCGCATCGGGCTCCCCGTAGGGAGCCTGCTTCTCCCTCTGCCTGTGTCTCTGCCTCTCTCTCTCTGTCCCTCATGAATAAATGCATAAAATCTTGAAAAAAAAAAAAAGAAAACCTTACATGTTCTTGAAGGCCAATTTCAAATATCACTGCCAAAGGAAGCCTCTGTTTTGCTTCCCCTGACGGCACGCGATCTCTTAAGTCCACAGAGCCCTCGGCCGTCACTTCTTGGCCTCAGACTCTGCTTTACTGTGTGCTTATCAGTGTATTTCTGTCTCTTCCCTCCCCACTGGGTGGACAGACAGCCGCTCCAGAGCAAGAACTGTCTTTCTCTCTTCCTCCCGGGCGAAGGCGGCTAATAAATATGGGACCAGTTGAATGGAATTGAAGAGTTCACCCTCGCTCCTCTGACTCAAACAACCCACACAAAATTGCCGGGTTGTAAATTTGCGCAGGAAATCTCAAAACATCAAATGTCATCTCCTACTTGCCATCTCCCCACTTTGGACTCAGGACAAGCCTGAAATGGCCCTGTCAGAATCGGTTTTCTTTGGCTGCAACCCCAAAAAGACCTGAGGTGTGAGTGGGAAGGAAAAAAATAAAGTCAGGTTTTTGAATCTGAAAAAAAAAAAAAAAAGCCATAAGAAGTGTTTGGGATAGATTTTTCTGAAGTTTTTGAGGAAGACATGTTCACCCCCCCCCTCCCCACTCTATTTACCCAGCAAGCTTCTTTCTGCAGGACAACCCACCATGGACACGCAGAACCTGGTGGCTACATAAGGCAGTGGCCCTGGCAACACGCTGATTATAGATGGATATGCGTACAGCTTAGCGTGGCATTCAAGGCTCCCTAACCTGCAGTTACAATCCTCTTCCTCCTTCTCTTCAGCTCACTAAATTCAGCTGGTGCAGCCGAGCCAACATTGGCCGTATCCTGCACTGTACCGGGAAGCCAGGAAGCCTGGACTGAGAAGATTAAGTCCATCTCTTCCAGAGGATCAACACTAGATGGTTCTCAAGAAGGAGTGATGTTCACCAAACATGAAACAGAGGAAGTCAGGACTCCGAGCCACATTGCAGAAAACAGTGACACCAGCCAGAACTGGGCTTAATTGCTGTAGATTCTGTAGATGGTGCTTGTAAAGATAGATTTCTATTTACTTTCTAGGGATTATAAAAAAACATTTTTAAAAAGATCTTATTTATTTATTTGAGAGAGAGAGAGAGAAGCAGACTTCCCCCTTCCCTGAGCAGGAAACCCAATGCGGGGCTCGATCCCCGGACTCTGAAAATCATGACCTGAGCCGAAGGCAGATGCTTAACTGACTGAACCACCCAGGAGCCCCAATGACATTTTAAAAATTACATTTTTTTTGGTTTGTTGTATAGTAACCTTATCCAAATTATTTAATCTTTTCAAGCCATGTTTATTCAACCTTAAGATGAATGTCAACATACATAGTAGCTTCTCAAAAAGTGTTTTGCATCAATAGTGGGTAAGAGTGCTCCACGGATTTCCAAATATTATTTGATTTCTACTGGTTTGTGTACACACGGCATAAAGCAGCGTTTGATAGGCTGTGTTCCTGTGGAGGGAAAAGAAGGGGTGCGCAGGCACCAGGACCTCTTCCAAGTCACATTCAGGAATCGCTTGGTGACCCCGCATAGATCACTTTATTTTTCTATCCCTCCCTCATGCCTGACGTAGAAGACAAGGAATACTGTCTCTGCCTTCTATCTACCTCCTCCAAAGATAGAGAAGATGATTTAGAGTCCAGGACACAGTGAGTACCTTTGGGAAAATGGAAGGCAAGATTTTTTTGGTCAATTGCCCTCCCTCTCTTTGCTATTCTTTGCCAAAGACAGTTTTTCATGACATGTTTGTATTTTTCAAGGCTGGTAAGACCTCCAGCTTGGAATGACCTGGTCTCGACTTCAAACTTGGAGAAGCTTGACAAATACGTTGAGGACGAAAGATGCGTGTCTACCTCGGAAGTGAGTACAGGACTGGCGGACGGTTGTCGTGAGGAGAACCCTGGGGTCAGGACACCTGGGTTTGAATTCCTGTGCTGCTTTTCATCAGCTATTTGACAGAGAGGAGCCAATGAATTCACTTCTCTGGTTCTTACTTTTTTTTTTTTTTTTGTATATAAAATAGCAATATTTTATCTATTTCTCCTAAGGTTTCGCATCCACACAGGCCTTCAGTATACTTGCTCCTGAAGCTCAGGCACTTAGAAGGTGACACTGTATGGAAGGCTACCGAAGCTCCGCACATCTCTGGTGCCCCATGGAGAGACATCTCTATCTTCTCTCTCTTCACTCGCTCCCGTGGTGATCTAGTGTTTCATGGTCTCCAATACCATCTACGTGTCTGTGACTGTCATCGACCTGGATACTCTGCACTTCCCCTTGGATGCCTAACAAGCTTCTCAAACTCAACCGGCTTCACCTACGATCATCCCCAGCTCCGCACATGGCAGCTTCTTCCACTCGCTTAGACTCAAACCCTCGGAGTCTTTCTTGACTCCTCTCTCTCAAATCCACGTTCAAGCTCTCAGCAAATCCCAGAGGCTCTCTGTTTCCATGATACGTACCAGAGCCCGGCCCATTCTCACCACCTCTAGGGGTGGCACTTTCTGATCCAACACACCATTTGCCTTCTTCATCTGGATTCTTGCAACGGCTACCTGACCAGACTCTCTGCTTCTGTGCTTGCTCATATAGAAACTCTTCTCAACACAGCAGCTAGCGCCGTCCTATCTTAAAAAAATAATAAGTCCAATCCTGTCACTCCTCTGTTCAAAACCTCCCCAAGATGCTCCACTTCTACAGAGTCAAGCCAAAGTGTTACCACAATCCCCACAGCCCCCATACCTCTCTGACTTCTGGCTCCTTCGACTCCAGCTCCACTAGTCTCTTTGCTGCCCCTCGGTGCCCCAGGTGCGCTCCTGCTCACAGCCTTCACTCCAGTGGTTTCTTCTGCTTTCAATACCAGCTTCCCAAATAGTTCCATATCTCACTCTCTCACTTCCTTCAACTTTTGTTCGAATGTCACTTTCTCAACAAAGCCTCCCCTGACTACTCTATTTATTATTTATTTACTTATATATAAGTAAATAAGTAAGTAATATAAGTAATACTTATATTACTTTTAAAGATTTTTATTTATTTATTTATGAGAGAGAGAGAGAGAGAGAGAGAGAAGAGTGAGTGAGGGAAAGGGCAGAGGGAGCAGCAGATTCCCAGCTGGGCAAGGAGCCCGATGCAGGGCTTGATCCCAGGACCCCGAGACCATGACCTGAGCCTAAGGCAGATGCTTAATCAACTGAGCCACCCAGGCGCACCTGCCTGACCACCCCATTTAAAACTATACCCCGATACCAGCTCCCCAATCCCCTTCCCTATTTTTTTGTATCCATAGCACTTTTGACCTTCCAACATTCTATATTCTACTTACAGCTTTCTGTAAGAGCAGATCATATTATTTTTTTAATTCACTGATTTATTCCTCTGTAACCATGCCTGGCCCCTGGTAGGTACTTAGTAAATATTTGTTGAATGAATGAATGAATGAACAGCATATTCTATCCTATAAATAAGAATAAGGAGCATCAGTTCATGTACTCTTGAAAACAACCATCGGTTACGTCATCTTCCATTTACAGATTAAAACACTGAAGCTCTGAGAGATTGAATAATTTACTTAAAGAGCGTGTATGGACAGATTAAATCAGGTCTCACGGTTTGCAAATCCATGCTCTTTCTATTATGTTATAAAACAGGATACATTTGAAAAGCACCCTAAAATTTATGCTTACCAATTTTCTTTTTAAATTTCTGGCCTTACCTCCTTGCATAATTCCTTCAGGTCCGGCATCTATCAGGACGTTTAGATAAGAAAGGATTCTGTGCCCCAGCACACATCCTACAGTGATCTGTACGTGTGTTGAGCCTTGGCTCTGTTCCCAGACAGAGTCTTCTCTGTCCCCTCTCAACTGGGCCATCAGAGTGTAGAAAACCAGGCTGGGGAGGGCTGGTGTTTCATGCAAACGCTGACAAGTCCCTTGACTTCATGTCCTAGTGCCTGACACCTCCTCCCCCTGTCAGGCAGCCTTCTGTGTCTAGGCTTCTGAAACAACTTTTTCCTTCCTTCACACAGCTTTTGTCTTCCTGCTCTAAGCTTGACGTTGTGTCTGGCCACACGGGCCATGTTGGCTATTTTTACTGACAGCAGCCACCAGCGCATATGGTTCCTATTACCACAAACTGTTACCTTCATTGAAACCAGTTTGCAAATGAGTGGACTGCAGACAACAGGGAGGTCAAGTCCACGTGGCCACTCACAGGACTCCTGGGATTGGCCTGGACAGGTATGTTGGTCTTCATGAATGTCCTTTAAAACCAAATTGGGTTGGACAAAATGCTGATTAATTACACAGATTTTATTTTTTTTTCTTCTCCTTTTCCTCCATGCTCAATTTAGTAGGTTTTCAATGGGGTCAAATTTCAAAGACGGGCTGCTTTTTATAGAGAGACAAATTTGAGTTTTGTTTCTTTCCATTTCGGGAGCTTGCTCCGTGATGATATCTAGATGAGACGTGATCCATGTTAACCCCTCAGGGAGTGACGAACAATGCCACGCAGCTGTCAGTGCAGAGAATAGGAGCAGATGATGGGATGTGGTGGGTCCTGAGCACCTCCCGCCTCTAGGCGGATGCTTAGACACTCGGAGCTTCAATGTTATGGATAGCACTTCCCTCACTACGGAAAACACCTTAGAAGCCACAAAACGTTTTCAAACACAGCATCTTATCTGAGTCTCACAGCCTTGCTTCAAGACTGGGTTTTTCACTTCTCTCTTAGAGGTAATGGGACAGAAGCTTGGAGGGCCTCACTCACTCTCTCAAGTCTCCGTACCTAGTAAGGAACGTCAGCCTGGACCTCAGGCCTCAACACTACTGTTGCCTGAATGGCCTGAAACAAAACCAGGCAAGACTTGTTCAAAGACATCAGCTAGCAGCTTGCAGCAGGGCCTGATGGGGCATGTCTCATCGAAACTGGAAGCTGGCATTGAGACCCGGGCTCACGATGGCACTCTAAAGCTGCTGCCACTCCAGCTGGATGACACAAAATGGGTGTAAACAAAGGGCTTCTTCCTGTAGTGTAGAATGTCATCTTAGGAAGGTCCGGGAGCTATGGTAGTACACTGCACGCAAGCCTGCCAGAGCGGTGGGGAGGTGAAAAGGAAAGCTCTAGAATTGGAATGGGTCTGGAGGCAGGGGTAAGTTATCACGAGACCTCTTCCAGCCTGACCCGCTGTGATTTGGGACCTCCCAGTCAGGCCCTCCGAGGTCTTCTGGCCTCCGCTTTCCTTGCTTCCAGCTCCGCTGAGTCCTTTTAGCTTGTTAGACACACACAGCTTTTTCCCACTTCAGGGTCTTTTGGCATGATATTCTCTCTCTCTCTCTCTTTAAATATTTTTAAAATTTAAATTCAATTTGCCAACATACAGTATACACCCAGTGCTCATCCCATAGGCATGGTATTCTCTTTACCTGAAACACTCATCCTCTGTTCTTTGCAAGTCAGTTTTCCACATAAATGTCCCCAGCTCAGAAAGTCTTTCCTTGGCCACTAAAATAGGTTGAATAGTGATTACCCCCTACCTCTGAAAAAAAAAAAATTCATGGGCCAACATCTGAAAACTTTCCTGTTTGGAAAAAGGAGGTCTTTGCAGATGCAATCAAGTTCAGGATCTTGAGACAACATCATCCTGTATTTTGGGCCCTAAATCCAATTGCAGGCATCCTTAGTCTTTATAAGAAGAGAGAAGGTGGAGACAGGCAGAGAGGAGGCAGTGTGAAGATGGAGTTAGAGACCGGAGTTATGCAGGTCTGTGCCAAAGAATGGTGACAGCCACCAGAAGCCGTTGGAGGCAAGGAATGAGCACCCACCCCCACCCCCACCCGGGATCCCTCAGACAACACAGCCCTGCTGACACTTGCACTTCAGAAGTCTGGCCCTAGAACTCGGAGAATACATTTCTGTTCTTTTTAACCCACTAATATGTGGTCATTTGCTCCAGCAGCTCTACCCATGGAATAAATAAGTTCTGACTTTTCTGGCTTCATGTCACTCCCCGTGTCCCTCTACACTTCATGGCTGTCACATCCTTCTCCCCACTGCCCCCTCCCTCTTCAGTTCCTCTACACACGCAGCTTCCTCCATCCAGATGCCGCTAACCCCTTGTCTACCTGGCAAACTCTAACTAGTTCTTCAAGACGGACTCCAGAGCCTTCCAAGGGAAGCACGGCCTACTTCCTGTCCCCCTGGCCCATTGTTGCCTCTCTGCTGTAGCACGTAAGGGAGCTCATGCGATGTCTGAGTAGTTGGCTGACTTCCAAGTAGGTTCCAAGCTCTTTGGGCAGCCAGGACCAGGCCTCATTCCTGTCTGTCACCCAGGACCCGACACAGGGCCTCGCACTGTCAGGGTACTCCACACCAGGGAGTTAAATACTGACTCTTTGCAGAAAATGGCGACTATAATCCACTTTTAAAAATAGTCTTTATTTGTTTATTTATTTATTTATTTATTTATTTATTTATTTATTTATTTATTTATTTTTAGGGCAGTTTAGATTTACAGAAAAATTAAGAAGATCGAACAGAGTTTCCATATACCCTGCCCCCAGGTTCTCCCACTATGAACGTCTTAACATTGGTAGGGTACATACGCTACAATTAATGAGCCAATATTAACATACTATTATTAACTATGCTCCATGTTTTATTCCAATTTCCTTAGTTTTTACTTTGTTTGTTGTTGTCGTTGTTCCAAGGTCCCATCCAGGATACTGGCATTGCATTTAGTGGTCATGTCGCCTTAGGCCTCTCTTGGCTGTAACAGTTTCAGACTTTCTTTGTTTTCGATGACCTGGACAGTGTGGAAGGGTACCGGGCAGGTATTTTATAGAACATCCCCCTATCGTTACGTAATGCATTTCTCGTGATTAGACTGGGATGATGGGTTTTTAAGAGGAAGCTCTCGCAGATGTAAAGTGCCACATCACATCATCACAGTGTAACAAGCATGCATCTACTGACATGATTTAGGATGTTGATACCAACCTTGATCACCTCACAGAGGTCATATCTGTCAGGTTCTCCACTGCGAAGTTATTTTTCCGCCTTTTCCATACTCTGTACCCTGGCAGGAAATCACTACTAACAGCTACAATTCGTTCTTAAGCTGTAATTATGCTTTGATTTACTAAGTGGTGCTCTTGATAACATCCACCATTAATTAATTGTCCCAACCCTCTAAACAGGAAACTGACGGTTGGAGGGGTTAAATTATATTTCTAAGGTCATAGAGCTAGTAGGAATGGAGATGAATTCAGTTAGATTGGACTCTAAACGCCCTTTTTATACTGCTTCCCTAGAGTACTAATCAACTAAATCCTTAACATTGCCTTCCAAGTGTCCCGGTCTTGCTTTGCTGAGAGTGAAACAGAAACCTGGATTGGGAGCAATAATTTACCATCTATACTGTCTTTGGAAGCAGCTTAACATGCATGCAGATTTATTCCATGTACCAATATGAATCTCTTCATGTGCCCCCAGTACCATGAGGAAAAGTCACCAACTCATGTCAGCTCTGCGTAGAGCACCGCGGGCATGTCAGACAATAGCTGTGGTGATCTGGCTCAGGTATATAGCACACTCAGAGTTGAGAGGAGTGGGAGGGCAGAAAGATTTTAGGATTGTTGTTAAGGCTATAGGGAAGAAATGCAATATAACATCCCAGAATACCAGCGTTTAAGGGACTTGGACGTCCAGCAAGTGGTAGTGACAAACACAGGCTCGCTATTCAGGGAGATGTTGGCAGAGCTGGAACCAGAAGCAATGTCTTTGGCTTCACTCAGAACTCTTTCATTGGAGAAAAGTGGCCTCCAAGAAGCGAAGTCATGGTTGATCATTTTGACACTCAGTAGGTTCCATTGGTAAGAACAGAGTCTAAGAAATGGGCTTTCCGTGACTGGGGAGCTATTGTCTTTACAGCACTCTGGCACCATTTGGGGGGCCGTGTTGGAACATAACTAATCCCTTATGAGCCTCATCTGTCCTCCATGAGTAAATCCTTAGCCTCTAGGTTAACTAGGACTAAAAGGTAAAGGGCCCATAATAGAGTATATAAAAAGATTGGAAACACTAAAGAAAGATGAGGAGATGCAATGATCCAAGATCTCTTATATCTTCCCTTCTGACCAGGAAAACATCTTGCTTTTCCCTGAGGCTATTTCCAGAGCTTGGATGAGGACCAGTGACAGGGTTGCAGGTCCACTGGTCTACATGACCATGAGCAGAAATCAGGTAACACAGGTTGGATCCTTTAACTTTTATAGGGTTTGTGGAATTACAACATCAAGGGCTACTATGATAAGTCAGGGGCATCTGAAACTGTTCAGAATAAATTCTTTTTAAGATATCTCTCTCCTATATCATCTCCGTGTGTCTTCCAGTAAATTTGACATGATTGTCTTCATTTTAAAGAGGAATAAATGAAAGCTTAAAGAAGTTAAGTCTCTTACTTGAGGCTATGAAGCTAAAACTGGATTCAAGATTTCAATCCTGATATTTTGACAATTTGATGGTAATCATCTTGGTCTCTTATTTCTGTTTGTAACATACACCAATTGATTCTAAATATCCTATAATGCATTCTAAGTCCAGATATTCCAATCAGTAACAACTAAAGAGGCAGTTTTGGGAGATGGATGACATATTCTATTTCCAAAAATTGAAAAATAAAAGGGGGGTGGGAGCTGAGGGATTTGGGGTGGATCCTAAGGGATCTTATTGCTCCAGGGAATGCTAAAGATGCCAAATGCACTAGGGAACTGGCTGAGGAGGAAGCAGAAAAGAATATGGTATAAATAAAGCTACTAAAAGAGCTGAAGTGAGTTTTAAGATGGGGGATGGAGTGGGGAGGGGGTCTGATTCATTTCTACTAGCCTAACAGTGCCCTGCAGTGAGCCTGACACATGTAGACTTCAGACTAGTGCTAGTTGAAAGACAGGCAGAAAGAAAGAAAGAAAGAAAGAAAGAAAGAAAGAAAGAAAGAAGAAAGAAAGAAAGAAAGAAAGAAAGAAAGAAAGAAGGAAGGAAGGAAGGAAGGAAGGAAGGAAGGAAGGAAGGAAGGAGAAAGAAACAACAAAGAAAGACAATTGATGAAATAGGTTGAAACAATCATTGGTTTACCTTCTTGGGACTTTCCTTTTTGGGACATATTTCAAACAAAGTTTTTTCAAGTGTCAATGTAAGGGCTAATTACACAGAAGGAATCTCAAGCAGTAACAATGATGGAGAGACACAAAGGGTGACTAGCTTGGTGGGGCTAAGAGTGGGTGGGGAACTTCTTTTGATAATGGATCAAATGGATACAGAAGAAAGACAATGACACTGTGACAGTCAAGTTGTGGGGACAATGATTGAACAAGAGGCATCTTGAAGAAAAACCTGTAAGACTGGAGAGATAGAGATAATACCAAGAAAAGTGCAAATAATTGTTTAAAAGTCTAAACTCCAAGCAATAATCTAACTTCAAAGTGAGAAACCAAAGAATAGAGAGAAGTGGACAAGGGGTTTTCAGGAAGAAGCATTTCCCTCCCCATCCTGGGAGGTTGTGGGGCAGGCACTGAGTCCAGGAGGGCTATCCTCAGAAAATACTCCATGCTCATTAAAGGGAAGGTGTTGAATCTGAGGAAAATGAGGGCAGTTTCCAGATGATAGGCAGGCACATTCTATCAGCCAGTGATTGAAGCTCTTCATCCTCCCCTTCTCAAGATTTCTTTTTGTTTAAAAACAAACGAAATGAGCTTTCCTAATATACTATTTCTGGTCATAGACACAGCAGCAGACTCTGCTCACCTGCCCCGCTCTGATCATCTCTCCAGGACTGGGGAGTCAAGGATGAAGGGGTGTCGAGGGGAAGGGGCTGAGGTTCTTTGGAGAACACCGATGGAGAGACACCGGTAAGGAAAACCAACTTACCATGTGCTGGGTGGTGCGCGATGCATTTTCACATGGTTCATTTCATTTCCTCCAGACCATTGCCCTGTGACATGGTTGCACATATTTTTCCTGTTTTAGTATTGAAGAAACTAATTAAGTAATTCATCCAAGATCATACCACTTGTTGGTGATGGGGCAAGGATTCGACTCCAGGTTCTATGTTCATAATTGTTGTGGTGACTGCAACCCTCGGGCCCTCCCTGAGCCTCAGTATAATTTTGACTGAGGTCAGTGAGGCATGCATCACTTTGGAAATAAAAATCACCCAAACAAGAGAGATCAAACAACAGCACCAGCAACAGCCTCAACAAAAACAACAAAAACCTGGAGAATGAAATGCCTGACACATTGCTGTGCATATAGTGGTTTTAAATGAGTGCTTCCCTGGGGTGCCTGGGTGGCATAGTCCGTTAAGGGTCATACTCCTGGTTTCAGCTCAGGTCGTGATCTCAGGGTCATGAGATCGAGCCCTGTGTCAGGCTCTGTGGTCAGCATGGGGTCTGCTTAAGACTCTCTCTCCCTCTGCCCCTCCTCTGATGCCCACAGTCTCTCATGCTCTCTCAAAATAAATAAATAAATATTTCAATCAGTGCTTCCCCTCCCTCGGCCTCCATCCCATACACAGTGCCCCAATATGACCACTCCCTTTGACAAATGGAGGGGTAGACTTAATGGGTGTTGTTTTGTTACATTCCCTTAGTGTGGATCGAGGCCAGCATTCCAGTGTCCATTATGCAGACAAACAAGGAGAGCTGTCTGAGACAAGGGTACTGGCCTGGCGGATGTGACCTCAGGTCCGTGGTAGGGTGCAAGCATAGGCCACCTGCACACTTAATTCTTGTTCTGTGTCAGTTCGTCTTTACTGCCTGAAGACACTTCAAAAGATATGTGATTTAATAAATGGACTAGTAATTTTGCCTCCAAGACGAGTTGCTCCATTACATAATTCTCATAGCACAGGATTACTTATGAGTAAGACTGGAGCACCTGTGGGACGCTAGACTTCGATGTACAGAATGTATCTATGGTAAATCGAATGAAAGAGGAAGTAGCAGTAAAACTGGATAAGTGAGGTAAGTAGCTGGTAGAGCAGAAGTCAAGGTATTTGCTAGTGTTTTACATATAGTAGGTGATGAAAAAAGATGTTAGGGACCACAAGAAAGAGGAGCAAATTATCTGTGTTCACCCTCCTATTCTCTTTTCTTTTCTTCATCCTATTAAAGGCAATTGTTTTCCCACTTATATCAGGCAGGAAAGTGTTCAGCTGCAGGAAACTGAGACATTGAAACATAGTGGCTTAAATATTCAGAGGGTGACTTTCTCACATTTGTTAAGTCTGGCTTCTGGAATTGGTTCAATGCTTCATCAGTGTCAAGACCAGGAGTCACACAATTCCTTCAGCCTTTAATTCATTCTGAGCACCCCATAGTCAAAAAATAGCTGCCACAGCTCCAGGTATCACGTTTTTTGTTTTTTTTTTTTTCAAGACAAAGAGAAGGAGAGAGGGACTGCGTAGACCACATATACCCTTTTTATCAGAAACACTAGTGTTTAACCACAAGCTAAAACAATATTAACAGAGATTGACCTATAATATGATCCACTGTGGAATCAAGTAACTGGAAACAAATTTTATGGCTAAAGAGAAAGGGACTGCTTAGGCATATGCTGTTACATCTTTACAATAGAAAATTAGGCAGACAATAAAATATTTTTAAAGAAATTGGAGATTTCTTAAAGATATTGAAAAATGCTCATTTCAAGTTTTAAGTGAAAAAAAAACAGAATTCAAGCTGTATGGTTGTAATTACAATATTTAAACGTAGGTATACAGAAAGAAGATTGAAAGCGACTCTTCCAGGGTTATCAGAGTTTTTCCTTTTCTTTCTTTCTCTATACTTTGCGTCTCCCATATCTTCCCCAATGAACAGGTTTAGTAACCAGGAATTATATAATTAAAAAAGAGCTCACCCCTGCCAGATTTCCACCTTTTCCACTCCTTGATTCCCACTCCCCTCCTGCCAATAAACACTCACTCTCATGTCTAGTTCTCAACCCTTGACCTACACAGAGAGCTTCAGATTGTCAACTGCTAGGGCAAATCAGATCATTCAATCCCCAGGCTGACTTTGGTAGGGCTGCCATATGTCCCAATTTTTACCTGCTGTATAGGTGTAATTATTAATAGACAATTCAACCTTTTCCTTTCAGAAATATCCAGTGTGGATGGTAAATTATATGCTCTCCTTGAATTTGAAGGATGAATAGCGACTCTGAATGAAGCCAGGGATGTAAGTAGGCCATCAAGGCATTCTATTTTGCTAAGGTCACAGTACCCACTAGGTGCCATGGGACATTCAACAAAGCAAAGAGCCTTGGAGGGATGAAGATGTAGATTCGAATTTGAACTCCATCTCTGACAAGCTGCCTAGCCAGTGGATCTCCAAACTTTGGTGTCCTTTCCTACAAACTGAGCACTGTAACACCCATATCACTGAACCATGACCTGAAGTAAGTGAGAAAGTCCATCCAAAGTGCCAGAGGGTCTGGCCTTCTGTCTGGCAAGCAGAAGCCAGCTACCACCCCCACTCTTATCATAACCACTCTGAGGTCAGTAACCTCAAGTGAATTCCAGGGATCCCCTAGGCTCTCCTTGGTGCAGAAATGGCGAGGAGGTATCCTGGAATCAATGTCAGGGTGATTCAGAGAAGTGGTGAAGGGCATAATCATATCTGATTTATATGCATGAACATGCAGGGAAGAATGTGAGAGAATTAGTGACAGGAATGAAAAAAGCTTTAAAAAACATGAATGTCACCTCCATCAGTTGACAATTTTCCAGCCATGTTGGCTATCTGTTAGGGGATTCGATATGCTCTTGATGTCTATTTAAGACTGTCCTTTTGGGAAAGGCCTGGGGGAAATTCAGTGGGTCACTAAGAAGCTCTGTGTAAAGGGATGCCCCATCACAAACCTGGAGGAGCAGAGTAAAAAGCTTGTGTAGACTCATCCTGGGTTTAGCCTTTGCACCTGAAACTCTGGCACTCCTTTCCCTGGGAAGGAATTAAATAATTTTTGAGCAATAATGCAAAGAGAAGAACAGCATTGTATTCAACTTCTGACATCTTCTCCTTGGTTGTCGTAAAGTCAAGAGTCTTAGAAGCCAGGTTTTGTTGCGAGGAGAACCAAAACGACTTCAAAATTCCCAAAGCTCCCTTATTATCAAGAGCCACTTTGAGTGTGTTACCCTGAGCAACTTGGAAGGTGAGGTGGGATAGATTCCTGGAAACACAAAGAGAAAAAAGGAATGATTCCATTGAAGGGTTCGTGGAGTAGAAATAAGAACAAGATCTCCAAGTCAGCATCCTTACTGCCACCATCATTTTAGGGAGTCAACACTGGGGGGAAGGATAGAATATTTCAGTAGAAGAGAATCAGAACATTGCCTTGCTTCCTTGATAATCTTGGGAACAGCTGATAGTAACATTGACAGCAATGAGAAGAGCTTATACTGTGGGCGTATCACGAGGGCCAGGTGGTGGCCTAAGTCCATTCCATACCCGATCCATTGAACTCTCACAGCGACCTTCTGGGGCAAGGACTAGCACTGGCCCTGTTTCAGAGATGAGGCCATGAAAACACAGAATTTCAAATACATTGTCCAAGGCCATTGGCCAGAAAGTGACCAAGCTTGGTTTCAAGCACAGGAAGGATGATCCAGAGTTCATGTTCCAAGCCTCAAGCCACTGCTGCTTCTTGGTCGTGACATGAGATCATATTTCTTCGGGGCTTGTTATGAGCCAAATTCTGTTTTAAGTGTATTACAAATATTATCTCATTTGACACCCGAAAACCGTATGACATGGGTGCCATTGTCATCCCCCTCTACGCGTGGAACAGAGACCGAGGGAAGCTTTAAAACTTTCACAAAATCATACAGCCAGCAAGTGTCCCAGAAGAATTTGAACCCAGACTGTTTGGATCTGGATCCCTGCTGATGTG
The DNA here is from genome assembly GCF_048418805.1 of Vulpes vulpes. NCBI lineage: Eukaryota > Metazoa > Chordata > Mammalia > Carnivora > Canidae > Vulpes > Vulpes vulpes. Next base: position 11,179,146 of record NC_132791.1, on the reverse strand, counting down.
GCAGAGCCTCAGGAGTCTGCAGTGCCAGGGAGAGCGGACATGGGACGACCCCGGGCTCTAATGAACCAGAGAAGCGGCCCTGGGGAGGACTTGGTCCTCTAGCTCGAAGACAGCACTTACCCACATTTCCCTGCTCTTCTCCATCACCATCAAGGCTCACCTGGACTTACAAAGGCTAGAGCTAAGCTCCTGCCACTTCCCCCCTCTCTTCTCTCTCCATCATCATCACAACGTAACTGGAGTAATAGAAGGAGAACACTCATGCCCCACCGCCTTCTCTTCTCTGTCCTCACCAAGGTTCCCCAGGATTAACAGAAAAGCCTCCTAATGACTTGTCTGTGGTCCCTCCCCACCATAACCAATCCCTCCTGTCACTTGAGACAGCTCAAGCTGACAAACCTTCAATGGTTCGCCTTGGCTACGGTAGCACCGTCCAATGGAACTTTCTGTGATGATAGAAATGGTCAATATCTGCCCTGCCCAATATAATGGCCACTAGACACAGGTGACTATTGAGCACTTGAAATATTATGACCTGTGCCACCAAGGAGCTGAATTTTTAATTTTATTTGATACAAATTTATTTAAATAGCCTCGTGTGGCTAATAACTAAAGGTGGGCTAGAGGGTGAAGCCCCACGTCTTTAGACTGACCCTTTCTGACCTGGGCACTGCCTTCTCATTTAGCCCAGAGTGTTCTTACCACCCGTCCTTCCCCTGCAGCTGTTTGTAGGGTCTTGATCCAGCGGAGCTACTTTGTGCCTTCATGTTTTCGCACAGCGCTGGGACTAGTGCAACACAAGCAAGCCGCTCACTCTCACTGCCATGCAGGGCTTTCCCTTCTCCATCAGTCCCCACTCGGTCTTCAAGCCCCACCTCTAACATCTCTTGCACCAGAAAGCCTTTCCCAGCATCCCCAGCCAGAACTGGGTCTCTTCCCATCCATGTCACCAAAGCTTACACAACACTTGGCCATCTTCCTTCTGACCCTGAGCACCCCCTGCCTGTTTCCCCAGCTGCCTCTCCCCCGGCCCGTCAGTTCTGAGACACCCTGGGACCACGAGTCATTCACCTCTACAGCATCGAGTCCTGGCCAGAGGAGGGGCTCATTCAGTGAACGTACATTCAATTATCGAAATGAATTTTTATGGCACTGGAGGTCTTCCATCGATCAGACCTGATCCACAGTGACAGCTGCCCCTAAAATTCTCAGATGTGATCTTCTTGCATGTTCTTCTAAGTCTAGCTAGACTTCTCCCCCGAAAACCACCCCGTCCTCCCAGTCCCTGGCCTCTCCACCACACATCTGGCCACCTTCTCTCCCCTCCCTGCCGCAACATGTCCTTGCTCTGTTGGCCTCTGCCAGACTTTGGACTCTGGCCCACCCCCTCTTACCTCCAGTGGAATTGGATGCCGTTGGTCTTGGCAACAACCTGGAGGCTATACTTGTTCCTGTACCAGCGCTAATTAGTTACTGAACAAACAGCAAGAGAGCCTCAGGATAGGCCCGCGTGCAGGACTTTCAGACTGGGTGGAAAATGTCAAGATGTAATGAAACTTCTGCTCTGAATCACGTCTGGAGAATGAAATGTTAGAGAGAGCCAAGTCCTGAAACACATGAGAAAAATAGGAGAATGGGGCACAGTTCTCGGAGTTTCAAGGCTTCTGGAACATGGTTGGGAGGGGGTGGAAATTCATGTGGCCGGGCAGAGCCAGGATGCTGCTTTGCTGAGCTTCCCCTTGCTCTGGGTTCTGCTGCACGAACCCCTGGTATTGACTGAGGTTTTGTGCCTGTGGATGGTTCAAAAGAGGCAAAAGGGGTGAAGATTCCTTTAAAATGTGGAACACCTAATATGGGACAGGAAGTTACAGCCACATGGGTTGCTTGGTGTCAGGGCTCATCTCCAACACCCTCGCTTATAATCAGAGGAATCGCAGCCCAGAGAGGGGAGGTGACTTTTCTGAGAGCACAGAGCGGTCAGTGGCAAGGGATTCTGGGCCTTGAAGCCAGGTTCCTTGGCTCCTAGGCAAGTGCTCTTTCTGCCGAAGCTCCACGGAAGGATGTGGGCTCGGGAAACACAGGCTGACTTTCTTTTTACACGGTGTCCCCTTCCATTCTTACAAGTGTCCCCAGCAGAGAGATGAGCTGAAGCATCCGCTCTCGGCTCTGATGTCGCCACACCTTGGTGGTGGTGGTGGTGGCGGCGGTGGTGGTGACTGTAATGGGCTCAGAAGCTGGGGGCCAATGACCTCGGGGCAAGTCCAGGTACGTCCACTTCTATGCTCCTGCCTGGGTACGTGCTTTGGCTTTCTGGACTTCAGCTTTCCATCTGTGGAGTGGGGAGGTACAGCTGACCTCACAGACAGTTCCCGGGGAGTAAATGAGATCATGGTTGTTCGGTACCTAATTCGTCAGGCCTGTTTATCACACTGAGCAGCTGCCCCGCATCCAGAGGGCAGCAGGCCTCAGGCGACCAGCTGGTAGGGGCAGGTGGGGGTGAGGATCCTGCCCCGCTCTCCAACCCCAGGGGTCCTCCCCGCCCCCACCTCACCCCCTGCACCCCTGCTGCAGCCCCCCTTTCCCGCTGGCTCTGCGGCTCCCCCTCCCCATCTCCCCAAGCATCTGGAGCAGCTGACTCAAGCACCAATGAGATAATGTTTTTATTTGCTCTGTTTGTTTTTTGTTTATAAAGCTGGGCTCCTGGGAGAAGCCAGATCCAAAGGCAGGTCTGCGAAGTGAAGGTCAGCCCTGAGCTGACCACAGGACCACAGGGCCCGGGCCCAGCTGGGGAAAACACCAGGCCACCACACCTAATGGGCCTGTCCCAACCGCCCTGCCCTTGCACTGCGACAGCACTGCTCCTTGGTGCCCGGCTCCCGGCTGGCGGCTGTGGCGACCCAAGCAGAGCCCGCAAGGACACTGTCTGGGAGACCCTCAGGGGCTCACAGGAGAGGCTGAGGGACTATTGCCTAAGGCAACACAACACGATGGAGCTGTGATGACAACGAAAGCTCATCGGCTCATTTAAGGATTAAATTAGTTGTAGCGAGTCCTTGAAAAAAGTCAACAATTATTCTTAACGACAACTTTCGCATGTTAGAAGCAGCAAGGAGGCTCAGGGTCCTGTCCTGGGGGTGGGATGGTGTGGTGGGAAGGGGCCGGGGGTGTCTGGCATCACGTGCCTCTAAGCCCATGTGTATCCTCATCACATAAACAGATACTTTCCTCTCCCTGCCGTGCGCCAGGATCCATGCTAGGCTCTGCCTTGGGGAGACCCCAGAGACGTGTAAAGACCCCATCCCTGCCCCCCAAAATCTTGTAGGGCTGGCGAGAAAGAGGACGCTGTGTGAAGCGTGCAGCAGTCTCCAGCATCACAAGCTCCTGGACCTCCCAGAGCCTCTGTTTCCCCAGCTGGACCTATATCCCTGGTATCAGAACCCTCTCTGTCCCACAGGGCTTCTGTGCGGATGAAACAAGACCGTCTATGCAGAGTGGTTAGTAGAGCTCCCGGGCCGTTGTAGGAGCCCAGTCGGTGGGTGGATACGTGATGTGGATGAGGGAGCCCCTTGGAGGCAGCACGGGAAGGTGACATGGGGTCGGGGCATGAGCAGGGATGAGAGTCCTGAAGGCCGAGGCATCCGCAGGAAGACAACTGGCGAGGAGGTGTGAGATGGTGCGGCGTTCTGGGAAAGTAGTGGCAGCTCGGGATGAAGGCCACTTCTAGGGCATCTAGACATGGCTGGGAAGGTAAGGAGTCGCTTCCTGGGTTTCGAGGACCTCGAATGCCGATGTAAGGAATATAGATTTTGTCTCCCAGGCCAGTGGTTTTCAATTCTCCCTCCCTCCATCCCTTCCCTTCCTTTCCCTTCCCTCCCTTTCTTCCTTCCTTCTTCCCTTCTTTTCCTCCCTCCCTTCCTGCCTCTCTTCCTTCTTTCCTTCCTCCTGGCCTGCCCGATGTCTCCTTCTTTCCATCTTTCTCTCCTCTTGCCTTTCAGCTGTGGGATCTTTTGTTTAAAAGCAATCTTAGGGATCCCTGGGTGGCGCAGCGGTTTGGCGCCTGCCTTTGGCCCAGGGCGCGATCCTGGAGGCCCGGGATCGAGTCCCACGTCGGGCTCCCGGTGCATGGAGCCTGCTTCTCCCTCTGCCTGTGTCTCTGCCTCTCTCTCTCTCTGTGTGACTATCATAAATTAAAAAAAAAAAAAAAAAAAGCAATCTTAAACAGAAGCCCAGTATAAAGAACAGAATGAGGTGAGGCTGCTCTGTTGGAGGAATAGCTGGGAGCCGTCAGAGCCTGGGTCCCCCCCGAGAAAGCAGAGCTCGAAATGAGGGTTTGTGGGCAGGTAGTTGTTTTTTGGATGTCATCTCAGGGAATAGTAGTGGAGGGGGGGCACGAGGAAGCAAGCAGACCAATACAGGGGTGCTCTAGCGGACCGGTCATCACTACGGGCAGTGGGGCTGGAGTCTGCTGGGGCCCTCCTAGTAGCATATAGGGAGCGTCTGTTTGAGGATGAAAATGGGGTCACTAATCCACCTGCTTCCCTCCCCTAGTTGGCCAAGGGCTGCTCCGTGGGGTGTTAGCTCCCTTGCATTTCCAGGTTTGCCCAAGCATAAGCACTGAACAGGTACCCACGGACACCCACCTACCTCATGACATCTGAGAAGCCCTTGGGTGGCAAGCGAGTGGGGAGGTGGTGCAGCTGCAAGAGGGCACCTCAGACTCCAGCAGCAACGGCTGCGGTACAAGGTGGGTTGCAAGGGTGTGAGGCGGGTCACAAGCAGCGTGAATGCAGCGCCTCTCCCACAGCACAGGTGTGCAGAGAGGTGTGTCGGGGAGGAAGTCCACGCGCATGACTGCCATGACGGACCAGGTGAACACTAGTGAGGGAGGAACCCAAATCACCTAGAGTAGGAGGGGAGCAGAGGCATCATTTTGGAGAGTATGGGGAGGCCGAACCCCAGGGCTGTGTCTGGACGCGGGAGTGACTGGAGTGGTGGCCCGGTGTCAGCCGCAAAGGGGGAGGAGGAACTGCAAAGGGGGGAGAGGTTTATCTGTTCTCTTGAAATGGGACTGGGCTTTTTCCTTTTCCAGGGGAAGGATAAAACGAGTCCCCAGCTTTCCTATAAGCCTCTACTAAGCAACTCACTGAGTAAAACAAACAAAAAAACCCTCCAAAATCAAGCAAATGGGGCTGGGGTATGGGGGCTTGCACAGGACTTGCTACTTTTTTTTTTTTCCTGCTGCATTTTCTCTTGCATCTACAGAGCTTCCTCCCCCTCCCCTGTCTCGTAGACTCACAGACACTTGAAGCTGGAAAGACATTGTGTTTTTGCAGATGCAAAGCTGGCCACGATGACAAAGATCTACCTGTGTGTCGGGATTCCTGCTGTTGCCCAGACCCAGTTCTCACGCCTGTGCCCTTCCCTGTGCCTCCCCTGTACCCCATTTTTGTGCAGCTTTCTCATCCTGAAATGAGCCAAGGGACATTCCGAGGCTTTGGGTCAGCATCCCTTACCGAAACAAGCCCACGAACGAAAAGCGTTGCCTTTAGATTATCCAATGCCATTTTGCTCTCCTAAGCCCCACTTCTTTCCTTGCTTCATCCAGGGTGAAACTGGTCCACAGAGCGGTAAAGCGATTTGCTCAAGGTCTCATGGCCGGAAGTGAGACCTAGGCCTGAAACCAGGTTTCTTCCTGGATCTTCTCTCAGCTGTAGGATGGGATTAAAACCATGTGCGTATGGGAAGCACACGAGCACACGGCAGGTACCCATAACGTGCTGTCTTCTCCCTCCCTCTCGTGTGGTCTTTTTCACCAAACCATGCTGTTGCTCTCATACTTCCTCCAGCCAGTGCGTTCTGGAGGATTCTCTGGATCACTTTGTCCCTTTATAAAAAAGGAGAAGGGTGGTCTAGAGACTTCCTGCATTTCAGATAACTGCTCTAATTGCTCACTGCCTGTGCCTCACGGCCCTGAGGATAAAGTCTGGACTGCTCACCTTTGACTTGGGGCATACTCATGTGTACCCCAGCCCCTCTGGTTCTGCCTTCGCGTGCAGACCATCCTGACCACTCTGGGTACAGTTCCCTGCCTTCTTGGTTATAGATCTACAGTGAGAGCACTCAGTGTCCTGGAAGTCATGGCCTCTTTGGGGAATCGTACCCACCACTAGGCCGTCCTTCTTGACAGTTAGACAAGCCTTTTTCATATCACGTTCCTCTGTTGATTAGCACAGGGCAGGTACTCAGTAAATCCTTGTCAAGTTAGTGCAGTGATAGAGGAATACCTGGATCAGTGAAGCAACAAATAGGGCTAATACACCTGCCTTTCATGAGCTTACAGAGCTGTCGTGGTAAAGATACAAGAGGTGAGTGAGAGCAGCACAAAGTATGAGGTGTTGGACAAATATGGACCATTATGCCCATGGATTTAGCGTGTGTGCCCACATGGCCTCTGCTGGTGCCGTACGTATTGCTGTCTGGGTGGCAGGGGTCAAAGGAAACCTTGCAGGGTAACTATGTTTATTGTTAGAGACGTAACCATGTTGTAGTTTCCAAATACAGGTTGGCATAAAAAGCAGTCAGAGCATATTCAGGTCAACAGGGCCGACTCAAGCCGAAGAGCAGTCTGTGTCACTTAGCAGGTCACCTGGAAATTTCAAAGGGTTCAAGATGGTCTTAATTTCTTAACTGCACTCAACCTCTCGGAGTCTCAATTTTCTCAATGATAGATGGAGATCAAATAGCAACTGCCTCCCAGAGTGCTTGTGCTAGGATGGATGGATCATGCGTGGGTGGGAAGGCACCCGTCCAGGTGTCAGCCCCTGGCAAATGCTAAGTAAGTCGCAGTGGTGGGGGCGATGATCATGATATTGATGAGACAGGTGACTGATCATGCTCAGAAGCCACTGTGGCACCTGGCTTGCAGATCAAGCTAAGTAATATTTGCTAAAGAACAAATAAAGCCAGATCCTCCAGGAGAAGTGAATCAGGCAAGAGGGATAAACATGTGGAGTGAGTTACTCGGGAAAGCAATTGCAGCCAAGGCTCTAAATGAGTTCATGAGAAATCAGGTTTGTTTCTTTATAAGAGATGGATGAAAAATATGGTGAAAAAAAACAGGAAACTGGGATCCTCATGAACCAGAAAGAAGGGCAGTAACTGAAAAAAGCCAGATGATTTCTTCTTTTTCTTAGTATTGGGTCCATCCAACAACAAATAGGGAACTTCTTTGTATGAATGGTATTGTGGTCATTTCACTGGGCTGGGCTGCAAGGCATGCTGGGATCTTGGGGATCTTTTGGGATCCTTTGAGATCTGTTGGCTGAGTAACAAAGAGGGGAAATAAAGTCAGTCCTTGAGGAAGGATGGCAGGGATGAACTCGAGGAATTCTAAGTGCCCATTAGACAAGTGCCTTAGGTATAACCTGTCATGCTCCATGCACGGTGACAACTGATTAGACCAAAATTCACTCTTAGGCTAAAATCTAGACATCAAGTAATGAGCAGCAGCCTTGAGAACCTCGCTTGACCATCTGCCCTCCAGGTATAATCCATATTAAATGCTGATAAAGGGACGTGATCAGATTCCCTCTAGCAATGTTATGAATATGGCATATAGAGGAAAATCGGTGAAAAAGAGTTGAAATAGCAGAGTAACCTGTAGGTAGAGGGACAAACAATCGGACACAGAGAGACACATGGACAAGGAAGTGCTGGATGTTGGAGTACTAGAACAGGAAACCCGATGGCTGCTTCTAAAGACAAAAATTCCAGGCTGCTTGCTCTTGTTTCTCGCGCCACGGGCCATCATGGGAGCCATTCTCTTTGAAGCCTGGTAGAGCAGCTGCCTGTTTCTGAGACTTCCTTAAGTCCCTGAGTATCCTCAAACCTCTGTGTCTCAGGCAACCTGACTTTTTTGTTATTTTCCACCTGAAAGATACCTGTCGACATGTTCTGTTTCGGACCTGTGGGGTACCTACAATGAGATCCACATGGAAGGTCTGCAGATGAGAGCCCTGGACCAGGTGTCTTCATTCCCCAGTCTTCCTGCACTGGTTCAGTCTGGGTCTGCCTGCTTTAGGAAACAGCCCCACCCATTGACAGAAGGCCTGGGGTGGTGGGGAGATCCCAGGACTCAGAGAAGTCAATCTGAAAGAGATAGGTCCTCAGAACCCCAGCTGATTGGCCTATGATGTCAGACCAGAAATTTGTCCAAGCAGGAGATGGGATAAATGTTGGGAGTGAGAGGGATGCCTGGGATATCAGTGGGCATCCCTTTTCTTAGACAAGGGGTGCTCTAAGCAGCCCATGGGTACAGAGTTGCCCAATGGCTATAGCCAGGCTCACCTGGCACTGTCGGCAAGGACCAGTGGCAGGTCATTTATTGCTCTTGGAGAGGAGTGGCATGACCCCTCTTAGAGTTAACCTGTTGTGCCATGCTCCTCAGTTATGAACAGCACTGCTGAGGGGACTCAGGGGGGGTAGGGATGGGCTTGTAAGCTGAGTTGGGTTGTTGGGTTGGCCTGGGAAGGCCAGGAGCCGACAGCTGCACTCGGGTTGATCCATTTGGTGCAGGCACTGATGAGATGTATTCCCTGCTCTTCTCTAGCTGTGGTGTTGGTAAAGACCATGTCCCAGGCTTCTCTGTAGTTCTAGCGCCCGGCGTGGTGCCAGGCATATGGAAGGTACTCAGTAAATCACTGCTGAATGTATGGATAAATCATTTAGAGCTGGGGACATGCTGTCCTAAGAAAAAGCATAAATCTAAGATTCTAAATATTAAACTCTTCAATGTGAGACCTTCTCGAATAATCATAGGCAGGATTCATCAACACACTTCATGCTCGAAGCAGAGGCAGCTGTGACATGGAAAAAACAATTTCTCATCTGGAGATGCTGGTTCAAATCCTGCCTTTAGCAGTTACTAGCAGCAGGGCCGGGAGGAGGGGGCTAGTAGAACTCCACCGAACATCTCCAAACATCTCCGTGTCTGCCTCTTGTCTGTAAAATGAGGAGCTGATGCCTATTCACGGGGTAACAGAGGATTTGGTGGGACAACATGTGAGAAAATACCCTACAGCCGAGCTTGATAAATGTTTGTTGAATGGCAAATGCCATTGTGGTGACTAAAGTTCACCATGGCTCAGTTCTGCTTTTTTGCCTTGACTCATCCCCCTGTTGTCTGCCAGGAACCATGCTGTGCTCAGCCTGGTTCTTTCTGAGACCCAGAGGGACATTTACAAGGCTGGCATCTGGTAGGAAGCCACCCTTGATCACCTACTGCCCATGCTCGGGAGACAGGCAGTAACAGACAGACTCTAAAAGGGGGAGTCCTGGACACCGAACGTGTGACTCTTTGACTGAAGCCACTTCTTGGGGAGAATATGGGCACGTTCAGAGCGGAGAATTCAGCAGAGTCGGCTGACTGGCATCCCATGGCGGCAGGAGATCTGCACCTTAGCCATGCCTCTGAGCTGATGCAAGCATCCTTTGGGTTAGAGGAGCCACAGGGTTAAGTTTGCTGAATACACCATTAAATAAAGCAAGAGACAAGCAGAGATAAAGGTTAGGTATTTATAACACGATGCACCGGGAAAAGGTGGTGATAACCCCCCTATTATCTTTCCCAAGAGAACTGTGGACAAAGCAGCAGATTTCAACTGCAGAGGGCATGAGGACTCCCAGGGAGGCCTGTATCCCTGCATTCATCGGCCGGGCAGTCCGAGCCAGGCTCTTTCTGTATGTTCTCTCTCATCCACGCTGTAGTCCTACATACTAGAGGTTAGTCTCCCTATTTTGGTGAAATGGAAGCTGATGCTCACACTTGTTACGTGGTCCATCTAAATCCAGGACACTGTTGAATGTCAGAGCCAGGACTCGTGCATCCGAAGTGTATTATTCTACAGAACCACGCTGCCCAGGGACCACTCTGGTTTAGAAATTACACTTCAATGTTGTGTAAATGTTGTATACTTATTCTGTCAAAAGTTGGAGGAGCAGGACCCTTTTATTTAAAGAGGGTGTTAGGAATGCTCTAACCAGTTTTCCATTGTACCTCACCGCTCTGTGCAGTAGGCATGTCACCGCAATGACACAGTGGCTCCACTCATGATTCTGTTGAGAGGTTCTATTATCTTCGATGTCTCCGCAGCATGGCATTCCTGTGCATTCACGCATGTGTCAGCGGAACCCCTACTACGCACCAGGCGCTGTGCAGTGGAGAACCCTTGGTCAGAATTACAAGGAAACGGAGCGGGTTTTACCTGCATAGACAGGTTCATGTTTAGAGCCTCTTTTTTTGTGTTGTAATTAGCTAACATTTGTAATGGACTTCACAATTCAAGCAGGATCTTCACGCTCACGTTCTCACTTGATCTTTGGCACAATCTTGGTAAAGCCATACAGGCCAGAGGGTGTTACTACATTTAAGTCGAGGTGCAGAGAGATTTGAATGACTTGTTAAACCCCAAAAGGAAGGAATCTGCTTTTCCATCGATCTCTTATCTCTTAAATTCAAGTTGCTCATGTTTGGGGATCCCTGGGTGGCTCAGCAGTTTGGCGCCAGTCTTTGGCCCAGAGCATGATCCTGGAGTCCCGGGATCGAGTCCCGCGTCGGGCCTGCTTCTCCCTCTGCCTGTGTCTCTGCCTCTCTCTCTCTCTCTCTCTCTATGTCTATCATGAATAAATAAAAAATAAAAATCTTTAAAAATAAATAAATAAAATCTTTTTAAAAATTGCTCATGTTTTTGAATCTCAATTTCTACAAAGCTTGAAATACATGTTTTTCTTTTCCTTTTTTTAAAATCAGTTTTTATTTTTTTCCACCACATACTATAGGAATATGATTTTAAAAAAATCAAATACTACTAAAAGTCTTTTAATAAAGACTGCTGATCTCTTCTCTCTCTGTCCCTATTTATCAGTTCTGATGCCATATGCAGACATTTCAACTAGTTTAATGGTTTTTTTAAAAATATATTTCTGAGTAAAATTTCTATGCCGCTTTTCACTTTGAGACTTCTGCTGAGCTAAACGTGATGGGCTGCTATTATTCTGATGTGGTGAGTGAGTAATTAGTTCTCATACACCACCGTCTTGATGTATGGAAAGTGAGATTTCATTGTGGTTTTGATTTGCATGTTCTGTAAAGGCTAATGATGTTGGGCATTTTTTCATGTGCTTATTGGCTACTTATATAGTGTCTTCAGAGAAATGTCTATTCAGACCATTTGCCCATTTTTAAATTGGGTTGTCACTTTATTATTGAGTTGGAAGAATTCTTCATATAGTCTGGATACGAGTACCTTGTCAGAAACATGAATTGTAAATATGTTCTCCTTAGCTGTGGGTTATTTTTTCACTTCCTTGATAGTGTTCTTTGAAGTACGGAAGTTTTACATTTTGAGCAAGTCCAATTTATCTGTATTTCCTTTTGTTACTTGTGCTTTGGCATCATATATAAGACTTTGCACAAACCATGGTAATGAAAATTTATTACCATAATGTCTTTCAAGAGTTATATAGTTATAGCTCTTACATTTAGGTATATCCAAATGCTGAGTTATTTTTTTACACGGTATTGTTACATTTATTTTTAGATTGTTTACATCATTTGATTTATAAAATGATTTTTTTCTATTAATATTTCAATTTCTATTTTCCCTATTAATATTTCAATGACCTATAGCAGTATGTACAGAAGTTGTTGATTTTTATATATTTATTTGCAACCAGTAGCCTTTCCAAACTCTATTAAGTGCTTACTTTTTTCCTTTGGGGTTAAGAAACAGAAGATAATAACTGGTTTTTAAATATCTTTGCTAATACCTATCTCTCTTTGTGCTTTATTTCACAGACTTCCAGAACAGTGTTATATGAGAACAGATGATAGTGAATGTCTGTGCTTTGTTCTTGAATTTAATGATAATGCACCTGGTGTTTAATTAATGATTTTTAAATTGACTTCTCACAATCTTCATTTTATTTATTTTTAAGTAGGCTTCACACCCAGCATGGGGGCTTGAACCCATGGTCTTGAGATCAAGACCTGAGCTGAGATCAAGAGTTGGCTGAGCCACCCAGGTGTCCCAACTTCTCACATTCTTTATCATGTAAGAACTATCCTTCTATTCCTTCTATACTATTTCTAGTTTAATCAGGAAAGTATAGTAAATGTCATCAAGATTATCATTTTTTTCTTTCTTTAATCTGATGTAATGTTGTAATGCAGTTATCAACATTTTCAGTATTGAACCATCCTTGCATTTCTGGACTGAATATTGCTTGGTCAGATGTATTATTCTTTTAAGATACTGCTGGTTTGGATCTGCTCACACACTAGTTATTACACTTGCAGAGATGATACTGCCCAACATTAATCTATGCCAAATTCCTTTTCTTGAGCCAAGCCAAACAACATGAAGTCAGCGAGGAGGAGGTTAGTAAGAGAAAGCCTAGATGAGATTTCGAGATTTGATTTCTATTCATTTTGGATAACCTGGTCATTGCCCATCTGACAAAAATGCTTGTTCTATAGCACAGTTTCTCACTCCAAGGTCCTGCCTCTATTTTAATAAAGGACAGAAAGAAAGTGCTGAAGCATCACAGGACAGTCTTAGTAACATTAAAATGCAATAGCTCAATAGTTATATGGCCATTTATTAAGTGTTTTCAACATGTCATACTATACTTGATGCTACATGTGTTATTTCTTCCTCCTCCCTCTCCTCTGCTTCTTCTCCTTCCCCCCCTTCCTTTCCTCCTCTTCCAATTCCTCTTCTTCCTCCTCCCCATCTTATTCTTATTCTTGGCAAGGAAACACATTGTCATATTAATTTGTGTTTTCTATTTGGCAAGGGATTGGAAAATTGTCTAGAGTACACGTTCCCTCACCTTGGGCGAGTTTATCAGAAGCTTTTGTGTTGCAGCACTGCAGAGAGAAGGCATCTAAAAGACACCCTCATACCTATTCCCACCCTTAGGCTTTTGTTTGAGATACTTATTGAGGGAAGTTAGTGTTTGGGGTGGAGAAGAAGGCAGAACTGGCCCTACAAGGTAGACAGAGGTTATCATCCCAGAGCCTGGGGGTGGGGGGAACATGCTGTGGCAGGTCCCAGAAGTGACAGAAACTCATGCAGCATCCTGAAAAGTGCCAGGATCTTTGACAACAGAGTGGTGCATGAATGCCACAGAATTGACTACCGAGAGCCAACATCTTGGGACACTTGCAACATAGCTGAGTGCACATGCTTAGCATGATGCCAGAGAGTTTCTTGTTTGTGAATGGAAACGTTTTTATTTTATCATCTCAGTGAAGAGCTGTGGAGTTGAGAACAGAATACATTCTTCCATTTTTCAGGCACTCAGTATTTGCACATAGTCCAGAAGGAAGATGAGAGTTTCCCCTGAGATCCCCCTTACCAAAGTGATGGTTTGCTTCTTACACCTCAGTGTTGGGGAGCAAATTTCTGTCTTCTATTTATACAACTCTCGTTTGAACCTTAGGAAGTTTTGGGGGTTATAAAAATCATTATTCCCAAATAAAAAAACTAATGCTCAGAGAGGTTAAGTAACTTGTACAAGGTATTGATATCATTTTTAAAAAATATTTTATTTATTTATTCATGACAGAAACACACACACACACACACAGAGAGAGAGAGAGAGAGAAAGAGAGTGAGAGAGAGAGAGAGAGGGGCAGAGACACAGGCAGAGGGAGAAGCAGGCTCCATGCAGGGAGAAGCAGGCTCCATGCAGGGAGCCTGACGTGGGACTCGATCCCGGGTCTCCAGGATCATGCCCTGGGCTGAAGGCAGGCGCTAAACTGCTGAGCCACCAGGGCTGCCCCGGTCATGATATCATTTTAAAAATATATTTATTTATTCCTTTGAGAGAGAGAGAGAGAAAGAGAGAGAATGCAAGCCTGCAGGGGGGAGGCACCGAGGGAGAAGGAGAGAGAAAGTCAAGCAGAATCCATGCTGAGTGCAGAGCCAACAGGGGGCTCAATCCTACAACCCTAAGATCATGACCTGAGTTGAAACCAGCAGTTTGATCCTCAATCAATTGTATCACCCAGGTGTACCGGGTCATGATATCATTTTAAGTAGTTCTGAGTTCAGAAACCATGGTTCAATAACTACACTATGTTGCCTTGCTTAAAAAAGAGAAAGAGAGAGAAGCTATTTCTTATGGGAGAGATTACTTTGTGCCAGGCAAAAGGTTAAATGCCATATATATGTACCTAGGTATATAGATATAAATGGATATATAGATATATGCATTTATTAATTAGCTGATATAATCTCCATTCCCTGCAAGAAACTTTCAAGGAAGTTCTTCCAATTATATTAATCATCTCATCTTATCATAAAGCAAAAGATGGAGAATCATGCTGGTAGTGTTGAGCTCCAGTTCTGCTGCTAACTTTGCACTTTATTTCCTTCCTTTGTGACATGAGAAGAGCAAAACTTGCCTCTCCATATTATATGAGTATTGAGTGAGGTATTGGAAATAGCAGGCCTTGCTGACTGTAAAAAGATGTGCACACGTGGACCTCGCTTTCTATTGAGGCTTGCAGCCTGTATTGGTCATGTCGCCTGAGAGCCTCTCTCAGCAGTTACCAGGACACTGAGACATACATTACAATGCAGAGGGGACCAAGCCACCAGGAGTTGGACACCGGCCTTGGAAACTGATTGTTTACATTTGTTTGTAGTCTCCTTGAAGCAGAGGTTAGGTCATAGTTCTTCGGACCTGGCAAAGTCAGCTGGAAACTGCTCATGGCCAGGCACCCCACCTGATTGCTTCTTTCCAACCGTTCCCTGCATTTAGGGAAGACAGACGACAAGATGTACTCTCACCATCACACCAAGGAATCTCCCTTTGGCAGCTCTTCCAGGCAGCAGAAATGTCAAAGATCCAGGTGTGCCGTCCATCCACAGGGCCCAGAAGGTGATCTTCCGGGGAGCTTCCAGGGAAATCAAGCCATCACGGGGAAGGTCCAGAGAGACTTGCTGTGCAGGTATCTGCACGCAGGATGACATCAAGGCACGTGTCTGTGGTCTGAGGTTTGCTGCTTGGCGTTGGGTATAGAAAGTCATTCAGGACAAACTGTTCATCGAGGCTAGCAAGGAAGGGGTCTAATGTATTTGTGAAAGAGTTACCACAGTCAGCCTCATTGGGGTCACAGCTCAGAACACCCCTAAAATGCAGTCATACTATGTCACAGGCAATGAGAGGTTCCAGGGGAAAAGCAGTAGGAAACCAGTGAGATTTACAGACTTCTTTTTCACTCCTACTGGGAGAGTGGGTCTTGGGAAAGAAGGCATTCGGGAGACAGCAAGAATCACCGTGAGGATAGAGACCCATCTTTCACTCTGCTCCTGCCGAACTCCAGGGTACTTGTCAATGCCCAGGGCACACCTGATGTGCCATAAACATTGGTTGGTAACTGAGTCAATGAGCCTTTCAGCAGGGAGTGGGGGTGGTCCCACCTGCTCTAAGTCTCTGTACAGTTTAACAATTTCTTCTCGTGGAGGAATGAATTCGGCACTAACCCCCAGTCATTTTCCCCATCAAGAATTAGGATGCGAGGTAGGAAAGGAGAAATGGTCGTAGGCACAGAATCAGAAGTCCTGGGTCTGAATCCTGGCTCTTCCTCTGACCAGTGGGTGGGCCACGGAGAAGTCACATAAACGTTTTGAGCTTCAATTTCCTTACTGAAAATTGACAGTAATAATTCCTACGTCTTGAGGCTGTGGCTTTTTTTTTTTCCTAATTCAGTGAAAAAAATGTGCGTGATCTGCCAATACAGTTTCTGGGAGGTGGCAGTTAAGAGTAAGAGCACATGTTCTGGCATCAGCACGTATTCAGATTCTGGTTCTGCCGCTTATGAGATGAGTGTCCTTAGGCCGGTTACTTCACTTTTCCGTCTCTTCTTCATCTCTGAAAAAAAAAAAAAAAAAGGATATAGTGATATCTGTTGCAGGAGGTTGAAGGGATAATTAATGTAAACTAGTTAACACGCTGCCTGGAATATGACAAGCGCCTTATTATGATTATTACTACTGTTAGAAAAAGAAGCATTTTTCATTTGCATATCAGCTTTTGATAAGATAAAGCTGCTTATTGTTTCTCAAGGATTTCTCTTTTTTCTTTTTTAAATATACTCTGAAGAAGCACAGGCACCCCATGCTGTTGAGTGTTCACTACAGAGTTTCAGTGCAGCATGCCATTTTTTTTGCATGTTTCTTGTTTTGAAACAGAACCATGAAAACACGCAAGGGCTTTATAAAGCAGACAACATCCTCTGTCCTTCCCCAGGTCTTCAGGACATAATCCAAGTTCATGATGCATTGAAGAAAGAAGTGTAAACCAGGGACACCTATCACACTGAGACAACATGTGGCTCTTTTTCCAGTGTGATGTCACGGAGAATTCCCAGGTCATACAAGGCTTCTGAGCTTGAGTTTCCCATCTCTCAAAAGGGGATTCTGGATTCATAGTATTAGGATGAGGCTCAAAGTACTTTCTCTGTATGAAAAAGTTTTTTACCTGGAAGAAGACTGATACAGAGTACTACGATGTGGTCCTCAGGGCAAATCCCTCATGCGCCCCCCTTCTGGGTCCCTGGTGGTTGAAAACACCCCATAAGGACCCTCCTCTTTCTTGCTCACTGAATCTTCTAGAGTCTCCAGAAAACAGAATTTCTTTCTCTACCTTCGTCTCTGCCCAAAGGAAACTGCGGCATTTTCATCATCTTTTGCCTTATAGCTGACATCTCCCTTCTTATACTAATGCAAAGAGGCTGCTCACAGAAATTCTAAAGGTCAGAATTCCTAATCACACACTCCCACTGCCTTGCAATCTTATCAACTTATGGCTTATGAATGGAATTCCCACAGGAAAGACTGTTCATAAAAGCTGGCTCAAGCCCCAGGGCCACCTCCCTTTCTTACCTTCCTCTTGCTTCCTGTAAGGCCTTGGGTATTTGATCCCCAGGTTATGGGATTGGGGAGCACAACCTGGAGGACCCAGAACTGGAGCAGGTTCCTGTCTTTTTTTTTTTTTTTAAGATTTTATTTATTTATTCATTCACGAGAGATACAGAGAGAGAGAGAGGCAGAGACACAGGCAGAAGGAGAAGCAGGCTCCTCAGGGAGCCTGATGTGGGGACTCAATCTCGGGACTCTGGGATCACGCCTTGAGCCCAAGGCAGATGCTCAACCACTGAGCCACCCAGGCATCTCAGCAGGTTCCTGTCTTGGTCACACAGGGCTCAAGACCCAGAGGTGAGTCAAGCCAGGCTCCCTGCAGGCAAGCCTAGGTCCAAATACCGGGTTGCCTGCATTGTAACCCTATTGCCTTACCGGATGCTATTCTATGGCCAATTTTATTCTTGCAACATTGTGAGGTAAGAATAATTTGCCAGCGCTCCAGATTAGAGAATGGAGGGACAGAGAGGTTCAGCGACCTATCTGAAGTCACACAGCTGCTAAGTGGCGGAGCTGGAATCCAAATGTGAATCCGCCTGACGCTCAACCTCAGTTTCTTTCCCCCCCGTAACAGACTATCTCCAGAACGTCAGATGAGATAAGTTTGTGGGCTGACTCCTAGAGCTATTTTGCCTTGGTAGTAAAGACATTTGTCAAATGAGAGTAGAGTATTAATGAATAATTTTCCTAGGAGGTTTGAATGCTGGGAATGCTGGAATGCTGGCGAGAGCACTAAATGAGTACCAGCAGCTGCATCAGCTGGGCAGTTTTCCTCCTGAGTCTTCTGGTCTCAAGGACCCAGAGGTTATTTCTGATTACATCAGCAGCCGTGCAGATCCAGTTCAGGAATCTTGAAACCACATATGTGACTCACATGTCGTTGTTATAACAGTAGGAAACACATTAACTCGGCTTTAAAGAGCGTTCATTGAAAAGTTGGCCTCTCAGAAACCAGTTTCTTGGTTTGTGAAGCACACACCATCTAAGCCTTCCTCCTGACGACAGTGTCATAGCGTGAGCCTGTATGTTATGTGACCTGACAGCTTAACAAGACTATATTTGCTTTTGCAGACTCTGTGTTCCAGCACATTCCACTGAACTTATAGCAGGTGACTAATGGGTATTTCACCACCATGACATTTTGAGTTGCAAGCCATAGGGATGGTCATTTGATTGAATAATACATTAAAAATGTTTTTTAAGACTTGTATTACAAAATCATTCTGTGGAAATCATAAGCAAAAGTTCTTGCAGTCTGCTTGGGGACGAACAATGCTCCTGGTCTATTACAGACATTTCTGAATGAAGGAAGGTGTCGCCTCTCTTTTCCAGGTACATGCTGTTGATTCTTTTTCTGGATTTTTATGTGCTCAAAATCAGAGTTTTTCCATAGTTGGATCACCAGGGTGGGTGGGGTCTCAGAAATCCTTACATTCTGCAGTGTTCACATGGGAGTTGAAGACCCAAAGCATATGCTAGGGGATAGGAACTGGGGCAGGACAGAAATTATTAGTTCCAGCCAAGCATGAGTTCATTGTCAAGTTCTACTCCTGTCCTGGCTGTAGGATCTTGGAAGAGTCACTGAGCTTCTTGGTATCTCAGTTTCCTTGTATCTAAAATGGGGGAAATAATTTTACTTCTCAAGGGAGCGCTGTGAGGATTAAAATAAGAAGATGGATAGAAAATGCCTGGTATATACTAAGTGCTCAGATATGTGGTGGTATTTGTGTCTTTGTCTCTGGGAGTAGAGGACAACCATATAAACAGTGAAACAAGTTCTTGAGTTAAGGCACAGGGGTTGTCACAGAACCTGGGGGGACAGAATTTGGTAGGGCCAGAGTTACTGGAGGGGAAGGAGGGAGGAACCAGCAGTGCTCCCTTACTAAATGCCTGCCACCATGTGCCAGGGATTAGAGTGGGTGTCAGACGAAACAGGATAAGTTCTGTTAAAAGATATGAGACTCTAACTTGTGTGGACTGGTTTGACTTAAGAGCTTTGCTCTTTAGGGTTTTCTCTCTCCTGCTTTTTTAGGTGATATAGGGAGAAAGGGAAAGGAACATATGCTTTTATTTACTTGAGGGAGGAAAAAAAGAGAGAGAGAGAAAGAAAACAGAAACTAATGTTGGGCCATTAAAACTCTGGTAAAAACTGAAATGGCGGTGCCTTGAGATTTTCTTGTCATGTTAATAGGTTCTTGGGTATAAAATGATGGAGCAACAGGGGTCTAGTAGTTATTATTGGAAAATTAAATAAGAAGATAGCCACAAAGATAAAGACCTGATTTGATAGTTCTCTAGACTTGGGTTTGTTTACTGTAAAGAAAGTAAAAGCAGCTTGATTTGAGTTTGTGTTTGGCTTTGCAGGGAGCTTTATGTGGGTGATTTTGCATATGCACAGGCGCTGCCTTCCAAGAAATGCCAGCATCTGCACAACTGGGAGGCATGCTCTGGTTTGCTCATAAAAGTCTTTATCGTCTTTGAGAAAGTGATTCAACTGGTCTTGATGGGCAGCTGGATAGAAAAATCTAGTGAAAGAGGGGACATGACCAAGCTCATATGAACACAGAGGCTCAGCAAACATGGCTTTGCAACAGCCTCTATAAAGTGGCTTCAAAAGATTTATTTGAACAGTGTCCATCACACTGTGGATGCATGCCAAACAGCCCGTGTGGACCTAACTGCATTATATCTACTCAGTAGGGTGTGTGATGAAGCAGAACTTTCTCAGGCCCACCCTACCCTGAGAACTCCATTAAAAGTTTGTTGACCATTTCCTACCATAGAGATACCACATTAAAGCTACATAAAGCCTAGGGTCCAAACTCACTTGGGGCGGGGGGACATGGATGAATGAATGGACATGTTGATACTCTCTCTGTCCGGATCCCCTCAGATTCCTTTTACATTTCTAGGTACTCCTCCTCTGCTTCTGGTGCCCTTGTTTCTAACAGACAGCTCTCCTGGGGTACTGGGGCCATTTTGCCCAATAGCTCAAAGAGCTGGCTATACCCAGGAGTTACACCACACGCTGGGTGGTCCTTTGCCAATGATGAACTGTAGTGAAGAATCCGAATACTCAACTCCCCTGCCTTAAATCTGGATGTGCTCAGGTGTCATTTCTACTTCAGAGCCTCCTGTAGGATCAGGTGGGGGCTGGACTTACCCTGGAATTGTACCCTTGTGCGCCTTCCTCCCTTTTCCTCATTTGTTTTTCTATAGGCTCTTCTGGGGACATTTCCCTAATAAATCACTTGCATTTGAATTGTCATCTTAAAATCTGCTTCTAGAGAAACTGCCTTAAGGTAATGAATTAATCCAAATGCTTCATATTGGAATGCTGTGTGTATATGTGTCTACGTGTACAATTTTAACTATTCTAAGCCTCTTCTCATGGCATAAAAGGGACCTGTTTGGTAGGGAGATCTTATAGCTCTCCTAGGAAGGAAAAAGTTGATTCTTTCCATCCCTATGTTGGGAGTGAGGCAGGGATCCCTAGACTGGGATTACAGACTGTGGGTGGTGAGAGCAATCTCTGCTAGCAGCTATGAAGAAGGTGGTACTTTGACTCACAGTGAATCAGGAGAGAGAGACACTGAAGAGAGAGAGAGACATTGAGAAAGAGGGAGAGAGAAAGAACAAGAGCACTAGCAGCTTGGACTAGTATGGGTGATGTAAAGTGTCCCAAGACCCCTTGAGCAGCTACTGTTTCAAGCATTGGCAGTTGGAAGACGTCACAAGTGTCTACCTTTACAAATCTGTGGAGCATACAAATTTCCTTGGGAATTCCCAGGAAATAATGGAGACCATGAGATCCTGATATTTTTCAAGAGATAGCTACCAATTTTGGAGGCATTCAGACCATATTGTCACAGGTTTCTAATGATACCAATAGCCCAAGGAAATATTATATGTGTTTGTAGACTCAGCTGCCTCTGAGAGTCGGGGGCTCACC
The DNA here is from genome assembly GCF_048418805.1 of Vulpes vulpes. Taxonomy (NCBI): domain Eukaryota; kingdom Metazoa; phylum Chordata; class Mammalia; order Carnivora; family Canidae; genus Vulpes; species Vulpes vulpes. The sequence goes on along the minus strand of NC_132791.1, from coordinate 11,158,203 downwards.
ATTAGTGGAAACACCCAAACAGAGATGGGAGGAGCAGCTGATGGGCACATTGTAGCTGGGATTCCAGTGTCAACTGGGTGACAGAGGTGGCCCAGTTACCTCAACATTTTAAACTTCTTCACTTATGACTGAGCCTTTGAGAGAATAAAGCCTATTTGGGTGCAGATCTTATTTGTGAAAATTAAACTTCATATATGTAATACATTTTCTTTTTAGTGTGAATGGTGGCTCTGGGCTCTGACCTGAGGTACCCAGGGCCTTCTCATGGCACAGTGACTGGAGCCCATTCTTTTTCTTGGGAATTGTCAGAAGAGCTAAGAACTCTGGGAGAGGTGTGGGGGCAGGGAAGAAACGTCTCCTTACTTGGCTAGTATTGTCCAAGTTGAGAAAAGGATAACTATTGATTGAGGTTACCAAATTGTCCCAAAGAGAACAAGCAAATAGTTTCATGGAAAATGCCCAGCTCTGAACTCCTGTAACTTTTCACAAAGCAGGGTGGTTATGAGAAGGAGAATAGGTGGGCCCATGTCCTTGACCTTCCCTTGTAGACAATGCGGTCTGGATAAGAGAGGGTTACACTGTGCATGGAGGACTCAGTACTTTCCTTCTCCATTCACCCAAAATCCCACTGGGATATTCTAATCTCCTTGGAACATGCTGCATTATCTGTACTTTTAGCACAGCTCACGTTTCAAATGGCAAGCTGCAGAGCGATCTGATTGTTTTATAGGCACAGCCAAGAGAGGAGCTCCGATTCCTTTCTCTTGGCCAGGTGCCCTCTTTGAGGGAGAAGACCTGTGGTGTATAGAGACCAGCCAAGTGCTTAAAGATTTCAGAAACTTCAAAGGCAGGGGAGGGGCCAGCAACAATAAAATGGAAAATGATAAACATTCAGCTTAAAGACGAGCGGAGTTACAATCCCTGAGAAATTACTCTGAACAGAGTGAGGGGCTGATTCTCAGAGGCCCGTGGCAACATTCCACGGCATTACACAATGTTCCAAGAAGCAATTATTAGCTTTGTTTTAGTTGTGATTAGCACAGTTAATGACTCGTAGAGGCGGAAAGACAATGCAAGTGGGAAGGTGAGCCCACAGAAAGGGGTTTCTGCTCCAGCCCCATACTCACCAAGTAAGGGGAGCTCATCTCACCTTTCAGGGGCCTCCACCCATTTTGAAATTTCAGTTTTGAAACTATTGTATAAGAAGAAGCCAGGTTGTTTTTAAAAGGCAAAAGCCATTGCTGTCGAATAGCTAGATGAGATCTGTATTATTAAAGGACCCGTCACTTCCTGTGAGCAGAGCTATGCCACGGGACTCTATGTCACTAGGGTCATGTCTACACAAAGGCCAGAGGACAGTCAAAGAGATCAGCTGGAATGTTGAGGTGCAAAGTATTGGAAGAGCTCAGCCTGACTGTCCTGAGGGACTTAAACAGCTCAAGCAGCAGAAAACAAAACAAACAAACAAACAAAAAAGTAGGTAGATTAAATTCAACAATGGTATGTGAGTATTTCCTATGCGCCTGACACTTTTCTAGGGACGTGAGATATACTAGTGATCAGACCATAGAACCTTTCTCTTGTGCAGCTTCTATTCTATTTTTTTTTTTTTTGCAGCTTCTATTCTAGAGAAGGAGACAGACAATAAATGAAAATCACAGTCATAAGTAATATGCTCTAAGTCGATAGCACTGTGGAATAGAAAAAGTGGTGAGCGTGGGGAGGAGTATCGAGAGGGTTTGGAAAGAGGCTGCAGAATTAAGCAGGTGGTCAATCTGGAGCCTTTAAGATAGTGAGATCAGAGCAAAGACCTGAAAAAAGTGGTGAAGGTAGCCTACAGGTGTCAGCAGGAGGAGCGCTCCAGAAAGAGAAGAGTTCTCTCAAAGGGTCAGGCCAACAGTTATGCCCTATGTGTGCCAGAAGGGTGGGGAAGCCCATGGGGCTACAGTGGAACAAGGGACGTGGAGAGAGGATGGAGATTCAGACAGGTAAGGGGTAGAGGAGAGCCCGCCAGGTCTCTGAGGCCATTGCGAAGACCCTGTGAGGGCACAATGTTGCCAACGCTAAATCTGAATGCCTAGGGAACCTGAATATCTCGGACAGAAGAACATATAGAGACAGAAAAAAAAAAATCATATAGTCCCTACCTTCAAGAAGTCCAGTGGACTTCTTGGTGGAAAGATAGATAATTACACATATAATAATAATAACAATAATAATAATAATAATAATAAATAAGCAGATAGTATAGTCCACAAAGTCTATGATGTAGGGATAGAGAGCAAGGTCCACCATCCTGTTTGGAAGAGGCAGGGAGGATTTCTTAGAAGAGAAGATCTATGCACCGACTGGTGAAAGTCAAGGTAAGCTTGTCGGGCGTTACTTTACAGATGTGTCTGGGAGGACACTGAGTCTCCAAGGATGAGCTTCCAAGGTGGCTTGCCCCAAGGTACTCAGCTTAAACTTGACCTCCAGTCCAGGCTACTTTCCTCCAAAGCAGGTGCTTCACCCATGCTTGGACCCAGTGGGAGTTCTGTTTGTGAAGTGACTCTTCTCCACCTCCCTGCTGAGGTCATGGGATGGAGGAGAGCTTTCGCTCAGCTTGCTGTTGCTGACGTCACCGGCTGCACTCTGTAAGAGAGCCTCTCTCTTCCCCTTCAATAAAATCTAGACTGGGGACATGGCTAAGATGACCCTGCACAAATGAATTTTCCATGCTGGGAAATCCTAGAGCAGAACAAGGAAGGACCCATCCAACAGAAAATATGTGGGTAATTTAATTAAAGATTCACTGGAAACTTCAAGTCTTCAAGGTCAGCAACCAGAGTATCGAAATGTATTCTTCTGGGTGGAGCAGAAAGTTAGCAAAAGTTGATATTAAGAAGACCTGGGGCCACGTGCAGGTTCAATCACTTGCTTGCTATGTGGCCATGGGCCCGTTTTCCTTCTCTGTTATATGAGATCATGATACTTGCCTTCCTCATCTCCCAGGACTATCCTGAGGATCGTGAATGCGAAGGTATGCGGTAAACTATAAAGTGCTGTACTTACTGTTTGGACAATATGACACACTTTTGCAATCTTATGAATACGCATTATCTTTGTATCAGAAATGTAAAACCTCACAATGATTCTCCTCTAAAACCTTCATGTCACAGAAGAGCAAACAGGGGCCCATTTAAATTGCCTAGCACATTAGAGGCAAAGGCAGGCCCGGGTCCCCTGACTCATCTTACAAATAGGTTACAGAATGTAGCCAGTAGACCATGTGGATGCACGTTCTTCCTGCTTCTGGCTGAGTCAGAGACACAGGAAGTACCGTTTCCTCTTGGGGCTCTTCCACTGAAAGCACCTTGCATTTCCTTCCATAATAAGCACTTTCACTGGTCTTAAAAACATTTCTTTTTAAAATAGTTGACCACTTGTCAAGCATCTACTGAATACTGGACTGCTGTAGATGCTTGGATGAAGATCCTCCTAGGAACTCAGGGAGTTATTCGTAACCAACCCCATTTTGCAGAGGAGAAAACTGAGTCTCTGAGCTGGAGTGACTTCCCCACCATCACACGGTTAGGAGACAACAAAGCAGGGGAGGGGAGGCCCCCTCTGAAGGCACGATGCCCAGTACCTTTCCACTTTACCAAGACCATAGATGCCACTTTCCCTTTTAGCCTCTGGCAGAAGCTAGAAGTCTGGATTGGAAAGGACTTACTTAAAGGAAGCAACTGAAAAAGTGGAATCTGTCTTCATGAACAGACCTGATGAGTAGAATTAATGTCACAAATTAGGCTTTCGCGATGACCTGAATTTTTTTTTTCTTTGCAAGATTGCAAACAACAGAGCTAACCATATTTTCCATACACACAATGACTTTTATCCAAAGCAGTTTCACAAATATGGTGTAGATGAATCATAGGTAGGATTTATGAGTGAGTGCAACATGTAGCAGTGTGGGAGGGCCTATTAGAGACAGTGTCTATGTAATAACAGAAGCACTGAAATCACAACTGCTTAAATCACAGATACTTGGCAGAGAGGAGAGATTCATTGCTATCGTAAATATACCAGAGGATAAAGAAAAGAGTGAAAATTACCCAAATTTAGTTATCTAGAAGCGATCACGTGTGACACTGCAATGTATTTTTTCCTTTCTGTCCCTGAATGTTGCTTTTTTGAAAGCATTAGCTGGAATTAGACTGTATGTGAATTTGCGTATTTTGCTTTTTTCACGTGGTGTTATTAGTATTATTTACTATGATATAAAACATGCTTCAAAAAAGCATAGTTAGTGGATAAATCATATTCCATTACTGGAATGAAAGAAAAAAATATTAGAGAAACACCCTGGAGGAGTGAATGAGAATAAAAACCAAATGTGGAAAAAGGACTCATCTGAGTTCCAGGTTTTTGAAGCAAAAGATAAGGTCTTTATGAGAGAAGACAGAGTGGACTCTCTCATTTCAGTGATAGCCTGGGCTCGCTAATTCTAGTTAACATTCTCATGGCATCATTTTGGCTGACTTTGTTAAACTGGCGGGGTGTCCTAGCACAGGGACTGGCAAACATTTTCTGTCAAGGGCCAGATAGCGAGTAGTTTAGGTCTTGGGGGTCATATGTTCTCTATTGTAACTACTCAGTTTGGCCAGTGTAGCAGGAAAGCAGCCATAGATAAATGTAAACAAGTGAGCATGGTTGTCTATCAATAAAACTTTATTTACAAAAAGAGTGGATAGGATTTGACCCTCCATAGGGACTTTTTTTTTTTTTTTTTTTATCAGCCTTTATCTGGGCTGGACTTCATGCTATGCTAGACTCTGTATAGATACAGAGAAGAATAAACGTTTTGTCTTTGCCTTCAAGGAATGGAGAGAGATAAGAAAAGGGATCGTTACAATGCAGGATACTAAGAGAAATAAACAAGGTGCATAGGAAATGCTGTGACATCAAAGAGGAGGAAATAAAGAGGCCTTCTCTGAGCAATGAAGAAGGGCTCACAGACAGTGTGATATGTAGCCTGGATTCCAAAAACAGAGCAAGAGCTCACCTGTGTGTGCCCGTTCAGTTGGTTGTGTTTTGGGTTTCTTCTCCTATAAGGTTTGAGGGTGTCTTCATGAAAACACCCAAATCTTGACCCTGGCCCAGACCAGTAGTTTCCCAAGAAACTGGTGGGCACTTTCCAGAGAAAGCTTTACTAAACCATTGCCCTGGCTTATTTTCCACCCTTGTTTGATCAACCTACGAGAAAGCAAACACCAGTCAGTGCCTCTTTGAAATCCTTCTGTGTTGTGTTTATTTGGTGTGTATACATGTTATACAAGGTACTAAAGATTAAATCATGGGGAGTTGTTTTAAGATACAAATTCCACCCCCAGGTATGGGGCAACTATGGCCTCCATTCAATTCCATAATGAGTGCCTACTATGTGCAAAAGGTGGTTTTCCTGGGCTCCTGTCCAAGATAATTATCAGCCCTCAGTTTCCAGCACCCCATCCGTCAGGAGCTGCAGGACAATTGTCAAGGAGACAAAGGGTCCTGCCATGTTTGGAGAGGGAGCACAAGGAATGAGGAAGTAGAAGGGAAGGCTGGTTGTGTTGGGGGTGGTCGTGGTGACTGTTTCTCTTTTAGCAGGAATCCTGCTGAGGTGAGTGTTAATGATTCCATTTCTGGTCTTGTTAAGCGTAACCAGTTTCTCCAGAGATCCTTGAAACAACAGCGCTATCTAAATACCCAGTGTTTTTCCCATACTTGCACATGAATCCCCCCAGCTCTGCCTAAACCAGCTGCTAAGAAAAACTTAGCACAATCCCAACAGATTTGCGTGAGAGCACTGATGAGGGGAAGACATGAAGTTGGAGAATTGTGTTGAAGTGCTGGAAACCTTTCTCCCCAGGGGTCAGGAAGATTTTAAAATTTACATATAATTAAAATGTGAGTAAAATAAAAAAAAAAGCAGTTTAATTTAATGTTCGAGTCCTCCGCTTTGAAAATTATGAATAGGGAGCGTAATGTTTAAAGAAAAATAAATGGATGCTAGATATGTAATCAGAAGTTAAGAAGGAGGTGCTGAGAGGTGGAGAAGAAGACATAGATGCGCAGCGGAGGTGAAAGGAAAGCAGGGAATGGAACTCAACATAAAAATGCCAAATTTCCTATAGAGGGTGAGAGGAAGAGACTAAAGGTTAAGCAGAGAGAATCAACCCTTAGTAAAGAAAGAAAAAAGAGGTAGAAGGAAGAGAAAATGATGGAAAAAGAGTTACAGACATAGGACTTCACAGGAAATTGCCATCTGGAATCTTCATGGATAGAATGAAGGAAGGCCCCCTGTTTTCAGCTCTTCACACTCTTATCCTCAATACTCTAGAGGCTCTAATTGTGATGGAACTGCCACAGCAACCCAACCAGGGCAAGGGTTTATGCTGGGTTGCTGTGACAGTTCTCAGAACAATATTGTTTCAGATGTTGACATGGCGGCAGCTCTCTCAAGTGGACTGGTGATGGGCTTGTACCCTAGGTTATTGGCTATCGCTTAACATTCTTCAGGTGCCTTGTATAAAGGAAGAGTGAGATGCTAAAACCCAGAATTTAGGTTGAGCCAAAGCATGGGCATTTTAAAGCATTTTCCAACAAAGATAAAAGTCTCCCTTTGTATGGAGAAAAACTACATTGGAGCGATGAGGATAATTGCATCTGAGTCAGCACATATTTATTGAACAGCTGTAGCGTGCCAAGCACTGCATTTGTCTCTTTACGCACACGTCATCTCATCTAATCTCCAAAACAATCCTGTGAAGTAGTTAGTATTACCTTCATTTTCTTGGCAAGGAGACTGAAACTCAGTGAGCTTGCATGTGATTTGTCCAAGGATCTAAAGCTACTAAGTAGCAGGGTTGGGTTGGTGCCCAACACTAAAGCCCGAGTGTTGCCAACCATCTCAGCATCACTAATGTCTTGGGCCTGCCACCAGTCCACCCAGAGAGAACTTGGCTCAAGGGCCCACTAGATAAGGATTCTCAGGGGACATTTAGTAATATCTGAAGATGTTTTTTTGATGTCACAAGTGGCTTGGGGATGCTACTGGCATCTAGTGGATAGAGGACAGGGATGCTACTGAACGTCAATGCATACAACAGTCTCCACAACAAACTATCTGGCCCCATATGTCAATTGTGCCAAGGTTGAGAAATCTGAATAAGATAGAGGCTGTGGCCAGAAGTGCTCTTCTAAAAGACAGTCTCTTACAAAAACACTCAGATTGCACAAAATGTAGTACTTGAGGTACCTTGGAGGTTTCTCAGGGGAGAAAAAAGTGGGAAAGTTGCCTTTTGTTCTTTGTTTGTTGCTTAAATATACGACATTTGGCCCTGCAATCCCCAATAAATTCCTTGGAATATAATGTATTAGGAATGAAATAGAAAATGCTGACTAAAATAATCCTGAAATGTTTCTTTGACTACCACTCCTTTAGGCCTGTCATCTTCTGCAGAAAAGCTCAAATCTCTGCAATAGTGACTTGATTGCTCTCCCTGTCTCCCTGTCTGGCTTCTTGGAATCAAATCCCCACCCATCATCTTTCTAAAACCAGGTCAGGTCATGCCTTCCAGGGCTCCTTCCTATACCCAGAATCAAGATGGTCCATCCTGTCTAGCCTGACCTTTGGGGCGTCTCTGTGTTGCCCCAAACTACCTCTCTCAACTTTATTTCCAACATCTCTCCTTTCCAAACATTTGTTATATTCTGACCAAACTACAATACTTATTCCTATGGGTTGGTGATGGATGGGTCATAACCTGTATTTTCTTGCCTCTGTCATTTGGCTAAAGCAATTCCTTTTTCTTGGAATGCACTTTGATTTGTCAGTCGTGATCAACCCTACCTCAAGTACACCTCAAAGGCCACCTCCTCATCAAATTGTTCTCTGATTTCCCGAATTACAAATTAATTATTTTACCTCTGAAATCACATAGCCTTCTCTCAGTACCCCCAAATTTGAATCTGTGTGCATGTATGTGGATTACATGTGAAATATATAATATGTAACATTGTTATACAACGTATCACGTGTGCTATAGTAATTAAAATAGTTTTTAGTATTGATGCAAGAACATCTATTTAACTCAGGGGAAGAGAATAGAGAACCCAGAAATTAACTCAAGGATATAATTTAGTGTGAATTTAGTATATCATAAAAGGGACATGTTAAGTCAGCAACTGACTGTTCGTTAAATATGTACAGCACTTTATATCACTTAAAAAATAAATTCAGATGGATTAAAAACCCGAGTATTTAAAAACCACTATAATACTATTTAAGAAAATATATTCTTGGGATAGATTAGCCTTCAATAAGCACCAAAAAAACAAAAGGAAAAAAGAACAAAAAGCAATAAATATATCTATTTAAATTAAAACATTTTTCATTGGAAAAAGAACCTGAACAAGAATAAAAGAAAACATACTGGGAAGAAGTATTTGTTATGTAGGACACAAAGGGTTAGTATGGGTAATATGTAAAGAGCTTCAACAGTTCAATAAATTAAAATGTTCTAATCAACATAATAGGTAAATGACATATGGAGGCAGTTCATAGACTAGAAGATACAAATAGCTATTGAACACAGGAAAATATAGTGATCCTTATTAGTAATCAGCAAAACAGAAAGTCATCTATCACATCCCTTTTGAAGCTCATGCAGTTTATAAAACACACAAAAAAGACTAATAACATTAAGTTATCATAAGGGTATGGAGGGCAGCCCTGGTGGCGCAGCGGTTTAGCACCACCTTCAACCCAGGGCATGATCCTGGAGACCTGGGATCGAGTCCCACGTCAGGATCCCCGCATGGAGCCTGCTTCTCCCTCTGCCTGTGTCTCTGCCTCTCTCTCTCTCTCTCTCTCTCTGTGTGTGTGTGTGTCTCTCATGAATAAATAAATAAAATCTTAAAAAAAATAAGGGTATGGAGAAGTAGCAAGTCTTATATACTATGAACATGATTATAATTGATAATGCTTATTTTCAATAATAGTAATTTATTAAGATATACTAAAATGGAAAATGTGTGAACTCCTTGGCCTACCAATACCATTCTAGGAGAGAATCTTTCAGGAGTTTATATACACATTTATAACCGGATAAAGTATAACTTCGATAATTTTGTAAATGATAAAATCAATATTTAAAAAGACCATTGTAACAGCTACTATCTGTTAATCACCTACTTTCAAAGTATTATAACAATTTTCTTAAACCCATTATCCCATACAATTCATAAGCAGCCTGCTAAATGTATGCATTATGTCATATTACAGATCAAGAGAGTTGAAGCATTTGCTCTCTGGAAATATGAAGAGTAAGCCTTGGAGCCAGATTGGAACAAGATCTGCCTAATGGCAAAGCTGACACCCTTGATGCAAGAGAGAACGAGAACACTTGGTGAGGAGGGTGCTCTGGAAGCAGGAGCTCAGAGAGGTGGGCTGAAGTACACGAACCATTCAAGGGTGGGCAGAACCAGGGAGAGATACAGGTACAAACCTTAGAAAGCACCAAAAGGCCAAAAGTGGAGGGGTACGTGTACGCAGTAATGTGAGCCCTGCCTAGTGAGGGGCAATATACCAGTAGTGCCATGTGGTGGGATATATGGGTCACGTAGTTTTAAAAGCACCAAGTCAAGGCTCAGAGACTGCCCTCTGGAAGAAGTAGTTAATTTGTCCTGGGCTGGCGAGAGGGGTTGAAATGGGCAGAGGCTTCCAGGAGGCAGATTTCAACTCAATAAAAGAAACAGATAGATGAAGGATAGATGGGTGGATAGCTGGATAGATAGATAGATAGATAGATAGATAGACAGATAGATAATTTTTTCTCAACAGCCAAAGGATTCTGGAGGAAAAATTAAGCTGGACTGATTGGCTTAAGAAAGGCAATCCCTGTTACCTGAGAACTCTTATCTTGGTTGGAGATACTGTATGAAAAACTGAAGCATGACCTTGCAGGTGACCTCCAGGATCCAAAGTCTCTAAAAATAGAACAGTGGGATATACTTTCTCAGGAAAATAAGCTGGTGCAAAATCCTGCTTTGTTTTTTCCTACCTAGCAATCCTTTCCCGATCTCCCTTTTTTTTTTTTTTTAATTTTTTATTTATTTATGATAGTCACAGAGAGAGAGAGAGAGAGAGGCAGAGACACAGGCAGAGGGAGAAGCAGGCTCCATGCACCGGGAGCCTGGTGTGGGATTCGATCCCGGGTCTCCAGGATCGCGCCCTGGGCCAAAGGTAGGCACCAAACCGCTGCGCCACCCAGGGATCCCTTTTTTTTTTTTTTTTTTTTAATTTTTTATTTCCGATCTCCCTTTTTTTATTTGGGGAACTACTTTTCCTTCATCATGCCCCCAACCTCTCCTAAACCCCTTGAAGCCAATCCTGGTATTTGAAACTTAAGCAGAGTCACACAAGGACTAAATAAAATGATTAAGAGTCACCCAAAAGTTACTGACTTAAGAGGGTGTTTAGGGATCTAGCCTGTTGCCTGGAGTCTCTCAAGAGCACATCCAATCTGAGCAATTCCCTCATTATAGTAAATTCCATGTTTGACTTAGACTGGCCTCAGCTGGTTCCTATAGCATCTTACCAAAGATTAACTAAACAAGAGGATTTACAAGTCACTGGTGCCCAGAATTGGTCATTCATTCATTCAGAACCTTCTGTTCTTGGCCCTGGGGATACAGCACCCGAGGATCCTAGGCTTATGAGAAAAACAAGCCCAAGACGCTAAAGGAATCAACCAATAAGATCCATAACCCATCCTGGGTATGGGAATATGAGGAAATACTTCTTAGAGGAATTGACATTTGAATTGAGTCAAAGAATAAACCCACTCCATCCCTGCTTCATTCTCTATCCATCTACTATTTCTACATTAGCAAGCATATTTCCATCAGCCACTCAGTAACACTGAACTTATATTCCTAAAAGCATTGGTGAGGATAAAGGAGTTAAATAGATGTTCACAGGAAAGTTTGGGAAGCTACACATTTAAAAAGTCTCTTTGGGAAAATGGTTTGAGTTTCAAGAAAGCAACCAAAAAATGAATTCCTGGCATCCAGCCCAATTCTGATTTAGTGAGGCAGGAGTCACTGTGTAATTGCAAACTCTTTTATTACAAAGATAACTGAATCATAAAATATAAAGTACACTGGTAAAAATTATAGATATGACCCAAATGTGGCCACAAGGAGCGGCTTCATCTCAATAAAGTGGAGAGGGGTGTGGTGGTACCTCCTTGACTTCAAGATTGTCCATCCTTCATGTTTCATATATTGTGTATCTGGGTCTCATTAATTATAACTTTCCAGTTTCAGAAATTCTTGACAGTAGGCGATGTACGTGTGTATTTGGATTTATGCAGACAGTCATCAAAGGTAAGTGGGGTTTCTGGGTAGGCCTTTAGAATGATGACGTTGAACTATAATATGATTTATTTGAGCGAGCATTTATTAAACACCTTTTATATGTCATGACCTACTGCTACCAGCAGCAGATACGAAAAATGAAAAGGGCATTTGGCCTTTGAGAAAATTGGTCTAGTGGGGAAAAAGAGCTAACGATGGATTGAAAGGAACTCAGGGCTATGAGAACACAAAAGGAAAGGCATTTCATTCTCAGAGGATACCAAGAAAGCTTCATGGAGGATGTGACATTTGAGAAGGGTCTTGATGGGCATGGAGAAGGATAAGATCCATGAAAGTGAATGAGCTCAGAGGACTAGTTTGGCCCTGAGTGTGCTGCAAAGAGAGAGGGAGTCAGGGGGCTTTATAGGCACATATGATCGCTTCCCCTGCTCTACTCTTTATTTTTATTTTTAAAATATTTTATTTATTTATTCACGAGAAACACAGAAAGAGAGGCAGAGAGAGAAGCAGGCTCCATGCAAGGAGCCCAATAGGGGACTCGATCCCAGGACTCCAGGATCACGTCCTGAGCCAAAGGCAAACGTTCAGCTGCCGAGCCGCCCAGGTGTCCCTGCTCTACTCTTTATTGAGTTTGCCATCGTTATGGTCAGCATGGTTGAGAAACGGGATTGCTCCAGGGCTTCATTCCTTTCTTACATAAGAGCCCATCGTCACTTGCAAGCGTCGATATATTTGATGGGTTGGAAATGTTTAGTCTTTCAACGAACATCCTCCGTATACACTGCAACATGAGTTTCAGAATAGTCATCTCCAGGCCCAGTTACGGTTTTCCATTAAGAACACGGAGGTGATCACTGAACTTCTACCTGTTTGGGAAAGAGCTTTCAGACCATGAAGGCAACAATGCTTGTGACGCTGCATTCCCTTGAGAGCCATTGATTTGGAATTTCATATTGCAGACAGTGACTGAAGATTGCATTTTGCTTTATGAGAAAGAATTATCAATCAGCAAATACGTGATAGCAAGCACAATTATTCGGTTGATTTTTTTTTTTTTAAGATTTTATTTATTTATGCAGAGAGAGGCAGAGACACAGGCAGAGGGAGAAGCAGGCTCCATGCAGGGAGCCCGACGGAGTACTCGATCTCAGGTCTCCAGGATCATGTCCTGGGCTGAAGGCAGCGCTAAACCGCTGAGCCACCCGGGGGTCCCCCCTTTGGTTGATCTTTTACCTGATTGGGGGAAGAAGTTTTTTGAATGGCCAAAGGAACTATTTCCAAACAATTATACAAGAGGAAATGTACTCGCTTTCGATTCTTAACCATCCATTAAGCTGCTACATGAAAGACTCTTTATAACATGTGTTCTAGTTCCAGCAGCTAGACTTGCATACTCATTTCAGCCCCCACAGACCCACATCATGCCTCTTGATGGCATGTCACACTACCTCGTGCTGGGACACTTGGGAGCATTTGAGCTTCTCATTTCTCCTATGATTTCTTCTTTTTTCTTTTTTTTTAATTGGAGTTCAATTTGCCCACATATAGCATAACACCCAGTGCTCATCCCATCAAGTGCCCCCCTCATTGCCCGTCACCCAGTCACCCTCACCCCCCGCCCACCTCCCTTTCCACCACCCCTTGTTCGTGTCCCAGAGTTAGGAGTCTCCTATGACTTCTACTAGAGTAGGACGTATGTCTGGATTGCCTGTGCTAGAACTCCACATTATTCTGTAATATAATTATATAGCATTGTGAAATAAATATTTTTATTCATAGAGCTCTATGAAATAGACCCATTATTTTTGTGATTATTGTAAGTTTGTACTCTTTCAGCTAACTTTTAAAAATATTATTTATTTATTTGTTTGTTTGTTTGTTTATTTATTTATTTATTTAGATGGGGGGAGGGGGTGGGGGAGAGGGAGAGACTCTCAAGCAGACTCTGCACTGGGCACAGAGCCCGATGCAGGTCTCCATCTCAGGACCCTGAAATCATGACCTGAGCTGAAACCAAGAGTCAGACACTTAACTGAGTCCCCCAGGTGTCCCTGTCAGGTAAATTTTTTTTTCTCCCCCACCATCTGCTCCAAATTAATGACTCTTTAGCCATTAAAGGCTCTAGTTTGAAAGTTTTTCCCAGGATGAACCCTTCATCATCATCATACTGCTTTTCTGGCTAAAAATAAATAAATAAATTGATGTGGTTTATAATTCAGCTCTGAAGATTCTCCACGTTGCCAATGAATAACTCTGTGAATTACTTTGGACAAGGTATTTAATCTCTCTGAGTTTCATTCTTCTCAATTACTAAGTGACGACCTATTTGCCTTCGTTGTAGGGTTGTAATAAAAATGAAAACAACAGAGATGACTATGAAAACTCGGATGCAGAAAGCTTATTAGTTATTATCATTAAATATGAAACCAGATTTTTTCCTCGAGTTTTGGGTGGTATTTCTATTGGCAGAGGCACTAGGTCTTAAGATGGAAGTTTCATTTATTTAACAAGCAGTGCTGAGGCTCATATCAGGCACTGGGAACAGAAAAATGTGAACAAAATCCAGTCTCAGCTCTTAAAATTTTGTGGGATCAGCAATTATCTAAGCCAATTACTGCAAAATATTGTGGTCAAGCATACAAAAGAAGCATATTTTCAAAGTCCTGGGAGCACAAACAAATGCCTTATTCTGCCTGAGGAATCGGAAAATGCTCAGAGAAGTGATGTCTAAGATGAGTTTTGAAAAGGCAAGAATTTAATAGATGTAGGAAGCAGAATAATGTGCTCCTCCCCAAAAGATGTCCATGTCCTCAACCTTAGCCTCATGCAGAAGAAAAGGGACTTTGCACACGTGACTAAGATTAAGGCCTTCAGGTGGGGAGAGTGCCCTGGATTATCCAGGTGAGCCCCATTTCGTCACAGGAATCCTTAAAAATAGAGAACCTTCCTTTCCTTGCTAAGGTCCGGGGGAGATGCAGAGACAGACATATGGTGAGAGGGATGTGGTGGGAGAACACAGAGCCACGGATGCTGCCTTTGAAGATGGAGGAAGGGGCCACGAGCCAAGGGATGAAGACCGCCTAGGAAAGGTGAGGAAAGGGATTGTACCCGAGAGCCCCGGAAAGGAACGCAGCTCTGTGTTGGACTTCTGACCTCCAAACCTGTAAGGTAATAAATGTGTGTTTTTTCCACCCACCAAGCTTGTGGTAATTTGTTACAATCGCAGGAAACCTACAAAATGGTGGAGGAGGTTTACCAAAAATGGGAGCCTGAGCGATTGCCCAAGGCCTACGAGAGTATGGAGTTACTGGTAACTTCCAGTAACTGCAAGTAGGTCCACGTGCTGGAATGCCAATTGTATGTGAGGGGAAAGATGGGAGGAGGCCTGGAGGGAAGCAGGCGCTGGGTGACAGCACCTGTGGTGACAAACAGCAGCCACAGCATGATTACAGTCATGGTCACGATGGCTGGGCACCTAATGTGAGCCAGGTTCACGTCTCAGGGCCCTACATGTGTTAGCTCTAAACTTTGAAACCATCCTACAAGAGAGTGACTATCATGATCTCTCTGAAACCAAATCCTAGAGAAGGCAAATGACTCACTCGGGCCAACACAACACCCCAGGGCCAAAGGATTCAAATCCAGGCTCCCACTGCCACCCCAAACTCAACACACTGAAGGGCAGGGGTGGAAGCCCCGTGGAGTGTAGACGGGTGGGAGAGCACCAGAAGTCAGGCTTTGGGAACACAGGGGCCAGAAACAAACTCGGCTTCCGTTGTATGTCCGCACTCTGTCTGGGCACTTATGGCTCATGGTGGAGACTCAGCAACACGGGAACAGAGCAGAAACTAGAAAAGGCTAAGGGGAAAGAAGGCAGTTGAGGAAAGTGAACCCGGGCCAGAGAGAGATTTCTCAAGGGTGGGCAAATCTCCTGCACATATTTCCAGTGAAATCTGCGCTCCTTATTTCACAACTCCCAGCACCTCTGTCCTTCCTGCTTTTTGACAAGAATCAGGAACTTCTTCCTTTGTCCACACTTCCTGTCATTCAGTCAGTTGGCATGTGTGTGCGTGCACGCCGCTGTGCACTTAACTCTTAAAGACCAAAATGTTTGCAGATATATATTGCAACGTTGTTAGATCGTTTTGAAAGAAGCAGAATTATTGTCTTCTGCTGGGCCCCAGTAGAGATCCCATTTGGACGCCCGTCACACCACATGTGCGGACAGACTACCACAGGTCAAGCGTCCTCTACTTGCTTCTCACCCTTGTCTGCTCAGTGCTCTCCCCAGTGAGTAAGTGGATAAATGAATGAATGAATCCTTCTAGAAGCAGACTTTATGCTAGCTGCAGATGAACTAGGAGCTCTATGGGAATGCTGTAACACAACAACAACAAAATAAACAGGTTCCATCCTCCACTCATCTAGAGATTTTAAGGTATTTCGGTGCCCAGGGCCCATTCCAGATCCATGAGGACAGACCGGTTAGGGGTGGGGCTGGTTATGGTTATTTTTCAAATGTCCTGCTCCCTGGGTGATTCCAGCAATTAGGATTGATTAGGAAAGCACCCTCTAAGCTTGTGAGAGCTCTCTCACCTTCACGGAGAAAAATCATGCCTTTGGAGTCAGGAGCACGGACTAGTTTGTTCTCCCTCCTTCAGTAATTTGAGGAAGTTGTTCAGTCTTTCTGAGCTTCGGAACTTCATCTCTAAATTGTGATTTAATACGTCTCCCACAGAGCTTTAGGAGGAATTAAATGACATCAAATATGGGAAGCCACTGGCACAGCCTGACACATAGTAGGTGCTCAGGACATTGGAATTCTTATCTGGCTTTCCCATATTTCCTTCCCCAGAAATCCAGGTAGGACATCTGTGGGGAAACAAGCCTGCTGTCCTCTGATGATCCCAGTGCCTCCCTCCAGCCAGACCTGTGCGCAAACTCTGTTACTCATCACGTCCCCAAGGGAGCTTCCCAGCACTGCCCTACACCTTTCCTGAGCAGCTGATGCCCAGACTTGGACACACTGTCCCTACCCTTTTTTGTATCTATGACTTTTTTTTTCTAAATTTTTTATCTAAATTCAATTTAGTTAGCATATACTGTTGTTATTAGTTTCGGGGGTAGAATTTAGTGATTCATCAGTTGCATATCACACTCAGTGCTCATTCCATCAAGTGCCCTCCTTAATGCCCATCACCCAGTTACCTTGTCCCCCCACCCTCCTCCCCTTCAGTAACCCTCAGCCTGTTTCCTAGAGTTAAGAGTCTCTTGTGGTTTATCTCCCTCTCTGATTTCGTCTTATTTTATTTTTCCTTCCCTTCTCCTATGTTCATCTGTTTTGTTTCTTAAATTCCACCCATGCATGAAGTCACCCGATACTTGTCTTTCTCTGACTGACTTATTTTGCTCAGTATAATACCTCCTAGCTCCATCCAAGTCATTGCAAATGGCCGTAGACTTGTAAGAGCACACCCCCTCTTGCTCTGTAACAGAGGGGCTCGCTGGAGTGGTCTTTCTTTCAGAACGTAATCCTGCAGTATTTTTAGCTGTGCCCCAGCCCAGATCACCTTTGCACCGGGCATTCATGCTGACCCTTCTGCCTTTGAGTTCCAGCCTGTAACAGGCGATCCTGCCTGGCATTTGCCAGAATGCTTTACTCAACACCATCTCGCGGGGAGCTTGCCAGAGACCAGTGTTTGAATATCTCTGCCACAAGGATGAGTTCTGGGGCACAACTGTTCAATAGCTCTTGCCATTCCAATCTCCTGTGGGCATCAAGCCTCTGGTATCCGGCCATATACCTTATATGTAAAATCACCCTGAGATGCTACACTTCTACTCCCAATTCCAGTGTGTGGCTTTCTCCCCATACTAAGCAAAATCTGACACCCGATGGATGTCCTGTAGTTCAACTCAATTCTGACACCGTCTACCAGGAGATAGCATCACCCCAGGTGAGGGGCTCGGTCCTACAAGAATACTCCTCGCCACTCAAACACCAACTGGAAGTCCAGATTGTTACCTGTACTTCTGACTGACTGGCTACAGATCAGAGGTTCCAAGATCCCCCTCCTTGAATTCAAATTATTTGCTAAAGCGGCTGGACGAACTCAGAGAAACATCTTACTTACTAGATTACGTTTTATTACAAAAGGAAATAACTCAGGAACAGTCAGATGAAGAGATGTGTAGGATAAGGTGTGTGGGAAGGGGCACGGAGCTTCCATGGCCTCTCTGAGCACACCAGTCTCTCCCCACCTTCATGTGTTCACCAACCAGGATGCTCTCCGAACCCCCTCCTTTGGGGTTCTTCTGAAAGCTCGTGTGTAGGCATGATTCATTAAATCACCATCTACAGGTGACAGGTGATTGGACCCAATCTCCAGTTCCTCGCTCCCCAGAGGTCCAGGGAAAGTGGGACTCAAAGTTCCAACCCTCTAATCAAATAGTGGGTTCCTCTGGTGATCAGTTTCCATCCTTAGGGCAGGTCCAGAAGTCACTTCATTAGCATAATAAAAGACACCTTGATTGCTTTCAACAATTAGGAAATTGCCAAGGTTTTAGGAGTTCTATGCCAGAGGGGCAAGTGAAGACTAAGTATATATTTATTATAAATCACAATGTTATAGATGCACTCAGGAGTTTGTCCTTCACGGCGTCACTGTCCCTGGACAGTGCTCCTATCCTATCGGAGGAGAAAAAGCAAAACCACTACCTCTTTTCCATTGACTCACAAATGTCACATTGGTCCTGAGAGCTCGATTCCCAGGCTAATGTGCCCTTAACGTGTACAACACTTTACAGACACCTTCACTGTCTTAATTCCTTTTAATCTTCCCTCAACTGCTATTGGGATAACAGGAAAAAGATTGTTAGCACATCCCCATTTCACCATGGAAAACTGAGGTTCAGAATTGGACTTCAAAGCTATCTCCTCTCACCAAACCAAGCACAAAATCAGACAAAGATGCTTTACATGCTTCAAGCCAGGAGTTGTGCGTTTCATTTACATACAGGCCTCCTGGTGGACTTGAACTCTCAAATAACGCAGTTGAGAGAGGAACCATAGCTCAGTGGGCGTGTGTCATTATTCCTCTTAAAAGTTGAAAAGCACCAAAATCTGGATTGATACAACCAGAAGGCAAGTGAGGAATGACTGTCCGTTTCTATTCTACCCAAATCCATAGTTAGCAACCAAGCTGTTCCAGATCTATTTGTTGACAAAAGTTCCAGAAAACTGATAGACCCTGCCACTCTTTATTTGCATGACAGGAAGTTTCTCCTGTGCAGTAACTCCTGCCCTGGCTGGAATCTGGGGCTAAAATCCCCTCCCATTTGGAGCTGCCCAGTGGCTTTCCTGGGATATATCTCTGGCATGGTGGACTGGATCGGGGCTCCTTCGCTAAGCCCCAGCTTTTCATGCCTGAAACCACAGACTTCTTTGCAGTAAGACCAATGAGCAGGAATTCCTGGGGTCCTGGAAAATACGTCTTTTTCCAGTTCTAACTACTGGAGGATTTGGGCTGCATCTCTGGGTGATGCATAAGCCAAAAGAGAGAGAGACAGAGACAGAGGAAATCCATCCCTGTGGGGAGTCCCGAATAGCTGCCTGATGAGTTGTTTGCTGACAGTCAGCAGATCCTTCAGAGGCACCATTTGGATCTGAGAAACCCTCAGCTGTCCTGTGTCTGATGTCACGGCCCACCTAGAAAGCCAGGTCTGGGGGGCGGGGGGTGGTGGTGGTGGGAATCAATAACACTCCAGTGCCTCTGAGGAGATCCTCAAGGAGAGATTTGCTGGGTAGACACCGATAAGGAAGACAGATGTCCTAGTGCCCCAACTCCACAGTCACCAATAAACGGTGACAACTAGTGCAGAAGAGCTAGGCGTGGGAGAAGGAGTAGCTCGGCGGGGGGCGGGGGGGTCTGGCTCTCACTGGGCAGGTGCAGGTGGCTTCTCAGGTCATGGCCTGACCTCAGTGACGTCACCGTGCTCTCCAAAGGCTGCACAGGATCCCCACTTCTCAAATACCACCAACAGGGAAGTCAAAACTAAGCAGAACAAAACTTATCTCGTACTTCGAGCTCCAAAGCCCACTGAAGGCTGGAACTTGGAATTGCCTCCAGCTTAGCCCCCTTGGTGAAAAGTGTGCTAGCACATTTAGAAAATCTCTTCTCGCTTGTCGAAATTGTGAAAGAAGGCCCAGCTTATGGCTATTTCTAAGTGGGCCCCGACGCCGCAGCTAGAGGCATCCTCCAGAGACACCTGGAAGCTGCCCCTTGCCAATTAGGAATGGACCTGAAACACGTTTTTTCATTTCAGGAAGAAGCCAGAGCAGATACAAAAGTTCCAATCGAACCCTCGATGGTTTTACCATCAGTCGGTGAAGCATCCACCATGCGAGGCAAGTTCTTGTTTTCTCTTCTCTCACTCCAGGTTGTGGGGTGCCCGGCCTCCAGCCTGTGGGGACAAGGACGGTAGAGGGACAGTGAGAGAGTCCTCACAGCCTGTGCTTCCCCGGGCTGCTGTGTGCATCCAGGAGGTGACCGACTGGCTCCCTCCGGGGCAATGGGCTTCACCACGCTCTACGCATGCTGTTCATTTGCAGTAGGGGTGCTCTTCCTTCCCTGCCCAAAATGGAATGTCTTCAGTGATCTCCCCAGCGGGGTGAATCTATTCTGGAGTGCTGTGTTCCCCCCACTTGAGGGAAAGCATGATAACCTACGGGCCCCTCGAGCCACAATGCCAGCGAAGGGTGGGTGCTCAACGTGCTTGGTAAAGACAGATGGAAGCAATGAGCCAAGAACACATGCAAACATGGAGTGATCCTCCTGCTTCCTGGTGCAGGGGGTCAAGGGGGTCAGCTTGAGCTTGGGCCTGGGAGCCTTGTTCTCATGGGCCTTGGTCCCTGGAGACCCAGCAGTCCTTCACCCAGGAAGGCCCTTGGGTGTCAATACCACTGTGGGAAAGGGGCTTGTTCCTGCCTCCCTCACACTCCAGGACGGAGGAGGATTACTCCTCGGGGGTATCCTGTTGTGCTTTAGTCAATCTGGGGGCCCTGTTGGAAATGCAGCAGGTGAGCAGGGCTAGAGATAGGAAAGGCTGCTGGGTTGGCTGACAACCTTGGTATTGACTTAGGATAGTGGTATGCTGGAGCCAGCCCAAAGTAGGGGTGGGGGGTGGGGGGAAGAGACAAAGACAAAGAGAGACAGAGACAGAGAGAATTGCCAAATTCCCATGTTGGTATCTTGACTTTGGCTGTGGCCGGCGGTATTGACCCCGTGAAAATTGGTCACTGCTCCAACCGAGACCTTTCCTTTGCTTCCAGAGAGAGCTGGTCGTTCAATATTTACCAACACGCCCCTCACCTGAGGTTGCGTTCAAGTGTGGAACTCACACTTTGTGGAACTCACAGGTGCTTTTGGAATTATATTTTTTTCTCCTCCTCCCAAGGTGGCTTTTGAATTCCGCCCCCCCCCACCCCCCACTCTTTGTGTGTACTTCTGGAGAAACCCTAGTGTTAGGTTTACAGAAGTCAAAGCCATCGGTTGTTGATTTGTACAAAGCGTTTACCTTGTTTGAAGTGATTGCACACACCGTTGTTCATTTTGATCTCTCCCACAACCCCGAGAAAGGCAGGGCTCATTCTCTTATTTCCAGTCTGCAGGTGGGAAACCGATGGTTCCGAGTAGATCCACGGGAAGGATGGGGCAAGGTAAGGGAGAGGACCCAGGGATTTTCCCACCACTTTGCTGCCTCCTGAAGCCACCAGACAAAGCAGCCACTATTCCTAGGACAGACTGTGGCCAGGGACAGCCAAACAGCAGTGAGAGCAGAAACAGCTTTTATGTGGTTTGGGGCTGCATTCTGTGATTCTTTATGTAGAAGCAAATCGTCCTTTTAATTATTGTGTGGGCTGTACTAAAATAGACGCGCATTCCTTGAGCCACTGGCAGCAGCCAGAATGGCCCAGGTGTGCTGCCTAAAGATCGGCCAAGTTTCAAACTGGATGCTTATAACTGGGAGTGGTATCTGGGTTTCTAGGCAGAAAGTTTTGCTTTCTTCAACTAAGCCTTTGGAATATTGTAAATGGGAAGCACAGTGGAATCGCCAGGCCATTCACCGCATATTCCATTATGAGAAAGAGCTGGGGACAAGTTAGTAGGGAGCCGGGAGCAGAGGGTGTTCACTGAGACTTTAAGGGACTCGAACCTGCCCATCCTGATCCATCTCAGCCCTGGGAACATCGTCACTGTTACCAAAGGGTAAGCTCACTTGGTTGAATGGCTGGGACCCACTTTTTAAAAAATACCCTCCTTCTGTAGTTTATTTTTTAATTTTTTAAATTTTTTTATTGGAGTTCAATTTGCCAACATTTAGCATAAACACTCAGTGCTCATCCCACCAAGTGCCCCCCTCAGGGCCCATCACCCAGTCATGTAAGTTTGATGCAGGGAAGCATGTTGGTCTATATGGAATGAGGGTTTCCAGACAATCAAAGCAAAGAAAAAGCCAGGCCCCCATCACGTATTCTTCTTTGTCCTTCTGCCTTGGAGCCTGGGTGATCCTTGCCCACTTGCTGCTGCATAGGAATGACCTCCCAACAAGGTTTGATCTCACCCTCCAGGGCGATGGGGCAGGGTCACAGAACTCCCAGAGCAGGTGTCGCTGTCTCCCCAGGACCCTGTCCCTCCTTTTTCTGAACGTCATTCAAATTGCTCATTAGGAAACTTCTGCTCCTTCTTGCCATGTTGTATTTATGGGACTGAGAGTCAGCCTTGGTAGAAACTTTAATCAAGCGCTCCTCCCCTCTCTTGGCCAAGGAGGGACCCCCGGCCCATCTCCATCACTCAGACTCTCTGGCAGGATTTCTGAACACAGTTCCACAGTTCTGAACACAATTCCACAGGATTTCTGAACACAGTTCCACAAGGGGAACTGATGAGTGCTAGCTCACCCCAGGGGCTGAGCTGTGAGGCGCCCATCCACAGGTTCCTGAAGCCTTGATCCACAGGGCTGCCCTGGATCCTGGTTTATCTGTACTATCGATCCTTCCTGCGAACTCACACTTTTCCAATAAATTCTTTTTTGGTTTGGTTTTCTCAAGTCAGCCTGTTGATCTATTGTTCTAGTCTAATTGGTAAAGTCCCAGATAAATGAATATCTTACCTGCCGAGGTGGTGGTGGTGGTGGGGCTCTAGGCACAGACCTCTGGCATCTCTGGCAGGTCTGAACACACCGAGCAATGACATATCCCCATTGAGCTACAACAAACCAGAGGCAGTGGTGTGCGGGGTTGAGAACGAATCTGAAAACACTGTAAATCTTTGGTCGTAAATGCCCAAGACTTTTTCTCACAGTGAATGAGCACAAACTGGGAACTTAGATATCTTGCCCCAATTTGTTTCTAAGCTCATTCAGCTGTGATCCGATGGAACTGGGCCAGATGCACAGATCCTGAAAATAATCTATGATGTCACCACTGATGTTTTCTTTTATTTATTAACTACAAACTGAGGACCTTCTCTGTGCTAGGAACTGGGCCGGAGGGATGGATAGCACGCACTCTTGCCCTCAGGTGACGTGGTCAGAATTGTGTCTGAGGAAAACAGCCCAGGCTGGAGCCACAGAGATTCCAGGGGAGTGATGTCCTGGCACAGAAGAGTCAGGGCTGCAGCATGCCATGGAGGCAGGAGGGGCTCCAGTGACCTACTGAGTAACCTGGGGGGAGAAGCCTGCATGACCCCGTTTCCTGACTTAGGTGACAACGTGGCCCTGAGATATGGACGGGCCACCTTTCCCCCTCTCTGGTGGGTGATTGGAAGAGAATTGGGCTATGAAGGCTCAGAAGTCAATCCCTTTTTATTGTTTTTCAGGACACTTGCATTTCTCCTGGTCCCCCAAGAAGAAAGGCCCCTCCGCTCCAGAGTACTCAGAGACCACACAGCAGAACCTCCCTGACACCTGCTTTTCTCATAGTCCCTGTGCTTCCCAAGGCCGCAAGCAGTGCACACAGCAGGAAACCACGAAGCAACTGCACATAGGAAATCAGAATTCCCAAATATTCCTGGGGGTTTCTTCCTCCCTACTTTTTCGCCTGTGTTGTTTTCAGTTTTTCAGCACTCAATCATCATTCCATCCCGCAGCACACGAACCTGTTCTGTGAGCATCCCCACCCCGACTGCCCCGCAGAGCACAGAGTGGGCCAGGGGGCTGCAGGGGCTCCAATTCCGGGGCTCCTGGGGTTCTCTGGGGCTGAGCTGACCCTGTTGGAGTTCCCTTTACTCTCGTCCCCTCACCTCTGTGCTCTGGCCACCTCCCAGAGCTTCCATGCTCTCTCTCTCTCTCAGTCTCTGCACAGGTCAAGCCCCCGTCCCTCACCATCTCTGTCCCTGTGACTGTGTGTCCCCGTCTGGCATCTCTCTTGGTCTGCGGTCCTGGGAGTGTGAGCTACAGCCCTCCCTATTTGCTCCCCATGCTCTGTGTCTCTACTTGGGTCTCCCTCGGCTCCTTTCTATTTCTGACTCTGTGTGTCTCTAACATTCTCTTTCTGTCTCTAAGTTTCTGTCTCCTTCTCTCACCATCTCCCCGTACCTCTTGGTGTTTCCTTTCTCTTTCTCTCTTCCTTTTCTTGTTCTTCCTCCCAGTCCCCCTCTGCCTCTGTCCTCTTTGTCTCTCTACCCCCCCACCCCGTCCCCTGTCCTGCTGCTGACCCCCTCTCTTCCTGGAGCTCAGCAACTTGGCCCACGTCCTGCATGAAATGGGCTCAGTTTCTGGGAGAGCTGATAATGCACGCTAAAGGTTAATTTTTCTCCCTCCTCATCCACTCTCCTTCCACTTGGGGATCCCTGAGGCCAGCCAGGAGGGCTTCCTTGGAGAGTGCCCACGTGCCGTGGAAGAAGCCACCCAGCCACCCGAGGCCCGGAGAGCGCCAGAGAGGGTGAGGTTGACAACTGCGGCCTGCGACGCACCCGGATTTCTCTGGCGATGCTCCAGCCAGTCAGAGCCAATTAATATGAAATCAATAGGCCAAATCGACGTTTTCAGAAGTTAGCTCAAAAAAAAAAAAAAAAATCCCTGAAGATTAACCAGCCTGTGGCCTTTGCTATGAAATTGTTACCACACCACTTTCTTTTCTTTTGAAAGTCCAGATGGGCAGATAAATCCAAAGTGGATCAACCACATCTGTCATTCCTCCACACAAATTACACCCCCCACCACTTCCCTCTTTCCTCCCCAACATGCAACAGTGCTCAGAGTCTGGGCTGGATTGATATTTCATGCCGCACTGTATGTTTTGAATTCCCCATTGTATTAAGAGGAACCGCATCGTGACCCCTCTGAGGCAAAGAGCTGGCAGATTCTGAAATCTGCTTTTTCCACAGGCCAGGACGGCAGGGTGGAGGGGGACTGCTTTCTTCCAGGTTCCCAATGGCCCAACGGTGGAATCCAGCCCCACCGGCAACCTTCTGCACCGTGCTGAGCCAGTGCTCAAACCCAGAAAGCTTAGGTGGCTATTCTCCATTCACGAAGCCCCCTTGTGTACGTTTGCCAGGTAATGTAGTATCGTGCCCGACTGACACCAGGTTACTACCAAAGTCCTTCCCCGTGAGGGAAGCAGGGAGGTGGGAAGGGGAGAGGGCGGGAGGGTTCCTTGGGTGAGTAGGTCTTCCGCAGAATGGCCGGTGCTGCTGGAATTAGGGTAGTTGGGGGGTGTGGTGGGGGCTGGGGGGTGAGCCAAGTCTGAAAAGTTAAGACTGGTACCCCAGGAGGCCTGTCCAAAAGGATCCTTGGAACAAGGACTTGAAGCAGGTGTCAGAAACCAGAAAGCTTGGGAAGACCCAAGTCAAGATCGCATCGGGAGCACGGTGTTAGGAAATGCTTAAGAGACTGATGTCCACACTGGCTCTTGAGTGTTTGGTGGTGGGGACACAAAGGCGTGTGAAAAGTTTGAAGACAGACAGAATCTTGAGCAGGGTCAGGAGACTTCCCAAGGCCAAGCCTCTGATTCCGGAACACGTGTTCCTCAGGTAAAACAAGTGTTTGCCACTTTCCTCATGAACAAAGCAGCCAAGTGAATGTACAGGGTTTCAGGTCAAGGGCACCCCCTGAAAGCTTACTTACCCTTTAGAATTATAGAGAAAACTATAGGAAAATGTTTTATTTTGTGTGAGCTGGGATTCCTGGCATGAAAACTGAGGTTTCACGTGAAAAATTAAAATTGTAGAGTCCCAGTGCTGGAAGATGCTTAGCGATTGATTGATTCCTCCTCCTGGTTTGACACGTGAGGACACAGAAAGCAGGAGTTGAAATGACCCACACTCTTCAACTCCAATGTTGCAAGTTGGTCGTGTGGTTGTGACACTTCTTCATGCCGTGTTTGGGGGACCCGGGGAATGAAACGAGCAGTACCTGCATAGATTGGCCCTCATGGGGTTTAAGGCTATAAATGATGGTTGTTTGAAAGGTTGAGAGAGCCTAGACCTACAGAAAAGTGTTGGGTTTGTATGACTGTCACAACAAGCAGCAGGCCTGGTATGGTTCTGAGCTTCTAACACTGGTGACCTTCATGGTTTGCCCTGAGTCCTCCTTTGCTCTTGACAAGAGCATGGCTTGGGTAGTGTCCCCACTCCCTGTCTCTTGCTGCCTTCCACAATGGATCCTGAGAAGCCCTGGCTGTGTCCATCGCTTTCTTGACTCTGCAGACTGAGCGGATCTGTCCCTGCCTTACCTGGCATGACTCCAGAGCCTGCTGCTTGGTCCTTGACTTAATGTTGCCTCAAAATGGACAGTCTCTGTTGTTGTCTCTGACACAGGTTCAAGGCTACGTATGGAGATGGCACACTGGCAGCAGGAATCATCAGCTGAGTGGTCCAACCTCAGTATCTCCCCACCTCTCCTGTCACCCACCAGTTCACGCACGCACACCACATACCTGGGTGTGCATTTTACGGATTAGTAATCAGAATCTCACAAAAAAGAAGTGACTGGCCCAAAAGCACACAGCCTGCTGTGTCAGAGTTTTGGCTCAAGGTAAAGACTTCACTATACCAAGCCACCTGTCTGGTTTCCATTCTCACTTCTCATGCAGTGTATCCCCTTGGCTTCTTGTTTCCAACCTGCAGTTTATAGAATCCCGTCCTTAGTTCCAGTCTAAATGTGAAGTGATATAAGCCGAAGAACAGAATGGTGAGGTCCGGGTCATTTCCTATAACCGCAAAGTAGTTGGAATACAAGAATATTTTTTTTTGAAAAATGTTAAGTGTGAAAAAGCCAATATTCATTAAGTGTTCCCTAGTACCAGGTCCTGTAACAAGCACTTTATTTGTATTAACTCATTCATTCTTCACGATAGCCCCATGAAGTGTGTATAGATGGTTCCCGACTTAGGATGGTTTGATTTACGGGTTTTTGACTATACAATGATGCAAAAATGATACACATTCGGTAGAAACCATACTTTGAATTTTTGATTTCCCTCACGCTAATGACATATAGTGTGATCCTCTCTCCTGAGGCTTGGCAGTGGCGACCACAGCTCCCTGCCAACCATGAGATCACAGGGGCAAACAACCGATAAACTCAACCACCATTCTGTGCCCACACAACCACTCTGTTTATTACTTTCAAGACAGTATTCAATCAATTATGTGAGATAGTCAATACTGTATTATAAAATAGGCTGAGTGTGAAATGATTTTGCCCAACTGCAGGCTGACATGTATTGAGCACATTTAAAGTAGGCTGGGATAAGCTCTGACGTTCAGCAGATTAGGTGTATTAAATGCATTTTTGACCCACAGTATTTTCAACTCGCAATGGGTCTATCGGGATGTAACCCCATCGTAAGTCAAGGAAGATCCACACTAGCACTTTCCAGCTTTATGGATGAGGAAACTAAGGAACGCGGAGATTAGGTTACTCGCCCAAGACCACACTGCTAGTAAATAGCAGAGCTGGAATTCACCCCAGGTGGTCTGGCTCCGGAGCCACACTTTTAAGTGCTATGCTGGGCTGTCAAAAATATTGTGGCAGCTGAAGAAATAGTCCAAATCAAATATAACTCGATTTGTTGAGAATAGCCACTAACCTCTGCACAGCTCCCTGCGTGTGGCTTTCATCTGATCTGTCAATGAATGGTCTCTCCCTGGTGCTCGGACCCCATGCAGAGTGTGGGAGACTCGGAGATGGAAAGTGACTTAAGTGGTAAGCGGCAGAAGCAAAATTTGAGCCCGGTCCAAATTAAGGACTGTTATTTCATCCCCATTTGACACAAGGGGAAATTGAGGCCCGGAGGGGCTAAGTGAGATCTAGGCCTCGCTCTGCAGGAAGCCTGGCTTGGCCATTTCCTTGCATGGGGCCGAACATGTGTGAAGCCCTAAGTCAAACCCCGTCTCTGGACTGAACGGTGCCAGGTTACTGGACTCCTCAGACTCTTGGAGGGAGCCTGGGGTCTCCACCGCACTCATGCTGCGGAGGGGAGGTTTGCCCATGACCCAGGCAACCACTATAGGAGAACGGGAAGAGAGTCAGGGAGAGGAGTGAGGGGCAGCGTGAGCAAGGCTGAGGCCCTCTGAGAAGCCGGGGTCTAGGCTTCTGTGTGCAGGGGTGACTGTGGACCCTTGGCCCAGACACCCTTGGAGCCGAGTCAAAGTGCATCAACTCAGTCCCACAGGACATTGCGTTTGCCTTCGGCCCACGTGATTCCAGTCCTAGATCAGCTGCTCTGGAGTCTTGCTTGATTCATTTATAACACGGGGTTGAAATGCTACGGATCCTGCTCAACTGTTCAGTGGTTAAGCGTGATGACGCGGCGCTTTCTCCCGATGGCACCCGGGCCACCCGAACGTTCTTCACCCACCTTCTCTGTTAGACCCTAGCCTCCTTGATGGTGGTCTGGAAAGGGCACTCAGGGGATTTGATTCCCTTGCAAAAATGACATGGAATGAAAAGCAATTTTTAATAGTTTGCGGGTATTAGGGGCTTTCGACGGCCACGCACGACTGGCAGCAGGGTCTAGTGCGCTAGTTTCGTAGGGCTGTCGGCCGAAATCGCCACAAACTAGGTGTCCTAAAGCAGGGGACTCGTTCACAGTTCAGGAGGCCAGAAATCCAAAATCAAGATATTTCAGGGTTTGGTTCTTTCTGGAAGCTCTGAGAATGCTTTTTTGTGCCTGTCCTAATTTCTGGCGCCTGCTTGGCACTCTTCAGTGTTTTTCCTTGGCTTGTCCACACTCCACTTCCAGGCTCTGCTTCCATCTTCACTGTGTGTCTTTGCCTTTTCTGTCTCTTATAAAGACACTTGTCACTGGGTTGAAGGCCCACCCGCATCCAGGATCATCTCATTTTGAGATCCTTATCTTAATTGCATCTGTAAAGATCCTTATGCCAAAAACAACCCCAAAAAGTTACAATCCAGCATTCAGGGTGGAAGGAATTTTGGGAGGTGATCACTATTGCACCCATTTCAAACCAATTCAACAAGAGGCCGTAGATACATACTGGTCTGGCCGTGGATCCTATCTGTGCCTCTCACTGCTGATTTGCTGACTAACTGGCCACACCGCTCCCCACATCTCCTTTTAACGGGCCCTCGTGTGGAGGAGAGTGTTGTTAAGTGTTGCCTGAAACCGAGTCGGTTTTATGGCCACACAGTGGAGGCACACGAACCCGAGGGAAAAAGGAACCCCTGTGCTGAGATTATTTCCCCAGTGTCCTACCTGGTTGGACGGCCCTTTGCTAAGTTGGCCACCTTGACCTCCTCCTAAGTCAGCAGCTCCAGCTTTCTGGAACTCACATGTCTGGGGCTCATGCCAAGAGGTGACACACGAGCTCGCTGCCGGCTTATCCACACTCCCGCGGACAGGTGTGCAGATCTCGTACAGCTGCAGTGACGGACAGCCCTGTGACCTGAAGCCCGTCCCCCGTGACTGTCGGTGGGCTCCCGGTATAGACGAGAACGGCTGCAATGCATGGGCTCCAGATGTTTATCTCCTAATTACAAGTCTCTGATGTGCCACTTACAGTAATATGCTTGTCCACGCTAAGATTTTCTCTGCCCCCGGAGGACCTGCCAGGGCAGATGCGATGAGAGAGAGCGTCTCTAGCATGTTTTCATTAGGCAGTGGCACCCCAGTCACAGCCAGCACCAGGTGCCCGACGTATTGCAAAGCAGTTCAGATCAGCCACCCTCCACTGATGCCTGAGATGAACGAGGTGGCCTTCACTTTGAGGGGGACGCTCTGCCTCCACGGAGGGGACATGACAGGCACAGACCACTGATGAGCACGGAAGGTGATCAGGGCTCCAAACCAATCCTGGGGAGCCGGCTGTGAGGACTCCACTTGAAGTGTGGGTGTGGATGGGACACGTTAGCCGGGCTTTTCAAATGGGACAAGAAGGAAGTGGTTCGGTAGACGTGGAGCAGGACGGCATTCCCGGCAGAGGACACAGCTTGGATGAAGACATGGAGGCGTAAAAGGGAGGGATATTTGACATGTGGCTGATGCTATTTGGGGAGACTGGGAAAGGGAGGAGGCC
This sequence comes from Vulpes vulpes, assembly GCF_048418805.1. NCBI lineage: Eukaryota > Metazoa > Chordata > Mammalia > Carnivora > Canidae > Vulpes > Vulpes vulpes. The sequence goes on along the minus strand of NC_132791.1, from coordinate 11,128,258 downwards.
CGAGAGGGAGGCCGGGGACAGATCACAGGGGGCCTTGGAAGTCAGGCCAAGGAGTCGTTGCTGTAAACACCAAAGGAGGCATGGCCAGCTTTCGCTGAGAAGGAGCACGGTCAGGACAGTCTGTAGGTGAGTCACTTGCTAAAGGCCAGGAGGCTGATGAGGGGAGGCCAGGTGAAGGACAGAGGGAGGGAGGCTGCGGCGATACTCCAAGTTCAAGATGATGGCAGCCTGAACGGAGCGGTGCCCGGGGAACGGGCAAGGAGAGCCGAGAAGAGAGACCTGTCCATGGGAGGGTGAGGCAGGTCGGAGGGAAGGACAAGCCTGACCTTTCTGGCTCGGATGACACAGAGGTGGTCCCTAAGTTGAGATGAGGGCTCCCGGAGCAGGTGCAAGTCTGGGGAAGCAGTGGAAAGGGTGCTGTGGAGATGAGGGGGATCAAGTTTGGAGCCACAGGGTCATAAGCGTGTAAGCTCCCTCCAGGCCCGGTGGGCCATTTCTGGTGGCTACTGAGAATCTCAGTTTGCATGTTCCAGAAAGCCTGGGCTGGTCATCCACTGCCAGGACTACAGCAGGTGTTCCAACCAACCCACCGCTCCGGCCTCACCTTCCCCAGTCTTCTCCATGTTTTCTTAAGTGTCCAGGGGGAGTTGCTCTCCAGCCCAGGACTCCAACCTCAGACCTCAGCTTCAACTCCTCCCCTTCAACCACAGGTCATTTGCCCAAACCCCTTGAGAGCCCGCACCCACCTCTGTTCCTTCAGAGTTCTCCCCTCACTCTGCCTCTCCCTCTTGTCCTACTGCCTTGTCCAGGGACACCCTGAGTCTCCCACTCTACTGGTTCCAGGGTTGGGGTTTGGTGGACGGTGGGGAGGCACTGGGCAGGAAGAGGGTGGCATCTCCACGGTCCTCCCTTTCACTTTCTCCCCCGACCTTGTTCTCCATGTTCTTCTTTTCACACCTTTCCAAGGAAGGAAGACTTTGTGGTCAGTTGGGGCTATGGGTTGAGGCTTGTGGGGAGACAGTGAGGATGCTAGATGGGCCTGAGTGATTTGAGGTGTTAAAAAGCTGACCTCACAGTAAGAGGCAACGCCACAGTGAACCCCTGGCCTGCTAGACTCAGCGTATAGCAGGTCTTCCCCAAATGCAATCACCAATCTCCTTTTCTCTCCTTCTCCCATCTCCTTCAGTCCTTCTTTCATTGTGAACAGGGCACTTCCCCTGTTGCAGCATGGGGCTAGTCCCTGGGGACACGGAGGTGGGGATGGCACGGAGAGTGTCCACCAGGAGCACTGGGTCTAGAGGCAGAAAAGGAAGCAGGTGCTCACCACTCCCCACACTGAGGTCCCCGACAGAGGGAAGCCCAGAGGAAGGGGACAAGTGGTTTCAGAAGAGAGCTACTCCCCCCCAAGGAAATGGCACTGGAGCTGAGACCTGGAGGGCAAGCCACCCCAGGGAGAAGGGGAGAAGAGTGTTCTGGCCTCTGCTGCATTCCCTTCCTGCCTTCCTCACCTTCCTCACACCCCTCTCCCATGGTGGCTTCCCAAGGAAGCACTGACGACCCTACTCTGCTGGGGTGCTAAACCCTTCCTGGGCCTTGTGTTCATCCAATGCTGCCTGAGAGGGTGAAGACAGCCCCACTCTCTTATTCCCGCTCTAGGGATGAGGACAACGGAGCTCTGAGATATCCGGTGACCTCCTAGGAGGTGGCTCATGAGTGGTGGGCCCGGGCCGGATGACAGATGTCCTCCTTCCCCAACCGTGTCTATCACCTCCCTTCAGACACTGGGAAAGGAATGTGCGTTTTCATCTAACCTGTGTCAGCAAATGCCTTCTTGCCTTTAAATGAGAAAATGATGTAAATGGAGTAAGAAAAGCACTAAAGGGAAAGCCAGGACACCCGGTCGCATTAGCGCTCCCCCGGGGGCATGAGGATAGGTCTGTCTCTGCACCCCTGCCCTGCACAGCTTGGGGTTCCCTGAGCAGAACAGACCAGACGGGACAGGCCACACAGGCCAGGGGTTCAGCGTGGCTCTTGGGGTGGCCCAGGGCCCGCATGTGGTATAACGCCCTGCTGGCGCCATCCTAAAATTCTTAATAATTTTAACAAGCGGCTCACATTTTCCTTTTGCACCGGGCCCTGCAAATTATGTAGCCAGTCGTTCTTGGGAAACCCGCTTTCCTGCCCATTCCCTGTCACTCTCTGGCTGCCGCCCTTCAAGCGATTCCCCACCAGCTCCCCTGCGGCCCGGATCGCTCCTTTGATCTGAGACACGGGCTGGTTCCTGGGTCCACACAGAATAGCAGAATGATGGTGTCCAGCACCAGACGTGATTATCCAAATCATTTCCTCCTGTGACCAGGACCTGGTTTAATACTTCCCAGGTACCAGGTGTTCCCCAAATATCTGCATGTGGAAGGGTTTGGGTGGCTCCATTCTTTTCTCTTTCGATAAAACAATTAGGTCATTTAGAATATGAAAAGCTTTGAAATCATGAAAGTACTTTATTTGAAGTTGGGGAAAAAAGGACTTTGATGGTGAAAGGAAAGACAGCTATTTCCATTTTAAACAAGGAAACAGCAGGAGAGATTTCTCTAAGAAGGTAATAGCTCAGACTCCATTGTCCAGGATACTAGACTCACTCTTTTACCAACTGGGGAGGAGGCTTAATAGGTAGAAAGCATGGAAAGAAATCTCTGGATTCAGAGTGATGAAGGGCTTCTTTAGCATTCGGAAATTTCTGGAAGGGGATTTGACCAACAACACCTAAGGGCATGTCTCTGGAGGCATCAAGGACATTGCCTGTTCAAGGACATTCTGCACTGGGGTAGAGGAGCTCCAAGCATCCAATGAACACTTGGACCACATGAGGCTTAAGGGTCCTAACAACCCAGGCAGCATGTGTTTAGTTGATTATAATGACTCTGGGACACAGAGTTTTTCTGACCCATGGTTCTAGGGTTCTTCACGTTTATACTTAAGAGCTAAGGTCACTAACCTTTTTTGTTTTCATTTCTACACAAGACAAAGGTAGAGTCCACATTCTCGTATCTACCATCTAATTCATAAACAGGAGAATATTGATTGCTTCAAATTCTGTCCAGATTCCCTGAAGCCGGGGACCTTCTCTAGAATGAATGAATGAATGAATGAATGGAGGGAATGGACAGGCAATGTGGATCATTTTAAGAAGAACAAAGTCAGAAAGACTACGACTCCAGGTGGTAGTTCTCCCTGAATATGGCATCCCACAATCTCAGCCTATCCTCCTGACCCAGCTATTGCAGAGCCAACCGGATTCTGGGGGCGTCTTATTCCCCCTCTAGTGAAGCTAAAAACATTAGCACACACACACACACACCAGGCCAAGGGCCTGGGGAGAAGATGCTCCTGAAACCTTAACAGAAATGTCACGGTGTTCCCAGCATTTCCTCAGGCACCAGCAACGTCCTGGAAACAGGCAGTGTACGGCGTGTACGGGTACATGAAGATGCAGCTGGAACATGCCTGTGTTTATTCAGTTGGAAGCATGGAAAACACAGGTGGTGAGTCAGGAGGCCTGGGTGCTCATCCTGGCTTGACTTTTGAAGGCCTAGGTGGCTTTGGCCAAATCCCTTCCCTTCCCTCCTTGGGGACTTACTGTCCCAATTTGAAACCCTAGATAGTTAATAGTCCTACCCTACACTTGGGCTTATAAGGGTTGAATTAGTTAACGTTTGTAAAATGGTTAGAAAAGGGTCTGCAGTTTTGTAAACACATGTAAATAATGAAAACAAAAGAATCACTAGTCTTCACAGCAACCTGTTAAAACAGGCCCATTCCCATCGCCACTTTACCTGAGGAATTTGCCGCTCAGGTAGCAAGTGAGGTACTCAAGATCCTATACCTGGACCCGCCTTCCCACTGCCACCACCAGGGCTAGAACAGTCTATGAGATGACTTCTGATTCTGATATCCGGTGATCCTGTGTGTCTAAACTGACAATGTTGCCTGGATTTCATTTCTCCCTTGGTTCTGGTGGACACCAGTTAGACTCAGAAAAAGTTCCCCTTCAAGCTCGTCTCGAATCTCATGGATGGAGAAAGCCATTTTCAGCATCAACGTTTTGCTCAATGTTAAATCTGGCCTTGGGGGCTCTGACAGGCCCTTGGCTCTGAAACCCAGAGCTGCTGGGCCCCCTCACTTCAGTGATATGGAGCCCGGTTCTTCAGCTCGGTGGTAGATCAGAATATCTTTCGGGGTTGCCAAAATAAATGTCGCATCTTGTTTCTCCCCATGGAGTCCCCATGTGGGTCAGTGGCATCAACACCCCAAGCCTTCCAAGCTACTAGATTGCCAGTGCCATTCTCTTCCCTCAGCTCTCATGGGCAATCGGTTGCCAATTCAGTCTGAAAGAGAAGTCCCAACATGCTTCTTGAAATCCCTGGATGGATCTCCATGACACACAAGACATGGCCCAAACACGTCATTCCAGGCCCTTCAAGTGCGAGCCTCTCCCCAACTTCCCTCCTCTTTTATTCTCTTCCCTCATTTCTTCCCGTGAGCCTATGGGCCAGCCAGTCCACCAGCCGTGAGAACCTCTCGCTATCATCTGAGTATACCTCGTCCTGCCCGGCCTTCCTGTGTTCTACACCAGATACTTCTGGAAGGAATGCCCATCCTTTCCTCCTCTGTTGTTAACTATGGTAGAAGAGCTCCTCCTTCTCTCTGGCATTGGATCCCATCCCCCGTTGGCTTTCTTAGACACCCCTTCTTGTGTCTGGTTTCTTCCTTTATCACTTGTTCCTTTCTGTAAGTCAAAAAACGCTCACACTCTCTCATTTTATTTTTTTAAAGATTTTATTTATTTATTCATGAGAGACACACACACAAAGAGAGGCAGAGACACAGGCAGAGGGAGAAGCAGGCTCCATGCTCCCTCCATGCAGGGAGCCCGACGTGGGACTTGATCCCGGGACTCCAGGATCACTCCCTGGGCTAAAGGCAGCCCTAAACCGCTGAGCCACCCGGGCTGCCCACACTCTCTCTCATTTTAACAGCACCTCCCAATACCCGTGCATCCCTCCAGCTGCCACTCTTCACAGCCATTACTTCCTGCCTATAATTCTCTACCTCCTATGTAGGCCTCCATCCCTTATAATCTGCTTCTGACCTTTCCAGTCTACTGAAATGACTCCTCATGATTTCCCCGTACTGTCTTTCTCCTAAACCTAAAAACCCAATCACTACCATAATATGACCTCTCAAAGGTATTTTTCACTATGGATTACTCCTTACTTTTTGGAAGACTCTCTTCCTTAATCCTGAAGTTTGTTAGTCTTCCTTCTATCTTCCTGGCTACTTGGTTTCCATTGCAGGCTTCTCCGCCTTCCCTTTAAATGCCTTTCCCCTGTCTGATACCTTTACGAGTCAGGAAGGGCTAGGTTACACTGCACCAAAAAGCAACCCTTAAAATCCAGTGGCATACACTTATTTTTTGTTTGGGTTACATGCTCAATGTAAAGCAGTAGGGCAGATCCAAAGACCGTGGAAGTTAAGAACCATTCCTTGGCATGAATAAGACTAATACTAATACTAATAAAGGAAATTCCAACATTTAACTGGTTAGAATTCGGAATTGCTCTGGAGACCTTTTTGAACAAGAATGTGTATAGCAGGTACCCTAAGCCCATGCCACCACTGTGTGTGGGGGCAGATAATTTGTCTCTTTAGTTCACAGGGGTTCAGATCAAGAGGACCTGCACTCGCGGAACTATTCTTTAAGGAAATATACTGCAAAGTTTTTTCTGCATCTAAAACAGATTTGGATGATTAAATTCTGGACTTCAATCTGATGTTGTAATAGAATGAGATTTGGGGGAGCCTTAGAGAGGGGTGAGTATTTTTCATGTGCAAAGAATGTGAACTATTGGGGGCTGAGGTCAGTCTGTCATTGCCAGCCTCTAAGGTAGCCTTCAAGGATCCTAGCCTTTTGGTATTTATTTTGTTGTAGAGTCTAATCTCCTCTCACATTGGATAGGACTATGTATATGACCAATAGGATATTTCAGAAAAGATGGAGTGTGGCTTTTGAGGCTAAGTTATAAAATATATAGCATCTTGTGTCTTGTTCTCTCTCCCCCTCTCTCTCTCTTGGATCATTCACTCTGGAGGAAGCCAGACGCTATATTATGAGGGCATCAATAGCCTATGGAGAGCTCCACATGGCAGGAAACTGAGACCTCTGGCCAACAGCCTTGTGAGTGAGCCATGCTGGCAGAAGAACCTGCAGCCCCAGTCAAGCTTTCAGATGACACCAGTCCTTGTCAACTTTCTATGACAGCCTCATGAGAAACCTTGAGCCAGAACCTTCAGATAGGCTGTTCCTGAATTCTTGACTCAGAAGAACTATGTGAGATGTGGATGTTCATTATCAAGGCTTCATTCTCTCTACTTTCACCCTGCCCGTGTTAATTCTTACCCAAACTATATTAGCTGCTTCTCTAGGGTGCCTGTTTGCTTTCAGGTATACGTCTTTTCCCAATTTCACTTTCCTTACAGGGACATGAGTAAAATGTCAAAATGTGAATCTTGTGAAATTCCTTTAACGATTTCCCATTGCCCTCAGGGTAGGGTCCAAACTCCTCCTCAATACGGCCTAAGACTTACATAGTCTGACCCTTCTAGACTTACTTCTCAGTGTTCTTTGCATTCAACTCAAAACTCAAACAGCCAGATTTCTTTCTTTCTTTCTTTCTTTCTTTCTTTCTTTCTTTCTTTCTTTCTTTCTTTCTTTCTTTCTTTCTTTCTTTCTTTCTTTTTCTTCTTCTTCTTCTTCTTCTTCTTCTTCTTCTTCCTTCCTTCCTTCCTTCCTTTCTTCCTTCCTTTTCTTTCTTTCTTTTTCTTTCCTTCTTTCTTTTCCTTCCCTCCTTTCTTCCTATCCTCCTTTTCCCCCTCTTTTTAAAATAGAATAACCCTTCCTTTTTCATGACCCTTGGTTGTACCTCTCACACAAACTTCTTTCTGCCTGGATTACTTATCTGTTTTTTCCTCCCAAATCTTTATTCATCTCCCACTGATCCCACATTTCTGATAAGCCTGTCCTAACTTTTTTGTCCAAATGTGTTATAAGACAAACTATACCAAATCCCTATTACAGTATTAATCATTCTGTAATATCATTAACTCATTATAAATAGTAATATTAATAATACCTACTTACAACAGCTGTCTAGGCCTACCTCTGAGTCATTTGCAGACATTTCCTTTATTTAAGAGCTCCTTTTGCCTCTATTTGAAAATGTTCTTTGGTTATAGAGCATGTCTGACCCGTGCCTGGGGTAGGCTGAAAGTTCTGCAAGGCTGACCTCAATCAATGAGGCATAAGAGTTGGCAGATAAATCCTCATAGCTCTATTAGGAAAATCCTGAGGTGTGCTCTACACTGTGCTTTAGAGAGTCCCTGGTGCAAATGAACACCGGTATCACACAGAAAGTAACTTGCTCATTCATTAGCCTTTTTAGCTAATGTCACTTCCCTCCTCACAGCTTCTTGCATCCTTTCCCAAATAAACTACTTGTAATCTTGTCTCAGGGTCCGATTTTGGAGTAACTCACGCTAAGTCACAACCATTTAGTCAGCACTTACCATGAGCTGGATGCTGGGTCAAGCTCTTTATGTGGATTATATGTTTTAATTCTTTTAGCAACTCAAGAGTTAGGTGCTAATCCATAAAATTGGGGTAATACTACTTACTTAAAGGATTGTTCTGAGGATTAAACGAGATGATGCATATAAAGAGCTTAGCACTGGAAGATGAATTTTGAAGAGTTTTTAGCACAATTTATTGCATAGGAAGCAATTGGTTATTTGCCTGAGATCACGCACATGATAAGTAGTAGATTTTTACCAAATTCAGTCAGATTCCAGAGTCTTCCATTTTTATTCTAGACTGTCTAATGAGTTGTAATTTCTTTATTAAAAAAATATTACATTTATTTATTTATTTGAGAGAGAGAGCACTAGAGAGAGAAAGAACAAGCATGATCTGAGGGGCAGAGGGAGAAGGAGAAGCAGGCTCCCCACTGGGTAGGAAGCCCAATGTGGAGCTGGATCCCAGGACCCTGGGATTATGACCTGAGCCAAAGGCATACACCTAACCATCTGAGCCACCCAGGCACCCTTACTTGTAATCTCTTATTCAACTAGCTTCCACAGAAGATTGTGAACTCCATGGGCCCAGGAACCAGTTTTATCCAGGGAAACTGGTGTTCAGTAGATTACAAGATATTTGTGAACAAATTCCTCCCTTCTCCTCAACTAAATCTGTTTTATATTCAGTTTAGGGTAGTCATTACTCGAAATAATTCTTTGAGGCATCAGTTAGAATAATCTTACAAATTATATATGAAAAAAATGTGTCTTCCTTGGAAAGTCTGATTTTTATGTTTATCACTTCCTCTTGAAAAAAAAATAGTACATTTCCATCATGGGAAGGTGATATATTTAGTGGTAGATCATGCTAGGTTTGAAGTAAAAAAGACCTGGTTTGAATCCAGTATTTTCAACTGTCTGACCTTGGGTGGCAGGGGGTGGGGAGGGGTGGGAAATATAGCTTCTCTGATTTGTAGTTTCCTTCTACACTTGTTATCTACTGTTGCATAACAAATTATCTCAAGACTTAGTAACTAAAGACAACCAACATGTGTTATCTCACATAGTTTATGAGGGTCAGGACTCTAGTAGTTTAGCTGGGTAGTTCTAGTTCAAGGTCTCTCATGAGGTTGCAGTCAGGTTGTCTCCCGAGACTGTAGTCATCTTAAGGCTTAACTGGGGCTGGAAGATCCTTTCCAAGTTCACTCACATGGTTGTTGGAAGGAGTCTCAGTTCCTCTATGTGAGCCGCTCATAGCATGGCAGCTGGTTCCTCCCAAAGCACAAGATCTGAGAGGGAGAAAGAGAGAACACCCAAGAAGGGAACCGCAGGGTCTTTTATAATCCAATTTGGAAGCAATGTACCATCACTTCTGCTGTATTCTGTTGGTCGCACAGATCAATGCTGGCACAATTTGGGGTGGGCTATGAAAGGATGGGAATAGCAAGAGACAGGCTCCTTGCGGGCCATCTTGGAGGCTGAGTACAATACTTCTCATACATAGTTGTTGTGGAGGGTTTCATGTGCCTGGTTGTCTCTCAAAAAGCATTAGTTCTATTAGTTCTATTTTGTGTATTCAAAGGAAGAGTGTATAAATTCTGGAACCTGAAGAATACATTCAGCCACCCCGAGTTTAGCACCTTAACAACCACCCCAAAACAGTTAGCATCAAACAAACCTATTTACTAAAGCTCCTATTCTACTGAGGACTAAGCTCTGTGATACTGGGGACAGTCAACATCTACCTGCAAATCTCCTTATAGTCTCTAACATTTATTTACATTTATCATCCATTTTTCATTTTATGTCATCCTATATTTCATTTATCTCAATAACTCTGTGGCATATTAGTTCTTATTGCCACGTGTTCCAAGTAAGGGCATGATTTGTCTAAGGGAACACAGCTACTCAGTGATAAAGTCAAGATTCAAACCCAGGACTTCTGACCACAAAGTCTATTCTCTTTTAATTATCTTATGCTGCACCAGTAGCAAGTAACTCATACTATTAAAAAAAAGAAAAGAAAAGAAAAAAGAATGAGACAATGTTGTTATTTTTACCCTTTAGAGTAACTTCTATATAAGCACAGAGCAGTTTCCTTAGGATTCTCTTGCATGTGATGGTTGTTGTTAAGAGGCCACGCATCTCCCAGAGCACGACCAGGTTAGCATAGAGATCCCTGAGGTGTGTTGATGTGATTGCCTTAGGGAGTTGTTTTCATTTCACAACACCACAGGTGGAGGCTGGTGCATTTTGCTTGAACCAGCTCTCCACATTTCCCCTCACTGTCTATCACACATACAAACCCGGGGAGAAGAGGGCACATGGATAAAATCTCTCAGCCCGCAGATTCCCAGTAATTAATAATAGGCAAATGCTTTCTGTCAAGGGCCTGCTGAGACGTGGTGTGGTGGATGAGGTCTGTGTGTGTAAGCGGCACGGGCCTCCAGCCAGCAAAGAACCCAGACGGAGCCTTGGAGTCCTGAGAGCAGGTAAGGACAAGATGCAGATCTGTGGGTGTGGCACCTATTCCAGGGACTTGGACTTGCTGCATTCATAGGTCATGATGACAGCTTTGGTGCTGCTATAGGGGCAGACCCACCATTCAACCTGCCAAGTGAAGCATCAAGGAAGCAAGGGCAGGAAGGCACAGGATCATACCAGGCCAAGGGACTAGAAGTGCTTCCTGTTTTGTGCTGGCCACTTTCTGAACACCTTCTCACCCAGGTTCACTGCGGCCTCACCTGTTAACCTGTGTGGTAGCCTGGAAAGGGCTGTTCTTATCCCTGTCTGACAGATGAGGAGACTGTAGTTCAGAGACACAAGCGACTTGGCCGAAGCCTAACAGCTAATAGTAACCACAGAGTAATGAATTCTAAGCTATTAATGAATTTTCTAACCATTTGCACATAAGAACCTGATCTCTTGGTTGGAACTCATTCCTGAGTCTCTGTACTTCCTTTGTCAAGGATTATTATGCAAAGCCCTTTCTCTGCACCCTGGGTTAGATGTTCTTAGCCTTTCCTTTCTTTCATAAGTTAGAGCATCATCTGAGGCTTATAACTCACTCACAGCAGCTGGAAGAGGCCTGCCATTTCTTAAAGGAATATGGCAAAGCCACCGTGATGACGTGGAGGAGGAGTCTTGGGGAGGTAGGAGGTTGAAATAGTCCCCTGCTAAGAAGCTGTCCTTGGGCAATCCTTCCTCCCCATCTCTTCTGTCCTCAGGGCCCATGTACTACAACTTAAAGAAGTAGTCTCCTCCTACTGCTCCTTTTTTGAAAGAAGAGTCCTTGATCGAAGGAGGTGCTTTGAACAAGCAGGGACCATCTGCCCTGGAGATCAACCACTCCCTTCTTAAACTCACCGGGAGGTACACCCATTTGGATGTACAGTTCAACCATCCCCTCAAATCACCATGTCAGACTGAGTAATGATTATCTAGGGGAACATGAACTCATGGCCAAAATAACTAGATGGGTATTGGCAGTACGAAATTATATATAAAGTACTTCATTATATATAAAGTAGAATTGCAGAAAGGACAAGAATTTAAATACGCATTAAAATATCCTAAAAGAAAAAAAAATATTGACAACACAAAATGTGAACAAGTTATAAAATTCGAAGTAATAATTTTAGGAATAAAAAATACAATAGTTAAAATAAATGAAATAAGATATGGGACAAGTCTTTTGGGGAAAAATACCAGAATGAATATACGAGAAGAATGATTTAGAGGGTGTGAGGATTAGATTCCTTATAAAATAAGTCATTGCATATGTACAATGGAATATTACTCAGCCATCAGAAAGTATGAAATCTTGCCATTTGCAGTGATGTGGATGGACTGGATTGTATTATGCTCAGCAAAATAAGCCAGTCAGAGAAAGACAAATACCATATGATTTTACTCATGTGGAATTTAGGAAACAAAACAGATGAACATGTGGGGGGGGGGGGGTGAAGAGAGACAGAGATAAGGGGAAGCAAACCATAAGAGACTCAACAGTAAAAAACAAACTGAAGGTTGATGGAGGGAGGTGGGTGGGGGATGGGCTAGATGGGGGATGGGCATTACGGAGGGCACTTGTGATGATGAGCACTGGGAGTTATACATAAGTGATGAATCACTAAATTCTACTTTTTTTTTTAAAAATTCTACTTTTGGAGCCAGTATCACACTGTATGTCGACCAACTGGAATTTAAATAAAAATTTGGAAAAAAGTAAATACTGTAAGATAAAAGAAGTCACCAGGGGAAGGTGAAGAACCATAAAAGGAAAGCTAAGGGGTCTAGAAATTGGAAATGGACTTGCTGGTGTTTGAATAATAGCAGTTTGAGAAATAGGGAAGTAGAAAAAAACATGAAGGAAAAAAAAAAAAAAAAACACTTTCTGAAAATCAGCAGACCATGTCCAAGAAGGCCCCACCTCTGTTCTGAAGTTCTGTTCCATCTGAAACAGCTACAGCGAAGAATAAACATTCTGGATTTTTAGTTCACTTTTGAGATAATGTATCTAAAGTTTCTCCATCGAATGTGACATTTGCAGTAGTTTTTTAAGATTCCTTTTCCAGATTTCACTTGGTTTATATTCGCCTGATATATCTTTCTCCATCATGAGGTTTTGAAACTTTCTTGCATCTTGTTATCTAAGTGTGTATGTTGACAACACAGCTCGTATTTTTAAAAATCTAAACCGAGACTCTTCTAGTTGGTGAGTTTAACCATTTATACCTACTATACGTTTATGTTAGTACTTCCTGGACATTTTATTGTGCTTTCGATTATGAAAATTGCTTTTAGGGTACTGTATAACTAAAACTCATAAATCAGTCTATAAAGTTTGATTTATCCAATAGACAAATAACTTGGTTCCTTTTTTCTTTTCTGTTTTCCAGTTTATACTAAGTTATTATCAGTGCTTTATTACACCGTATTTTCAATGAATTAATATTTATGTCTTTCATGAATGGGAAAGATTGTCTAGCATATTCTTACATTAATTTAGTCTCTGCCCCTTACTCTCACCCTCATCTCAGTTGTAATTGTCTAAAATTGTCATTCTAAATTCTTTTTCTTTTTCAACAACAACTTCATTAGGTAACTTGATTATTCTTCCGTTCCATACCTCTTGAATTTTCCTCCTGATTTTATTTTCTGTCCATATGTGAGAACTTATACCGGAAGTGTTTCCAAAATGAGGTTTTGTGTCATAGAACTCCTGAGGCTGCTGCAGAGATTGTGCTCCTTCATTTTTGCTCCCTACCCTAGACTTAAGAGGTAATGCTGGGATGATCATCATCTGCCCCAGCATGAAGAGCCCAGCAAGTCCTCAACGTTCACTTCCTTATAGATCAGAATGCAGTGAGTGCTTATTTTGAAATCACACTCTCAATTTCAAAATCCTAATGGGTCCATTTTCAGAAATGGGTCTCAGTGCTCAATTTCAGTGTCAAACCTTCTCCCTGCCCCATGTTGAGCTGTTTTGGGTCTGAAGCCTGCAGTAGAAAGAAGAGCATGTCAGCTTCTGGGTTTCTCTGCCTAAAGACTTCTCCAACTGTCCCCCATCCCTACTCTTGCCATTCACTGCTCCCCTTACTGGTTTCTCCTTGGTTTCCACCAAGGTCCCAGGTTGAGGGGGGAGAGGAAGGAGAGATAAAGGGACAGGTAAGTTGTTATCTACAGATACCATTCTAAGCTGTCTCTGGGCTCTCTGAACCAGGCAAATGTCTAACTTTTCATAAAGTTTTGGGGGGTCCTTCTTGTGCCCTTCTCTTTTGCCATTTCTAGATAAGAATGAATATTGTAACTCTTCTAACTGGTCCCTTTCAGTTCTTTCCTCAGCCCTAGGATTCTAGTGATCCCGGTCTCCCAACCACCATCACCTGTTCCATCCCCAACTCAAAATGACACCAATGAATAGATGGGAAGATACATGCCACCCCCCTCCCCCTGCTCCTATACATACACACTCACAGAATTTTCTCTCCTACGTGGCTCACAACAATCCATGGAAGATACCCACAGATCCCTTGCTCCAACTGATGTCAAAGCAAACATGCTCTCCTGACTTTGGTCTGAAAGTTCTTCTTAGTTGCTCTTCTCCCTAGATTTCCCAGACAGCAGGGACATGGATTTCTGCATCAACCAATCACAGGTAACACATTTCAAGGCTCTCCTAGTGGTCCTACTGCAGTCCTATCTCTTATCTTGAGTGAAAGGTCCCTTCTTTTGTCTAGCTCCAGGGTATCTGGTTTCTGCCTGGCTACGTGGTCTCCTTGGATTGAACCCTTTGCCCATATCTTAGCATTGGACAGTGCTCGCCAAATAATTCTCTTAACAAAATCCATCCACTCGTTTTCAGAAGTGGTTGGGGAGATTGAGACAAACCACAGCTTGGGCTCTTAGTGTCAACTTGCCCAATTTCAAATGCTTGTGCCAGATGACCTTGGATGAATTATGTATTTTCTCCTTGCCTCAGTTTCATTATCTGTAAAATATGGGTAATAGTTGGATTTAGCTATAGACTTTGTAGGAGGATTTAATAAGATAATGTAAGGGGAACACTTACCAAATATACTGAAAGTGCCAGCTGTTATTCTCATAACAAACTAAATCTCTGTATAAATAGTAGATGCTATCATTGTAACAGAATGATCCAGTAGGTTCCTCATTATGATTTTGGAATCAGAGTTTATAAATTTCCCTGAATCTGTGAGCTTAAGTATGCATGAGTATGAATCAGCTTGAAGAAAAGCCCTAGATAATATTATCATTATTTCCATATAATTTGCTGACAAATTGCAAAGTGCAGTGATAACATTTCTACAGAAAATGAACGAGGTGGCTCCTCCTTCACTCTCTGGTGTGATCATTTATCTCCCTGGCTGCTGGACAATGATGACAGGGGCTTGGGGATACCCTGCTTTCCTTTAGAGACTGACAAGTGCACATTCGTCAAAATTCAGTTCAAGTCTCATAACTTCAGTGAAAGTTGACCTTGACCAACTCCCACAAATAGAATTGTTTCCTTCTCACCTAGATTCCCATCTGGTTCCAGAGTATCTGGGGTTTCTACCTGTCTATGTGGCCCCCTTGGATTGAGCCTTTCACCCTTACCTGAAATAGGACTTTGAGTCTGGATACTGTCCTTCACATCTCCGTTTCATCCATCTCAGGGGCTGGTGCAACCACACACTTGGGTGTGTCTCCTCTTCCTATCTTGATAATTTCAGCTTTTGGACCCCCTACTTGTATCTGATACTCCAGGGTCTCCTTGTCACTAATGGGAATTTAGAAACTAAATAGAGATGGAAACAGAAGCTAAGAGAGCATAGAAAAGTAATTTTTACATCTGGGAATGAAGAGGGTGGGGAAGAGAGGAAGGCAGACGTATTTTCTGGGTGGAGATGTGTAAGTGTGGGTTTCCCTAGGGCAGAAGGAACAGCATTGGCAAAGCATGGAGGGGTGTAGAAAAGACAACTGATGTGTGGGAGTATAGGTTGGGAAGAGCGTTGGGGAGAATGACAGAAGGTGACACTGGGAACAAAGCACAAAGGTCAGTGAATGTTGGCTCCAAGAGTTTAGGTTTTGTTATGTATACGTTGTGGTGACATCTAAAGTTGTTAAAACAGGAGGGATGGGGGGACAAAGTAGGAGCCGTATTTCAGAAAGATCACTCTGACTATCCTGAGGTTGGCTTAGAGGGAGCATTCTATAGCATCAGCCTGGAAGGGCCAGTCCCTTCAATCTGTTATAGCACCACGGATGTCTCCCATCCCTTGGTCAGCCACCTGTTATGGCTGAGGAATGTGTCTAGAAATTGAATATAATGAGGAGGATTCTTTGCCTGGAGTGTGCACGCGGGGATTGGGGGAGGCAATGGGGGTGCGGGAAGGAATGCCCAGGATGTTTGATCCTAGTGAATATTGGAGAATGTATACAGACAAGTCTGTGGGCCTTAATCAGGAAGAAGACAAGATGTCCAGGAGGAAACTGCTGGGAGGCAAAGGACAGGAGGGGCCCCGGGGCAGCAGATGGTCAGGAGAGATACGGGTGTTCTCCTGGGTCTTTGTGCCATGAAGAGGAGCTGCGCTTCATTGGTCCGCTTATCTGTTCTGTTGGGCATTTCCCTGGGGCCTCTTCCTGCTGCTCTGCAGACAGCAGGGGAGTCACTGAGTAATGTGCCATCCTTCTGGCCAGAATCCTCCGTTCTTCGTGGAAGGCCACAGCTCCAGTCCAGCCTCTTCTGCTCCTTGCAGAACGGGGATGGTCAGTAAGAGTTGGCTCAGCAGCCTTTGTGAGAACTGGACCCTGGCTCCCTAAATTTTTCGCTTCTTCCTCTGGCTCAGAAACTTCAAGGGATGTACAGGGAGGTGGACCCTCGGTGTAGAGGGTAAGGGCTGCTCGTTTTTTGGCTAATATTGCAGTTTGCTTTCAAGTTTGGAAGTATGTACAACTAAGACCCATTCTCAATAATTGTAAATTCATCCTCTGGCCTCCAGAGAAAAGGAGTTACCAGAAAGCATTTCATCAGTATGGAATCCTAATTGTGGCCCCAAGGTCATTAGATTTTAATAAATCAGTGTGGCTGAATGATGGCTTAAGAGACTTTGGATTTCCAGGAGAACTGACAGGATTATGAGAAAAGCTACTAATGACTAATATCTCATGGAAGAATCTTAATTACTACAAAATTCATGGGAAGCACCTGATAGCTCCACAGATGATTTGATTAGAAACCACATTTTTAAGTCTGTCCTGGATGAGTCAGTGATAGCATCCTTTGGGAGCCAAGTCTGTGTGCAAGGTCCCATGAAGGCAATAAATCTCAACATTGAAGAAAAACAAGATTCCTTCAAAACCTCCATTTTTAATTTCCAGCCTAAAAAAATATATTGTTACTTCTTTTTTTCTTGACCAGAACTTTCTAGGCTAAGGATAGGTTGGAGCTATAATGCTGGTGTACTCAATATTTTGTCATTCATCAATCACTGTAGCTAGAGATCAGGTAAGTGGCATGGCCTGATATGTGGGGCAGCACACCGCATGAAGCCACCCTACTCATTCATGCCTATATTTAGCAATCAATAGCCACTAGGCCCCTGGCACAGCTGCATGCTGGATGTAGGAGCAGAGACAATGCAAAACCAAACACAGATTCTTGCTTTCTTGAGCTTACCATTTATTGGAGCAGTTACACCTAACAGAAAGGCATCCCTCCCCAAAAAACTAAATGGCAAGGAGCAGATACTGGTGCAATGAAACCAACGATGCAAGAATTGACCCATACAAATCAGAGAAGCCTGGCTTTCTGAGAAAATGATCATTGAGCTCAAATCTAGAAGAATAGTAGGGGGTGATTTAGTGAAGGGACGTCAGGGGAAGGGTTGAGTGGCGGGGGTGGGGGTGAGGCTAGGAGTCACATTCTGAAAACAGGGAAAAGAAGGCACAAAGGCCCTGGGGCAGTACAGAACTAGAAGATGGTCAGCATCCCACACTCCTATGTTTTCCCCTGTCGCCCCAGTCAAGGTGGGTCACCTGTCACCTCACTTCCATGTCTGGGTCACCTGTCATCTCACTTTCTCCACCTGGGATGTTTTACCGTGGGTCATGATCACCAATCCCTGGCTACTCCTATTCCTCCAAATATCACCTGAAACATTATTTCCAAGAAACTTCCAGATCCCCACGAGGAAGGATGCCCTTTCTCCTCTGTGCTCACAGGGTCCCTGCACTCCACTTTGTCTTGTATGCATGGAGAGGCAGAGGCTCCGATGTAGGGTAAGCAGGGTAAACATGTTCCCAAGGGAATGGACGGTAACAGTAGAGCTCATCTTTTCTTTGTACTTGGAATAAGATCTCAGCAAGTGGCCTACTCCTGTCTGTCGCCTTGATAGCATGTGGCAATTATAGGCACACAGTAGGATTTAGGTGCTTTGTTTTTGTAAGGTTTACATGAATGAATCAATAATTGAGACTCGGTGAAAACTGAACTGGTTACATCCAATGGCTCTCAACTGGGGATGGAAATACTCCCCTTGGGGTGGGTATTTTGAAAAGTGTCTGGCGTTCCTGGTCATCCTTAATGCCTGGTGGGGGCTCTACTCACCAGGGCGGCAGGGACCAAGATGGATAAATACGCTAAATCAAAGCAGAGTCCATTAGGACAAGAAAGTGTCTCCACCCCAGTGCCACCTGCGCCACTTAGGGAGGACGGCCGGCTCTAAATGTTGAGAGGCTAGAAAATGTTTTGAAGAAAGTTGTAGATCCTTTGCCTCTGAGGTAATAAAAGAAAACAGGAGAATGTTGTCCCCATGGCCTCTCTCAACCCTGCCCAGTCCTGTGATACTCAACTCCCGGGGAATGTAAAATCCAGGCCAAATGGTCCGGACACAGAAGACCCACCCCTCTGGCTCATGCAGGGGCAGCCTCAGAGATTCCTGCTCCTGTCGGAGAGGCTTGGGCCTGGGCTGCACTCCCTCCGGCCAGGGGAGAGGCTGCCCTCTGCATGTACTTCACTCCTGGAGAAGCGACTCAGGGGGGTGCACACGTTTATATCTGGCACCCAGGTAATATCACAACACAGGCTTCCCAGCTCAGCCTCACGTTTTTGCTTCTTCCTTTCTCCTAACTAAGCAAAGAGCAGGAGTTAGCTGATGGAAGCAAGGCACAGAATGTGGGGAGGAATTTGAGCTGATGGCAGGAATAAGGGTGGCACAATGTCTGAAAGGAGAAATGACGGGCTTTGCAGGACTTTGTGAATCCCACTTTCCCATTCACCATGATGGAACTGATCACTCCCTCCCTTACATCGTCTATATATGTAAATATATATATATGTATATATATATATTATATGAGTATTTTATAGAGATAAAAAATACTTATATAATAAATATATCAATATGAATAGTATATAGTATAGTTATATTCTCAATCAATAATTGTATTGATTGATTCTCATCAATAATTGTATTATAAAATTTTATTTTGATGTTATAACATTTTATTGAATAATATATTATTAATATTATCATGATGAATAGAGTAATAATAATATCATTATTATTTTATTGTGATGAATAATAATTTTACGTTCCCTTCGAGTCCTGAAGGTCCCCGAGAACAGTGATATTTTATTTATTCCTGTGTTTCCAGGACCTAGAATAACACCTGACCACGTCCTTCCTTATACTTCATATGCATTCCGGTTTTATTCGAGAGCACATATAATTCTTAAAAAATGACCCCCTTGCCACAACCTATGGCACAAAATCTCAAGAGCCTTGACTATATACTATACTCACTTCTGTGTCCCCAGAAGCTGGCTGTGTTCCACATACTCAGGAGTTGCTCAGCAAATTTTGGTTGAATCAAATCAAACCAAATCAGAATGAAAGGCCTAGTCTGAATGATCTGAATGATTCATGAGAATACTACTGAAAAAAAGTGTATCTTTTTTTTTTTTTGAGATTTTATTTATTTATTCATGAGAGACACAGAGAGAGAGAGGCAGAGACATAGGCAGAGGGAGAAGCAGGCTCCCTGTGGGGAGCCTGATGAGGGACTCCCTCCCCGAATCCTGGGATCACGACTGGAGCTGAAGGCAGATGCTCAACTGCTGAGCCATCCAGGTGTTCCAGAAAAGTGTATCTGTTGAGGACAGGGGACTGATTGGGCTAGAGAATGAAGGGGCTCTGACAAATAGGAGATAAATTTAGCTGCCTTGTAAGGGCATGGGGTTTTCTGACAAAGCAAGCGCTCAGGCACAGGGGTGGGAACCTCGGGTGAAGAGACTGAGAGACTCAACCAGCAGTCAGGGCAGGTGGACTCGTTGTCTAGAGATGTGTGATTGAAAACATCCCAGGAGCTGATGGAAACATAAACCAACTTTATCTGGTTGCTCTACAAATACAGACTCATTCACAGAGTTTCAAGAATATCCTGCTCTATGAGCCCAGTTCAGCTCAACACACTATGGAAGACACTAGGGATAAATAGAAAAATAAAATCTATTCCATACTTTCAAGTCATTCTGAGCCATCTCTTCCTCACAATTATATAAGCCAAGATGGTCTTTCTTTTTTTAAGAAAAATATTTTATTTACATTCAATTTGCCAACATATAGTATAACACCCAGGGCTCATCCCATCAAGTGCCCTCTTTAGTGCCAGTCACCCAGTCACCCCCACCCCCTCACCTACCTCCCCTTCTGCAACCTTTTGTTTGTTTCCTGAGTTAGGAATATCTCAAGCTTTGTCTTCCTAATTTTTCCCCACTCAGTTTCTCTCCTTTCCTTTATGGTCCCTTTCACTATTTCTTATATTTCACTTAGGAGTGAAACCATATGATAATTGTCTTTCTCCAATTGATTTATTTCACTAAGCATAATACCCTCCAGTTTCATCCACGACAAGACCTCCTTTGACTTAAACTCTCTTGAGTTAGATTTCTGTGACTTTGAGTCAAGAGAATGTGGGCGAACAAGAGCACCTACCTTTGCTTCTCCCAACATACCATTTTTTAAGATCTTTTTTTTTTATTCTTGAGAGATAGAAGGAGAGACAGAGCCAGAGACACAGGCAGAGGGAGAAGCAGGCTCCATGCACCGGGAGCCCAACGTGGGACTCGATCCCGGGTCCCCAGGATCGCACCCTGGGCCAAAGGCAGGCGCCAAACTGCTGCGCCACCCAGGGATCCCCCAACATACCATTTTTAAACAGCTTTTGATTTCTTGAATGAAATATAAAGATAATTCATTGTTTTGAAGAGAGAGGTCCATTAAATATTTGTTTCCCTTCCCCTTCCCTCTAGATTTATTTATTTATTTGAGAGAGAGAGAGAAAGTGAGCACACACTAGTCAGGGGAGGGGCAGAGGGAGACTCCAGCAGACTCCCCACTGAGTATGGAGCCCAACGTGGGGCTCGACCCCAGGATCCTGAGATCATGACCTGAGCTAAATCAAGAGTCCAAAACTCAACCGACTGAGCCCCTCAGGAGCCCCCCTTCCCTTTAAGCAGCTACTTGGAGGGCTAACAACTCCTGAGTGTGTTTGAGAAAGGTCGATTGCTCTAGGTCAATGGGTTAGAAATCAGACTTTCTTGACAGAGACATTACTGATTGTCCTGGATGTTTGTTCTCAATCAACAAGAAGCAAGAAGAGCTACAGGCAGAAGGGGAGCCAGTGAGGAACTTCCGCTGTGCCCTGCCACCAGCTAGCCCGTCCTGCCTTTTTGACACATGTATCAACACCTGATTGGCCTCTCCTTGGGTTTTTATTCTGAGCGAAGGGAGCAGTGAGTGAGTATATAAACCCACCAGTCCTTTCTTGACTCCACAGCAGAAAAGATAACAGTATTGCTTAACTGGTCAGTATCTCTGCATTTTGTTGTCTGTCTCTCTGAAAATGCAGGTTCATTGTGGCAGCAGCATCTCTTCCCTGTTTTGACCAACACTCTATAAACATCAGTAACCACCTTCTTTAGTCAGGACAATACTAACTCCCTCCCGGCTTAGTGATGACACCAGTAATCATAACCGTGATCTGGGGAGACATGTGTTTTCCGTGGAGAGTATCAACATGCTATTTTCAAGACATTTCTTTGGCCCCTTTAGAATTGTGTGTCTCAGTGAACATGTTTACAATGAAAGCTTGTGAAAAATGACTCACTAGTTCCAGCCCCAAACAGTTACAGTTCTCTGACGACTCATGTATTTTTGTCTTACAGGAAAGGGAGAGACAGACTCGTCTTGTTTGATCTTCCGGAAGCCAAATCTAGGAGACTGGCCTCTGGTCAATGGCTGCATCATCTAAAATATGTTATCAGACATTTGTGCACCTGCTGTGGCTGAGCCATTTTGACGTAGTTACATTCACCCCTGACAAAGACGAGTCGGAGGTGGTCCTGATCATTCAGGCTGACAAATTAGAAGGCCTGAAAAATGCCATCCATGGAGCACTTACTCGATTCCAGACGTGACACCAACGCTCTTCTAAATATTATCACTTTCTGCCCATCCTCCACCCCCACCCCTACCCCACCCCCCCAAAAAAACCCTCTGTCATCTTTAGGGATGAAGACATTGAGGCTCAGAGAGACAAATTGCTCAGGGCCCACCAGCTAGTGATTATGGAGCCCGGGGAACTCTGGAGACCGTGCTCCTCCTGTACCAGAGCAAGTAAGTGTTCTCCCTAATGTCCCTCGCCTGCCCTTGGCGCAGCCCTCCAGCAGAGTGGTTCCCACAATGGACTGTCATTTTCTACTTAAAGCCCCGACTGCCCCACCAGTTTCTAAACTCTCAATTTTGCTAATCTCTCTACATCTTCAACCTTGCTCGGCCATTGGTAGGGACTCCGTAAATGTGCAGTGATGGAATGAATGTGTGAGTAAATGCACACATAAAGAAATGAAAAGACAAAAACACCTAAAATAAATGGATACTTTCTTCCTTAGATTCTTACTTGAAGTCTCTCCCAGGCCTTTTAAGATCTGCTTTACCCCAGATACACTGGAGACTATGAATCACGATTCGTACAATTTATGAACCTTTACAGAATGGAACCCTGGGTGGGTCCTTCAGGTGCAAACCTAGACCGAGGCCAAATCCTCGTCAGAAATGTTCCTTATGTAGGGAGGCGGGTAGGAGCATAACCATCCAACTATCATTGGTGGGTGCCGAACAGGTTTGTGTGAAGAATCCATGTTAGCAGGATTAGGTATCTGAAGGTTTCACATAGGAGTTAGTGCTTGAGGTGGACCTTGAAGAATGCAGAGGATCAGAAAATTGGCCTTTTACTGTCAGAGGGAATTTCTTTCTTTCTCTAGGAATTGCATTTTTCCTAATTGCTCTTCAGCATTTCTCATCGGAAAGGGAAAGGATGGACAGACATGGTCACCGCAAGAACTGTTTATGATGTTAGGAACAAATCCAGGGTGACATGGCTGGGAAGAGTCCATACTGAAGCCCTGAATTCTGGGCTGTGAGCAAACTTCCCATTGCACTACGACTCTCTTTGAGAGTAAGAATGCAAAGAAATAGTCTACATTCCTCACCGCAGTGTACTCAGCAACTCCCCCTGCAGAGTACAGCTCTTCCTCCTGTCAACTGTGAATGGAAGTAATTTGTTTATGGTTAGCAGAGATGCTATCAGGCAGGGAGGAGACAAGGAACCACATCTTATCATCCAATCTGCCACTGCCTTTCTGCGGTATCTATAACCGTGTTACAACCATGGAACCCAGACACTGGAGCAAAACAGATGCATGGGCTGGCCATATAATCCTCCTGTTCTATACTCCGGTCACCATGTGTGGGAAGGGGCCAAATGAGATACACATCTGGTTAAGACCTAATGGAACAACAGCACAGAGGCAAGTAGGGGCAGCGAGACTGCCGAGAGCTCACATGTACTTGAGGGTTTGCCTACACCCTCAGAGCCAGGAGAGAAGCTTGAGGGTTGAGGTTTTAAGCCAAACGGGACTCATAACTGGAGGTGAGATTGTTTTCTCCCCCGATTCCCATCAGATCCCAACTGACAAACTGCATTGACGACCATGATCTTCGGTCTTTCAACACTCCATGAACTGCCAAGTATGACTTGGTTCCCTCTCGCATAGTGACTATCCATGCTCCGATTCTGGTTCTCATCATCCCTTTCTAGAATATCATAGTCACCTCCTCACAGGTTTCCCTGCCTCTGTATTACCCACCTGAAATCTGTTCTGCACACTACAGGCAAATCTACTCATGACCATCTCTTTGAAATCCATCACTCACTCTCCGTAGTACTATCCATAGTATATAATAGCACTATCCATAGAATTTCTATGATAATGGAAATGCTTTGTATCTAGCTGTCCAATGTGGCAGCCACCAGCCACATGAACTGATTAAACATAGAAATATAGTTAGTTGGATGGAATATTATGCAGTCAGAAAAAGGGTGAGATCACGCCATTTGAGACAACATGAATGGACCTAAAAGGTATGACACTAAGTGAAATAAGACTGTGAAAGACAACTGCCATATGATTTCACTCATAAGTGAAGTCTAAAAAGAAAAAAAAAGAAGAAGAATAAAAAAAAGCAGAATCAGACCTACAAACACAGAACAAACTGATGGGTGCCAGAGGGGAGGGAAATGGGGAGTTGTACAAAATGGGTGAAGGGGAATGGGAGATACGGGCCTTCAGTTATGGAATGAGTAAGCCACGGGAATAAAAGGCACAGTATAAGGAATATAGTCAATGATATTCTAGTAGTGATGTAATGGGACAGGTGGCAGCTCCACTCTGGTGAACGTAGCAGAATGTATAAATTTGTCGAATCACTATCTTGTGCACCTAAAACTAATATAACATTGTGCATCAATGATACTCAATATATATATATATATATATATATATATATATATATATATATATATATAATTAGTATGTTTGAGAAACTGAATTTTTTATTTTGTTTAATTTTCACTAACTTTTTTTACAGAGACACGTATGTCTAGTGACTGCCATAATAGACATTGTCAATCTTCAGGATGGTGTTCAAGCTCCTTAGCCTGGCATTGAAAGTCTTCAGGGATCTAGCCCCGATCAACATTACCTGTCCCATTTTTTACCACAATTCCTATCTGATTTCCCCCCACGAATAAGCAAGATTCTTTATTTTATGCCTAGCTATTCCTTCTATTCCAGTATCCTTTCCCTCAACACCTACTTAATTCAGATTTCAAGACCTAAATTAAATGCCACATCCTCTGGGAAGCCTGTCTCCACTTCTCTTCCCAGACATAATGAGGCCCTCCCTCCCCGGTGCTCCAAAGCTCACCACATCTGCTTCTATTACAGCACTTAGAACACTCTATTGTAATTATTTGTTTACTGGGGCCTCTCATCCACTAGTCTGGGAACTCCAGAGAGCAGAGACTAACTCTTCTTCATCTCAGTAAACCTATTGCCCAGGGAAGTCTATGGTGGTAAATGTGTGGTGAACAGATGCAAACCTGCAGAATGAATTCATCATTTAATCAATCAGTGTTTAGCTCAAAGAGCGCCCTGAACTGACAGAGACATTAGTAAACCCTTGGTACATCAAAGCTACTGAGGCCAACCTGTGATGTCAGGGACAGATTTGTATCCGTGAAATGGTGCCTCCACTTTAAATCTGAAAACACTTGAGCTTGGATGGATGGTGCTCAGGGCTAGGAGATTAAGCTCAGGGCTAGAAGATGCTGGAAACTGCAGATGCCTAGGATAAGAAACCAGAATCCTGAGGCCTCTTGGTATTCAGGATCTTTGAACAGTTACTTAGACTGCCTTTATTTAATAAGCCAGACACAGAAAGATAAATATTACATGATCTCACTTTATATGTGGAATGTCACAAACAAACAGAAAAAAGAATTCATTATCCTTTACTAAAGAATGAGAAGAGGACCTGCTGTATAGCACAATACGTATAGTTAACAAGATGGTATTGTGTACTTTAAAATATGTTAGAAGGATCGATCTTGTTAAATTCTCTTATTACAGACATAAGAAGAACACAAAGAAATTTGGGAGGTGATGGATGGATATATTTAGTACCTGGACTATGGTGGTGATGATGTCCTGGGTATATCTACATTCAAACTCATTAAGATGTATACATGGAATATGTGCCATTTTTTTTGTATTTCAATTATATCTCAAAAACTATAGCTATATGGATATATATATATGTATATGTATATGATCATGTACTAAAAAAATAGGTAAGAAGAAGGGAAGCCATTACATTTTCCTCTATAAAGAGAACTACTGCTTATTGAGCTCCTACTTCATGCCATGTTTAATAGACATTACCTCATTTGACCTTTTAAAAAAACCCTGTAATGTCAATATCTACCTTCCACAGAAGAGGAAACCAGAGCTCAGAAAGGAGAAATGATTTTGCATGATCTCCCGTACCGTAAATGGTAAAGATAGATCAACACCCAAGTTAATCTTTAAAACATAATTTCCCATCTGCCTTTTATATACACCTGGAGTAACCACGTGGAAGCTTATCCAATTTAGGTTCTGGGCCACCTATTGCCTGAAGAGGTTCTATACTTTCCCAAAGTGTCAGGGAAAACTAGAGTGGGAAAAGCCTACACGATCATCTGTGCTGCCCTGACATTTCACACTTGAGAAATCTGAGACCCAGAGAGAGCCAAGCATTGCCCCAATGTCACATGGTGCCATTGGCCGAGCAGGGACCAGGTTTCTAATCTCAGTCCAGGGTCTTTCCGGCTTGTTTTCAGGTTCATTGAAAAGATGAGCTTCTGGTACTCTGCTTGCTGTGCATCACTGTATTAGCAAGGCTTTGAGACAGCAGCAGGCACATGCCCTACAGTCCTGAAGGTACACTGGTGTCAACCTTCTAGAAAGCACTTTTGCCATCCATAGCAGGGACCTTAAAACTGCTCAAAAGAATTGACTGACTGGTCTGATTGCCTCAAGTCACCCTAAGGTCATTATCTGCAATGTGGGCAAAATTGATTATGTCAGCTTTACCTATGATGGCAACACCCAAACAGAACACTAAAAATTAAAAAAAAAGGGGGGGGGGGCAGCAAACTTAAATGTTCTCAAATTAGAATAATAAGAGTTCCTACCATATGGGAGAGCTAGGAGAAATACCAAATATATTTGGGTTAAATATAATATTATATTTAACCCAATGCTTGGCCTACAGTTAGTGCTGGTTAAATTAGATTCTGCAGGCCTGCACATTTGTCACTTCTCAGAGAATAATGAACCTGAGGACAAAGTCTGTGAACTGAGCCAGCCTAAAGAGAGAAATTTCAGGTCTGAAGGGGGCCAAAAATTAAAATTCAGATTTGGCCAAGTGTACTTTTACCACAACCAAGTAACAAGGAACGCTCAGATCTCAAGTACACCAGGGAGTAAGCCTGCTTCTGGGAACCTCTTACAATATCTTTGTAAAGATATTTCCAAGTTCTCAGTTCCCCTCAGATGGTGCAGAGTGAAAAACGGGCCATGTCTGAGGAGCCCAGACCAAGGCCTTACTGCTTTTTATGCCATTTTCAAAGGAACAAGCACTCGAAGGTCCACCTGATTGCCATAAAAAGGAATTTCTTGCCATGCCCCCGTTACTCTCTGTGTTTTCTTCCAGGATTGCTTTCTCCCACTGTCTTTAGGTCTATTTGAGGTTTGCTGGTAATGGGCCTATCCATGGCTTAACTCTTCATGGTACATTAGAGTAGCACTGGTTTTGAAGGGTTAAAAAGCATCCCTCTTCTCTAAGAACTGTGTTTAATCTCATTGAGCCTCTTTCTCTTTTCTGCAAAAAAAGGAATAATACCATCTGGAGGTTGTGTACAGATCGAATAGTATATGTATGAATGTGTTTGCACAGAGCCTGGCACCCAGTAGGGACTCTACCAAAGGGAATTCCAGCCACCTTGATCTTTGACAGCTTGTACAAAAGAAAGGAAAGATAGGAACTGTAGGGCTGGGGCACCTGGGTGGCTCAGTGGTTGAGTGCCTGACTTTGGCTTAGGTTGTGGTTCTGAGGTCCTGGGATTGAGTCCTGCATCAGGCTCCTCCCAGGGAGCCTGCTTCTCCCTCTGCCTAGGTCTCTGCCTCTCTCTGTGTGTCTCTCATGAATAAATAAAATCTTAAAAAAAAAAAAAAAAAAAGAACTGGCTTGTGCACATGATGGGGAAGCAGAGACTAAGCATGAGTGGCCACAGATCCACCAGGTGCCTTAGGCATCCAGGTAAATGTGGTGGAAGAGTCAGACCAACTGGTTAATATTCACCTAGCTCATGAACCATTTGCACTTCTGTATTATTATTATTATTGAACCATTTGCACTTCTGCCCCTTCTTAGTCTGCCCTGCATGGTTCATCTTTTGCAAATAAGGAGCCTCAAGCTTTAAGAGACTATCAAGGTCACTGTGAGTACAAAGCAAAGCCAGGACTCATGCTGAATCTCCAGCTGTTCTCTTTCTTCCACACTGAGCTGCTTCTGCATTAAACATGTCCAGGAGGATGGTGCCTCAGGAGTAAGGTACATGTGAGGTTAATAATTAAAAAACAAAAGTCTATTTAAGGTGGCTTTGTATTTTCTCTGGCAGTATCTGCATAGGAAGCAGCCCAGCTAAACCCAGGGAGAAAAAAAACCCCAAGCAATTGCATATTATATATTCACATGTAGACATATGTGTTCATCTATCCACAGACATGCACCAGAATATAAAAATGCCTGTCATGGTTGATCTGTCTTCATTTTTCAACTATGTGCTTTGCAGCATGTAGTCACCGAGTATTATCCAGCAAGAGCCAGAACCGAAGACAAAATATGACTGTCAGAGTAGGAGCTGAGTTACCTGATTATTCATTTGTGCAATTATTCAGCCTCATTTTACTAAGTGCTTACTCAGCATCCTGAAATGAATAAAAGAAAGTAAAAACCTCCTCATTATTCTGAAGGCCCTCCCAGTTCTTATTTATTTCTGAAATGAAATAAACATTTGTCTCTTTGTATGATAGGTCTAATAAACCATGACCATAAGCCCTATTTTTTGGGGGTCCTAAAAACAGGCCAGGTGACCCTTCAAACAAATTAATAGTCTCCAGTCATCAAACTCATTGGCTCACAAAGCAATGTGGAAAGGGAAAAAGGAGGAGGTCAGAGAAGAAGGCAGAAATGAACCAGGAAAGATCCAGTTCTCAAAGATGTGAAAACTGGAATTTCTTTTTCTGGGGCCAAACGAAAGCCATGACAATAAACCATATATTATTATTTAAAAAGAATAAAGGTCATAGGGGGTAAGGGTGGAGAGATGGAGAGATGGAGTACAGAGGATTTTTAGGGCAGTGAAAATACTCTCCATGATCCCTTAATGCTGGATACGTGTCATTATACATTTTCTAAATTCACAGAATGTACAGCACCGAGGGTGAGCCCTAATGCAAACAATGGACTTTGGGTGCTTATGATATCAGTATAGGTTCATCCACTGGGATAAATGTACCACTCGGGCGGAGGAGGCTAGCGATGGGGCGCCTAGCTTGTGTAGAGGCAAGGCACACACGGCACCTCTCTGCTTCTTCCTATCAGTTTTGCTGTGAACCTAAAACTGCTCTAAAAAAAAAAATTAAGTCTTAAAAATACATCTATATAATTTTGGGCTCTAGACAATAAGGATTTAAGTCCGTTTACAATAAGGGTCAGACATACGGAAACTCTCTAAAAAGTAAACAGTGAAGCCGAACCGAAGACCTGAGGGAAAAGGAAAGTTTGGGAACGTTAAGGGCTGACATAATTCACTGTGACCTGGTGAAGCATCGCAGGGGGGTGCTCTGGGGCTCCCAGCAGTGGGGGATATAGAGATAGCAAATCCTATAGCTCTTTTAATCTGGGCAGCAAAAAGTGTGAACGTTGCTTAAAGAATATAAAAGTTTGTTTTGGGGGTTGTTGTAGTTCTGTTTTTTTGGGGGGGTCTTTCTTTTCCTTTTTCCCCCTGGAGTTGCATTTTCAAAGAAACACCTTGTTTAGGACCTCAGGTAAGGAACCACTGATGAGCAGAAAGACCGGCTTCATGCCCTTGCAGTGTGAGCTTTTGGGGAAAGGGCCACATTCCCTCTCATCTTTAGATTCCTGGAGCCCAGAGGGGTTGGTGGCTCCGAGGAGAAGCTCAACAGGTGATTGCTAGGCCACACACTCCCCACTGTAGTGTTCCCGTCAATACAAAAGCAAATCTCAGGGGCACCTGGGGGGCTCAGTGGTTGAGTGCCTGCCTTTGGCTCAGGGCCTGATCCCGGGATCCCGGGCTCCCTGCATGGAGCTCCCTGCATGGAGCCTGCTTCTTCCTCTGCCTGTGCCTCTGCCTCTCTCTCTGTATCTCTCATGAAAAAATAAATAAAATCTTTAAAAAAATAAAGCTTTCTTAAAAAAAAGCAAACCTCAGACAAAGAAGGCTGGTACTAATATTTGCAAAATCGCAGTAGCAGATCTTAAAGAGCAAATTGAGGAAGGGAAGGGATGTGACCCAAGTCTACAGACTTCCATTCATCTAATTTTGAAGGAATAACATATAGAATATACGAGAGGCAGTACCAATATTCAGCCCGAACCTGCCAGAACAGCAGAGCTTCTTGCTTTCAGCCAGAGGCCACTGGGAGCGATGGACGGTTATTAAATATTCTGATTATTCTGCTGCAGAGGGGAAGGGGCACACCACTCTGGGCTTGAACAATGCTTCTTGAATTCATTTCCTACATTAAAAAAAAAATTGCACGATAGAACCTTGAATGCCACACTATGAAGCCACTGTACTACTTTATAGTGTGAAATACAGTGTCGTGTGGGATGGATGCTTAGGTTTGTTCAAGAGCCCAATCTCTTTACAGATGGTTCTCCTACCTGGGTAGTCAAAATATCAGAAAATCACTTAATGACCCTGGAACCCAAGTAGGTGGAGTTTGCTGAATTTTCTACATTCTTGGCACAGCCCTTTGGGTTTGACTGCTGAGGTTCCTCTCCAACACTAGAAAACTTCTGGCCACAAGGTGTGGCTGGGGTGAGTGGGTCACAATACCCTCTCCCTTGGAGCCTCACTTCTTCGGCCAACATTTTTGGACAAAGTGCACGGAGATTACCCCGGGTCACCAAATAAGCCAGACGGCCTGTCGTGTCAGACTTCCATACGAGTAAGAGAAAACCTGTCGGGCCCCAAACTTCTGGAGTTGGTAACAGCCATCCAGGACATCCGTGCTGTGCTCCGCAAGAGCTCCTGTTCACTGTCATTTTGTTTCTAAGTTTCCATCTGAGCATTATCCAGGAGAACAGAAGGAGTAGAAGATTTGGCCCAAGAGCTCACCAATAAACTATTTCACAAGAAAGAGGAGAAACCATAAAATCTTTAAAAAGCTTTTATAGACAAAGGGTTTCTGAGCACGACCACAGTCCTGAAACACTTGATGGTCTTGAGATGCAGGGTGCTATTGGAGCGCTTCCAAGACTTTAGATTCTCTGAAGATTGGCCATTATCCTTGCCAGACAGGCTTGTCCATCTTCCCATCAGTGGCAAGACATTTAATAAAAACAGGCTGCATTCATTCATGCTTGTTTTATGGACTGCTCCACGGGGCCTCAACTGGGTAAGCCTGCAAGACCCAGCCGTGCATGGCAAATGGCTAAGCAGATGGTTTCAGTTTAGATAGTGGCTGTCAATGGTTTGGTGTGAACAGCTCTTGCAAACCAGCATGAAGTGAACAGATTGCATGGTGGCTGGGAGAAGCATATGTAATTGGAAACAGTAGCCACTTACAATGGGGGCACATTTTCAATCTTGATCAGAGTGGCTCCAGCTTCGGGAAAAAGGGGTGATTAACCAAACGTGTTTTTGGCTGTGATGAACCCAGTATTCAGAAAGTTTGGGTAGCATCTCAGGAGTGTGTTGGGCATGGCTGGTCTGCCGCAAGAATCAAGGCTGTCAGGGTCCCAGAGCTAATCCTGTTCCCTGGAGTCCGGGAGGCACGGAGAGAATTAGGAAAGCAGGCTCAGATGAGCCCCAAGTGGCAAGCTTAAGGTTGCAAGCGCTGAACGGGTGGTGGCGGAGAAGGTGGGCTGGCTCAGGGAAACTGTCTGCACGGGCAGCAAAGACCAGGAGAGGTAGAGATCCACAAGGGTTTTCTGGGGACGGAGAGCAGGGGGGGTGGGGGCCGGTGATTTTTTGGAGACCCCACAGGGAGAGGCCACGAGAAAGGCTGCAGCAGATGGTCTGGGTCTGGCCACAGTCTCCAGGCCAGGGTTAGATCAAAGACTGTGGATGGCGAGGGGAAGTAGTATGGGCAAGGCAGGGGTACTTCCCAGAATGACAGAGAAATAAAAATATTTGCTGAAACAGTTACTGGATGAATGGACCAAGGCGGGGGCTACTCAGCCTCCGAGTCGACTTTGCAGAAAATGCAGCCTCAGTATTTACAAACGTTTACTGAGTAACAGGGTGTAGGCCCTGGGATATCTTGGGGACACAAGGAACAACGAGACACGGGTGATCCTCCTCGACCCCTTCCCTGCACCGGCGGCTCCTCCTCAGCAATGCCAGCACTCCTCCAGGGCAGCTTCCTCTGCCCTCCCGGACTGTATCAAATTCTCCCTCCATCCAGCGTGCCCAGAAATTGTGCAGTTGTCATTCCTAGCACCTGGAAGTCCTAGTTTCTCAAGGATCAGGCCATGCATTTCTGGTATTGGACCCGTAACACGGGGGACCATTTCTGGGGTTGTTTTCTTCAATATCTTGCATCTCTTGGGGAATAAGCCCAAAGAATGTTTGCTTAATTGTCACATGGATGGGTGAAAGGGGAAAAAATAATTTCTGTTCTCGAGGTTCTCAGAACCCAGGAGATAAACGGTGATAATGTCAAGGCAGAAGGAAGCACCAGGTCCAGTGTCCAAGCCAGACCATGGGAAGTCAGGGAAGGCTTCCTGGAGGAGGTGATCCCTGAGCTAAAGTTTGAAGCTTAAGATGAAGCTGGCCCAGCAAAGGTGACTGAAAGACCTGGGGAAATTTGATATAGCACCTGATGATGGGCTAAAGGTGCTTCCACGCCTTCTGTCCAATGCTCCCTGATTCTGGGAAATGGAAGATGGAATGGAGTGCCCATTGGGTGTCCCCTGGCTCAGCAGTGGAGCATCTGGGAGCAAGAACTGGGGTCCAGGTAAGGTCCGCACAGGAGAGAGAACCAGACCAGACAACCAGACACGGGAGGTATAGCTGAGTTTTTCTTGGGGCGGGGGGGATATCGCCCTTCTCTGGCAGGGTAACTGAAAGCAGTAGCAGAGCTGGGGGCCTGGGTCACTGGCCATGGTGGGGGCCTGCAGGAAGCCACCCACGCCTCTCTGAGCCCTCAGCATCACCAGGGCCTGAGCCAGTCTGTACTCACCCACAGTGGCCTGGCCCTGCCTCTGCTGAAGGTCTGCTCAGCTGGTGGCACCCTTGGCAAGAGGCGCTGGGATCGTGGGGCTGCCCACCAACAGCCTGGCTTTCTCTGATACTGAGGCGCTGTCTCCTTGAGCCAATTTCCTCCAGCAATAACCCCAGCCCCGCACAAACGCCCATGTGAAGGAGCCACTCTGCTCTCAGCCATATCCATAGTCTGGCTCTGCCCATTTGGCAAAGCTTGGCTTGTTGACATGACAAGGCCGCCCAGGCCTTGTGAGTCACCTCTACGCGCTGGACCAAATCAAAGGGAGCTCGATGCCACCTGGCCTAACACCTTCACTGACAGATGAGAAAACCGAGGTCCAGAGAGGAGAGATGGGGACGGTCTCAAGGACAGTCATCAGAAGCATGGCGAGGACCTGGGCCTTTTAAAACTCTCCCCTCAAGTGCTGAGCCACCAGAGGAAACAGCTGGTGGAAGAAATAAGTCACCATCTGCAACCCCAGTTTCAGAAAAGCAAACAGTTACGTTGGGTCTTGAGATAGTAATTGTGCCTCTGGACCCCTTACCACACCTGGAGACCCAGCTGTGTGCCTTTGGGCAAATTGCTTCAGTTCTGAATCTGTGAGAGTGGCGGGAAAATCAGCCTGCTTCTCACGTGGCTCTGCCCTTTAGAGGTTCACAGTTTGTTGGAAGGACACGTGCCCCAAATCAATCGCAATATGAGTAGGATTCCAGAAATGTGCACAAAGTACACAACGAGTCTAAGGGATGAGAGTTTCTAAGAGTCCCAGGGAGGGCTCCCCAGAGGAGGTGACACTCGAGCAGAGTGTTTCTGCAGTTCTTCGAGTGCACATGATGGATGAGCACTAAAGGCATAAGCAACAATTTATACCCAAAGGCACGTTGTGGGAACTGGCCACATGGCTACATGTGCGGCGATCGGAGTACCAAGTGCAAAGAAGCGGGCAGGGGCCCGGGCATAGGGCTGAAGCAGGAAGGGCATGGGCTGAAGCGGGAGTCCAGAGTCCAGATAAGGAGGATGGTGGCCCCATCTGAGATGAAAGCAATCACTCTGGTTTGTCAAGTTCGACATCAAAATAGCCAACCCCACAGAGAGAGAAATCTACTTCTCTGAAATTTTCTGGGAAAAGTCAACTTAATTATTCAACATGCTCCTTATATCTCCTTACCTTGTTGGTTTGAATTGTATTGTTTCCATAGTTTAAGCTTGATAGTTTTATTTATTCATCTATATATATATATATATATATATATATTTTTTTTTTTTAAGCTTGGTAGTTTTAAACAAGCTACAAATGGAGGGAGTTTATAACTACTTTTATGCTTGCACATATTTAAAGAGCACGGAGTTAAGTTTTGTAAAAGCTCATCCAGAGATTGCTACGGAGGATGGAATATTTGGAACTGGACCCGAGTCAAGAAGGCCAGCCAGAAGGATGTTGCAATTGTCCGGGTGAGAAATAGTCCCTGAGACAGACTATAGTACATGGTTTTAAGATGTGGGGCCCTGTGTCACACTCTCTGGGGATGATTTTAGCTTCTAACTCGTTTAAAATCACTTCTGTAAACGTCAGTTTCCTCTTCGCTAAAATGGAGATAATACAGTGGACCTACCTCACTGGGTGACTATGAAGGTTAGTGACCATCCAGACGAGGTCCTTAGCACAGAATCTGGCTAAAGAATGCGTTCAAGGGATCCCCGGGTGCCTCAGCGGTTTGGCACCTGCCTTGGGCCCAGGGCGTGATCCTGGAGTCCCGGGATCGAGTCCCACATCGGGCTCCCAGCATGGAGCCTGCTTCTCCCTCTGCCTGTGTCTCTCCCTCTCTCTCTCTCTCATGAATAAATAAATAAAATATTTTTAAAAATAATGCATTCAATAGCAATTAAAAAGGAAAGTTCACAGCAAATAATGCGAATGAAAGGCCGAGGACAAGACCATCGCCCTACTTGTTGACATATGGTGCAGAGGGAGAGAAGGAGAAATGGGGGAGAGAAATCCTCTGGGAGCCCTGCTGCTGTGCAACCAGCCCACGGAGCCCTGTGGTCATTTCCTTTCTGGGCATTTCTCTGGTGCAAGGAGGGATCTTAGCACTTTAAACCACAGTGAGGTGAAAAATGGTGCCTTCACATCTGCAACTGCACCTCACTCCAGACCATCATTGGCTGTCTGCTGGGGGGGGGGGGGTTCAATGAGAACTCTCAGGGTGAAGGCTCCTTTGCCTTCCGTTGAAATATAAGGTTCTTTTAGAAGAGCTCCCTGCACATGGCACTGCCTTTGTCAAAGTAAGACATTTCTTTTTCTTTTTCTTTTTCAAGATTTTATTTATTTATTCATGAGAGACACAGAGAGAGAGAGTCAGAGACACAGGCAGAGGGGAAAGCAGGCTCCATGCAGGGAGCCCGATGCAGGACTCGATCCTAGGACCCCAGGATCGCAACCTGAGCCAAAGGCAGACTCTCAACCACCGAGCCACCCAAGTGCCCCCAAAGTAAGACGTTTCTAAATATTCCCACCAATCTTCGGGGCTCCTAGGCTGGGGCTTGTCCATCTAGTATCCATCTTTAGTTCCTCTCTCTCTGCTCTGTAGCAGAAGTAAAGACTATTAAAACTGTAAATGATAAATGTGGACGTTCCTTTCAGATTCATATTTTAACATTTAGGGGAAAATAGTCAAGGGTTGCCTTGACTCTTTTATTAAACCCTCCACTTTTGTCACAAATTCTATGTCCTATAACTTCAGTGGGGGAAATGTTCCAGTTTCTTAGCTTCAGTGATGCCGGAAGGTAAATTGCTTGAGCGTGAATATTCCTTTGCATCGGAGCAACACTGTGCCCCTGGTCAGCTTAAACCGAGTTTCCGAGGAATTAAAGAAGTCCAGTCTAGCGGAATTAGGAAACCACTCTGATCTAATTCAGAAATTAGAGAGAGAACTGGCGCTCATTCATTCACTCATTCGTTCATCTACTGAGCAAATGCTTATTGATCTTTAACTTTTTGTCAACCCCCGTGACCTGTGCTGGGGATACAACAATCAGCTCAAATCAGAGTTTCGGACATCTGGGAACTGTTCTTCCAGTAGGGAAGGCAGAGATTAGTCAAACTGAATTCATGACAGTGAGATGGCACTTAGCATCCCAAGTGGGATAAGTGGAACTATGCACAGCTATAAGAGTGTTCATTTATTAGGGAAATTTGATCTCTTCTGGGCGGGGGTGAGGTGGGGGTGGGAGGGGGTGGCGTGAATCACAGTCCCACCACTTTCTAATTACATGACCTTGTCAAGGAATTGAACTTCTGGGGCCTCTCTTTCGCCATCTGTGACCCAGGGCTCTGCCTTTCAGGGTGCTGTGAGGATTCCAGGAGGCCAAGTGTGGATGTGCCAGCACAAGATGGCTCAGTAAGTAATCTCTTCCATTGTGCCTGTGTCTTTGAGGTCATTAATATACCAAGTAAGAAAACAAGTTCTTCATGAGAGACTCCTAACTCTGGGAAACAAACAAGGGGAAGTGGAAGGGGAGGTGGGCGGGGGGACAGGGTGACTGGGTGATGGGCACTGAAGGGGACACTTGACGGGATGAGCACTGGGTGTTATGTTATATGTTGGCAAATCGAACTCCAATAAAAAAATATACAAAATAGAAAAAAAGAAAGAAAAGAAAACAAGTTCTTTCCAAAATGGTTTTGAAATTACAGAGGGAGGAATTAGTATATGTTTTCAGGTTGGTCACATCACTATCAAAATACTCTTTCTTTTCCTTCTCTCTCTCTCCCTCTTAAATCACTCTAGGCCTGAGCTCCAAGGCCAACAGAGGTGGGAGGCAGGGTAGTGCGTGGGCCCCTACAGCTGGAAGCAAACCCTTGACACTAGGGGGAAAGCACTTGCCAACACTCGGGGTCCCGTTGATCTCTACTCACTGTCCATCGATGTGCCATAAGCGTTCTCGGTCTGGCTACGGGCATCTTGGGCAAAAAGTAGGAGTGGGGCACTGTTAATATTTCACCAAAACACCTCTTCCCAGTCACTGGTAACTCGGACACTGCACGAGGGGAGAAGTCGTTCTCTGATCACCAGCCCTGATCTGAAGTGGTGGCTAATGAAGCAGATCCTCCATAAAGTATGGACTCAACCAAACCCTAAAACAGCACGTGCGGGGAAAAGAATGGAAAAGAAATGCACTAAAAGCATAAGAATCAGAAACGTGATTTTGTTTTTCTCCCCTTTTTACTTCCAGATCTTTGCCTAAAATTCATATCACGTATTCCCTTTTAAATGTTGAGATAAAGAATTACTAAAGAAGTGCAAATACGAGTGTGAGCTCACAGAGAAACTAGATTAAGCACATCTCTAAACCATGATAGCAACACCAGCACAGATGCCCTACTCGTTTTGCCAAAGCAAGAACGCCAGCTCTGGGATATTATCTAGGTGGGGGCTCCTTCGAAGCTCCCCCCACCCCTATTTCCTCCCTCTTTTCCTGTAAGTCTGCTCTTCTGGAAATGCATCTCTTATGCTTGTTATCCTCCTTGAAACTCTTCACAACTGGAGTGTGAGTTCTCCAAGGTCAATAATCTTGTCTTGTTCAGTTTTGTTTTGTTTTGTTTTTAACCCCTGTACCTAGGACAAGACATCTACAAAACAATATGATGATGATGATGATGATGATGATGACGACGATAACAGCATGGAGAGGAAAAAGAGGGAAAAGAAACGAATACTTAACCACTGATGTGCTAGGTCCTTCCATGGATCATCTCATTCTGTGTTCAGAACTAACAAATTAGGTGCACACTGTTCATATTGCTAACTTTGATGACAAAGGCGAGCTCAGAGCTACTGTGTCCTAAAACCTCAATAGGAATGTGTGAAGCTAAGCTCAAACCCAGAGCCCATGATGCTCTGCTATGCAGTGCGTGCTAGGCTGGGCTACGTGTGGTGGACCAATTGACTCACTTTGACGTTAAACACATTTACTTTTAAAAGTTGTGCCATTATTGGATATCTTGAGGATCACATGGAGATAAAAGGCAAATTACACACCGATAAGGGATAAGAAAGTGAAATGCTTTGGGGGCTGAGTAGCAATGGGGGAGCAGTGGGATGAAGTTGAAACTGCATGTCTCATCCTCGGGGGTGGGGGGGGCGTCCTATGAGCCCTATTCAGTCTTTTGACGTTTTTCAAAGAGGCTCATCAGAGCCTGATGGTACAAAACAGAGAAATCCTGACAAAGCTTGAATAGACCTATTTTTCTTAAGCACACTTAATAGAGAACTTCAAAAATTCCTAGGAGGAATTGGAAGTTGGCATCAGAACTGCATTGACTGATAATGATCACTTGTTCTAGACATTTATATTTAAATTAATAAGATGGTGGCATACATCAATTCTGAGTCCCACTTGTAAATTCAGTAATCTTCAATTGATCCTTCTGTTGTCTTCATAAAATATGGGGTACAAATATGGATACAAATGAGCCTCATTGCAAATCAACAATTCCTTTTATTTTAATTTTTTTTATTTTAAGGTTTTATTTATTTATTCACGAGAGACACAGAGAGAGATGCAGAGACACAGGCAGAGGGAGAAGCAGGCTCCCTGTGAGGAACCTGATGTGGGACTCGATCCCAGGACCCGGGATCACACCCTGAGCCAAAGGCAGATCCTCAACCACTGAGCTACTCAGGTGCCCCTCATCAATTCCCTTTACACATGAGTAACCTCAGCAGGCTTTTTCTGTCTCTATGTCTCATGTTAGCTGAGAAACAAGGGTTTCCGACTCAGGCTCTTTCTTAGTCACCCAAAAGAAACTCAGAGAATGGGGACTTCTAGAGTTATTTTTGTGCCTTCTCACTAAGGTCAATTCTGAGTCTTGGGTTAAAGTGCTACATTGTTCTTTGTGCCACTATAATTGAATTATTGTGGAGGAGGAGAAATAGCTGAATATCTTACAAGGTTTTATCAAATACAGTATCTTCCAATCAAGTTAGTGAACACGTGCCAGGTAGTTTTGGAAAGTAAATATGGTTTTAAAATATATGTTGTTTCCTTAGAAAAGAATAAAGCAGTAAATAGCAAAAGCTAGTTAACTGAAATTGTTATAGGAAAGTCAGGTTAGAGGTCGTATTTACTTATCTGTTTAATTCAGGGGAATTTCTGAGAGCAATATAGATGTAGCTTAAATTTCTGCTCCCTCTACGTCTTTGCATCCTTCAGCATTCATTGAAATTCTACTATGTGCCAGGCACTGCTCTCAGGACTGGTCCTGCATTAATATGCTTACAACATAGTGAGGAAGCAACTTACAACCAGATTACGTATTATAGAAAGCACCTAGGGGCGCCTGGGTGGCTCAGTTGATTAATCATTTGCCTTCAGGTCAGGTCATGGTTCCAGGATCATGGGATCCCAGGCCTGGGATTGAGCCCTGCATTGGGCTATCTGCTATCTGCTCTATAGCGAGTCTACTTCTCCCTTTCTCTCTCTTTCCCTCTGTGATCTCTCTGGCTCTCACTCTCTCTCGAATAAATAAATAAAATCTTTGGGAAAAAAAAAAAAAAAAAAAGAAAGCACCTGGTCAACCCCTAATCATCCTTCAAAATATCTCAGCTGCCATCATCTCCATAGAATTTTCCTTCTTTGGAAGAATGAGTAATTATTTCTAATTGCATTTGTTAGTGTACATGCTGGGCTATCTTGAAATTTTTGGTTATATATCCATCTCTCTACTAAAGCAAGTACTTCCATCACATAAGGACTATCTCTTTCAAAATCTTTGTTTACGTCAAAGGGACTACAGGTAGAAAGATGAAAAGAATAGACATTTCTTAAATGTTGTAAATAGATTTTTCTTAAACGTTGTATGTATGCTGTATACACATGGTAGGTGTGTGTCATGTGCAAAAAAAGCAGCAAGAAGATGCATTAAGTGTAGTGCATGGTAGGGATAAAGGAAAGACACATAAAACATGGCAGAGAGGCTGATAAATATTGGAAGTAAAATACAAAAATATATAGAATATAAAAGTAAAAGGACTTATCTTCATGTTGTTGACACTGGAAGACAGAGTAAAATTATAAACACTTTGGCAGTTTTAGATTAACCAAAAGGGAGATAGGAAAATTGGCAAGAAGCAGGATACATTTAAGTTCAGCAGAACGTATGCTTAAAAGTAACTTTATGACTTTTTTTTTTTTTTTTAGATTTTTATTTATTCATGAGAGACACAGAGAGAAAGGCAGAGACACAGGCAGAGGGAGAAGCAGGTTCTATGCGGGAGCCCAACATGGGACTCCATCCTGGGTCTCCAGGATCATGCCCTGGGCCGAAGGCAGAACTAAACCTCTGAGCCACCCGGGCTGCCCACTTTATGACTTTCTTATTATTATCACCAAGATTCCTCAAGGGGAATTTTATTCTTGTATTTGTTCAGTATGGCACCTGACTCCTAGTAGCTCTTTCATATATCATATTGAATCAGATTTTAAGGCAAAATATAGTGGACAGAGATGATTAAAATAAAGCAGTAAGAAATTCAGTGAATACACCTGAAAAAAATTACTTTGAAAAGCAAGCACAGACTTTTAGTAAAGATTGTTAATTATACACATGCATTTCCCTCTACTTCGGTATCAAAACTCCTTGGAACAATAGTTTGGGACTAAAAAATAAAGAAGAAAACCCAGAAGGATAAAGAATACAAAAGAAAACAAAAACAGTTTTTTTGAGGATGGAAAGCAGATGGAAACTGAATTAACAGACCCTGTAAAGCTGAATTTTAGCCAGCAATGGAGAAAGCTGCAAAATCCCCAGACTTGGTAGCATAAAGTATCTCTATAAAGGGGGTTTGAAATAAGAGGACTGGTTGAAAGTATATCTAAAAATTAGTGAGACCCCCTGCCTTTCTTTCCCCATATAGCTAAATAACTGCTACTATCACCTCCTGGCAAGAATATTGGAGGCTTTTTTTCTTTTAAGAGGGTCAAACAGCACATCTCAAGATTGGAGAACATTGAACAGAGTCGAAAAGTGGGTGTCATACTGAAAATAAGTTACTGAATAAAAGTACATATTACATGTTATTCA
The DNA here is from genome assembly GCF_048418805.1 of Vulpes vulpes. Taxonomy (NCBI): domain Eukaryota; kingdom Metazoa; phylum Chordata; class Mammalia; order Carnivora; family Canidae; genus Vulpes; species Vulpes vulpes. The sequence continues at coordinate 11,087,570 of NC_132791.1, read as the reverse complement.
GACTCTCCCCTCACACAGCTTCCAGGATACAGTGATTTATACTTACACCCGCCAAACAGGATGCAGGAGGGGACTTTTTTGGGGGAATATGATCACTGTGAAAGACAAGAACCTATAAACACTAACAATGGGGTGTGAAACGACCTGACCAGATAACCCTATATTGAAGCCCACAGCACATGTCTCCAAGTACATAGAGCTTCTTAGTGTCCTACGCTTAAATGTGGAACATTTGAAGAAAGCACTTAACATGAAATACAGAGACCAAAATAAATAAGCAAAAAAGAGATATGGCCTAAAGGACATGAAAATTTTAGAAAACTCTCATTAATATTCTCTAAGAGATGAAAGAAGAATTTGCATCCGTGGAACAAGAACAATATGTAAGAAATGAGAACATAAAACACACAGGGAACAAATTTTAAATGAGAGCATAAACAAAAATATTAAATGAAAGTGTTTCAAGGTAACCCGAGGAAATCATCCAGAAAAAAATATAAAGAAAAGAGATGGAAAATAGAAGAGGAAAATAAATCATTCTAGAAGGGGTAACGTCTGAAAAAAAACAGGACTCAGAAAAAAAAAAAAGAAGATACAAAACAGAAGATTAGATATCATTACAGAAATAACTCAAGAAAAACATTGCAGAATTGAAGGGTGAAATTGTCGAGTTGAGTGGGTCCAGCACGATGGATGAAAATAAACCCACGGCAGAAAAATATCATCACAAAATTTTAGGTCATTGAGAACAAAGAGAATAAATTCTTCAGGAAGAGAAAGAAAATGTTTTCACACAAAAAGTGAAGAATCAGAAAGATAACAGACTTTTCCACACATATCCAAAACCTAGAAGAAAACTGAGGAAGGAAATTCAGAACTGATTTTTGATTCAGAATGTTATAGCTGGCCAAACTATCCATTAAGTGAGATAATAAAATAAAGATATTTCCAAACTTGGGGCACCTGGGTGGCTCAGTGGTTGAGCGTCTGCCTTTGGCTCAGGTCATGATCCCAGAGTCCTGGGATCAAGTCCCCACAGGGAGCCTGCTTCTCTCTCTGCCTATGTCTCTGCCTCTCTGTGTTATTCTCTCGTAAATAAATAGTAAATAAATAAAAATCTAAAAAAAAATTTTCCAAACTTGAAAGGCCTCAAAAAGTGACTGATGATATACCCTCACCGACGGAGCCATTGAAGAATGGACAGCAGCAAGAGACAAACAAGAAAGAAGCAGAATCAGTAAACAGCTGCTCCAACAGAAGAGACAGGCAAGGAAAAATGCCCAAGGCGTCAATCACGTAGGAGGGCGATGTGTCTCCATAAGAGAAGTTCAGAGGACTCTGAAGGATTTTTTCAATATGAAATCAGTATTACCTACTATATTTGAATGTCCTAAGAGATATGTCATAACCTGGAAAGGATTTGGGGATACATTAGTGATGTGTATGTGAGAAACTAAGCAAAAAGAAAAATCTGTAGGAAACTAAAAGATTGTGCAGGAAAAGAAACGTACAACATGGATCGACTGTGAATGGCATTTCTGTAAATCATATGACATAAATACTGAAAATTGATCAAACCACAATTAAAGTGTGGTTGTGTTGGGCTAAATGGGGAATCAAAATGTGCCTGGATTAAGTGGAACAAAAGGTGAAAGAGAGCTAAATCCTCATTTCCCAAAATGAGCAGTTCATTTATAATTCCTAAACTAATACAGAAATTAAGAAGTATCACTATAAGTACGTTACCTGGAGAATATGGAGGCAGATATATGACAAAAATTAGCTAAAAGAATGAGTGAGCGTAATTGCAAGTGGAATTGTTTGATACTTTATGTGTGACTCACATTGATGAAAATGCCAACTCCCTTTCTTTTGAATGAATATATCAAATTATGGAAAAAGGTAAGACTTTAACCTCTACCCTTGGTTCTCAGGGACATTTTAATTTCTAAATATTTGCATTTACCAACACTCTTGCTCTTTCTTTAAGGATTTAAGATAACCTTTGGGACAATTTAACAACGTTTTAATGCATCTTAGGGACTTATAAATCATTGCTTTTGTGATTAAAGTTGCTGTGGAAGGCGAAGCCTGGTGGCCACATTGTCTGTTTGCCTTAGTGAATTAGGTTACAAATGCTGAGCAAAGGCTTTGCCTCTCCTTTCTGTATTCGTGTTTACTCAGGCAGGTACCATTTTGTGGCAAAGCAGATAAGATCTGTTCCCAGGCCTGTAAGGGGTGACAAGTATATTATTTGAACATGTGGGAAAATTATTTAAATAGAAAACGCATGGGATTATCAACACCCCTATCACTCAGTTCAAACAGGAACCAAATAAATGTCACTCTGCCATCATGTACTTTGCAGCATATTCCCCAAATGTCTACAGAGGACGGGAGGAAAGGTGTGATAGCATTGAGAATTCACTGAGGTGTGTAGAGGGAAAATAAAAGCTGCAACACTATTTATTGGTTGTTCACAAGTTTTAAACCACGAGTATTTTATTTAATCCTTTGACCAACCCTATCAGGTACGGGTTAGTATTCCTGATTTACAAATAAGGAAACCGACACTTCAGAGTCTAGGCATTCCCTAGTCTCAGGGAAAGGGCTGGGAATCAAATTTATGTCTCTTTCACTACAAAGCCCAATCTTCTAATATTTACACTCTTTAGATGAGGACTTACAAATGCTGTTCATACAGTGGGGAGTTTTTATATTTTTATATGCGTGTGCATACGCATGTGTGTTCATTGAGAGAGAGGGAGAGAGAGAAATAGAAGAGTACTAGAGGCTTCTGACATCCTAGTTTGATCTATCACTCCTGGGTCCCCTAGTAGTTTCTAAGGGGGAAAAAAGGTACCAAGGATAAAGCCCAGTCCATGTTCTGTCTTTGTAACTGTGTGGCTTTGTTCTACATATCTACAGGGTCCCTTGGTGAGCTAGGCTGAGGGGTGTGGAACATACCTACTGCCCATTGCTCTACTAGAGACAAAGCTCATCGTCTGTTCTCCTCTGGCCATTTTTCTAACCAGTTTTGTTGTGCTGGAGAAGCTTATACAGGCTTGTGAGAGCTGATAGCTAAATTTTCAGGAATTGTGCAAGCCAGTGATGTCAAGTTGGTTGCTTAACACGGGCCAGGGTGGGATTATTTACACCACAGAATATGGCAAATGCTACAACTAAGGACTTCTTTTTCTTTTCTTTTCTTTTCTCTTTTTTTTTTTTCCTTTTGTGGTTAAACTTTCACCAGCAGATCCCTGCCTAAACCAGCACCCTAGTTCCCTGCACCTTACCACCCTTATGCAGAGGAAAAGCCGGTCCAGGAAAGGAAATCTGCCAGATGCGAATGCAGAGAGCTTTTCTGGAAAGGCTAAAGCAGAGCTGATCTTGGTCTAGTGGCCCAGATCTTCTTAAAGGGGGACAATGACAACGAGAACTTCCAAGTTTTTGTTACAGAAGATTGGAGCGGGCAGTAAGAGAAAGAATGAGAAAGTCAAAGTGAGCCAAGACAGATGGCAGGATCCCTTCCAGAACAGCAACCACTCTCTGCCTGCCTCCCCACCTCTGGCTTCAAACTTAAATCTCTTTACTCCTTTCCAGAGACAGTCCTCTCAAGAGCTGTAACCAAATACTACCTTGGAACTTTACCTATTATAAAGGATCCCCTTTTAAGTAGCGGGGGATTTCAGCTTTCCCAGGGCTACAGCAGCTTACTAGCTCTATGACTGAAAACAAATCATACCACCTGTTTGACCCACAGTTTCATTCGCTGTAAAACAGAGCTCTGAACCCCCACCCTGCCAGGGATGCTGTGAGGAGCAGTGTCAAGGTCCCTCATACACTGCCCGGCATGACAAATGTGAATGATTGCTATTGTTATTGTTATTACCCGTATTAGGATCATGAATTTTGGTATTTCCATCAGGGAAGATATTCGGAGATCAGAGGGACTCTAACTGATATCAGGCCATCCATTTCAGAGACTACAACAAGTTATTTAATGAGCCTTGTAATGAACAGGAGGCTCAAGAGCTGTCAAAGCTCCAGAGCCATCACACCGAAGATCAGATTAGCGCTTCCTTCCATCCCCAGCAGAATGAAAAGACTGCATTATACTCAACAGTGGGTTTTATGATGATGCGCCACCACGTAAGATGTCTCTGAGAGGCACGTGTGAGCCACGAAGACCTTCTTTGCCAGTCTATCCATTTCTTTTGCCTAATCAATCTTTAAGAGCTGGTTTAAGACCTGGGGCCCTTGAATCCTTGAGCGATTTTTCTTGGGATACAACATGAATTTACAGGGGTGTTGTCCTCACAGAGGGCATCAGGCAGAGGTGTCTTTCTAGGTATTCCCTTCAGGTGGCTGAGTGATGGGGAGTTGAGACTAGAGTTATCATAATTTGGTTGCTTACAGACCAATGGGCCTATAGACCAGTGGGCACAGCCTGTATATTTCTAAGCCCTCTTGATAAACAGTGATAGCATGGCTGGGGTTGGGAATGGCTGAGGGTTGGGAATGGCTGAGGATCAGTTACACAATCTCCCTAACACCTCTTCCTCTAAATCAACACAAATAAATGCCAAAAAGATGTCAGGACAGCATGCTCGATACAGAGAGGTAGCATTAAAACCAGCCCTCCAGCCCCTGAAGCAGCCAGAATGCCACCTCTCAGCTCCTCCTGCACAGGAAGTCTGGAGCTGCCTCTTACAACAGCCCTCATCAAACAGCCGAAGGGCTATGGTTTGAAGGAAGAAATGGAATCAACTGATTGACAATGAGTGGAATCTGCAAGGAAGCAGCTATGGCTCTGCAAAAACAGACCTTCTCCATCATGAAGAGTTCAGCAAATCAGGATGCTAGTGGCGGGGGAGGCGTGATATACACAGCCAGAGTGTTGAATAATATGGTTGGAAGGACACTTTGCATTTGATCGGCCATACCCAGGTAGACTTGGAAACTTGCTCATAAGGAGGCCATCTTCACAGAAGGGAAATTCATTTAGGAAGTTTGATCTCTTTTAATCTGGAGATTTCTCCATTGACAAGGCCCAGGATGAACTACAAATGACCTCCATTTCCCGATAGCCAGTCCCTACCCTTGAAAGCTCTGTGAATAGCACATGAAAGGAACTTCATTGCTCTTCTCATTTGTATCACAGGTGGTTTTGATGGTTCTGTTAACAACAATGACTGTTATATAAGTGTCATGAATGTGTGTGTGTATGTGTGTGTGTGTGTGTGTGTGTGTACACAGAAAACAGTGGATGAATTTCTCTTTTAGTTTACTGCTTGGGAAAATTCTGTCTCTACCTATGAAACTCATACACTTCCTCTTAGGCTGATCATGACAATAAAGCTACATTCTGTTTCCTTTTTTTTTTTTCTTTTAATGCCTTGGCTAATGAAAGATTCAGTTCAATTTGATCCTTGCCTGTAGAAATTGCCTGTGAATAGAATTTTGTTAAAAGTATTCATTCCCCACCTCTTTTCCAAAGGCTACAAAAGGCAGCAAACTCCTATTGTAAATCTGGTAGAAACTGAATGAATAAATAAATCAAATAAATATTGAAAGGGTAAATTTACATATAAAAAGTATGACTGAGCTGGTCTCTCAGAACTCTACTGTTGGATGGCTTTTACCCGAGTGTTGCCTATTACAGTTGCCTAAAGGAATAGAAAAGTTGATAATTGCTTCAGATGTATCATGTCTTAGTTTTTCCTCTTAGTAAAATAAGACAACAATATCGGTACTTTTCTTAGTGTATAAAAATACTGTCAGATTCAACAGGTGCATATTTGAGCACCCAGGTTATACATAAAATTTGTGTTACCTGTTTTGCTTCCGGGGGAGGGGGGGGGTTAAAAATAAACATCCCTGTTCCCTGAGAAAAGAAACACCTTTTGAAAAAAATGAATAATAAGTGTGTCAAATGTTCAATAAATTTGTACCCCGTAGTCTTTGCTGTCAACATAACATTTTGCAAGGCCGGATATGAATTTTGCAGTAGCTTTGTGAAAGAATATGGGTGTCACTTTTGTCAAACAAACCAACCTGTAATAAAACATTCTATGTTTGATAAGCCTTCTGTCACCAACATATCATGATTGAATTATCGTCATGCAAAACATGGACTTGGCAGTGCAAATGCCAATATTGATATTGACCTCACCTTGGCCACCCAGCACAAAAGAATTTTTTCCTTTTATTTGACTTGCTACTTTTTTTTCATAAACATGGTCTTGTACATATTTACCCTCTCGCTCTCCAGCACCTCATACCCACAGATACTGGGAATAATCAGGCTATCCCATTTCCTCAATGTTCATCCAGCTTTGCCTAGATTTATTATTTATAAGATAGGGCATTCATGTGAACAAATCCACCCAATGATAAACAATAATCAAGCAAAAAATTAATTCTCAAAATCACTTCCTGTGATATACATGATGGCTTCCAAGACTAAGAGTTTAATGTGTTGGATGATATTGATCAAACTGTACACACATATACACACACACAATGTATATTTATACATGATTTTCTCATTAGGTGGATCAGTGAAGTAATAATTCATCAAAATTGCATGTATTGTAAGTCATAAAGGGAATAATTGAAAAATTCAATTCAAACAATTTAACTTAATTTCAAATAATTAAGACCAATAGACATGGATAATACTTCCATATATTTAAATCTAGAGGAATTATATATTAAGAGGACTATCTACCCAAGAAGAGATTGAGTTGCATTTTTCCCAATGTAATTTCAGGGCTCTATCAGCCAGAGGACTAAATGCCCACTGCTATGACCGACCCCCCTGCACAATCTGTACACCATGGAGAGACAGAGGTTACTTCATGAGATGCCATGAAGAAATGTCAGTGAGATGCAGATTGTCCCGTTATCCCCTATCTTACTGCTCAAGGAACAACTAGGAGACACTGAGTCAAGGGAAAAACCTGGAATGAGTAGATCCTAAGTGACCTTAAAGATGGAGGGCCTTACTGTCCACAAGTCTCAAGTACCTCATTTGTAAACTGGGTAAAAATTCTGTTTACTATGACGCCGCGATGACCAGTGAGGATACGTGCCCAATGTTTTGTACGGTGCTGGCCTATGGTAGGTAGGAGTTCAACACGTGTTATTTTCTCTTCCCTAATTAAAGATGAAATTAGCCTCAACACATCTTCTCAGCTTTGAATCAGACAAAACACCCCTTTTCACACATGCTCTGAGTACAAAAGGCCCTGAGCAAGGAGTCTGAGAGTCTGGGCCCAGGTCCCAGACATTAACCTCTGTGAGAATTTAGTCACCTCATTTCCTCAGTTTGAGTTTGTTTCCCCACCCATAAAATGTGGCCTTGACAATTTCACGTATCTATCTGGTTTGGTCATTCTGGTCTATTCTGGGTTCCTGAGAGTGTTTCCTAGTAAAGGGTGTTATTAAAGTGGATATTCTAGTATTGTCCTGACCCTGGTAGAGTGCTTTAATTATTTACTATAAGGAAGGACTAATATCCAAACCTCTTTATCCTTGCAGAATATTTTTCAGGAGACCTGTGATGGGAATCTGTAAGGTCTAGGAGCAGGATAGCAGAAGCAAGAGAAGCCCATGTCTGTTATCTAGTTAAATTTGTTGCCCATCACTCATCATTCCTCTTCTTGGCACATTCTTGCCACAGTCTGCCTGTCTGGTAAATTCCTTTGGGATTAAACTGCGAATTGCATCATAAGGAAAGGAAATGTCTTGTCTTATTTCTCTTAGGTTGTGTTTGATATTCTTAATTCTCTCCACCCTCAGTGCTTGACCCTTAATAACTTAATACCGAGTAGCAATGGGCAAGTCGGATGTTCAGGTTTACACATCAAAATGATCATTTGAGTGGCATTAGAGAGCAGGACCTGAGTAGCAACTGTCTGCCTCGTATTCCATGAAGTGTTCAGGGTAAAATGATGACTGGCCAACGTTCCCACTCTCAAGAAGCCCATGGTCTCTTGGGAGAACACGCATCTTCACATAATGTGGAGGAAGGCATAAAAGAAGGACATTTTAGATCACAATATACTTTGTCTTCAGCAGTGAAACTCATTTTCCAAGAGATTTCTTCCCATGCAATACAATAAATACATAATACGCTGCAAAGTCTTTCTCCTGGAACCCTTCTCTCAACCTAAAGGTTAGATGGAAGCAGTAACAAAATAGCTGAGGAGAATCAGAAGTAGGAGGTACTTCTGACAGAAGGAGAAGAAGGCAGCAGAAGTCTATCCTCCCATGTTCCAGTCCCAATCCTGGCTTCCAGGGAATCCCTGACTGATGGGGCCTATCTGGTTCTTGGCTCCTATTAACTGCAGTTGTGTTGAGTAGGACCAAGTTGAATTCAGACTATCACAAGCTGCCTTCTTTCACAAGACTTAACATTGTCCACTCTTGTTCCATGGGCTGCTAGACCATCCACCTCTCAGGGCAAACCACTCTGGTCATATTTCAAAGGGTCACTATCTCTAAGTTCTGGGAACATTTTATGCCTTCTATACTCTGATATCACCCCTTGGATAAATGCTCCTTCTTCTGGAGGAACTTTTGTAGTTTCATAAACTGGTGTAGTAAGTATCCTACATGGTACCCCTCACTTCCTGAACCTTCCACCCACTACCTTAAGACCTTGCACATTTTGTCATTTAATGTTTTTAATCTCTGAGACAGACGAGGGATGTCATCAAGTCTTGAGCACGTATTTCTTCATTCCTAGCACCTGGCATATTACCTAAAATATTAGAGTCACTAAAATGTTTTGGGGTGTTTAAAAAAATTTTTTATTATTATTAAATGCAGACTGAATGATGAATCAATGAAGAAGATAAAAAGAGTCTTTTGTGATTGTCCAGATTGCTTTAAGATTTCCAGACTAGATTTGGAATTTGGAAGAAAGAAGCTGAACATTCTGCATGTTCTCACTGATTCTCCATCACACATTTGGGGGTGAGTCTTCTCATTGCCATTTTGCAGGTGAGAAGACCGAGGTCAGGATCCCACTGTGAGTCCCTACGAGAGCTGATGCTCCCACCTGGAGCCCGTGGGCCTGAGCCTGTGTTCTTTCCACTCCGAACATCACTCCGCCTCCCTCCTGGGGAGTGAAGAGGCAACAATAGCCCATCCGGGGCCGTGGAGTTCTCCGGAGTGGCCAGGCGCTTTCACAGCCAGGGCCTCTTTTGTGCCCGCGTGGCAGCTGTCGCTTGGGAGACACACACCGAGCCCTCTGCTCTGTGAAAGAGCCAGCTGCAGAAGGCACAGCCAACAGCTCCCAATCAAAGGAAATCCTGAAAAAACAGCTTCGGGGATCCTCTGTGCATTCTCCCCGTCATAGTCCTTGGCAATAAATAATACATGAAAAGACATCAGCTCATGCCAAGGTGGACTTCAAAGAGGGTGGGGTAACAATGTTGGAACCCTCCATTTGGCGTGTGGGTCGCCTGCCCATTCCAGAAGTTAATTCACAGAGAGTGGGATGAAGGGAATGCCTGCCTCCCCTGCAGCTGATTCGTGGGAACTCTGTGTCTGCGTTAACAGGAGGCAAGAGCAGCTTGCTAGGCTTTAAAGAACGTTCTCGCAGCTCCAAGCCTTAGAGCTAGGCCTTGAACTGCTGCTGTGACATGTGTTCTGAACGAGTCCCAAACAAGCGCAAACACAACAGCCTCCCCTGATCAATGCGGCAGGACGGAAGGATGGAATCCAAACCATGAGCCCAGAGAACAGAAAGTCCCAGCGCTCGCTCTGTGCAAGTTGCCATGAGCTCCAAGCCGTGCGTCCTGCGGCCAAGGATGGGTGGCCCCCGAGCAGGAAACTCTTTGGCAGCCTCTGCTGCGTGCTTTGCCTGCTGACAAGAGCACACCCTGGCCTCGGTTCCTGCCCTTATAAAACAGCTCGAGAAGGATGGGAGCCAAATGTTTTAAATGTGCCTGGAAGAAAAATGTTAACTATGAATCCATGCGGTAGAACAGTACAGTACAACTGCAACAACACGCAGCAGCCAGGGGCTCAGAGGAAGGCACAGCTGGGCGCCCAGGATCCCAGGGCCCGCTCCTCTTCCCTGAGCAGCCGGCCTGTGGGGCCCATGGCTGCCTGGACACCCACTCTGCAACAGAGTCTGAGAAATGGGTGCTCGTGCGGCTGTGGATTAGAGGCATTGAATTTTCAGGATGCTCCCGATTAGGAGAGATGGCACTAACCATTTAGTAAATGCATCTAAACAGAGGAAGAGATTGAAGCCCACAGGGGTTATCAGTAAGGTCTAGCATTTTTTATTAAAATTAATTTGTAGTGTTTTCTTTCTTTTTTTCTTTTAAGATTTTATTTATTTATTCATGAGAGATACAGAGAGAGAGGCAGAGAGACACAGGCAGAGGGAGAGGCGGGCTCCATGGGGGAGCCCAATGTGGGACTTGATCCCAGGACCCCAGGATCACCCCCTGAGCCCAAGGCAAATGCTCAACAACTGAGCCACCCAGGTGTCTCTCTGCAGGGTTTTCAATTCACACTTCGCAGAACAAAACTAGTGGGGATAGCATGCCTTTCACGACTGGTGCCTACGAACCCCCTAGGTATTTTCCCCCATATCTTATTGAATATATAATATAGTCTTATAAAGGAATATTAGTGCCTACATGTTAGAGAGAAAGAAATGAAAACTGGAGGCGTTTGTGCAAATTGTTTACCCAGGAAGTGCTGGAATAAGCATTCAATCCTGAGCCCCCGTGACTCCAGAAAGTAAGTGTTCTTTTCGTTGTGCCACGTGAATGGCATTAGAGGTGTCTGTTCTATTTCTGAGTTATTTGGTATGCGTTTTTTCCTAATAATTCTAATGAAGATATTCAGAGGAGGTAATGAGAACAATTTCTCCATGAGGAGAAAGTCTACTTTGCCCTACTTTTTGGTGAGATACCAGAAGCATCACAATTAATAGAAAGAAAAAGATACTGGGAGCCACTGGTGACATTAAAACTTATTGATGATATGGTTTACCAATCATCATCTTACCAATATGATATCTTACCAATATGTTAAAGCAAGAATCAGAAAAATGAAGCAAAAATCCCAGCGAAAGGATGTAAAATTGTTAAATTTTTTTTTTTTAGAATTGATTATATGTGCAAAACTAAACAAAAAAACTGACAAGGCTATCAACACTAATAATAGAACTTGGTAACTTAACCAAATAAGATTGAGAGTAAGATCAATAACTTTTCTTTATAGAAACAACCTCCATTTAAAAAACATAGTAGATAAAGATTGATTAAGTCACATTAAAATATACTCATAGAGAGATTTACTAAAATTATGTGCTTTGTGGAAATAAAAACCTCAAAATTTTATAGGAACTCAGAAGAAATTTTACAAAATCAAGAGAGATTTCAAGTCCCCAGATGAAATAAATAAATGAGGATGCCAGATGTTCCAAAATTCATAAACAAGGTAATCATGGCAATAGTGGGGTTCTTACATTAAGAAAATGGTTACAAAGTTATGCAGAAGAGGATGAAGGGATGAGAGCACCTGCTAAGAACAAGCTTGAAATAAGAGAAATGAGAGGGAGTTTGTCCACCAAAACATTATAAATACTACTATCATTAAAACAGAATTATGTTGTCAAGAGACTAGACAGCTATATCAGTAGAACACGACAGAAAGTTCTAGAACAATTTAAAACACTATAGAACTTAACATATGATAACAATGGAAACAGCAAAACTCAGTGAAGAAAAGGTATAATATTCACCAAATGATATTGGGGAGTGTGGCTAAAAAATGGGGGGGAAATAAACTTTTACCTTAACCTCACCTCACATAGCCAACAATTCAAATTCCATCTGTTTTATAGATCTAAGTGAAAACGAAGAAAACCATTGTTAAAAAATGAAAATAACAGTAAATATTTCAATTGTCTTGAAAATGGGTCGTAACTTCTAAATATAAATGAAAGAAATCACAAATGACAATGTACTGATCACAGGATATTAGACATTTTTCCTACGATATAAATACAAAAATAGATGAGAAATAAGACAGTGGGAAAGCAATTTCAACAATTATGAACAAGAGTTTTGTCTCCTTTATGCCCTCTTTAAAAAGTGGAAGCATAGTTGACACACAGTGTTGCATTAGTGTAGTTTCAGGTGTACAACACAGTGATTTGACAAGTCTGTACCAAATGCTCTGCTCACAAGTGTAGCTACCATCTCTCACCACACAGTGCTACTACATTGACTATATTCCCTGTGCTGTGCCTTTTATTTTTATTTTTTTAAAGATTTATGTAAAAAAAAATAAAGATTTATGTATTTATTTTAGTTATAGAGTATGTGAACACACAGTGGGAGGGGCAGAGGGAGAAAGAGAGAGAGAGAGAAGTGGAGTGCAGAGCCCCCACCCAGGGCTCCATCACACCACCCATGAGATCATGACCTGATCTGAAACCAAGAGTCAGAGACACTCAGCTGTCTGAGCCACCCAGGTGCCCCAAGGTCCATTGTCACCAAATACAAACATTCATCTAGGTGCTCTGTATCCATCATCCAAACCTCACAGAAAACATAGTAGATAAAGATTGATTATATTCACATTAAAATATACCCATAGAGAGATTTACTAAAATTGTGTGCTTTGTGGAAATAAAACCTCAAATTTTTTTTCCTAAAAAAAAAAAAAAAAACCAGGGTTTTTATTTGGGTGTACAAAGTGAGAGTATTGAGACAAAGGGTGGTTACGTTATGTGCACAAAGTCACATAGCTAAGTTGGGGGGAAAAATCAAAACCAGATCCATTTGTCTGTAAAGATCTCAATTCTCTACTGGACTGCATAAAAGTGGCCAAAGTCAATGAACACCTATTTCAGAGAGGAAGAAATACATTTGACCAATAAATGTACGATAAATATTCAGTCTGCTAGTAATCAAAAACATGTAGGGGATACTATTTTTTAGCTATTAAATTGACCCCCAAATGAGAAATAATATGCAGAATTACTCAGTGTTGGTAAGGATAGACTCCTTAGTGCTGTGGAGGCAAAATTTTATGAAACCTTTCTGGAAGGGAATTTGGCAAGATAAATAAAAAATCCTCAACATGTTCTTACCCAATAACTCCACTTCTAGGAATTCATACTGAGAACCCCATCAGAGAAACTCATAAAAATGTTTTCATTTGAAAGGAAACTCATTACACCACTGTTTACAATATTTAAAATAAAGAATTGAAAGTAAAATTAGTTAAATTGTGAAACATCCAAAAAATGGGTGCAGTAGGCTACATAATGCCCTTGCTACCCACCCACCCCCACCCAAAAATAACCCCTCATCCAGGTCCTAATCCTCTGAACTGGTGAATAGGTACCTAACCTGGCAAATGGAATTTGTGGAAGTGATTAAATTGAGGATGTCGAGATGGAGAGATTATCCTGGATTATGAAGTTGGGTACAATGTAATCACAAGGGTCCTTATAAGAGGGAGGCCAAAGGGTCAGAATCGGAGCAGGCACTGTGAGGATGGAAGCAGAGGGAGGGGAAACAATATTATGATGGAAATAGAGGTCAGAGTCATGTAGGGCCATAAGCCAAAGAATGCAGGCAGCTGGAAAAGGCAAAGAAACAGATTGTCCCCAAAGCTCTCAGGAGAACCACAGCCCTGCCAATGCTTTGATTTCAGCCCACTAAGACTGATGTAGAACCTCTGACATCCAGAACTACAAGACAATAAATTTGTGTTGTTTTAAGCCACGAAGTTTGTGGTCACTTGTAATAGCGGCAATAGGAAACTACTTTTAGTACTGAAATATCATTAAAATCAAATTTTCAAAAGTCAGTGATGATATAGGGATAATTATCAGGATGAATATTATTTGAAAACAAAGATTAGACAAGCTTATATAAATGTTAACTCAAAAGTTCCAACTATCACCAAGATTCAACAAATACAACATTTCAGAGGGAGGTGCAAGATGCAACTTTCTAAAGGAAATGGATATAAAAAGGCTACATGACTCTTTAATTTCTCATCCACATCCAGGGTATGAAAAAGATCCCATTTTGGAACTAAAGAAAGAGGAATCAGGGGGAAAGTTTTGAAGAGATCTGTCATGGAGGTGCAAGTACCCACCACGTGTCTACGCAAAGTGCGTAAGCATGTGTGTATGGGGGTGCCTGGGTAGCTCAGTCAGTTAAGTGTCTGCCTTCAGCTCAGGTCATGACCTCAGGGTCTTGGGCACTCTCTCTCTCTCTCTATGAAATAAATAAAATCAAAAGAAGAAGAAGAAGAAGAAGAAGAAGAAGAAGAAGAAGAAGAGGAAGAAGAGGAAGAAGAAGAGGAAGATGAGGAAGAAGAAGAGGAGGAGGAGGAGGAGAAGGAAGAAGAAAAAGAAGAAAGTGTGTGTATATATTTTGGGGGTGGAGGAGAGTCCCTGAAATTCATCTAGAACCAACTGAGAAGAGATTCAACAAGACTGCCCAGAAACTTAATCAATGCTTCTGTATTTGGGAGTCGTAGAGTGGAACATCTCAATGAAGAGAGCCAGCTTGGCTAGCCCTACTGGTGGGGGCGGTGAGGGGGAGTGGTTGGGGTGGATGGCAGGCGCTCCCGCAGGAGCAAACATCAAGAGGGAATGAGAGAGGACCCCCACGGGGCTTTGTCCTGAGGAGGAAAACCTAACTCTTTCCTTCTTCTGTGTCTTTCCTGCACTCTCACACCACTGCCCCACTCACAACACTTCTGACACCGGGTGTGTGTGAGTTTTGCCCACACCAAGCAATCCTGCAATGCCAGCTGGGTGTCCTACAATTTAACTCAATTCTGACGCCATCTACCTGGAGATAATGTCACATCCCACAGTGTAAGGGCTCGGTCCCATCAGACAGCCTCTCCACCCACCCCAGATGCCAGTCCAAAGGCCAGGTTGCCCCCTGTGCTTCTGAGCAATCTGTTATAAATCAGAGGTTCCCACGACTCCACCCCAGGTTTGATTAATTTGCTAGAGCAGCTCACAGAACTCAGAGAAATGCTTACTTACATTTACCAGTTTATTAAAGGATATGATAAAAGACATAGATGAACAGTTAAAGTGGGTCTCGAACGAAGTAGCTTCTGTCCCTGTGGATTTGGGGTATATTACCCTCCCCATAGGTGAGCAGCATGTGCTGCTGACCAGACAGGTCTCTGAACTCCACCCGATTAGGATTTTATGGAGGTTTCCTCATATAGACGTGATCAATTATTAATTTCTTTCCCAGCTCTTCTCCCCTCTCTAGAGGATGAGGGGTAAGCTGAAAATTCCAAGCTTGTAATCACGTCTTGGTCTCTCTAGCGACCAGCCGCCATCCAGGAGCCATCTGGTAGCTCACTCAGAGTTGCCTCCTTATAGCAAAAGATGCTCCTAGTTCTCTCTCTTTTTTTTTAAAAAAGATTTTATTAATTTATTAATGAGAGACAGAGAGAGAGAGAGAGAGAGAGAGGCAGAGACACAGGCAGAGGGAGAAGCAGGCTCCATGCCGGGAGCCCGATGTGGGACTCGATCCTGGGACTCCAGGACCACGCCCTGGACCATAGGCAGGCGCTAAAACGCTGAGCCAGCCAGGGATCCCCTGCTCCTAGTTCTCTTACCACTTAGGAATTTACAAGCATTTCAGGAGCCCTGTGTCGGGGTTGGACTCCAAGACCAATTATTAGAATAAGGGACGTTCCTGGTGCTCTTCTCACTTAGAAATTACAAAGGTTTGTGGATCCCTGGGTGGTGCAGTGGTTTGGCACCTGCCTTTGGCCCAGGGCGTGATCCTGGAGACCTGGGATCGAATCCCACGTCGGGCTCCCGGTGCATGGAGCCTGCTTCTCCTTCTGCCTATGTCTCTGCCTCTCTCTCTCTCTCTCTGTGACTATCATAAATAAATAAATAAATAAATAAATAAATAAATAAATAAATAAATAGAAATCACAAAGGTTTTAGGAGCTCTAGGCCAGGAACTGGGGTAGAGAGCGATACATGTCTTATCCTCACAAGTCTATCCATCAGGACCCCTGGAGGGTAGAGAGGCCCCACTGCAGAAGAGCTGAAGTTGTGCTGAATTAAGTCGGGGCTGAGAAAAGAGTGGACGTGAGCTGTACACGAAGTGTATCACCAACATCCAGAGAACCGCAGGTAAAAGCTCTCGGGAGGCGTGCTGTGGAGGCAAGAGTGCCTTGAAGAATACATTACAGGCCGACGGGAGCTCTGACCTTAGACACCTGCCTGCTCCAGGGAGTGGGAAGCCTGCTGTGGACCGTGCCAGTCACATAAGAAACTTCTAGCTCCTCCCCTGACTCCAGACCTGGAGGGGTCAGAAATGGACCAAAGTTAGGGTGGAGGGCAAAAACTGAGAGTGGAAACTGACCGCACCCTTTGGGCCTTCTTCCGGTTTTGGCAGCCAGCCTGGCTGGGGAAGGGCAGAGGACCATCTCAAACCAAAGTTTCGATTTCTGTCAAGGCCAAGGAATCGCAATTTCTGAATTGTGACCGTGGTGAAAAAAAGGCCATCCGTTCTCTTGCCACTTGGCCGTGATCAGAAGAGTCGTGAGGCTGCCCAGGGTTTTCACTGTCGGGCAAGGGAAGAAGGATTGCTTCTAATTAATTTTAAAGAGATAGAGGAAGAGATGAAATACTTTTGTTTCGTGATTGTTGTCTCAAGATGTATTCTGTCCAAGATATTGGTTACAGTCCATTTTTTTTTTTTTAAAAACACACAGAAAGAAAAGAGGAAGGAAAGGAAAGGAAAGAAGGAAAGGAAAGGAAAGGAAAAAGACTCCTACCAAAATGTTAGCAGAGTCCTTTTGCCTTGATTAGGTGATGCTTGAGTTTTATTTTTTCATTGTCCCCTCCTCCTAATATCTTGCCACCTTTATAATTAGACAAAAAATTCTTACACGCATCCACCCTCCTGGACCAAACATCCGACCCTCGGTGCCTGCGTAGCACCAGACTTTATTAAAGGAGACTTCCAAAGATGAAAAGGTCTTGGCCATCGAGGGACTGGGCGAGCTTCTTCATTCCCAAGTATCACAGGTTCAGGTCCGTGTGTCTACAGGAACTTTCGGTACCTGACTCTGTAGCACCCTTGCAACTGGACTGGCTCTTCCTTCCAGAAAGAACCCACACACGGTGGGCAGGAAACAATTGAACAATACAACTCTGGCAGCCAAAAACATGAGCCGGCAGTTTTTAGCTCCAGTTCCTAAAAACCAGGGTGGCATTTTGTTAATGGGATGCAGAAAACACCAAGAGACACGAGGCCTTCTGGGTAACTGAGAGGGACAAAGAGGGAGATTCTCCTAAGTTAAGGCAGCATGTTCCAGTAACATGTTCTATTCCCACCGCCCCCCCCCACCCCCAACCCTGCCACACAGCATCCACCTTATAGCACAAATGTCTAGGCAGGCACGCAGGAGCTGAAAGAGAATTTGGGACATCCTTGCCTCCCAAAGGATTCTTGGGATGGCCAAGGGCAGAAGGTGTCTTGGGCCCAGTGCTTATCCCATTGTAGGTGCTCCAGGAAAGTGAGTGCTCTTTTCTCCCAGAGGCCTCTCCTCCTCCCCCTGCCCCCTTCATAAACACACGGGCACCTCACTGGGGTGGTTTGGCACCAGATGTCTCCTCCTCTTTGCTTTCTTTATTCCATTTCAGACTCTTGGGTGAATTGTCATGCCTGATATGGTTGATTTCAAAGCCAAGTTTAGACGATGTGAATAATTAAAATCATGAAACTTAAACTCTCAAGTGAAACATTTCTGAGTCCTGCACACAGAGGAAACTTGAACGTTGAATTGGAAAGGAGATGCCAAACCGCAGCCAAACGAAAAAGGCTACAAATCCAGCATTTTAGGGACCACAGAAAATTAAGCACAGCAGGCAGAGAGGCAGCAAAGTTTATCTTGAGTCCGGGCCAAGAGTGAGCCAGGAGGAAAACAAACAGACAAACAAAAACTCTCGAGCAAAATGTATTATTCAACTAAGGTTCGGGAGATACCGGTTCAACCTTTGAGCTGATCCCCACTGGGCGATGGTCTGTCTTCCAAGGCCGCTGAGCCGCTGAGCATTTGCAGATCCAGCTCTGCAAGGCCATGCGTCGTCTTTAAATACAATAGTAAATTAAAGGTCTTTGGGGAGACCCAGAATAGTTCACAGAGGGTTCTGTGGTTATCCTGGTTCCTCCGCTCTTTAATTCTGCAAATGCATGTGCTGAAAAACGCAACAAAGATCCCTCCTGATAGACATGTGGCTCTTGTGGGATCTAAGAGCTCCTTCCGTCAGACCAGCACACTCACAAGGAAAATACACCCACACTTGTCCGCACACATACGCACCCGCACACGGGCCCACAAGTTTATCCCAGCTGGGTGAGGGTGCACAGACACACACACACCCATTCTGACAGACGAGCATGCATGTACGTGTGGGCACGTGCTAGCAAGACATTCAAAAGGGAGTGTGGAAATTCAATGTTAAAAATAAAATCCAGCAATTTCCTACCAAGGTAAAAATAAATAAATAAATACATACATACATACATACATACATACATACATACATACGATCTCAGGAAAAATCTGATCATAGTTTTAAGTGGCTACCCCCATCTTTGGTTCCACCCATTTTTCAATGTACTTCGCGGTATTTAGCATAAATGGCCTCTGATGAAACTGGAAAAATTCAAACACTTAGGCTCTGACACTACATTTCCAGAAATACAACTCAGAATGTGTATTGGAGTAGGTTCGGGGGTACTAGCAGGGTTTCCCACCTAATAGGTAAATTCATCAAAAAATTTTAAAAAATCAAATTCTTATTTTTTCTCCTTTCCCCTTTATTCCCTTTCACTATTTTTTATATTCCCCAAATGAATGAGTGGGAAATATCAGAAAGGGTGACAGAACATGAAAGACTCCTAACTCTGGGAAACAAACTAGGGGTGATGGAAAGGGAGGTGGGCGGGGGGTGGGGGTGACTGGGTGGCGGGCACAGAGGTGGGCACTTGACGGGATGAGCACTGGGTGTTATTCTGTATGTTGGCAAATTGAACACCAATAAACAATAAATTTATTAAAAAAAATCAAATTCATCCATGGAGTTCATTCTCTCCACTGGCTGATGAGATAGGTAAAAGCGGGAAGATCTTGGCACAGTTGCCAATAATCTTGCTTAAGACAGCCGGTGTCTATTGTACGGGTTACTACTTTAGAAACTCTATACAATTACATTTGGAGTAAATTGACTTTTGAGGACCTACTTATTCGATACCCTGGGTGTCTACTCTGTTGGCCTCTACTATGGAGGCTGCAGTTCTTCCCTCCAGGAGCTCACTACCCATAGGGTTGCACACTCCCCATCTCATTCAAAATACTTGTCCTTACCACATTTACCAAAGATGAGAAAGAGGAGTTGCTATTTCCCTACTTGGCAAAAGAGGAAATGGAAGTGAATCACTCTGGAAGTAAGAGGATTCAAAGGCATGCTGGAACTGGCCTAGAAACTCTGTTGGAACAGACCGTTCTTGCACTGGGCTGAGCTCTCTGTACCACGTGCAGGACAGAAATATTCACTTACCAGCTGGAAAATGGCCTGGAAAGTACATGAGTTGCCTTGTTAGGTTTAACCCTGATGGCCGCAGCAGAACTTCACAACTCCAGGACTGGCATCATTTTAGAACTATAACCAACATTTAGCTTTTCCTCCCCTTCATCAACCAATATGAGATGTTCTGTGGTTGCACTGGCCAAACTGCCTGGTAATGCTGAAAGGGGTGCTTTTGATTTCAGCTTGGGGCCTACTGTGAGGACTTGAGCAGCAGCATCAGTCACTCTGAAGCAAAGGGGAGACTGTGGCTGGAGGACCCTGGGCCTTTGTGCTCAGTGGGACCCCTGCCCCACATACTAGAAGATGAAGTTAATGCACCCTACATACCCCTGTCCTTCTTCTTATGTTTCTATAAGATGAAATCAAACACTACTGACTTCCAAACACTATACCTCCTAAGCTAGATCTCAGAGAGTACTGTACATCACAAATGGTATCTTCATTTTAGATTTTTAGCCACCATGTTGCTTAAACATGGCCGCCAAAGCCACAACTTAACCACAACCTACTCAATCTATATGTTTAGTCATAATTTCGTGCCTGAGTTCCAGGCTTATAACTACAACTTCCTGTTGAATGTCTTCACTGGAATGTTCTACAATCACCACAAACTCAGTATATTAACAGACGGAAGCTATTTGCCCCAATAGCCTCCCCCCAACAATAACAAATATCTATTTTCTATAGAGCAAGATTCAGCCAACATTTTTCTGTAAAATGCCAGGTAGTTAACTTTTGTAGGCCATATAGTCTTTGCCACAACTCCCTGACTCAACCATTGTAGTGTGAAAGCATCCATAGACAATGTGTAAAGGAATGCGTTTGGCTGGATTCCAATAAAACTTTATTGAAAAAAAAACCAACAAAGAGTAGTCTGTTTTGGAACAGTCTATGAGCCACCCACTCATAGTCATTCAAACTGGAAATTCCTAAGTTATTCTAGACTCCTCCTTTTCCCCTAATGTTTTGCACCTTCTAATCATTCACTAAATCTTGCTGGTCTGTACTTTTTAAGAAAAAAAAAAAAAATCAAATCTCTTTTCTTCCACTCTACCACTAATACCTTTAGATCAATTATGGTAATTTGTGCTATTTTGAGCATGACCAACTGCTTTGGGCAAAAGCAAAGCATCATATGTATGTCCATTGACCTATTTCCCCATTGTTTTTACTTTTTAACTCAATAGCAGCCACTTAGGGGTGCGTGAAGAATGAGAAAGACATGGTCCTTCCCCCCGCACAGAGCTTCCATAAAGTAAAAGGAATATAATTTTAAAGAGTATAAAATATCCCAGTCTCTGAATGTGGTTTTTGTCTACATATCAAAAAAAAAAAAGTTTCCCCAATTTAAAAGCCAATTTAAAAAGATAATTTGTCAAACATTTACTAAAGAGAAATAAACTACAGCTGACCCTTGAACAATGTGGGGGATTAGGGGCACTGAACCCCACCCACAGGCAGTCAAAAATTTCCATACAACTTTTGACTCCTCCCAAAGAACTTAACTAAAATAGCCTACTGTTGACAGAAATCCTTATTGGTAACGAATAGTCGATTAACACATATTTTATGTTATATGCATTATATACTGTATATTTACAATAAACTAAGCTAGAGAAAATGTTACTAAGAAAATCATAAGGAAGAGAAAATATATTTGCAGTACTCTACTGTATTGATCAAAAAAAAAAAAATCCATGTATAAGTGGGCCCGTGCAGCTCAAACCTGTGTTGTTCAAGGATCAATTGTGTGTATATATATATATATAAATAAATACACACATTTGTGTATATATATAGCATATATATATATACAAATTGTATATATATAATAGTATATATATATATACATTTCATATATATATTCTATATTTCAATATAAACCAATTGTTTAAAGTAAATAAGTATGGAAGCAGAACTATCTTAGGTATTGAAAGACTAAGGTATTCCTTATCCTATAAAAATTTTTAAAGTATGTATTAAAGGATTTGGGGATATTCTTACCTCACCTCTCCACATTTCTGAGTATTCTAAATATCAAAGTTGGTGTGTATTGATAGAAATTGCTAAACAAATTTAATTTACCATAGAAAAGATCATGCTGTTATGTTAAATCTAAAATATATCCCCATTTGGAGAGTTATAAGTTCAGTAGTATAAAACAAGGAGAGGGGTGAATAATATTATACAAACTCTATTTTTTATTGCACATAGACTAGAGCACCTTCACAAATGGCAACTGAGATGTTTTGAGATGCAAAGAGCAAACATATTAAGAACAAATTGAGTCATTTGAAGCTACAAAAGATAAGAACTGGGGGCCATAATCTCTGCATGAAAATAAAAATCTAGGATAGATAGATGAATGGATAAATAGATATAGAGAGTTTGATGTTTTATATATAGTATTATATATGATATATAATATGTAACATAAAAATATCTAGAAATATATAGTCATAAATAGTATATAAATGGACTATAACATTATAAAAGATACATTGTTTATATATTTCATATATTTAAATATATTTCAGGATTGTAATCCTAGGGGCTCCTGGATGGCTTAGTGGTTGAGTGTCTGCCTTTGGCTCAGGCCATGATCCTGGAGTCTTGGGATTGAGTCCCTGTATCTGGCTCCCCGCAGGGAGCCTGCTTCTCCCTCTGCCTCTCTCTGTGTTGTCTCTCATGAATAAATAAATAAAATCTTTTAAAAAAAGGATTTTAGTCCTATATATAAATGTATACATACATTATAGGATTACATATTCATATATATATATATGATTACCTTTATCTTAAACTGTAGCCCCAAGAATGAAAGCTCTGCAAGAGAGACCCAACTCAGTGTAGAGACACTTCCACAGTTTGAACTGTGCATAAATGGCCTGGCCTTCCTTGGGTGGGAGGTGTTAGACAGAGTTGCATGTGAGAGGCTGCCTGGCTTCCTGGTAGGATTCTGTAACAAGGAGGCCATCCTTGGCCGGGAGCTGGCCTTGTGGCCCTAAGAGTCTATGGGGTCTCTAAAGTAATCCTTGTGTGTAGAAGCACAGATCTCCTTCACCCAGAAAGAAATAGCATGCAAACTAGTAATGCGCCAGTGGAGGAAGCATTCAGTGAATATTGTGAAATGTTGTGTTGGCTGGAAAAGTATGAGTACATGTTTAATGCTCACAATGGCATTTTTCATGGTGGCAAAAGAATAGATCATAAGTTCCAATCTGGGTTCCAAGGACATTTCCTAGCATCTGATCATTGAGAGAGTGTAAAACAGATAAGTTGGTTGCCTTCGCTTTGGAATCACACTGAGTTCAACTCCTGCTTCCAGAATTTACTTGATGTAGGAACTTGAGTAAGATACTATCAATGGGACTGTTATTTGTTCAATATATTATGCACTGGGCCTTCCCTGCTGGAGTAGCTTACTATCTGCCTCATCAGTGGCAGGCTTGGCCATGTCATCCGTTTCATGAATAGAGTCGAGAAGAAGTAGCCTTGTGTCCCTTCTCAGTCTGTAGCTTTAAGAGCCATTGCGTGTTGTACCTTTGCGATATTCCATCTGCTAGGACACAGCTAGGTTGCAGATAAGGGCTGCTCTTTTCAACGTGGTTCCCTCTAAAAAAGAACTAACATTAAGTTACAGCACATGCACAACATGAGAGGGAAATAAAGCTTTCCTGTTGTGAGTCACTGAGACTTGCGGTTGTTTGTCACTGCAGGACAATTCAGGTTATGCTGTTTAATATTTTTAAAAACCACTCTCAGTTTATCTCTCTGTAAAATAAGGATGATGAAAAATATATTTTAGGGAAAGTGTTGGAGTGAGTGAGTTCATGCATGAAAGTTACTTGGTCATTGTCATTGCAACTTAACTACATAAAAATTCCTAGATTAATGCCTACAACTTCTTAGTGCATGCTTTGCCGTCAATGCCTGATACACCAGGAACAATCAGTAACAAGGAAGATCCCACCGAAAGTTAAATTTAGCAAGACCAGTCCTGAACGAGCTTTTATAAAAGATATTTCATGGAGGAGAAATAATGTGTGGAGGCAGTGCGTGCCACCACCATGCTGGGAATGAAGAAACCAGGCTTTAGAACCTTCCACTCACTGGGCCTCAGCTCCCTCCACTTTGAATGAGGGGGTTGGACTAGATGGTTTCCAATGCCCTGGCAACTTGCACGTCCAATGACATTCTAGCAGAATACATTTCCACATCACAAACGACACATTCAGAGGATGAAATCGTAGAAGGCGGCCCTGGGGTACATTTGTTTATTCCGGTTCAGCAGTGGTGGAAATTTGAATTCCAGGTGTCCAAGCAAAGTTCTGGAACCCAGAAAGGCTCTGTAGCATACCCAGGAGATGCCCTGCCTTTCATGGGCTCCCAAGCCTTGCAGGGGATGGCAGGCAAAGAGCCAGGCCTTTGTATTCCAGCTTTGCCCACATTTTGTGGCCGAGTCTTATGGGAACTCTAGCTGACATGTTTGACAAACATATTCCACTCATTTGTGTCCCCAAAGCACTGGCATGTGGGTAACAATCCAACACCTGCCACAGAGGGACAGATCAAACTAAAAAGGCCTCTGACATCTCCAATGTTTATTGCTATGATTTCATAGTCAGTCTCTAAGAATTCACACAATAGCTGAGTGGCAAGTTTTTAGCCACACTTCAACTGGGAGAAACCTTCCCTTAACAAATTCAATTTAAAAGACATAAGACAACCTACAGTGCTAAGTTTGTAGTGGGAAATGGCTTATGAAAACACTGCTGGTGGTAGTGTAAATTGATAAAAACTTTTCTGGAAAGCAATTTTACAATATCTACCAAGAACAGCAAAGTAGTTCATTTCGTTAGACCGCGTGACTCAACTCCAGGAAATTTATTTTAAGGAACTAGTTTCCTAAAAGGGTAGGGGTGGAAGAAACTAAATACAAAACGAAATGTATTGCGGTGACTTCCATAACAGTGAAAAATTAGAAACAACTTTAAAGCCCCCAAAGAAGACACTGGTTAAATAAATTGTGCTACATCCCCTCAACTGAATTTGATGTGGCAAGTAACATTATCCTTTAAAATAAGACATGTTCACAGGAAGTGTCTATGACATAGGGTTAGGGGAAGAGAGCCAGATATAACATGACTCCATATGAAAAAGGAACAATTAATGTGCTTGATTCACTAAAATGGTGAAATAATCTTTTTTTTTTTCATTTATTCATCTGTTGATTGCTGACATGGTTATAGGACTGAATATTCCAGAACTACATCTTCATAAGTTAGAAAACATCCAAGAAGAGTCATACCATTCTACTTTTACGTATCCCATTTGTTCTTTTTTCTACCTTATTCAAGACTTACATATTTTTTTTCTTTCTCTAGGGAGAAAGAAAATTTTAGTACCATATGGAAAGTAGTATAGACCTATGATTTTTCTATGCATTTGGTGTTTTTGGAAAAGAATGCATGTTGACTTTCGTGAATTTATTTGTAAATACACTGCAGTCTAGCTGCAATGCAGTTTGAATACTTTAAAAATCCACAGCCAAGGCAAAAGGGTCATGGTTTACAAAATGTCTAACAACTTCTTTCTTTTTCACTGCTAAAGCCAATGCTTGTATAAAAAAGCAGCCTGGGAAACATCACACAGGCAGAAGGAACCATCAAATGAAAGCAAATTGTGTCGCATTATCCCGGGCTGACCATTACTTTCCATCTGCTATGAAGAAGGCAACTCTGGCCAAAAGCGATTTCACTGGCCAAGCCATCCTCACAGGGCACTGCTTTTCCAGGCAGCCTTGTTCAGCCCTTGCAATTAAAGACCCTCTTTTTCCCTTTCCTGCCAATCCCCACTTCCTGAAACAAATCCACGGTTTCATTTCAGAGCTGAGATTCCCATTCTCTCTGCCAAGAAACCTGTGGGAGCGATGCTTTTATCTTTGAAGGAATGTACCTGTGCAGGAAGCCAACACCCGTCCGAGTAACATTGACTCAGGTCTATTCCAACGTGCTAATACTCAGAGAAGGTGTGGCACTGGTGGCAGAACTTTCTAGGTTACACAGACAGGGAGTGAAGATCTCGGTTCTGTCCGCTGCTTGGCTGTACAGCCTTCCCCAAAGTCGTTCTCTGGGCCTTAGTCTCTTCTTTTGTGAAATGGGGATCATTTCGACCACGTTGCCATGATGATTAAACAAGATAACGCATGCAAAGCATCTGACACACAGTAAACACTCAGTAAGTGCTATCTCTTATTATTATCTTAGGTATTTCATTTAGCAAGAATAACTGGTGCAATCTACCAGTTAGTATGTGAGCCAACCCATGTGATTAAAAAAAAAAAAAAAAGGACACTGTGTCATTGCTTCATTTTTTTTAAAAGATTTTATTTATTTATTCATGATAGACATAGAAAGAGAGAGAGGGGTGCAGAGACACAGGCGGAAGGAGAAGCAGGCTCCATGCCGGAAGCCCGACGTGGGACTCGATCCCAGGGCTCCAGGATCACGCCTTGGGCCAAAGGCAGGCACCAAACCGCTGAGCCACCCAGGGATCCCCCATTGCTTCGTTTTGATATTTCTTTTTTTTTTTTTTTTTTGTCCCCCTAGTGACTCTCACTTGGCAGTGCCTTGTTCTTCATACAACGTACAAATGTTGGAAGTCACAAGGGCAAATAGGTAGAGGAGGAGGATAAGAAATAATAAGAGGGGGAGGTGTGGTCTAGGCAATTTGCAATTTATCACCAAGAAGGCATGCAACTTGATCTTAATATTTTTTTAAACGATCATAGGACCAAAGTAAATACCCACTTTGTGATGACAAAATGTTTTTGTTGGTTTTGTGACACTTAATACTTTCGAAGGCCCGTTTAATTTGGGTATTTGAATGTTACATCTCAAGAGGCATCCTGGATGCATCCATCACTTTTGTATGTGAATACATTTAGGCGGCCCATTAGTCAGCTCTCCTTCCCCTGGACGATAAGAGGAGGAGTTCCCATCTCATGTTTCCTGGATGGTAAAATGAAAGACCATCTCCCCTCTCCCATTGGCAGCCAGGGCACAGGCACATCCTACGCTGAGGCAGAGATACATTCCCACTAGGAGAATAGAATCAGAACTGAGAAATGCCAAAAAGCAGCAAAGTTGGAAGCGATGGTGGTGTCATGCAGCAGCCATGGTGCCCAAGGTCAGTGTCAGCAGTGGCAGTGATGACCTGTTGTCCAAAGCATTGTCTAACGGCAGTGCTGTGTGGCCCCGGTCAGACTGCTATTGCTCCCCGGCCCCCAGACACTCTCTGAATCTCATCTGTTTGCCAACCCTACCTCATCAAGCTTCCGTGAATGACACAAATTCTCTTTTATCCCAAGGGAGTTGGGTGCTATTGTCTGTTACCAAGAAGTCTGACTGGTACACCATTTCTCCCCCTGCCCCCAAACCACCTCTTACAGCTGTGTCTTCATTCTCTGCGGATCCTGTCCAACCCAGATTCTTTATCTCCAGCCATGGCTCTGATTTCAGTCTCCATTGGCCCTTCCTCTTGAAAACTATGGGTGACAAGGACCTTGCCTGGGATGTAGGGTGTGGGTGTTGAACAGGATCATTGATTTTAATGTTGATCTTTGATTGTGTTTGTGTTTTTCGTAGACCTAGTGGGCTGCTTGGCCCTATCTCTCTTCACTTGCGCTGTTGTGTCCTGTTTCGGCTCATCTGCTTGTAGTCCTTAATTTCTACTATGCACATCATGTTTGGTGTATACGAGGGTTTAACTGTGTATACCAAGGCTAGAGTTGAATTCTTTTAGGGTACTTAATGTACAATTTTGTTATACATTTGTAAACACAGTTCTCATAATGTTGGGGTTGGGTTTGTTTCATTTGTGCAGAATACAGCCATGGAGTTTTCAGCCATCCACCAAATATGGTCACCCTGCCAGAAATGAATGTAGGGCTTGCCCTAGTCAATAAACATAAAAACCACAGTTCAAAAAGTCTGATTGACATGATGATCCAAGTGGAGTCTTTCATGAATGCAACTGGTTTTAATGCAGTGAAAAATGACTCTTGAGGGCACTATCTAAATTGTCTACCCTGTTCTATAAACTGGGACCTACCATTCATTTGTAAATATTAGGCTCCTAATAATTCCACATTAGCTCCTCTTAATTACATATCTTCCACTCCTACCCATTACCCTAGGAAATAGGAAAGATTTCTCTGGGTAGTCTCAGCTTTCTTCTCTCCTTTTTTGCTGTGTGTGTGTGTGTGTGTGTGTGTGTGTGTGTGTGTTGTGCTTTATATGTGCTTCCAAGTGGAAGTATACCTGATTCAGAGCCCAGAGGCATGTCTGGAGACTCAAATCTCTGTTCTTATTTTGAGGCCTTTCAGGTGTGCAGTGGTCATGTTCCTCGAGGCTAAGTTGGCTGTTTAAGTAAGCATACTGAATGCATTCCAAGGTCGAGATTTGAGGACAAGGAGGAGGAAGATTGCCCAAACCACATTCTCTCCTCCAGCATTACTAGCGAAAATAGTTATTTTTGTCTCCATCGTTCTGACTTCTCTCTCAGCTGGCTTCAAACACCCTATGTATGCGTGTGTGTGCATGCTTGTGTGTGCGTGCACATGCCCGGTGAAGTTGGAAGAGGTAAGTGCAAGTAGAACTTCATGGGCATCATTCCAAACTAAGAGAGAGAAAATAAATAAACTTTCATTTGTTCTCTCTTTCTCTGTGATGCCAAAAGTGTTATCCTATTGCCTTGCATCATTTGGGCTGCAAGATGACATCCCTCAAAGAACATTTATTACATTGTTTAATTGACATTTGTTTAGTGCTTGTCTATACCAGGCACTGAAGTGGACCATGCCTCAGAATACAAAGATGGATGCAAGTGGCAAAGGAAGGGACTGGGAAGGAGGACATCATGAAGGACCTTAAATAAAGGGCTAAGGAATGTTGACATGACCTGGAAGTTACTCACTACCTGTTATCTCGGCCACCTACTTATCAAAACAAGTGTGCAACCTGTAGCAAGACTTCAAATTGACCCTCAGAGCTCTAGGACTTTACAGAATCACTTGCGGGTCAGTCAGTGTGAGGAATAGGTCAAGTGGAAGGGCATTTGGTCCCACCAACTCCAATCAGGACACTTCCAGATTCCCTGAATTGTATACTTATATGTTACTAAGAGTTCTTCTGAAGAAAGGGCATTTCAGCTAAAACAAAATAAAACTCAACCTTTTATTTTTTAAGGGTAAAACTACCAATTTACAACACTTTTTTGGAGGATCCTGCTGCAAGTACTTAACATTAAAGACCCAACTTATTTTGTGTGGAAGTGTGGATCTCAATCTGCATCTCCAGGTGTACAAGAAATAGCACACTTCTGTTTTCTCTTTAAATCAAACTGAATATGACTCTGAGTGGTCATTTTACCAGGGCAGCAAGAAGTCAATCTCAGTAATGAAGGGTAGCCCCTTTCCTCCCCCAAGGCCATGTCAAAAATCTAAGAGTCGGGCAGCCCGGGTGGCTCAATGGTTTAGCGCTGCCTTCAGCCCAGGGTGTAATCCTGGAGTCCCAGGATCAAGTCCCATGTCGGGCTTCTTCCATGGAGCCTGTTTCTCCCTCTGTCTGTGTCTCTACCGATCTCTCTCTCTCTCTCTCTCTTTGTCTCTCATGAATAAATAAATAAAATCTTTAAAAAAAAATCTAAGAGTCTTCTTTGGTGCCTCCAAAAGAGGGAGGCTCTCTAATTCCCAGTCTATCATGGTCATCATGAACATCTTCACTCAGCCTGAAGCAGCTCCTTGCAGTCTAGCTGCTTCCATGTCAGGTGTGTGGGACTCAGCCACTCCAGTGCCAGAATCCTGCCCTCTAGATACACCAAGAAGCCAAACATGGTCAGGTTTGATCAACTTCCTAGAGAACAAAACAGGGCAGGGCATGAGCCTGAGCTTATCATTGTACTCAGAGCCTTTCTTCATCTCTGAGATGCATTCTGTTCATATTTTCCATCTCTTTCCTCAAGGACACTAAGCATAATGCTCTCAGTTAAGGCTTCAACGAAAGGCTATTTGCTATATTGCAAAATTCTATGAAATGTGAAATTGATTAAAACTTGCTACCTGCTTAAAGTAGAGGTCAGAGAAAACGTAAGGAATATCTTCATAGGTTAGCACTTCAATAATATAAAATGCAGGGGTTTGTTTTTAAATCACTGTATAAATTGCCAATTTTGTCTTTCTAATTGCTGACTTCTCTTCCTGGAAAATAACAATTTTGAATAACTGAAGAAATTACTTTGCACAGCTTTTAGTCACCCCAGGGACTTATGACCTTTTCTCTTCCTTTTCAAACAGAGACAGAAGTCATCTATCCAAGGGCAGTCTTCAGAGAAGCTCCCTGGAAGAGGACAGAACATAGCATTGACTTTGCAGTTTGGGAAGGGGTTTCTCTTTCCCTCTGAGCCAGGTCATTACACAGGCACTGCATGAGGCCAGAGGACTCTGAAAGTCTCTATTGTTATTCCAGTTCTTCATAGTCTCAGTGAGAATTCAACCAGCCATCACCAGTCACTGATCTCTTCTTCACTGGCATGTGGGGCTAGAGTTCTTGACTGGGAAAAGGGGTGGACTGGGAATGGCTCATCTGCAAAAGTGTAAACCCAAGGATGATTCAAAAGCTCCATCAAGAGCCAAACCAAAGCACCAACACAGCTGAGCAGATAGAAGGGAACCAGGTACAAGAAAAAAACAGAAATAACATCAGAACAGAATAAGCAGCTTCAGAGTGCTCATTGCCTTTCTGTGCAAGGGTGTGGGTTGGCTGTGAAGGTTAAAGTAACAGGATCCTGACTGGGGCAGTGGAGGCTGGGGGTGAGGGGAAAGCCAACAATCCCAGTATAGCTACAGTGCTCATGTGCCACAGTTTGTATCATCTTGGATGTGAACCACATTCAAGAGTGGCCGCATCCCCTCTTGGTCCTTGCTTCATCTTTCTTTCCCTCCATCTAATGGAGGTGGGGAAAATTACCTTGTTGGTAGGCCACAGCCATTATTTTCAATTAGTGGAGCTGATTCTCTCAACTTATCTTAAAATTTTTAGATTGTCTCTATTTCCATCTCTATGTAGACCAGTGGGAAGGAGGTCTGTGGCCAGACAAATGCCTTCTGCTCCTTAAAGATGTAGGCTCTAAGAACGCCATGACAGAACAGGAGAGAATGAATTACCAGTGGTTTCCAGCAAATCCCAGGGACTGATAGAAGTGCCAAGATCATCAATAAATGGTAGCTGCAATATTGTCACTTACATATGACTCTGTTAGTCATTTCCAGGGACAGACTCCAAAGGCAACATTAGAACATGATTTCCAAAGAAACATAAGAAATTCATATATGTTAACTATCTTCTATGTGTCAGGATCTGTACCTACCTTGCCTCATTTAAACCTTAAATATCCCTGCAAAATAAGCATTATCTCCATTTTTTACAAAGGATGAGATGGATGATTTGCCCAAAGTCACCATTTGGTAAATAGTATAGCTGAAAATTGATGCCCAGTACTTCTGGCTCTTTCTAGTACACTATGTCCAGAGGAGACCATCTCAAAGGGGCTGGCTATCATTTTGATATCTACTTTCAGATTTGCAGGTTAGAGAAAAACCAATCCTATTGTCTATACTCTATACTCACTGCCTTTTTTTTTTTTTTTAAGATTTTATGTATTTGTTCATGAGAGACACAGAGAGAGAGGCAGAGACACAGACAGAGGGAGAAGCAGGCTCCATGCAGGGAGCCTGACTCGGGACTCGATCCCAGGTCTCCAGGATCACACCCTGGGCCGCAGGCAGCGCTAAACCGCTGTGCCACCAGGGCTGCCCCTATAGTCACTCTTAATAGAAATGTTCTAATGATAGCTAAGAGCCTAGAAATGCATGGGCCAACCAACTTGTCATCAAATCAAAATGGGAATTTACTCTATTTCTCCAAAAAGAGAGGGAGAGAGAGAGAATGTGGTTATATGGCTGCCTATTTATTCCTCATACCCCATTTTCAAAATTGTCTTTGAAATTGGTGCAGAAGCCTTTTAGAAAAACCCCAAATTGCTCCAGCCTTGGTTCATGGTTGACAACAGAACAGAAATAGGCAGCAAGGCAAGAGTTAGGAGGTCAGCATTCCCCCTGGTGGAGTATATACAGCCCAGCAGCTCATCCATGGCCTGCTAGAAAGATGGTGTCATGATGTCAATGCTTTATTTCAACCTCCAGAACCACAGAGATGTATGGATTCAGAATAGAAAAGACCACCAGAGAGAGTTTTCCAGAGCTCTTCAGAAAACTCTTTGGCCTGTATGAAATTACAGACAGCCAGAGCTGCCTGTGGTACTCAGAGAAGAGTGCCAGCATCTTCCCTGGGTTTTAGAATACTCGAATTTTCATACATATCAAACAAGGTCTATAGTGGAAGCTCGAAGAACCTAGGAGAAATGATTCATTTCATTCATCATTCACTCATTCATTCATTCATTCATTCATTTTTCCAATACTTCTGGAGCACCTCCTTGTGCTAGCTTCTTGAAATACTGAGATTGCAATAAACAATATAGATGAGCAATATATAGTCCCTGTGTCTTGAGTCCCCAGCACATAGTAGGTATTCAATAATTATTTTCTGAATGAAAGAATGTTCTTGAAAGACACATTTAAAAGAGAACATATTAGTATGTATTATTGTGCTGCTACCATAGGATTGTATTCAAAGTATTGTGATGTTTCAGAGAAAATTATTGAAAGGAAAAACCATTTGATCTGGGTTTTGAAAGACAAACAGGAGTTTGAAAAACGTATAGGGAGAAAAGAATTCCAGATAAGAGAAATAATATGCACACAGATGTGGAGATGGGAAAAAAGATGGTGTGTTCTAGTGCCCACCAGGATCCCTGTGACATGGGGTTATGAATGCATGGGGGTGAATGAGCTGTGCAAGGGTTGAAGCTGAAGAAATCACCAGGGCCATACCTTGCTAAGCTAAAGGACCTGGACTTATCTTGTAGGCAATAGGGCAAGGAGGCACCCCAACCCACCAACGTTATTTTTAGGAATGTAGCTTCCTAGCAAACAGCGATGACTCAGCACAAGTGTTCCCAGAGCCATGCTCAGCCCTCTTCTCCTGCTAGTGGGTGGGCATGATGTCTCTGGGCAGGAAGACCACCCGCCTGGTGTCACTGCACAGACATCTGACTTCCATGGGGATTTTTCTAAGCCCCATGGCACGAAGAAAGCTTATTCAGAAATCTGGAAGGCAAAATTCTCCCATGCTTTCACTCATACTTTTGTTCTCCCCCCGCCTTTGGTTCACATTCTCTTATTATTAGAGTCATAGGATTACTTCTTTCTGCAGCTTCTTTTACTTTTGCAACAGAGAAACTATCACCTTGAACATCTCTTTCTCTGATTGGCAGATAATTCCACCCACACTTCAAAGCCTAGTCAAATACCACCATGCATTTTGTCCAGCAAATGTTTAATCGTCACTTACCTGACACTTCCTGACCCAAGTCCTGCAGCAGAAGTGAGGCATTTTCATCGGAGCTTCATCTGGGACCCTTCCATCAGCTACTCTGCACTCCCCTCCCTCCAGACTCATACAGAGATTAGTCTCCTGACCTCACCCCCTGGATACCACCCCCATCTGCATTCACTCTGGCATATGCTGACTCAAACCTTGATTAGGGGTAGCAGAAACATGAGCAGCAAGAAACACAAAGAATAGAATAAGTGCAAAAGGTAGCAAACATTTATTCAGTGCTAACTCTGAGCCGGCCACTGCTCTAGGGATTTTCATATGTATTAACTCATTAAGGGATAGACAGTAACAGAGACACTCCAGCTGGAGGGGCTGACCAGGAAGAGGAGGATAGAAAGAGGAGGAAGGCTGCTGTCAAGAGAAGTGTCAGCTTTCACTGCTTGCCTTCACTACCACATAGCCTACTCATGTCTCTGCCCAGTAATGGTATCCCATTGTTTCCCGTCCACCAAGGATTTTGTTTCCAGTGCTTCTGTTCTTAAGCTCATTCCTCTTCCCTAACAGAATCTGCGGTGAAGGGGGAATCTCAGCCTTCCCATTCAAGGAGGTTTATTCTGTTGGAAGGGCATCAAATATTCCTCACAACATCTTAAAATAAATCTTGAAGGTAAGAGGAAGCCATTGAAGGTGTTGGAATAGGGAACAATGTAATCCAGGTGGTGTTCTAGGATTTGTGGCAGAGAGTTTCCCCCTGAATTTCTGGCTTCACATGATGGTAGAACATTCTAGACAAGAGCTATAAAGTATAAGAGAACAATCGCAGCTGCTCAGGAGAATAGCACTGTCCATATAGAATCACAGTTGGCATCACACCTATTTGCCAGTGAGCATTTAAAAGATTTTGAACATCTTGAACCAACACTAGTCTGCTCTCTCCCCTTCCCACCCCACCACCTTTCACCAGGCTGGTAATCAATGAGAGGGAATCAGCAACTCGCCAGCTCACTAAACACTTGACATGGAATCGTAGGATTTCCTTTGAGTCCTCTCCATCCCACCCTGAACATTCTTGTCTTCATATCCTACAGCCATGCTGCCATCTTCCTGGGTACCCAGTTGTAATGACCCAGTCAGGACCTACCAACTATCCCTACTTTTGCAACCATTCTGATTGTTTCTCCTGTCCTGGCCACTCCCTACTCCTTCTTTTAGGCATTCATTCAACAGAAAATTATTTAGCACTCACTATGGACTAAGTACTCTGCTAAGAAAGGAAGATACACCTCCTGGAGCTGAAGAAGAGGAAAGTAAACAGATAAACAGACCTGGGAAAGGGATCTTGATGAGGAAAAACTAGGAGATATGGAGGCAGAAAGCCTTTCTAATGTTACTGACTGCCGAGAACAGAAGAACCACAGAAATCACAAAATTTAGATGAAAACTCAGCAGACATCACAAACATGGGTGTAAATTTCATAGTAATTTCACTCGAAGAGGGACAAAGCTGTAACTTTGTCTGAATGAAATTTAATTAGAATCATAGCAAAGTTAGTAGCTTCTTTATCTAAATGTGGCCAGTTCAAGATAAAAACTTGATGATGCTAAGGTTTTCTCCTCCCCCCCTTCCTTTCCCAGCATAGTCTAAGTTGGGGTAAAGATAGGGAAGTGGTGGGGAGCTGCCTAGCATGGGGGTGGAGCCATACCTGAGCCTCCACCATGCTTCTGCACCTCCCCTGCATCTCCCATCACCTACCGGCCACCATGTTGCCAGACCCACCCCTATGACACCCGGGTCCCTCTGAGTCTCCTCTTCACTCTGTCCTTTAAAGCCCCAGGCTCTACATCTCTAGATTCTCCACCTCCAGAGGCTACAAAACATAGTTAACACTCAATCTCTCCTCTCAAAGAGATTACTTTACATGCAGAGAAATTGGTCTTCCCTTTGTCTCTTAGCATCTCCCCTCCATTCTAGGTCCCCAGGTTTTATATTTGAATAACCTGTGGCCTTGTCAAAATATTTTTTATAACAAAACATCAATATTCCTCCAAAGATGATGAAATCTGCTAAAATATATAAATAGATACAGTTCTTTAAAAATGAACTTCTTTCCCTTTTGTCCTGCTTCCTGTAAAAAAGGTGAAGTCCAAATCTATTCTCTTCCCCCTGAACTGTGCAGCCCTCTAAGCATTGAGGCCACTTTTCAGTCTTCTTGAATTTATTGAGGCTTGTTTTGCAGTCTAACATGTGATCTATCCTGAAGAATGTTCCCTGTGCACTTGAAAAGAATGTGTATTCTGTGGTTTTTGGATGAAATGCTCTGTATCTATCTATTAAGTCCATCTGGTCTACTGTGTCATTGAAGGCCAATGTTTTCTTACTGATTTTCTGTCCGGATGATGTTTCCTTTGATGTAAGTAGGATATTAAAGTCCTCTGCTATTACAGTATTACTGTCAATTTCTCTCATTTCTATTAATATTCACTTTATATATTTAGGTGCTTCTATGTTGGGTGTGTAGATATCTACAAATTTTTTAAAAAGATTTTATTTATTTATGAGACACAGAGAGAAAGAGAGGCAGAGACACAGGAAGAGGGAGAAGTAGGCTCCATGCAAGGAGCCTGACCTGGGACTCGATCCCAGGTCTCCAGGATCAGGCCCTGGGCTGAAGGCAGCGCTAAACAGCTGAGCCACCCAGGTTGCCCAATATCTACAAATGTTATATCTATATTTTGGGTCGACCCATTATCATTATGTAATGCCCTTCTTTGTCTTTTGTTACATTCTTTGTTTTAAAGTTTATTTTGTCTAATATGAGTATTGTTACACTGGTCTTCTTTTCACTTCTATTTGCATGGAGTATCTTTTTCCGTCCCTTT
Organism: Vulpes vulpes; assembly: GCF_048418805.1. Taxonomy (NCBI): domain Eukaryota; kingdom Metazoa; phylum Chordata; class Mammalia; order Carnivora; family Canidae; genus Vulpes; species Vulpes vulpes. The sequence continues at coordinate 11,051,516 of NC_132791.1, read as the reverse complement.
GCTTTCAGTCTGTCTTTAGATCTGAAGCGAGTCTCATATAGGCAGCATATAGATGGGGCTTTTTTCATTATCCACTTAGTCACCCTATATTGTTTGATTGGAGCATATAGTCTATTTACATTTAAGATAATTATTGATAGAGGTGCCTGGGTGGCTCAGTCAGTTAAGAATCCAACTCTTGATTTCAGTTCAGGTCACGATCTCAAGATTGCAAGATGGAGCATTGGGCTCTGCGCTGGGTGTGAAGCCTGCTTAAGGTACTTTCTCCTCTCAGCCCTCTCCCTGCTTGTGCTCTCCTCTCTCTCTCTAAAAATAAAAATAAAAATTTAAAAATTTAAAAAATAAAGTAACTATTGATAAGTACGTAATTATTGCCTTTTTTTCATTGTTTCCTAGTTGTCTTTGTAGCTCTCCCCTATTCCTTTCTTCTTCTCTTGGTCTCTTCCTCTGTGGTTTGATGGTTTTCTTTATTGTCATGTTTGGGTTCCTCTCTCTATTTTTTGTGTATCTATTGTAGGTTTTTGGTTTGTGGTTACCATGAGGTTCATATATATCAACGTACATATATAGCAGTCTATTTTAAGCTGATAGTCATTTAAGTTCAAACATATTCTAAAAGGACTACATCTTTACACCCTCTTACCATGTTTTTGACATCATATTTTATATCTTTTATTTTGTGTATCCCTTAACAACTTATATATAGCTATATGTATATGTACATATATATGTACATATATATAGCTACAACTTATATGTAGCTATATTTGATTTTACTGTTTTAATCTCCAAACTATCATTTTTTTTCTTTTTAAGATTTTTTTAAAGTCATCCCTATACCCAACACAGGACTTGAACTCACAACCCTGAGATCAAGAGTCACATGCTCTACCAGTTGAGCCAGCCAGGCGCCCCATAACCTTCATACTATCTTTTAAGTGGCTGATCCACTGCCTTTACTATATATTTGCCTTTAGCAGCCAGATTTCTTCTTTTAGATATTTTCTTATTTCCAGGCATGGCCTTTTCTACTTCTGTCCCTTTATCTTTTCTTGTAGGTCCAGTTTAATGGTGATGAACTCCTTTAGTTTTTCCTTGTCTGGCAAACTCCTTACCTCCTTTGATTCTGAACAATAACCTTGCCATATAGAGTATTCTTGATTGTAAGTTTTTCCCTCCCAGTGCTTTAAATATATCTGTCACTTCCTTTCAGCCTGTAGAGTTTCCGCTGAAAAATCAGTTGATAGTGTTATGAAACTTCCTTTACTTGTGACTATTTTCTCTCGGTGCCTTTCAGATTTCTCTTTAACTTTTGCCATTTTACTTTTTTTAAGATTTTGTTTATTCATTCATGAGACACAGAGAGAGAAAGGCAGAGACATAAGCAGAGGGAGAAGCAGGCTCCCTGCGGGGAACCCTATGGAGGACTTGATCCAGGGACTGAAGGATCACGACCTGAGCCACAGGCAGCCACTTAAACTCAGAGCTACCCAGGTGTCCTAACTTTTGCCATTTTAATTATATATATTGGTATGGATTTCTTTGGGTTCATTTTGTTTGGAACTCTCTAGGCTTCCTGGACCTGCATGTCTGTTTCCTTCCCCAGCTTAGGAAAAGTTTTCAGTCATTATTTATTCAAATAGGTTTTCTGCCCCTTTTTCTCTCTTGTCCTTTTGGGACCCCTATTTTGTGAATGTTCATATGCTTGATGTGGTAGATCCCTTACACTACCCTCATTTTTTAAAAAATTATTTTTTTCTTTTTGCTCTTCTGATTGGGCAATTTAACTATTCTGTCTTCCAGATTACTCATCTGTTCTTCTGTATCCGCTACCTGCTGTTGATTCCCTCTAGTGTATTTTTCATTTCAATCACTACATTCTTCACCTCTGTGTTCTTTCTTGCAGTTTATAACTTCTTGTTGAAGTTCTCATTGAGTTCATCCATTCTTCTTTTGAGTTCAGTGAGCATCTTTATGACCATTACTTTGAACTCTTTGTCGGGTAAACTGCTTATGTCCATTTCACTAGGATTTTTTTTTCCTGAAGTTTTATCTTGTTCTTTTGAGGAATGTTTGTTTGTTTTTTAAGATTTTATTTATTTATTTGAGAGAGAGAGAGAGCGGGAGGAGAGTTAGATGGAGAGGGAGAGACAGACATCCCCTGCTGAGCAGGGAGCCCAATGTGGGGCTCAATCCCAGGACTCTGGAATCATGACCTGAGCTGAAGGCAGATACTTAACCAACTGAGCCACCCGAGGTGCCCCTTGCTCTTCTGTTTGAAACATATTCCTCTGTCCTCATTTTGTTGGATTATTTGTGTTTGTTTCTAGGAGTGAGGTGGAACAGCTACTTCTGCCAGTCTTGAAGGAGTGACCTTATGTAGGACCATCTCCTGCACAGACAGCATGTGCCTGGCAGCTGGCCAGCTGGAGCTGGAGTGGGTGTAGGCTGGGGGGGTGGGTCCCAGGACATACTGAACAGGGTTAACTTTGGCAGGTTGGCTAGAGCTAGAGTAAGTTCCCAACAGAGGGTTTTAGGGCACTCTGTACTGGGGCTGCCCTGGCAGGATGGCTGGAGTTTGATGGGGATCTTGGGGTGCTCTGTGCTGGGGCCACCATAGTTGCACAGCTGGATCTGAAGTGAAAGCCTACTTCTGTATGGAAGGATTTTAATGTTGGTTGTTTGTTCAGTTTTCCCAGGTTCCAAGGTGATAAAAAATATTGCATGAATTATGGGAGTAAATTTGCCTACAGATCCTTAACAATGGTTATGAAAGCCCTTCATCCCACATAGACTATTTTGCATTTTCCAGAGGTACATGTTCTACTAGTTGTGCCATGAGCATAATAAATTCAAAATATAAATATCAAGGACTTGGGGTCTATATGGCCTCCTGGATTACCCATGTCTGTGTTCCTTCTTTAGCACAGGAAATGAAAGATAAGCTCTCTCTTTATTATTTTAAGAGAATATATTTTCAGGGGCCCATTTCCTTAAAAAGCTAAAGATCAGTCAATAACACAAATAGAGAATCAAGACATGTCTACGGTTAGTCCTATGGTTAATTTAAAAACAGAAGGGAATGTTCCTTTCCATATATATCCTCTCACAACCACACTCAGGCTTCCAAATATATCCACTGATTGAATTCCAAGAGAAATGTTCTACCTCCAGTTCCATCAATTCAATTTATATTCAATCTGAACAGGTTAGGCTGGACATGGGTAATCTGAGTTGGAGAGCTGCTTATAAGGAAGACTCTAGAGTGGAGAGGATCCTACAACCAAGGTCAAAGTAAGAAGGATGTTACACAAGTCAGCCTGGAGCAGCTTGGCCAGGTTATCAGGTTTTTCCCCAGGAAACCAAAAGCTCTTTGGGCATCAGGACAGCAGAGCATGTAGTGAAATCATAGATGGGTGTGAGATAAGAGCTGCTGACGAGGAAGGTGCCAGGGTAAATGCATATTGCTGAGCTTCACAGGGCACTGGTATAATGCTGGTACTAGTGAACGCATTCTTCGTGGGTGCCTACCCTCTAGGATCCAGGCTGGCACATGGCCTTTCCTGAAGGTCTATGAGAAGGCCAGTCCCACTTTCCACTCAGAAAGTAGGGAAAACACACCTTACATGTGGTAACCATGAAGTTAGCTGCATGCTTAGGGCCGTGTGGTCCCCATCACTTCTTGTCTCTCTTTTCCAGGCCTGTGCCGAGCTATAAATTTTTTAGAGAAAGATTTCAGATAAACACAGTCTCCTTGTTATTGGTTTAAGTTCAGAGATCCTTTAAAAAATGACGAACAAATTATTTCCTTGTTCAGCTACACAAAACTCAGCAGCTGTGCTCACATTGCATACTTATAAGGTGTGCAGGCAGTCAGAAGAGGCTTTGATGTATGCCCTCTAACCAGTAAAAGTTTATATTCCATGGGCCCAGAGGTACCCCTGGTATTCTAGATGGGAAGAAGAACATCCCTGATGGTCTGTTCTCTGGGTTGGGAGCCTCAAAACATTTGGTTGTACCTAATACTCAGTTGCCCTTTACCACTTAGGGAGAGGAAATGGAGAAGGGGAAGGAATTGTGGGTCAGTCTCACATTCAACATCCTACCCGTCCCTTTCTAAAACGGAAATTGTAGCCTTTTAATGATCATTATAAACCCATTTTATACATGATTCTTCCAAGATCACACAGCTGGCATCATGGATTTAGAATTTAAACACAGATCCCCAAACCAAATATCTACCATGCCTTTTTTTTTTTTTTTAAAGGACTGTTCCTGCCAAAAAGAAAGAGGGGTGGAGATGGAGAACATGACTTATTTGCCAAGGTCCCAGGATATCAAAATTCACAGATTTTCAAAGATGCTGCTAGAGTCTTCGATAGAGTATGTGGTCCTTTTGAAGTAAAGCCAGGGTAATGGGAAACACTGAATTTGCTTTGTTAGAATCCCCTTGTTTGACTCTTCCAAGGTCCAGCTTTTTCAAATAAAATGGCACGCTAACAGCATTTTTGCTTTCCTGAGTCTGAATGGCCCCAATGTGGCAGCTTCCCAGAGCATGCTGGGAAAAGGCAGAGTTCCAAGGCATGTCCAGTGACCCAGCATCGCCTCTTTCCTGACCAGAACCTGCTGCTGCTGAGGCTACAGATGAGTCAGTCTCCTTCCAAACCAAATGGTAATTAAGAGAGGATGCATTTTTAGACTGCTGTGGTCTGGTACTTTGCTGGCAGCTTTTGAAAGCTGTCAGAGCTCTGCCAAGAAAAAAGGGATGGGACTACCATCTATTGGTTGAGTAGCTATGACAGACTAGGCGCTGTGCTAAGTGATTTACATACGTAGTGACTTTTCATCCTAAGCATTCTTGTAGGATAGGACGCTCCTGCCCCATTTTTTAGGAGGATGAAAATAAGATTCAGAGAGGAAAACTGACTTGCTCAAGGTCACCCAGCTGTGGGACACAAAGCTGCTAGGACTTAACCCCAGATGTGCCTGACTCAAGAGTCTATTTTAATCGTACACACCAGTCCTTGGAGCCAACTTTTAATGTCCCTGGAATTTGCCATGTGCTCTGGATTCTGGGCCTCAAGAAAAGAGATCAAAACAATGGAGACCCAATGGAATTCCACATTCCATTGTTAAATGTCCAGTTTACATGTGTTCTTCTAAATTCGACGTGTCCCTTCTCCTTGGGGACTGTGCTTCTTCCTCAATATGTCACTTGTGGACCATGCTGTCTGAGCACTCTCACTGATCCATGATGAGACAAACAACAGAAACCTAAAGTAAGTAAATATTTATAGCTACGTAACAGAGTCATTTTTTTGCAGCAAATCCAATTACAAGGTATTTAGGGATGTATTGTGTGTATCTTTTCCTCGTTTTATTTTTCGTAATTCGTTTTTCATGTGCTTTCCCAAAATATCAGTATGTAATGGGTTGGAAATTAAAGAAATGAGATGGATTCTTTGTCTCAAGTTTGAAAAGCACTGTCCCAAAGTTTGAAAGATCTTCAAAAGGACCATCGTTCAGTGTCTATCAAATGAGTGCTTTGATGTAGGTCTGGGTAACTCAGTAATCTACCACTTAAGGGACAGCTTCTGGCTGAAAACCATTTCTGACCTATACCACTGGCCACTTCAAGCATTTCTGATCTGAAGGGAGGCAAACCAGTGAGGCAATTAAAAGCATGCTAGAACAAAAATAAATAAATAAATAAATAAAAAAGCATGCTAGAGTCAGAGGAAATCAGACTTGAATCCTATGTCTACTATTTAGCAGCAGTGTGATCTGGAGAAGTTACTTAGTTTTGCTACGGCTTAGTTTCCTCCTATCAAGAGACAAACATTAGAAAAATGCAAATCAAAACCATAAGGAGATACCAGTTCGCATCCATTAGGTTGCTACAATAAAGAAAAGGAAAATAATGTGTTGATTAGGGTGAGGAGAAATTGGAACCCTTGTGCATGGCTGGCTGGAGTGTAAAATGGTACCGCAGGTATGGAAAACATTTTGACAGTTCCTTAAACAGTTATACATAGAATTTTCATATGATCCAGCAATTCTACTCCTAGGTATATACCCCCAAAGAATTGAAAACAGGATCTCAAACAGGTACTTGCACACCCATATTCAAAGTAGCATTATTCACAATACCCCAAAGATGGAAAAAACCCTAGTATCCATCAATGGTTGAATGGGTAACCAAAATATGGTGTATACATACAATGGAATGTTGTTAAAAAATAAACTGAGACATATTACAAACCTTGAGAGTTTGAGCAAAAAACCTATGTGAATGAGACAGACCAAACAGGAAATGGTTAGGAGTGTTCCACAAACCCAAGGTAGGGCAAAGATTTCTAGAGAAAGTGAGGAAGAAAAGCAAGTGAATCATTCGAATGGCTCTAGCTTAAGGGTTTGCTTTATTTGAGAAAGTCTAGCTGGCACTTTGTGATTGGTTGTGACTAGGTTTTGATTTCTTAACCTTGAGGCATTTACAGGCTGCTAAGGCATTAGGGCCACCTCAGTCTAATGAGTTCCTTATTTAATGAATTTAACACCTTTAGAAAGGAAGAACATTCTGACACACAGCCCAAAATGGCTAAACTTTGAAAACATTATGCTAAGTGAAACCAGCCAGACACAGAAGGACAAAGACTGTATGATTCCATTTCCATGAGGCATCTAGAGTAGGCAAATTCGTAGAGATAGAAAGTGGAATAGAGGTTCTCGGGGGTTGGGGCGAAGAGGGAACAGGTAGTTATTGTCTAATGGGTCCAGCGTTCCAGTTTGGGACGATGATGGAAACTGGAAACCGATATTGTCCATGGCTGCCATGACGAATGTACTCAATGCCACTAAATTATATACTTGAAAAGAGTTCAAATGGTAAATTTTGTGTTCTGTATGTTTTGCCACAATAAAAAGAGAGAGATAAATGGTATTTTCCCTCTTATTCTATTTGTAACTGCTGTTGGCATACGAGTCGTGTCGAGCAGAGGCTGGCAGGAAACGTGCCAGAGCATTCCATGAGGGGCTGTGCCATGGTCTGTACTTCCCAAGGGTTCTGTAGTAAGCGGGCATTCTTCTCATGGCTGGCAAATAAAAAATAGGCCCTAAAATTTTGTTTGAAAAACAGGATTTAAAAACTGATGCTCTCTGCGGCTTTGCCTTTGCTATAGGATCAAACCACGGAGTGGCTATTTTTATCCAGAGGCACCACCACAATCAGCTCAACCCAGCCACATTTTGTGTGTGTCCAATGTGTTGGGCTGGTTTTCAGACATCTCCATGATTGGGGAAACCCAGCGGCGCTTGTCTGGAAGATATTGACTCTTATTTTCTAAGGTAAATTTGAGGCACATGTATTGCCATCTCTCTTCTGTCATCCGCCCTTGAAGTGGGCTTGCCACTGAGCTGAACTTCAAGGTTTACCCCAACGACGCTGCCTTGGTCTCCCCTAAATTACTTCCTGTGGTTGGCGGCAGAAAGGCAGGCAGCATTTGGAGGGTGCAACTCGATGTACTCATTCAGCAAATTCTAGGGAAGCAGCTCTTGGGATCCAGGCACAAGAGACAGGGAGCACTGGGTGAGGTTTCTGCTGCTGATGGGCTCACAGTCCATGGGGAGAGACAGAGGAGGAAACAAATGAATACCTGGAGTGTGACAGGGGTTAGTTACAAAGCTGGCCAAGGACAATGAGAACACCACCAGGGGTCGGACAACTCAGGAAATCTTCTTGTGGCCCTACCATCTCAAGTGGAAAAGCCTGGTGGCCCTGCCTGAGCTTCCTCTCCCACCTCCATCTGTCCCTCTGTGTCATATCCCTGGTGTAACTGCCTTCTTAGTAGCTCATGCCACCTTGTGTATTTGCTTGTGATTTACATGGTGACGTGGGTTCTGGCATTGGGGACGCCATGTCTCTCTCGGTCACCACTGCATGTCCAGCATCTAGAAGAGTGCTTAGCTCTGCACAGTGGCACCTACAGAGTTTCTGCCCAGAAGCAACCTACACGGAACGGGAGTCAGGCTAAAGCTCCACTTTTGAGCAAGCCCTTTTATTACTTGCTTGTGATCACAAGTATACTTGGCATGGCTTTAGTAGGGAGGCTGTTAGGGATTCTGGAAAAGTAACTGAAGACACCTCTCTCCTAGCTGCCCCCTTGTGATAACCACTGTCCCATAGCCTGTTAGAACTCCAAGGGGGTGTGTGTGGGGGGGTGCATATTCATTGGTTTTCGACTTCTAATGCAATTCAAACTGAAGCATTCCAGAAAGAAATTACAAAACTTATGCTGCTTTTAAAATGTTTGCATGTAATGAAGGAATGTTTTAATAACAGAAAGCAATGTTTTGCTCTTGGTCACAGAATAATTCAAGTATTTTAAAAAATTTAATAATAATGTGCCTTGAATAATGTGTTCCTACAATGGAGCACAAATTTTAAATTGCATGGTAAATGGCTTCTCTTCATCCTATAGATCACCTCATTTTGAGAAAATGCTTCAAGCCCCAACCTATTCTGATGAGGCCCATGCGAAGCAGTCCCTAGGTCCCAACCCCCCATTTCACCATGCTCAGTATAGGCCCTTCTGGACACATAAATACTGATCACCAAGTGGCTTATAATTAGATACTAAATGAATACACAAATGAAGGAATGACGTCAAGAAAAGACAGTATATGGGTTGGAGTTTACAAAGATAAGCAGCATCCCTGGAGGCTTGGTGGTAGGACGATAAACGGCCTTCTAGGATAAGGGGACAGGCAGGCGAAGGTTTGGAATTGACAAATAGAACCATGTGTTCTGGAAACTGCAAACAAGACAGAGCTACAAACAATGCAGAGGGCACAATGCAATCTCCAATGTAACAGGTAGCAAGAAGCCAAATCCACTGGGCTTTGGGAAGGGCTTGGGGGCGATGGGGAGGCACTGAAGGTCTTTAAGCGAAACAGCAAATATGATTCTGCTTGCCTTTTGGAGTCATCCCACTGAACCCAGTATAGAGCAGAGGCAGCCAACTCTGGCCTGTGGGACAAATCTGGCCATCCACCTGTTTTTGTAAACAATCTTCTGTTGTAACACAGCCATGTTCATTCATTTGTGTATTGTCTAGGGCTGCTTTGCCCTGCAATGGCAGTGTTGACTAATTGCAATAGAGACCACTGAGCTCACAAAGCCAAAAATACGTACCCCCAATCCTCTTACAGAAAAAAGAATTGCTAACCTCCGGTCTAGAGGAAGAGGGAAGATACAGTGAGATCAGAGGCAAGGAGACCAGCTGGGAGCCTGCCAGGAACCAGCAGAGTAAGGATGGAAAGGAGGGAACAGATCAGGAGATACTGAGGGAGTAGAATCATCAAGAGAAAGAAAGGGTGTTCAGATGACTGAACTCTCTCTTGGGTGACCAGCTAGAGGTTGCATCATTCATTGAGAAAGGAAAAGAGATACTGACTTTGGCTTTCAACTTGTTGAGCTTGAGGCTCCTCTGGAACATCTAGGTGGAGTGGTGCTCTAGGCAACAGGAAAACCAAGCCGGGGGCAGCGTGGAGACACAGATCTAGGGGTCTCAGCATACCCGAGGAGGTGGTGAAAGCAGTAGGGGAGAATGTACACCCAGAGAAGAGTCGTGGACTGAGGAGGGAGCTCTGGGAACATCTCAGAGCTCAGTTGGGGGCAGACAGAGGCGTGAAGAACCCAGAGCCTTGGGGAAGGCTACCTTCTACCCAGAAGCTGGTGCTCGGCTTCCTCTAGCCTTGCCCACCAGGACACAGTGGGGTTTGGGGATTGAGGGAGCCCTGCCCCCCAGCTCTAGGAACACCATCATTTCCACACTGAGAGGCCTGTGGGAGTCTAATCATTTTCTATTTATCACCTCACGCGTTGCTCCCAAGCCATGCCGAAGTGATGCCAAATGCCAGGATGAAAAGAGATGGTTCTGTGAGCTGCTTGGAAGCCTGCAGTGATGAACTAGGTTTCTCTCTGTTCATCCAGGCAAAGGAATACCGGTGGCCATTCATTCTCTCAATGTTCACTTAAGGAACTGTCTAGATATTGTCTTCCAGAGCCATTTCAGTCAGGCCTCTCTCCCCAGGATCATTACCTTAGCTCTGGGCTTAGAGGGACCATATATAGAAATACAACATAAGCACATATAGATGTACGAATGTGTGTACGATATACAGCGTGTGTAAATATGTATATACACAAACACGTATGTACTCTGTTTTGGTCCAACTGACAAACTGATACCCAAAAAGGCGAAGAAACTTGCAAGAAGGTCACCAAGTTAATGGCAAAGCCAAAAATAGCCCATGCCTTTTTATTTTTAAGATTTTATTTATTTATTCATGAGAGACACAAACAGAGAGAGACAGAGACACAGGCAGAGGGAGGAGCAGGCTCCCTCTGGAAAGCCCGATGCAGGACTCGATCCCAGGACCCAGGGGTCACACCCTGAGCCGAAGGCAGGTGCTCAACCACTGAGCCACCCAGGTGTCCCTATCCCATGTCTTCTGACTCAGATCCCAGTGTTCCCTTCAGCCTGTTTTCTCCAGTGTTCCACAGGCCTTCACTGCCTGGATGTGGATTTGAAGGGTGTTCCACTCTCCTTCCCACATCTTCCACTCAAGCCCTTCACCCCCAACCCCCAGCCCAGGAAGGTGTCACACAGACACATGCAGGCATAATATTTAGGTTTCAAGGGGGTGGAAAGCTTATTCTCCATGCCTCTGAATTTTCTTGAGTACTTTGGCCTCCTGCCCCGGCCTGACTTTTTCTTCAGAGATGCAATGAGTCCCTCAGTTGGAGGGACAGGCTTGCTGTGTGGCTCCCTATGGGTACCTTCATCAAAAATCTTGAGCCTGGAGGATGCTCCCCTCGAACCCAGTGGTTTGGAGGCAGCGATTGTGGCTTAGTAGGTCTGCTCTGCAGACTCCAACATTCTCACGGCTTAACTATCCCAAAGTCAGGCATGCCTGGCTCTAACACAGAACCCCGTGCCACCACAAGGTTTTACCATATTGAAAGTCATCTCCTGGTATCCGTCATGCTGACTCTTGCATCTGTCTTTCAATTTGTTCCAACTGTAGCTGAAAATTAGAGACGTTGTCCACGTCTCAGAACTTCGGAGAAGCAGGAATTTTCAAAACAAAACCTACAGGGTATCTGTGTAAGGTGTGGAGAAGGGGGAGGTTGTCTCCAATATTTTGTCTTTGTGGTAATTTATGTGAAGCTCACATGCTTTACCCCTCTGAGAAAGAGGAAGTCCAAAGCTGAAAATATTGTATTTGGCTTGGGAACGAGGCCTGTCGCAATCTGACCTCGGCCTGCCTATCGAGCCTCATTCACCATGGCTGGCTGCTCTGCAGCCAAATTCTTTTTTTCCCTCAGACATGATCCAAACCTTTCAGCCACTAGGCCTTTGCTCACTTGGGTCTTCCCACAGCTACACTTCCAGCCTGAGTCTGAGCGTCTGTGAACCAGGTCTGTGGGAGACATGAAGAAGAATGAGGTATCTCAAGGCATGAACCCTCTGGTCCTGTATGCGTTTCCTAGGACCGCCAGAACAAAGTACAGCAGACTGGGTGACTTGGAATTTATCCTCTCACAGTTCTGGAAACCGAAGTTTGAAATCAAGGCATCAGCAGGGTCACGCTTTCTCTAAGAGGTAAATCCTCTCTTGCTTCTTCCTAGCTTCTGGTGGTGGCTGGCAATCCTCGGTGTCCTTGAGCTCACAGCGCTATCACTGAATCTCTGCCTCTGTTGTCACATGGCATCTTCCCTTTATGTCTGTGTGTCTCTGCGCTGTCACAGGGCATCCTTATTTTTGTGTCATGCTGTATTACGGGCTCGCCCTAAAGACCTCATCTTAACTTGATTACAACTTCAAAGATCCTATTTCCAAATACGGTCACATTCCTAGGTACCTATGGTGAGTGTCTCTTTTTGGAAGACACAATTTAACCCACCACAGGTCCAATGCATTTTCTGAGACTCAGTCTAATATCTTTGGAGAAAATTCCCTGATGCCCGAACCAGATAGGGCCTTTCCTTTCTCTGGCCTCCCAGGAACCAGTCTCCGTCTTCTGGTGCTCATCTTATGCTGCCTTATAGGTGTGGAGGGAATGTGCTCTGTAATTTGGAGAAAGTGACCAAGAGAAATGGGCTATGCAGGGAGAATAAAACATTAAGTTGAGCCCAAGATACTACTTCAAGCTTACATAGCCTTTCATTGACTGTAGAGTTTTTGCATTTATTCTTTGGCTTGACCCAAAATTCTGCATGGTGACCTGGCCCAAGGAAGCCTCTCACAGAATCCAGGGTTGAATGGAGGCACTGGCCCAAACTCCCCACAGCTGGCCAGGAAATCCCTGGCTGACAGATGCCCCATGGGTCCCTCTGTGGTGTGTGCCTCAGCCTGCCTGCCAACCAGTGAGCATCCCCCTACTGCTTTCTCTGGATATTGCTGAATCCAGAAAGCGGGCTCTTCAAGAGCAGCATGTGGCTTGGCTGACTCAGGCCCACTTCCTTTCCCCACCCTGGTATTCACAGCTCCCTGTAGCAGCCCAACTGGCAAGTCCAGGCTGCTTCTCCACCTACATTCCTTAGCCACCCCACGTGGCCAAGATGAATACCTGTAGTCTTGCCTCCAGTACTGGAGAGAGGCTTGCTATTCCTTAAGAGGCCAACTAGTGACCTGGGTTGAATCCTAGATACCTACAAATGTCCAAATTATAGCATTGTCTAGCCTGGGCTACAGGGCAGGAGGACTTTGTAATATAGAAATCATCAGAATGGGATGCCTCTGTGTTCTGAATCCCAGTTCTGTCCTTTCGGTAAAGCTCTGGCTTCAGACAAGGTCATGTAAGTCTGTGATTCATCTCATGTTGAGATGGGTTTAATGATAATCTCTTTGCAGCATTACTGGAAGGCAGCTTAGTGGCTACGAACATGGGTTCTAAAGTAAGCCAGGCTAAATGCCCATATTCAAAAGCAAACTGTCAACATGAAACACATCACTTACCCTATCAAGTTTTAATCTCTTCCACGGGGGCTGTTACTAGGACAACCGTACTGGTTTCCTATGGCTGCTCTAACAAATGATCACAAACTCACTGGCTTCAAGAACGTGTATCTCTTTGCTTATAGTTCTAGAGGCCAGAAATCTGAAGTCGGTCTCACTGTACCAAAACCAAGGTGTCAGCAGGACTGCACTCCCTCCAGGGCTCCAGGGAAGAACCCATTTACAGTTCCTTTTCAGCCTCAAGAGTCCATTCCATGGGTTGTGGCTACTCTGTCCATCTTCAAAATCAGTGGCATGGCATCTCCAGATCTCCCTCAGCTTTCATCATTACCTCATCTTCAGGCTTCTGTGTCAAATCCCCCTTTGCCTCCCACTCACAAGGACACTTCTGGTTGCACTCGGGGCCCACCAGGATGATCTCCCCTCTGAGATCCTTAATTTAATCACATCTGCAAAGTCTCCTTTGCTGTCTGTATAAGGTAACATTCATAGATTCTAAGGGTGAGAACTTAGATATCTTTAGGAGACATTACTCAGCCTACCCCACAATATTAAAAATATATATTAAGCAAGTGTAATGTGGCACAAGCCTCTCAAAATGGGCCTCTGCTTTCCTGCCTCACGCGAGGGGCAGAGGCATCCAGAGGGTGGAGAGCCACTCAGGGAGATCAGGGCAGCCGCTGTTTACTAACTGGCTTTGAACTACTTTAATATTTTAACACCCAGCCGTAATAGCTAAATATGAGCCCTGCTATTAGTAAGTACCACAGAGAGGATTCATCCTGATTAGTTCTTAGTACAATGCCTGGCATGCAGTAAGTGCTCAATAAATGTTAGCTGTGACTATTGCCACTAATAGTGACATGGTGCCTCCTAGGAGCCTGAACTCTAGTCTGAGTAAACTAATTCCACCAAAAGACAAGAGTGCCCCTCCCAACCTCTCAGCCCCTGCCAAGCTGCCTCTCCGCTGTCCCTTTAGGCAGCACAGACACCCCTTGTGTCCCTGGGCACTTGCTCCTTGGGATGCCAGTTTTCCCCATCTTTCTCAACTTCCTCCACCCTTCTTAGACTTCCTGGACTCTCACTCTCAGCCCCTCTGGATTCAGGACTCAATCTATCTTCTGCAGTTGGCACTCCGATGAGAAAGTTGGGTCAACATACCCATTCATCAGCCCCTAGTTTGCCCAAAGAATAAATTATGCTTCCCACTTCCTCATCTACATATTATGCTCTGTGGCCAAGAATGCACTGGATGCTTCCAACCGCCTGGGAGCTGGCCAGACATCCTGAGCCTGGAGTTTGTGCATTAGAGCCAGCCTCTGACAGTTGCAAGAAATCGGCTGGAAGATCCATTAGCCTGAGCTAATTTGCCAAGCCTGAAAAAAGGCTCCAGGCTATACCCATCCTTACAAGCTGACTGTGAACTTGCCCTAGGAGCCTAAGAGCTAGGCTCTAAGGCAACTGCCCTCTCATGAAGCTGAGTAGATACAGGTCCCCCAGAATCCTCTGTACAAGGAGGAAGGTTCCAGGTTTCCCTTCCCTTGGCGCTAATGGCCAGCTAATCTTTGAAGTTTAGCTCTCCAAATAGATTATATGTGTGTGTGTGTGTGTGTGTGTGTGTATGGAATCTTTATCTATATATCTATATCTATATCTATATCTATATCTATATCTATATCTATATCTATATCTATCTATATCTATATCTATGGAATCTTTAATAATTATTAATATTAATAATAATTCTATATATATGGAATCTTTATCTAATAATCAGAGTGCCAATCTTGAGTTATAACTCTTGCCTGGCTCTGGAAATCCAAACTCAGTGATAATAGCTACTTCTTATTAAGTGCTTGTTCTGTGCGAGAGAAGGTTCTAGGAGCTTCCCTCAGTCCTCCAATTGTAGTAAGATGCAGAAACTGAGGCCCACACAGGCTAAGTAACTTGTCAATGCAGTTGTCAAGTCTTCAGCTCAGGATGTCAAAGTCTAGTTACGTTTTGTTTTTTTCCCCTGCAGTACCATACTGCCTGTGAATAAAAAACAATCTTTGACATCAGAAAGTTCTAGAGGGAACATGCTTGGTAATTAAATAACCATCCCTCCTACCATCTGAACAAGGTGGTGGGAGCAGAGAAAATATAGAACTTCTCTCCTATGCCAGAGGATGAGAGCCAGTAACATCCCCAGAGACCATCTGATTTAACCCCCCCCCATTGTGAACATGGGGAAACCGAGTCACTGAGAGGGACAAGGCCTCCACAGAGCTTCAATCATGAGTAGGGAGAAGAGCTAGGATTGGAGTGGCCTCCTGTGGTCCAAGCCCACACAACCTCTCCTCCCTGCTTCTTCCTACTGCCAGGGCCCTGGGGAAAGGGACGAGCTGGGATTAGGGCTGCCAGGGTTAGCAAAAACCAAAATAGGGTACCCAGTTCAATTTGGATTTCAAATAAACACAAATATGTCTTCGTACATGTAATTTACAAGCAATATTTGGGACACACTTTTACCAAAAAAATTATATATATATAAAACATGTTTAGTTGGGTCTCCTGTGTTTTACTTGGCATCTGTGGTTGGGATGGATCCCTGAGAAGTCAGAGCTTTGGGAAGGGGCAGGTTGAGGGTGAGCAGCACCCACCCATTGACTGATTTCCAGTTGATTATGTGAAATTCAGAGAAGTGGTCTAAGGAGCCAGGGCAGGAGGAAGACAAGGGAGAGGTCTGGGTGATGCACAACCAGAATCCATAGGTTCCAACCAGCTGGAAGATCCATAGTCACAAAAACCCTCCAGAGGGAGGAAGGGACACTGAAAGATTGGCCAATGTAGCAACAGGAGCATGAAGGAGGCAGCCAGAGGGACTTGGGGGAAGGGCTTCCAGAGAAGGGACAGAGCTCAGAAGAAGCAGAGCTCTTCCAAGAAGGGGTGGTCAACAGGTTAGAGTAGTGATGGTGGAGGCATCCCAGTCAGAAAAAAAAAAAAAAATCAGTTCAACAACACCTGAACTTTTTGTACCCTATGCTACCTTTTTCAGTGTCTGGTAGCTCTCTCCCATGGAAAAAAAATAATTCAAGATTTGACTTAAGAATTTCCAGCCACAGGGCACCTGGGTGGCTCAGTGGTTGAGCGTCTGCCTTGGGCTCAGGTGGTGATCCTGAGGTCTGGGATTGAGTCCCGCATTGGACTTCCTGTAGGGAGTCTGTTCTCCCTCTGCCTGTGTCTCTCTGCCTCTCTCTCTGTGTCTCTCATGAATAAATAAATAAAATCTTAAAAAAAAAAAAGAATTTACAGTCACAACACCACCACTTCCCAACTGTGTGACCTGGACATGCTAACAGAGCGCTTCTGAGCTGTTTTCTTTATCAAGTGGGTTCCACAGAGCTGTTGTTCAAAACAGATGAGAAAAAGAGGCCTACAACTTGATCGAGAGTGCTGGTCTGAATGCTAGCTCTTACCGGAGTGAATGCTCACTCAGTATCTGCTGAATGAATCTTGGTTTTGTATTTCCTCGCTCTTCCCTTCTAAAACACGTCAGGATCTTAAAGCAAAACCCATATGTGAATTGAGTCCTCTGCTGCTTTATCACTCCTTGCTCTTCCAGTTTGAGAAGAGGATAATTGAATGATTTGCAGCTCTGAAGGGGCCCCTGGGTCCCTGGTTTCTGTCGTCATTTTAGGGAGTTGCTTTGGTTCTCAGCAGCACCCTGGGCACTATTAAATAATTTGCTGGGGCAGCAGTTTGTAGGAAATGGTCCCTTGGTGCATAAAAGTTTTGAGAAGGAGGTCAAATGAGGATTATTGGTGTTAAAAAGCAATTATGTTTCAAGACAGAGTTGGGGGCTGAGACAATGGGAGGGGTGGGGGGGAGGGCGGGTAGGAAGGAAAGGTGTACAGTGGAGAAGAGATAGGCTATGCTAGCATCTGGCTACTGTCTGCCTGGAGGCTGGTGTATGTGGGGGCTGAAGCAAATGCTTTAAGCTCCTGAACCATTTTCCTGACATGAAAAAGAGGAGCCTCTATTTACAGATGGGTTGAGCTGATAATTACTAAAGAACATTGGCCATTTTACTAATATTTACGTAATGCCTATGGGACGCCTGGTACATTCTGACCTATCACCCTACTTGAATCTCAAATGACCCTAAAGTGGGCAAGAGAGTGATTGCAGTCCATGTTTCATACTGAGATGCCAGGAGATCCATGATTTTCCCATTATCCACAGGCCAGTAAAAGGCATGGCTATTATGGGACTAATTCCTCTTCTCTGTGACCCTGGGATCCAGAAAGCACCTGCTGCAGGGTAGGTCTCGTGGTCTGGGCTGAGAGAGTGACATCAGACAAACAAATATGGTCCCTGTCTTCATGGAGCCAACCGTGTACTAGAGAAGAAAGACATTACATAAACAAGCATGCAACTAAGTATGTAATTACACAGCATGCTAAAGGAGACCATGAAATAAAATCATGAAGTCTCCTGGAGAGTAAAACAGAGGGGACATAACTGAAAGGGAAAGAATGCAGGAGAAGGCCTTTCTGCTGAAGGAAAGTATGAGCTGAGATTTGAAGTATGAGCAGAATTGAGCCAGACCCAGAATGAGGCATTCCAGGCAGAGAGAAGAGCATATTTGAAAGCTCTAAGGCATAAAACTGCAAGGATCTTATTATGGTCCAAATGCTTTCTTTCTTTCTTTGAACATGTCTTTTTTCAATGAGGGAGGAACATGAAATTACTTGCAGAGTTAAATGAGGGTAGCTCAGTGGTCCTTAACCCAGGCTTCTTCTAAGAGTCACTGGGGAAGGTGTGAACAAGTACCAGTACCCACATCACACAACAGAGATCATGATGGCTGGTCTGAAGTGAGCTCTGGACAAAAGAATTTTTAAATAGCTCCCCAGGTGATTCTAATGTACAACTAAGGCCAAGAACCCCTGGGCCTCTTAGAACAGGATGAACTTTCTGGAACAGGATGAGGTGTTTCACTTGCCTCCTAATGGATGGGCATTGAACATTGTTAAGCAGGAATCAGGGCAACATCAGAGGTGCATTTTTAGGTGATCACTTGGATGCTGTATGGAGCTCTGAAGTAGGGAGATGACTGAGCAGACTTTCAATAGGTCAGGTAAGATAGGTGGAGGCTGGGTCTGGGGTGTGAGCAGTGGAGGTGGAGAAGAACAGAAGGAATCAGATATACGGGGAAACAGAATCAGTGGGCAGCATATTTGTAGGGCTCTTCAAGCTGTGATTTCCAAGACTGGTATTTCCCGGATAATCATCTGGATGAATGGAGGTACCATATACTGAGGTCAAGAAAATGGGAACAGAAGCAGGGCTGGCATGGTTTTGAATCCGTTAGGGATGAGACATCCAAGCTGAGCTGCCAGAGAGGCAATTTAATGTACAATTCCAGAGCTCCAAAGAGGTCTGGGCTGGAGATGAAATTTCAGAGTTGTCAGTGGGTAAATGACCTTCAAAGAGACAAGTACCTGAATGAGATTGTGTAGGGATCCAAAAAAAGAATGAGAAGAGGGCAGCGGATCCTGAGTCCTGAGTATCTCCAAAAGTTAAGGGGTAGAAAGATTGAGAGATGCTGACTGAAGGACTAAGAAAAGAGGCAGGGGGAAAATCCTATAAGGATGCAGTGCAACTGCAGACAAAGGACAAAGTGTTTGGGGACAGGGCAACGATGAGAGTAGTCATGGAATGCCGCTGGGCTGGCAAATCGGATGGAAGGCTCACACAGTCCACTGGGCACAGCAGCATGGAGGCTTCCCACGACTTGTAGAGGAGCAGCACTTGTAGAGGAGCACGACTTGTAGAGTTCAGTGATGGGGACAGAAGCCAGCATGCAGTGGTCTAGAGAGTGAATGGGTACCCTGGGACCCAGCGGTGCCACTCGTTGTGTTAGAAGATAAACTGAGTCAAGCTAAAAATATATATTTGAGTGACAATCTGTTTGAGTCAGGCAACACCAAACCTTAAGGGGTGAGGAGCGCTCTACAGACAGGAGCTGGAGAAAGACTTCGACGGAGAAGATACAGAGGCAAAGCCAGGCAATCGTCTGATTGGCTGGAGCTTAAGGGTTTGCCATATTTGGAAAAGTGGAGTTGGCTGATGGTGATTGGTTGTCCTTTGGTTTTGATTTCTTAAACTCGAGTCAATTTACAGGCTCGGCTGTGGTTTTCTTAAGTAGGCTACCAATGCTTTGAAACAGCCTCAGTCTAACTGCCTCCTTATTTAATTAATTCAGCAATTGTCTGTGGAAGACACTTGTGTGTGAAAACAAGGAGTTCCATGGAAGCCTGTTCATTGAAGCAGTGTTTGCATTTGCAAAAACGAAACAAAAACAACTTAAGTACCTATCTAGGGCCAAATGGAAAATTAAAGCAAGGCAAGGAAGGCAGCTATAGGGTTCAGTGGTCGAGGGTAAAGACCCTGGAGCCAGACTGTCCGGTTCACATCTCCCATTTTCTACTTATTTGCAGTGTGATCATAGGCAAGTTACTGAAACTCTTTGTGTTTTAATTTTCTCATCTGGAAAAGAGGACAAATAGTAGACCATCCACCTCGTAGGAGTGTCTGAGGACTAAAGTAAGTTAAAATGTATAAAAATAAGTTCAAACAACTCAAATAAATAAATCAATACCATTTTGTAACTCAAAGGGTCTCAAAATAATTTTCACCACCCCAGTTTACAGAGAAGGAAGAGGTGGCCCAGGGAGGGAAAAGTGGCTCATCTGCCTCAGCCATGAGCCTGACGCCTAGATGTTTCTGGTGCCAAGCTCCTTCACCATGCCTCTCTGCCCCACACTGAAGACTCAGGTTTCATGATTCTTTTTCTTATCTTTTTTTTTTTAATTTTGTAAATTTATTTTTTATTGGTGTTCAATTTGCCAACATATAGAATAACACCCAGTGCTCATCCCGTCAAGTGCTCACCTCAGTGCCTGTCACCCAGTCACCCCCACTCCCCTTCCACCTCCCCTTCCACCACCCCTAGTTTGTTTCCCAGAGTTAGGAGTCTTTCATGTTCTGTCTCCCTTTCTGATATTTCCCACTCATTTTTTTCTCCTTTCCCCTTTATTCCCTTTCACTATTTGTATATTCCCCAAATGAATGAGACCATATAATGTTTGTCCTTCTCCGATTGACTTATTTCACTCATGATTCTTGTTCAATGCCTTGATAAGGCAAAATGCTTGGGAGGCAACACAAATATCACTTTTTAAAAATAGATTTAAAAACACAAGCTCGCATCAAACAACACAAATACATATAAAATGACATTCATAAGTCCTAGAACTCATCGATGAAATAAAGGAGTTAAATTAGAAAAAAAAAAATAATGTCTTGGCCTGGAGATGTGAAGTTGTTGCCTTTTGTGGCTATTTAAGGTTGAGAGCCTTTGCTTTGGTGACCTCTTTGCTTGCTTTTTTTTTTTTGCTAAAATATAAAGTAATCTGCGTTCAGCCTAAATTTAATCCAGCCTTGTTTCCTTCTTCAGCCTCCTTCCATATTCCTGAGGCTTACTCTGCTCCCTGGTTCTCTCTTCAACCCCAGAACCTGGGAGTGTCTGTCCAGGACCCAGAAGCTTCCCACCCATTCTCTCTGTCTCATATGCTGCCTTTCAGCCCACCCTCCACACTTATAGCAGTCACACTGTTCCTTGTCCCTCAGAAGGAAGTCCTCAACATAGTGGGCAAGACTACTCTGTGACTTGGGGGCTCCCACCTCACCTGTGGCTGTGACTCTCTTCACTTCCATCACAATTCCTCCACTGAGCTCCCTCTCACCTCCCTACCCTTGCCCAGACTTCTCTCCCTTTCCCCTCTCTTCCTCTGCATAGCTCCTGCTTATCCGAGAGGATTCTAGTCCTGTCTCCCACCCCCAAGAAGCCCACCTTGGAATGCTTACCAACCCCTTCCCCGCTCTGCCATGGGTTGGCCGCCCTTATGGGTTCCCACAGCAGCATCCTGAGTTTGAGGCTACATTTTGCACTCATCACAACCAGCTACTGGTGGTTGGTTGGTCTCTCTTTCTTTCCCTCTCTCTCTCCACTAACCTAGGAACTCCCCTAAGGCAGAGACCCATTCTCAATCCTGTCAAAGTCCCTAGCAGGCCTGGAAAGTGCTACATGAAGACATGATAGATGTGCAGGATGGAATTCTTCAGGGTCTTGAATTTGCTTTGTAGCTGGGAATAGACACAGAAGAACTCATGGCTTCCTGTTTTTCCAACATTTCTAATTGTACACAGTGAGGCACTGCGCATATACTTGCTAGATGTTTTTGAGGTACTAAGAAACTTGTTTTGTCTGTAACTTAGCGCTCTGATGAAAAAAAAATCTGTGTTTATGTTTCTCAAGTAAGATAATTAGTTAGAAAGGCTTCACATTGTATAATTCCATAGATGCTATGCTGCTCACTAGTTACAAAAATAATTGAGTATGCCTCATAAAAATGACTTAATTTCACAAATGAGTTGTGCTCAAGTAAATATTTACTTCTAAATGCAATTTTGTTGAAAAACCTCTCAGAGCACTTTCATTAAGCTCACATGATGCATAGGCTGTGCAGTTATTAAATCATTATTCAGAGGGATGATAATTTTTAAATAAAGAGAAACATGTTTTCAATGCATCAAACATTTATTTAGGGCTGCTTACGTGCCAAGTCTTGAGGTGACCACAATCCCCTTGATTTCTCCCACTGGACATTTTCTCTCTCTCTCTCTCTCTCTCTGTCACACACACACACACACACACACACACACACACACTTCATTGGCAAGTCCAAAACAGAACACAATCTCTTACTTTCTCTCCATCACACCGCTCCAGCTCTGGCCAATGCCCAGTGGACTTCAACATCTCCTATTTCAGCTCATCATCTTTCTTTCTTTCTTCTTCTTTTTTTTTTCTTCCAAAACAATCGGAAAACATTTATTATACTGAAATGTATACATCTTACTATTAAAAAAAAAGTAGCAAATTTGCTGGTGCCATAATTTAACCTGTCTTTCTTTCTTCTTTTTAAATATTATTCATTTATTCGTGAGAGACACAGAGAGAGAGCCAGAGACATAGGCAGAGGGAGAAGCAGGCTCCCTGTGGGGAGCCTGATGTTGGGGCTCAATCCCAGGATCCTGGGATCACACTCTGAGCCAAAGGCAGACACTCAACCACTGAGCCACCCAGGCGTCCCTCAACTCATCATCTTTCAATCCATTTTCTGCACAGCGGCCAAGCAACCTTTGTGAAATTTAAGCCATATTATCAAACTCGTCTAATGCCTTCCAATGACTCCCCAAATTACTTAGAATAAACTCCAAACTCCTTATGTGGACAACAAAGCCCCACATGACCCAGTCACTGTCCCCTTCTGATACACCACTGTCCCCAAAATCTCTGTGCCTCAACTGAGCTGGGCAGTTCTCTTTTCTCCACCTTGATCACCCAAGTGGGTTCAGTTCTCATCCGAGCAATTTTGCAATCACTGTTCCTTGTCCCTAGAATGCTCTCTCCCCAGACCTTTGCATAGCTGACACTTCATCATTCAGCCCTCAGCCAGAACCACTTCCTCTGAGAGAGCTTTCCTTCTTTCCTTCCTTCTACTACGTAACTCTGTTTTATTTTCTTCATGACACCTCCCTCTCACTGAACTTAGCTTGCTTCTTTGTCTATCTTTGATTGTTTGCCTCCTCTCCCCAGCCCCTCTGAATAAATATCTCCATGTGAATATGGATCCAGTTTGACTTGTTCACAGCAGTATCCCAGGGCTTAGGATGGTTTCTAATCCAGTGTACCTGTTCAGTGACATTTGTCGAATAAAAAAACTAAGACATGACCATTTGTAAGCCATTTTCTTTTCTCCCCCAGCTGTCTTAGGATATTCTGTATTATTATTATTATTATTTTAAAATATTTTATTTATTTATTCATAAGAGACAGAGAGAGAGAGGCAGAGACACAAGCAGAGGAAGAAGAAGGCTCCCTGTGAGGAGCCCGATGCAGGACTCAATCACGGACCCTGGGATCATGACCTGAGCCAAAAGCAGATGCTTAACCACTGAGCCACCCAGGTGCCCCATGGGTAGTCTGCATAATTATTGATAGCCAGTGTATATTCCCGACACTTTTGATAATGATACATAAAAATAGAACGTTTCTGGCAAATAAAAAAGTAAATGAAGATTTTCTGAGCTAAAGAAGGACCTCTGAGTATGGAAAATGTTTCCCCAAGGGTAGGTCCACAAAGATCTCCGTTTTTCTAAGACATTTCCTATAAGTATACAGCGACTATGTGGTGGTCGCATTTTAATAATGCATTAAAAGATCATTTCCATCATTTTTAGTCTTAATTTTCAGAGCATAAGAATTAAT
This sequence comes from Vulpes vulpes, assembly GCF_048418805.1. NCBI lineage: Eukaryota > Metazoa > Chordata > Mammalia > Carnivora > Canidae > Vulpes > Vulpes vulpes. The sequence continues at coordinate 11,028,113 of NC_132791.1, read as the reverse complement.
AATTTGATTTAAACATTATCACTTCCTTGCCTTCTGATGAAGGTCTTAGCATTTCCAATAGGCCAAAGGCAGACATAAAGCAGGGAGAAGAAAGACCTTCCTTCTTAGATTACCAACCACCTGCCACTGGAAGAGGACCTAGAGGAATCGAGTCCGCTCATTATATCCTAAGTATCCACATAGATTGTGATACAAATAAATTAACTTTGAGCTGAGAGAAGAAGAAGAAAAAATACACGACCTCTGCCTGAAAGATCATTCATTGATTTGTAGAATTAAATAGAAAACAGGGCAATCTGAGACAAGCGCTATCATGGGAGTGAAGAGGTTCTAGACCCTTTCCCTCCTCACCCTTTGATTATAATGAGAGTGTCCCAAAGGCTTCTGCTTCCCTTCCAGTTCCTTCTCTGCAAGGAAGTGAGTGCTCTGTCCTCTACTCACGGCCTCCAGAATAGTATGAACTCATTAGCATCCATACAAGGCAGGTCAAGTTTTGGTCAAGCTGAGCTCCGTCGCTTCACTTCTGGACCTCTCTCTCTCTCCACGTGTCTTTCAATCCTCTGAAACCAAAACCCTTGTAGATGCCAATCAAGCCAGCTTGGCCTTTCCTCCATGTTAGGAACATCCTGTTCCCTCCACCTCCATTCGATTCCACTCTCCATTTCTTAGCCTGGCTGATACCTCCTCATTGCTAAAGGTTCACTCGAGACGATTTCTGATCTAGAAGATCTATATGCTCCCCTTCACCTTTACTTTCTACCACAGGTGCCTCCTCTTTATTGCTATCGTTCTTCATGCTTGGATCCACCCTGGGACTTAGCCCACCTGACAGACCAGAGATTTATGACCAAATGCCACTCCAGAGAAGGAGCGAGCACATCGTACTCAGATACAGCATGATGGGGAGAGCTCCTGGAGTTACTGTGTAGACTGCATTTAGCCAGCTTCTTCTGGAGAAGCAGTGATGGCTAAACAGGATGGCCAGAGAAAGATGGAAGAGTGGGCAATGAAAGGATGGCTCAGAAATGGAACTTCTGGCTTTAGTTTGCTCTTTGAATGTTTCTCTGTTAGGAGGCACACTTTCTGTTTAATTAAAAAAAATTTCTTTTTAAATTTTAATTCCAACTAACATACCATCTTATGTTAGTCAGGTGCCTGATATAGTGATTCAGCAATTCTCTACATGACTCTGTTCATTGTGAAAAGTGTTCTCTTCATCTCCTTCATCTATTTCATCCATCCCTCCACCCGCCTCCCCTCAGGTGACCATCAGTTTGTTCTCTATAGCTAAGAGTCTGTTCTTGGTTTGTCTCTCTCTCTCTCTCTTTTTTCCTTTGCTCATTTGTTTTGTTTCTTAAATTCCATATATGAGTGAGGTCACATGGCATTTGTCTTTCCCTGAATGACTTACTTCACTTACCATTATACTCTTCAGATACCTGCCTATTGTTCCAAATGGCAAGACTTCATTCTTATGGCTGAGTAATATCCCATTGTGTGTGTGTGTGTGTGTATAATATATATATGATATATATTATATATATGAAATGATATATATGTATATGATATATATGTATGATATATATCATATATATGATATGTATGATATATATGAAATATATGTATACATGAAACCCTGTTTTATATATATAAAATCCTGTTTTTATACTACTATATCACTCATATATATGATATATATGAATATATATATATATACACACACACATGAAATCCTGTTTTATAGATATATAAAATCTTGTTTTTTTATATCACTTCTTTATCCATTCACCTATCCATGGATGCTTGGGTTGCTTCCATAGTTTGGCTATTGTAGATAAAGCTGCAATAAACATAGGGGTGCATATATCCTTTCAAATTAGTGTTTTTGTATTCTTTGGGTAAATACTCAGTAGTGCAATTATGGATCGTGGGATAGTTCTATTTTTTTTAAAGATTTATTTATTTGAGAGAGAGAGAAAGAGAGAGTGAGCACATGAACAGGGGAAGGGGGCAGAGAGAAAGGGAGAGAAAGAATCCTCAAGCAGACTCCCAGCTGAGCACAGAACCCGATGCCCGACTGGATCTCAGGACCCTGAGATCATAACCTAAGCCGAAATCAAGAGCTGGCTGGCCACTTAACTGACTGAGCCACCCAGATGTCCCAGATAGTCCTATTTTTAATCTTTTGAGGAACCTCCATCCTGTTTGCACAGTGGCTGCATCAGCTTGCATTCCCACCAACAGGATATAAGGGTTCCTCTTTCTCCATCCTCGCCAACATTTGTTGTTTCCTATGAGCCAGGACACTGTTCTTAATGCAGCAGACCTCACAGAAGAAAAGAAACAGAAACCATCTATGTGTCTCTTTTCTCTCACCCAATCTCCTTTTGAAGCAGTGGTAAAAGAAACTCTTCTGCAGGTGGCTAGGGTGCTTTGACTATGTCCTCCAGGTTATACTTGCTTTCCACTGCTGAAACCAAACTGGTATTAGCGCCCTGCCTCCAACAGCTGCACCAATTAGATAACTTGCCATGGGCAAGTTATTGAACATTTCTGCCCTCTCTGAAGGCAGGTCTGTTTTTTTACACAGCTCTACACATGCCACCTGCCTCCCCACACATTCTACATATGTGTATACATGTACTTTCAGGTTTTATAATAAATCATTCATTCATTTATTCCCTCAATATGCATTTACTGAGACATACTGAGTTACTGAGGATACAAAGCTGAGTAAGTCATAGAGTAATATTAACTATGCAGCTTTTCCATTTTGAAGAATCTTGGAGGTTTTTCATTATTGTTTGGTTTTGTTTTGTTTCCATCACCTCGAATGGCTAATGGACTTGAGCTCCTAACTGTCTACAGTTCTTAATTTCTTAACTAGGGGTGTTCTTTGGGGCATTTCATAATGAGGTCCCTCACTTATTCCCAGAGATGATTTAGTTTTATTTTTTCCAAATTGCTTTGTCAGGGCGATAACGAATCTTCCATCCTTCATGTAAATATCAGACTCTGGAAAAGCTTTCTCTGCCCTTGCCCTTCTCAGTATTAATTATTAGCAATTTCCTCTTCAGTGCCCCCATAAGCATGCTGACATTGCATTTCTCTCACTTGATTGAGATGCATTCGGTTCCATGACAGCTGTGAAATTTAATTTCCCTCTGAGCTCCAGCACATTGCCCAGGGCCTGGTATGCAGTGGATGCTCAGCTAGTGTGGTCCTGAATAAATCTAACCAGGCACAGATATATCTGCTCTGCTCTATTGAAGTCATTGTCTCATTCAAAAGAGCACTTCTGTTAGTCTGGAGGACAGACGTGTCATGCCAGCCTGTTAATCACCCCAAATAGTGGAATGGCTCTGCCTTGCTGTAATGGCCTTGTGGAGATGTATGACCTAGCAGCTCTTGATGTGTTGAGCTCCACTCTTAGTCACCATGGGAAGGACCCAAAATGAGCCCCAGATCTGAGTGAATGGGAGGACGTTAATGAGTGGCCTGGATGAATTAGACAGGCCTGGTTTGCTTCATATTGTGCCTCATCCAGTTTCCATGCATCTTAGAAAAATAAGGACAAATATTTAGGCAATGTTGCAAGCCAAATAAAACAAAAATGTTTTGTGATGTATGTGTGGGTCACTGAAGGAGCGTATAGAATGCATACCAAATGCCCGCCTAGGGAATTGTTGAAGGGAGAAGCTAGATGTCTTGGAGGATTTGGCAGGAAGGCTGCTGAGAACTGTGTGCAGCCCATCAGAGCATCACAGTTCCGTGTCTGGGCTTATATAACAGTGGAAATGAGGCCCTGGGCTTCCTCGCAGAAGAGAACAGCAAGGCTGACAGGCATGAGTATGGATCACTTTGGCACTACTTATTGTTCCTGCCACTACTTACTGCTTCTAATAAAATCCACAGCCTGGCAGTTTGTTCGCTACCTCACAAAGGGAGGTCTCACCAGAGAAGAGCAGTACGTGGCCAATCTAATAATATTTCATTATCTTTAACATGGTAAATGTTAGGGACCTGAAATGCATCAGAGAAGAAACAGCTTAATTAGACACATATTTCTCCATCAATTCATTGTTTATTCAATGTGGGTCACTCACAGACAGGGGGAGGGGAGTCTAAAAGGCAACCAAACAAAGAAGATCCTCATTCTCCTCCTCCTCACCCATTCTGTTGTGCTTTAATGGAAGTCGTAAGTGAAACAGATGGGAAGCTAGAAGTATATCTTCTTGTCTACAAGGACGTACTCTGAGGTGTGTTCTGTGGTGTCTTTGAGCACTAAGCATGTGACAATTTATTCTCTCTCCTAACCACTATTCTTCCAAGGTATTTTTAACTGTGAAATATGACGTATGTACACAGAGGAGCTTAAACCTATAGACATTGAGTTTACAAAATGTTGTTGAAAACCCATTTACCACCACCCACGTGTGGAGATGGTCACCAGCACCCTAGAAGATGCCCTTCCTAATCCTGATGCCCAACTCCTCCCATCTGCCATGGTCCCCAGCCTCCTAATCCTCAGGGTAATAATTTTGTTTATCTTCACTGTTTAACCATTTTTCTATCCCTCCTGAAACAATATACTCTTCATCTGCGTTAAAACTTCATATAAACAGACTTCTTATTGTGTGTATTTTGAGTACGATTTCTTTTATCCTACATTGTTTTTCAGATTCATCCATGGTGTTGTATGTATCTGTAGATTCTTTTTTATTGCTATATAATACCCATCATGTAACTACTCTGTGACATTTTGATCCATTCTACTGGTTGACGACTATTTACATTGCTTCCAATTTTTGGCTGTTTGGATCAATGCTAATATAAATATCTGTGTTGGAATTTCCTAGTACATATGTGTACACATTTATGATATCTGCTTAGGGTAGAGATTTCTGGAGAAATGATTATTCGTATCTTCAACTTTGATAGATATGGGAAAATGTTTTAATACAACAAATATCATAGTATCTTTACTAATAAAAAGCATTTGATTTTAATGTGGGTAAATACACTAAGAAGTTCTAATGGACAGATGATTCAAGCTAATTTTGGGGATTTATCACACACACACACACACACACACACAAACACGAACACAAAGACATCAGAATGTCACTATGCCTATTTTACCAAGAAAACAGTGGATTTCCTTTACTGTGAATATTTTCTTAGCCCCTTATTCCAGGGGTTCAAACTGGGAATGGGAAATCATAAAATGGTAGATGTACACATATTTCTTACTTAACTGAGAACATATATTTTTTTAGAATTAGGATGGTTTTCTGTCATACAATAGAAGATAACATTGGCCTTCTAGTACTTGCTCTATCCAAGGTTCTAGAAGAATAAATGAAGATATTAAAAAACTTAATAGGTAGAAAATGTTTGGGAAAAGTGAGATAAGGACATGTGTTCTGAAGGAGAGGTAACAGAAACATGATCTCAGCACCCTGGTTTCAGAAAGGCCCTGGTGGGGAACAGCAGATAGATCTCATAGCAAGATTTTAAAAGAAATAGATGCATTTATTTAACAAACATTGTATTGTGCTAATTACAGGCCAGACACACTCCTAGACCCATGAGTGGACTCTCAGGAGGGAATATGTTAGATGAATTTTCCAACAGGATGCAAAGCCTCATCATAGGGAGGCCTCTTGTCTCTGGAGGTATGGGGCCTCAGAGAATGTTCTATGAGCTGTGTGGGGTGATTGATATACAGGGCATGAGAGCTGTTCTGCCCTAACTTTGTGGCCATGGGCAAGTTATTGAACATTTCTGGACCTTAGTTTTATGATCTGTAAAAAGGGAAAGGAGAGTTAATAATAATACCTTCCTTATCAGAGCTGTGGGTATGGGAGTGGCTGCATGTTTTGCATGATGCTTGGCACATAATACATACTCAGGATATCAGCTGTTTTGTTTGCTATTGTGGTTATGCCAGATGACCTCGAAGGTAACTTCAGATGCTTATATTCTATATTTCCACACAAGTAGTAAGCAGAGCATAGACTGATGATTGATTGATTGATTTGACAAAGACCATCATCTACATTTTGGCTGCTGTATTTGTGAAGTGCATGAACTTTGGCAAGTTATAGTTTGTAACTTGTCTCTCATTTGTAAAAGAACAGTAATCATAGTCACCAAGTGGTAGCCAGAGTGATCAATGGGTATGTAGTGTAAAAAGTATAGCATGTGCCTGGGGATCCAGTTGACCCCGGTGATCTCCTTGTTTCTAGGCAAGCTACTTATTTCCCCCAGAATTCTATTTGTTTTTGGTAAAATAAGGAGAACAATACCTGCCACAGTTTAATACAGGTAAAGACCCTGGGATGGGCATAATCTGTAGTGAGGCCTGAGCCCTATCTTCCCTCTCTGGGTTTCTGTTCACTTTTCTATAAAATGGAGAAAATGATGCCAGTCTTTTCTAACTCACAGGATTCTTGTATCAAATAAGATAATGGAAGTGAAATCACTTTTTAAAGTAAGAGGAGCATGACAATAATAATTTAAATTAGCAAGAACCTTAAGCAGAGGACCAGGATTAATACTGCCTAGCTTTATTTGAAAAAAAAAGCGAATATGAAAAAAAAAGCTTTTAACATTCAAGATCCTTCCAAGTATCGTATTCATTTATTTATTCGATGACTCAATGAACATATGCTAATCAGAGTATTTTCCTAGTAGAATCGTCTTTTAAAGTTATTCTGATCTAGTTCAAAAGATAATCTCATAGCAATAATCAGAGAAAGAGGGATACAAAAGTAAATAAAGGAAGAAATTGTGATTAAGGGAATAATAAGAGCATATAAAAAATAAAATGAAGTCAGAGGCAAGATTAATCCATGAAAACTAAGATATAAATCTATACTCTGATAAAGATAGGCTACATGTTTTACTCATAGGGGACAATGCAAAGAGAAAAGCAATCGGTTATTGAATGTTTTTCAAAGAGTCACCCATTGACTTTGCATCAGAATAACCAGGGATGCTTTATTTCCTTTTTCTGTCACTTGACCACCTGAAATTCCACACATGTTCACGTTGCTGTGAATATTTGACAGAAGCCCTAATGCCTTAATGCAGAGTTATCAAATCACCATGTTGTACTCCTGAAACTACTGTTAACATTGTGTGTCAACTATAATTCAATACTTTTTTTATTTAAAAAAAAAAAGCCCTAATGCCTATGTAAAGCTGCTCTGTTATTTGGAATTCAGGATACAAGGAATAATACCCATGGCACCCTTGGTAAAACCTTTGGAAAATAATTTGGCAAAAGTGGTAAAAAATGTTAACAATCAATATTTGAAATTCTTAATCTTTTTCCTAAAAAGTGATTCAATGAAAAGAAAAATAAAGACTAAGAAATAAAGAGGATAATTGCAACTCTATGACTGGCTAAATTGAAAACAACCTGGATGCACAAAAATAGAGAAATTCCTAGTTAAAACATAGAATACCTTTTCCATTGATTACTCTGGAGACAAAAAACAATAATCATGACTTTACCAAATTGGCTCAGTTTCCTCACTGAAACTTGGAGAGTGGAATTTAAAATGACTGCATTGATGTAAAATATATAAAGTGAAGACTAGAAAATAAAACTCAAAATAGTATGATATTTTATTATGGATGTATCATAAATGATTTGGTTTCGCATTTTTTAAATTGTCTTTTATTTTGCTTGGGTTTTGGCTGTGTGTGTGCTTTTCATTCAAGCCTAGGCCAATTTATTATCTCCATTAATGTGCATTATTAGAAAATGAAGAATCAAGCTTTAATTATTTCTACTCTTCCATTTCTGGGCAAGGTTAGGGTGGAAATAAGCAGTGAGGCGAATAGGCAAAGCTTATAACATCACTGAGAGAATCAAGAAAGACCATGGAAATATAAATTCTATGCATAACCCTCAACATCTCTTGGGTTTTTGGGGTGTGTGTGTGTATATGTGCGTGTGTGTGTGTGTTTAAGCATGCTTTTCTTGGCAGCTGCATTTATCAGCATATGTGAAAATATTATCCAGGGTGCATTCTGTATTTTCAGATATGTGACATGATAACATCCCTTAAAGAAAGAGATTTGGTGGTGAACATCCATCAGTTTTCACTCATGGGACTCCCTGAGGCAAGACCTTCTGTCCCATGTCAACATCCCCCCCATTCTCCCCAGCGAAACTGGGAGATATAAGGAGAGATAGCATCTCAGCATCTTGTCATCATTGCCTTCCTCACCCCCGATCCACCAAACCTCCTTCCTCTTGTGCAGGCCAAAATGACAGGAGGAAAAATGTTGCAGCTATTGCCTTTTTTTTTTTTTAAAGAAATAATGTCAAAGATAAACAATGTTTACAGATTTAACCCAAATGTTAGTCATAAAATGATCTTCCAATGCTTGGATGTGTAATAAGGCATCTAGCGCCAAGTTAATACTGTCAACAAAAAACCCATCCAACTTTCTAAACTGTCTTCATCTGAACTTGGGGCAGCTCTCAAGATACTATGAGGGATAATCCCATAAAACAAGTCAAAGGGTGTATTTGCCTAGGTTTTGTACCATTAGATCCTAATTTTTCTCCCATTACAAGAGAGCATAGAGTTCTTTGAGGAATGATGTGGGGGGCAGGAAGGGAGGGGAGTCCCTTGTTCAGCTGTCCTTTCCAGAAAGAATAAAGCACTAGATCACTCTTTTCAGGACCAACCCTCTGCTTTTTAAAAGGCATGTGAAACTCTCTTTCTTTAGCCACTACAACATTGCACTTGATAGTCATGTTCCCCTCAATGATGGTGCAAAGAAAAGATACATAAACTGTGTTGTGAGCCATAGTCACAAGAACCCTGGGTCTTATACTTCTGAATTTGGGGTAGACAGTGGGGTTTTTAGAAACTGAAAAGTTTTCTCAATATTCTTGGGGGCGGTAGCCCAAGCCGAAGTGACAACCCTTTCCCTAATTAACTTAACGCTTCTAACTTTCTTCTCCCCAAAGAAAATTGAATTGGCTCAATTTGCTGTCATTCAGCTTGGAACATCTCTATTGGTAAAAGTTTCCGCCAAGACATCTCTGAAGTAGCTGGCTTCCTCCAGCTGATCTGTCCAGTCAGCGGTGCCCAGGAGCAGAGTTGGTTTTTCTCCAAGCACCCTGGGACAGTCATAGTGATTTATGTAAAAAAAAAAAAAAATTTTCCGTTTAATACTCTTTCATCCAAAGCATTTTGTGCATGTGGAATTTTGGGCTCTATAAACTCCTTAAATCCTCTTTATTATAGGGAGATGGTTCTATAGGTCCAAAAGGGTGCTTGGAGGATGAGTTATATTGCACACCAATTCCAACCACACATGGGAGGCCTTCCTCTCCCCTTTGTTGCAGAGCTTGTAATACAAGAAGAGGACAAGGCTTGTTTTCCACTGGAATAGTGTGGGACAACTATAAAAGCTTCTTAAAGTAATTATAATAATTATGCTGACTCCTTTTTTTTTTTCTCAGCGCCCACTAGAATAAAACAATTTAGCTATGACAGTGCTGATATTTAAATGGGTTCCTCTACTTATTGTTGGTACTAAACTTAGGGATAGAGAGAATCTGAAAAGCCCTAAAGGTCTTCCTGGCCTTCCCGAAATGTTTTTCACTGGTAGGTGGAAATGCACACTACTTTGCCTTTATTTCCTTACAGCACTTAGCACCCTCTTCAAAATGCAAATATTAGCCAAAGATATCCATACAAGATGGTCAGTTGACAAAAGGATATAACTTCTCTTTTCCTACATCCTTACTGAAATTATCACAAGGTCATTTTTTAAAAACTAGGAAAAGGCTGTCTTTGTGCATCCTGGGGAACAATCCCTCTATTATAGGGACCTCTGCTAAACGGAACCAAAAAGTTAAGAGGAAGTTGAGGAGGCAGTTGTCAGTCCCATGTCTGAGAAAGTAAAGAAGCGGAAGAGATCCATGGCAGCCCCTGAAATTTCCAAGTGGAAAAAGGCAAGAAGAACACACAGGATAAACAGGAAGCTCTGCATTCAGACACTTTTACAGTAATTATCATGGTTCTGACACAGAAACTTTGCCAGAAAGTTAGCAAAGGAACTGAGTTTTCCTCTACTCACCAGGCTCTGGTACTGGGCTACGGCACACTTTGTACCTGGACCAGAAATAAGATCGGATGCGAAACCAGATGCGGGAAGGTGACCCTTGGAACAATGATTTAAGCAAACATAGAGAACAGGCAAACAGGCTTATAGCTTCAGCTCTCCTCCTTCTCCCCTCCGACTACACTTTATCAGTCGACTGGAAATAAATATGGATATCCTCTTACCCTCCAGCCGATGATGCAGGGGACCAGGTGAACAGAGAAGGGAAGCTTATTTGCACGCCTGGTAATTTTTAATTGGAGGGATGGGGCGGGCAGGGGAGTTGGAGGAGAAGGAGAAAGCTAATTTTGCAAAAATGGTCTCAACCCTGGCAGAAGGCATAAATCAGCATAAAAGAAAGAAAGCTGCACAGAGACAGAAGGGAAGAGAAACTGCCAAGAGTGAATGACGCATGTTGCCTTCCCAACTCCACGTTCAGGTTGGTAGCTAGAAACCAGAGTGCAGAAGTTTTTACACCACAGAAATAGGCAAATTCAACAAATCGGGGCTTCCCCTCCTACCCTTTGGAGAGCCTGCTGTTAAATATTTACCATGACTGGATTAAAAGCAAGCATTTAAGGGGAGGTCAGGCCTAAAACTTAGTAAGCACCTTTGACACCCATGCAACCTTATGATATAGTTATTACCCAACTTTGCAGGATAAGTAGCTGGGAGTCAGAAGAAGTTAAATTATTTGCACAAGGTCCCACCCAGCTAGAAAGCGGCCGAACTTGGACTCAAACCCAGCTTTGTCTAGCTGACTCCAAAGCCCATGGTCTTTCCACCGTGTTATGCGGTTTTGCTAAAATCCAAAGTCCATGATTCTAGATGGCTCACTGACAGCACTTGCTTATCACATTAATTCTCCTTAGCATTTTTATTTCCCCCAGTGACATTCAGGCATCTGAGAGGCCACTGCAGCACTTCCAGCACATTCATCAGCCTTGCTCCCATGGCTCCAAAGTCAGCCTCCCCATTAAGATCCGTCTTCAAAGAAACTGTCCCAGAGTCCAGCAAATTGGAGTTCAGTAACCACTCTGCATTTTCTGACATTGGGAAGATATATTACTACACTCGGGTGACTGTGATGTTTAGAACAGCTTTGGAAGAGTATTGTATCAATTATATTATCCCTTTGGGAGCCCTATTAACATTAAAATGTCTTATGAGACTAGCTAAAGACTTGAACAAAGAAAACCTCTCCTACAAAGGCTTCTTCATATTTTATAGTTGTTAAGGACTGAAAAAAAAAATCCACCTTGCCTCTCCCTTTGCATATGACACTAGGATAAATGGCTCTTCTTGGACTATTTTAATCAAATTATCTCAGAAAATGAGGGGTTATCTCAGATTACCTCAGACCAAAAGCAATGCTGTGTAGGAAGTGATGTGAGGCAGTATGGGTAGGAATTACCCATACCTGGGTTTGAATTCTGGCTCTCCTACTTACAATATCAACAAAGCAATAAGAAATGTAGTTATAATTTACTGAGCAACTATCATGGGCCAGGGGCCTTATATTAAAATAGTCTATTTTTTTTTGAATTCCCACATCAACAGAGCAACGTAGCTATTCTTCTTCCTTTAAACATGGGGAAATGAAGACAACAAGAGGCTCATAAATGAAGGCATCTCAGACAGGTAGTGTGGCGGGCAGCTTCACATCCTTGTGTGATCTCCTCCTCTTTGGCGTGGGCTAGATCTAGTCACTTGCTACTAGTGGATAGAACACAGCAAGTGAGACGGGCTGCCAAGATTAGACTAGAAAAGACTGACTGCCACCTTGCTTATACTCTCTCTTTTGCTTGCTCATTTTGCGGGAGCCAGCTGCCTTTGTTGTCAGCCACCCTCTGGAGAAACCCATGTGGTGAGGAATAGAGGGCAGCCACTTGCCAACATCCCATAAGGAACTAAGTCCTGCCAACATCTTCTGATTGAACTTGGTCATGGATCTCACCTCAGCTGAACCCTGTGATGACTGGCCCTGGCCGACACCTCGATTGCAGTCTTATAGGACACTCCAAGCCAGGAGATCCAGCTTAGCCCTGCCAGGATTCCTGAGCCACAGAAACTGTGAGCTAATAAGTGTGTGTTATTTGAAGCTGCTAAGTTAGCGAGTAATTTGTTATGCAGCAATAGATAATTAATACAGGTGGTAAGATACCAAGATGAGGTCTGAAGCCAACTTTCCAACTTCAAAGCACAAGCTCCTTTCCCTGAGCTAAATGGTCCCTTTAAAAGCCGTGTGGACTTTGGGAAAATTACTAAAAGTCTCTGAAACTCATCATCTACATGAATAAAATAGGAATGATGCCTATACCACAGTGTTTGGGGGCAGCTTAAACGAGATAACATATGTAATGTCTTTGGCTTCATTGTCAGTTGAAATATAAAAGCAGAGAAAACAGTGAAAGGTTATCAGAAGACAATGTCTTAACAATGCCAGGCAGTAAATGATGGGGAGCCTGAGAAATAGTTCGAGGGCAGACTGCAGGCAGCAAGACCAGAAGTGCAGGCAGCGCGCAGTAGTCATGTGACTTAAGTCCAGCCAATTTACATCCTGGGCCCAGTTTCCCAGGGACATGGTGATAACGATGTACACCTTACGGGAGACTCCTGGGGATTAAATGAGATCATGTTTGTGGACTCACCCAGACAGGACCTGGCATATAATGGATAGCTAGATGGATACTAGCCAGTTTTACATAATTTTCCTAATTAGCATGATTTTTACGAATCATGATGGTGTTTCAGGGACCTGTGTGCAGCTGAGTACAACTTCTGGATCAAGGCCTTTTCAGAAATCCTCATTATTCTGTACTCCCTCTCTACTCCTTACAAACATCAGCTAAGTCTCAACATCCATACGTTGGTTCTCCACCTCGACTTCTTTTCCCGGATCTATTTATCAGATCTTGCAGCAGAGCTATAACCAACAGTTACACCCTACAACAGAGAAAGGCTCCATCTATGTTAACCTGTACAGGGATTCATCTGAGGAATTGGTCTTCAGGTATGTGGCTCCCTGATGACATGGGTGCCACTACTGACGTCCCCACAGAAAATAGACATGACACACAGTAGGCACTCACAATGACCTACTTGATATCTTTGAGAGTAGGAGAAGAAACTATACAGAGCCTGCTTCTTTTTTAAAAAAAAATTATTAATTTATTCATGAGAGGCACTGAGAGAGGCAGAGACATAGGCAGAGGGAGAAGCAGCCTCCCTACAGGGAGCCTGATGTGGGACTCAATCCCTCCAGGACCCCTGGGATCACACCCTGAGCCAAAGGCAGATGCTCAACCACTGAGCTACTCAGATGCGCCCAGATCCTGTTTCTTTTCATGTCCCTAGGGTCTGGCAAAGGGCCTTGCTTGGAGTAGGTACTCAAACATTTCCCAAATTAATGAAAGAACTGAAAAACCATGCTGGCTTTTTTTGCTCTTCCTAGACAATCATTGTTTGATTTTCTAGAAGGCAGTGTGTCCATCAAAAATTTTAGTTCATACGATTTGTTACTGTACTGGATATATGCAACACTTACGCTTTTGTGTTTTCTTTTTCCCTATTGTCTTCTCTTATATCCTGGCAAATCCGGCTGAAAAATACAAGGGTTTGCCTCCCATACACAGATTCAGGATCTACTCAGTTTCCTATGAAAATGAAATGAAAGAAAACAAAAGAAGTGAACATCAGTGATGGCCATTATATATATTTTGCTTAGTGTGAGTTTACTCAGGTGCTGAAGCCACATAGGACTGCTGTTAGCCAGGATTCATTTCTATGGCCACACAAGACTCTCTCACTGGAGGCACTTGGGCCCAGTCACCTTGTTTTTAAACCTCAAAGATAATGTGGACATATTTAAGGATGTAGAAGGTCATATAGTTAATCCTCCACTGAACAGCCCTATAAGTTTATATAAATCACCACAGCCCACTAGCGTCAAGGAAGTCGATGAGGATAATCATTGGCATTGCATTTTGTACGCTACCCATTGATTTATTTCCCCTAGACCAAATCAAAACTACCAAATACGCAGACCCAAAGAATTTGCACAGACGATCTAGGGATGGTTATTTTATAAAGGTCACAACTTCACTTATCCCCCTGTTTTTTAATGCATTTGTTCCATGGGATTGGGATGCTGAGGAGTTAAGGAAAGAAGAGAAAAGATTTATATAGCTAGAAAAATCAGCAAGATGTGAACCACATTTTAGAATTAGAACCAGCAGTTGTATTAAAAGGGGGAAAAAACCATCCCTGGACTTAGAATTTAACACGTGTGTGGGTGTGTGTGTGTGTGCGCGTGTGTGTACATGGACATGCTTATCCTTGGCCTCCTTTAACTGGCGGAGTAAATTCAAATCACTTCATTCCTGAGAGCCTCAGTATCCTTATCTGTAAAATGGACAAAATCATTCCGACTTCCCTCTGGCCCTGTGGTGGCGTTTCAGGGAAACATTTAAAAGAAACACCAAAGTGCCAGGCATTAGCTCTGGGCAATAGCAGGCGCGCAGTAAAAGTTTGTTAAATCTCAATATGAATTGGAATGGCTAGCCACAAATGAAGCATAATTAGAAAATAAAACTTTGAATGGTTAGTGGTGAAAATAAAAATGTTTTTTTTCCTCCCTATTCTATTTTCTATTTAACACTGGGCATACTGTCACAATTAAGGGCCCGGACTTTGTGACAGTTACTGCCACAGAAACAGCCGGATTTATTAATACCAATAATAATAATAAACAATAGTTATTGCATTCACCACGTTCACATCGTTTAAATTAAAATCCAAATCTCTAGGTTTTGCTAAGAAAAACATGAAAAATGTCTACCTCTGCAGGAACAAGTTTCACTTTTCAGAAAACTTGAATGTCCTCCATGGTTGGACCACCGAGCCTCAGCACTCCCCGACAGATGATGGGTTCACAGTCCTTTTCTCAGGTCTTTCGGACTCCTGATTTTTACCCGCAGAGGGAAGTTAACCCCACTTTCTAGAAGACAGGGGAGCTGCAGGTGGCTAGATGACTGTGTCTGCTGGGCCCTGGCTCATTCAGAGTTCAAGTTTCTCTTGGGACTTACTCTAACTCTCACAGCCCTGGCACCATCACGGTGCCACATGAGTCTAAGGATTCTATTCTCTCCTCACACGCTTACCTTGAAGTGCTGGTTTTTGCAACCTCTCCTGTGCTTGCATATTCCCGATCACCAGCCCAGTTTTGTCACCTCTCCGACACGTCCTGTGCAAGGACAAGTTGGATGCATGTGCCACCATGTCCCATCATGTACTAAACCAATGCAGCTTATCATTCTCTCTTCACTAAACCTGGTTCCCTCTCTCCAAGAATAGCACCATCATCTGCCCAGGAACCATGAGCCAGAGACCTGGGAGGATACCTAAGCTCCCCTTTCAGCCTCCCCATCTCCCAAATCCAGAGTTTCCTGATCATGTCAATCTTCATCAATCAGACCCACCCTCTCCCTGCCTACCATCACTGTTCTGCTTCAGGCTCACAGCATCTTTTACCTGCCCTATTGCATGTTGTCCCCACATGACAACTATAGCGACATGTCTGACCATGGCACTCCGCTGCCTACCGTATCTCTATACTCCTTCCAAGGTTGGAGGCGATATAACTTGGCATCTTAGACCCTCTATGTATTCCTACTGGGTTCCCCGGCCTTGGCTTCCACCACCTTCTTCACAATAATGTTCAAGCAATACTAATCTCCTTAGAGTAGCTTCCACTGTGATTCCTGCTATTTCACAATGCTGTGCCATTTTGCCTGACATTCCTTTACACAGAATATATTTTCCTCTTCCAAAATTTTTTTGACTCTTCCAACTTGTTTGCTTTTTTTTTTTTTTTTTTTGGAACCCTTCAGTGAACTCCCAGGCTCCTTCAAGATCACACAAGCACCTCCATTCTGGAATGAGTTAGCAATAATGAATTTTTTTTTTAAGACTAGTCTGAGATCCTTTTTATTTTTTTATTTTTTTTATAATAAATTTATTTTTTATTGGTGTTCAGTTTACCAGCATACAGAATAACACCCAGTGCTCATCCCGTCAAGTGCCCCTGAGATCCTTTTTAGAGCAGAGGACTAAGCAGCACAATGTGATCTTCAAGGATCTGAATCTAGAACCTTGGGGTTGGAATCCTATCTCCACGAGTTACTAGCCAGTGACAAACTACCTGGACTCTTTGAGCCCCAGCTTCTTTATCTTTTAAGAGGCGCTAATAACACTGAACTGAATGAATGATTATAGAATTCAAAAAGCTGAGTTTTAAAGGATGAGAAGGACCTGGCCATGCAAAGACTAGGAGAACACACACTTCGGGGAGAGAGAACAGTAGATACAAAGGTCTGACTGATGAAACACTGGGCACTGAATAATTTACAGCCAATGACCCTGTCCTTCCTCTAGCATGCACTCAGTCTAGGATTATAGATTCTAAGAGAAAACAGTCAAAATCTTAGAAGTAACACATGGTGCTTTGTACAATCTGATTAGCTGTAATTTGCTTCATTTCTTCTGTCCCATTGAGATTCTTCCCATATTCTACTATCACACTTAACCTTGGGTGAAACTCTAAAGCCCTTAGAAGTGGTGAAAGGGCCACACTGGCAGGGTTCCAAGGGATGAACCTAGATGCTGAGTGCAGCCCTCTGGCTCAGTGAGGGCACCATCCAAAATGGCATGCCTCTGAATGAACACTGCAAATACATACATTCAGGGAATGCAGACTTCTTGTCAAACGTTGACAGCAGGTTTATTTCAGCATGAGATGCATTTGCCAAATGAGCAGAGACTCAAAGATCACACTGGTTTTAAAGATGATTTTTGCTTTGTAGCAGAAAAATCAAATGATTTATGAGTTTGTCAGGGAACGGATGTTGCCTTTCGAAAAAAAAAAAAAAAACTTCCCTGTTCCAAAGTGTCATGAATTGCAAATGAACCAACGGACGATGTGTATGTGTATGTGTGTACGTGTGTACGCACACATGTATCTTAGAGCTCGTCCTCTCTCTTCTTTGCCTCCGTGGTTTGGAAGCCAGCTCTACCGTGTGCCTTCACTGATGCTGCAAGCAAATTGTAATTATAATGCCGAACAGTCATTTCCAAGACAAACCAAATCTGTGTTCCATTAAAGTCATGGAATAGTTAAACATTATTTTTTTCCCCCAGCCATAATAAAAAACAGGCTCCCCATTCAATCTGATGCTCCAGAAGTCAGAGGATTCCACATGGTCCCCTCCATGATATTTGGAAATAGATTCTGATGGTGTCCCAGGCATATCAGCAGGAGGTCAGTTTAACTTATGGTTTATCTTGCTCACTGTGGTTTGGACAGCGACTGCATGGAAGTCCTGAAATGGTAATCGATTTCCTCTCTGAGATGCTAAGCCTGCCTGCCAACTACTGAGCCTATTCCCTCAGTGTGTCCTTTCAAGATTTTCGATGGAATCACAGAAATGAGAGCTGTACCTTCTGTGGAACTAGAGATGAGAAAACGCTGCTCTTCGGGAGTTGTCTCAGGAGGGAAAAATGATGCTTGAATCTTTCTATTCACCAGTTTGCAAGAATCATTCCGATGATACACTATTGTAAAACGGTCTTTGAAATGAAAGCTTCTTCTATAACTCACCAGTTATTTTATCCCAATGCCCTAAACGTATGTTGTTCGGGGAGCATTTTAATCATAAAAGTAACTCTTCAAAGAATATTCGGATTAAAAGAAATGTTCCAATACCCACTAACAACCATTTACGTCCCACAGAAAGTCTAGTTTACGTGAGCTTTCTGTCTTCTCTTCTCTTCCCATGCTGAGAATTACCAATGATTTAAATTTCCACTTTCAAATATCATAAACTTTCAGCCAATTCTCCATGTTATGCCTCTCGATAGAGTGGGGGATCCTGCTCTGTTTTTGTTTCTAAAGATCTCCCTAGTTTTCTAGTCTAAGTTCAGCTATGCGCTTGAACAGTGGATTTCAAATTCTGGGAGGGACTCACGTAAAGCTGTGCATTTATGTTGCAAACCAGTACACACAAGAACTTAACAATTCTTGCAGTGATACTTTTCCTTACCATCTACAGTCCACTCTGATATTTTCTTTTCTATTCTATTCCATTTCATTCTACTCCATTTTAAAGATGCTTGGCCACAACCTACTAAATTGATTTTCCTACACATCAGTGGAACAAGGTCTGCAGCTTCAAAACTCTAATTCATCAATTTGAAAGAATATCTCTGCTCCCCCTCCCCCTCCCTCTGTTCCTTCATCAGTATTCTACCCAGAAGTTTCATGGATTTTGTAATATAAGGATCTTCAGGATATTGAAGGGATCATGTTTACTCTTTACAACTCTAAGTCTCTTTATCCTCATCCCTAAAACGAGAATAAAGATAGACAGTATTGATAACACAGGATTATTGTAGGAATTAAATGAGATCATTTATATAAAGCACTTAGCTCTGTCCCTGGCACATAGAATGTTCCCAATTAATGGTAATGAATCCCTATGGCAGAGTCCCACCTCTAATCTCTTCCTTTTTGCCCCACAAGAAATATCTTTAGATATGATCAAAAGATGGAAAATTAGTAGAATGAGCCTTCTAGCTCTCTATTTGGTAGTTTCTACCTATTAATAGTCATTACCTGTTTTGTACTCCATATGGGGTATGGGCTTGTGACTCTCAGAAACTACGGAGTTCCCTTCACCATTCTAAATAATGTTGGTCACATCTTAACATGGAACACAGTGTATCCTGAGAGAAGTTTGACCAGCTATTTATTAAAGAGTCCCAACTGATAGCCAGAGGCTGTGCTTTTGAGTTATTTAAATTCACCTCAAATACCACAAAGAAACAAGTCCCTGCCAAGTGGGCCTTGGTGGGATGCTCCACTGAGATTCTCTACTTCTCGCTTTCTTTCTGACTTCCATCCTTCCCTTCATGACCTTCTCTGTCAGCTGCTTCTTTCTGCTCCCCTTTCTTAGAATGCGAAGAATTGGTCCTAATTCCTATTGTTCCTTTTTATGTCTTTCAAACCCCGCAATTCTTTGACCATTCAGTTCTTGATGGATCAACAGATGGATAGAAGATGGTGGTTGGGTGTGAGGGATGTTTTCATTTTGGCCTGTGGCTCTTTTTCTCTGAATTCCTTGATGTTAAATATAATATGTAGCTGTGAGAATTGAATTCCTTCTGTAAACCACCTTGTCTATTTGACATGAGCCTTGGATGGTCCTCCTATTAACATGGCTTTGATTATATTCCTTAAGAAATTATAATCCTGGCCTTAGAATGCTAAAGGCCCATCTGCCTCTTTCCTTCTCTGAGCTGCACTGGAAAAGTACCAACATTAATTAATGAACATGTCTCTGTCTCTACCATCCAGATAAATGATTTATCCAAAGAATCTCCCCATGGCTTCTTGGTGCCTCCTGGAAGGACTGAAATTTTCTCATCATGACTTCTGATGCATTTTATGGCTTGGCTCTCACCTACCATTCCCTCCCTATCTTCTGCCATGATTGGTCTCCTCATCTACCATTTATTCCTTCTGCCCTTCTATCTCTGCCATATGGAATGATTTACCATTCTCCCCATTTTCTAGACTTTCCCCCCAGGACTTTGTCCAGGCTAGGCTCTCTTCCTCCATGGAACACCTTCCATCCTACTCCACCGCTTCATCTGACCATCGTTTATTCATTCCTCAAAATTCTTCCCATATTGTAACCCTTCCTTCCATAACTCCCCAGGCTGTGTTAGGCCCTGCATGTCATACCATGCACTTCTCAACACTGCAGTACTGGCACACACTGTAATTAGCTGTCTCTTCAGCTCTTTTTAATTCTTAAAATTTTCAGAAGTAAAGGCAGAATGGGTGTTCAGCGAATATTATTTGGGGACTTAACTTATTAATTAATCTTAAGTCTAACCTCTTGTACTGATTCAAAGCTGAATTACTTGGATTCTCTACCACAAGATGAGAATGGATTTTACTTTCCTCAAACCCATGAAATTTGCTTGGTCTTCCTTTGCCTCCTGTCCCATCTGGAGAGACATCTTTTGGTGCTTCAGTGTGGTTTGAGTTTAGATGGATACGGTCGTGTGTGTGTGTCCATGTATGTGTGAGAGAGATGTAACAGCTTATCTCATCTTCTGTGTGCTTTTAGATTCCTCACTTTGAGCTCATGTCCAAACAGTCAACTTATCAGCTTCTGAATTATTTATCGGCATTTGAGGCAATGGAATGTGGTCCAGATGGGGATTTCTATCTAATGGAGAAAGTGCTTCCTCACAAACCTCCCCAGTGTTCCAAAACTGAAGCCTGTGGAAAGTGCAGGATTCTTCATCTGTCAAGAAGATTGGCTAACCATCAGTCAATAAGTGGGATCAGACTTACAGACTACACATTCATTCATCAGTCACTGAGCCCAGCGTCTTCTCCCTCTGCCATGTTTTGTGCCATGCATTGTGCTGCACAGGTGTTCAGACTCAGTTCTTGGCATCAAAGAGCTCAAAGTCTGTTGAAGTGAAGAAGAAAAGTGAGCAGATCATTAGGATGGGCTGTGATAAAGGTACGTATAAAAGTAGGGAAGACGGGATAGAAACTAATGAGGAAGATATAACAAGACTTGATGTAGGGAGAACAGAATTCACCAGGTCAATAAGGAAGCAAATATTTTTCCAGATGTGCCATATGAAAACTGATTTGGGAACGTCCAAATTTGAGGAGGACCCTCAGTTCTTTTTTTTTTTTTTTTTTTTTTTCCTCAGTTCTGTCCATATTGGTTTGAATGCCATTTGAAGCAAGATTCTTTGGAACATTCTGGGGAATGTTCAGAGAAGACAGTTGAGTAGATGGTGAATGGTGAAGGATGAAGTCAGCATGAAGGCATGAATGTGTAGAGAAGAAACTGCCACTTGGGAGACTTCCTTTTTCACTCTATTGGCTGAATGTTGAAGCAGGATGAAGGTAGCGAAGCAGAATTCAATTTAATTATTTTAGAGCAATAGCTAGAAACCATCCCCTATCATTCTGAATCCCCTGGTCTTCCTGCTTTCACCAGGAAAAAGTGGCAAATAGGATGGTGAAGATAAGCAAGTTGACTCTTCAAGTTGCTGCCATGCAGTTACATTATAGTGAGACCCGTGGCTGACCTCAGGATGGATTTTGTGTTGAGTAAAGAACACTTCAAAATATGAAAGTCAGGAGATGATCTATGCTCTTGAGAGCCCTGATGCTGTCCCCAGGAGTCATCCTCAAGTTGTCATTGACTTTGTTATTATCTCCTAAAGAGTTTCTAAACCTGGCTAAAGAAACTTGGCCCTCTCTGGTTCCTTTCTTCTTTGATATGTGACTCATCTTATGATCATTTATATAAAAACTGCCATATTGACTTACAGGTACCTGAACTAGTACAAGCCTTCAGTCTGGGAGATCTACTCTACTATCTTCAAAATACCTATCTCAAAGATGGCAGAAGAGAGGACTGGAAAGGATTTAATACCTCGCCTATGATTATGCAGATAATAAATAATGAAAGAGAGCATTTAAAGCAGGAATGTTCGGTTCTATTTTTTTCTGCTATATTGTTTTGGGAGAATAAATCAATGCTAAGAATCATTCGTGTCTCCTGAGGGAAACTCATCTCTCAAGTACCTTGAAGTATCCTTAGACATCTAAAGGGGTGTATCTTGATGTGTCCTTTAAATGATTTGTAGCAAACTTTATTCTTGAGAAAATAGGCAAAGATCCATGGGGGATCTTTGTTTTGTCCATTTCTCAAAGGGTTTTATGTGACTAGATTGTATCTATATGGCTGGAGTGCCTTAGGGGAAGTACTTGAACTTCTGCAGTGACTTATGCTGTCTGAATTGCATCCAGTGCCCTGATTCTTCACATAGTTGGGAAGATTTGTCACATGTTTATGCTATTTTGACAGTAGCTAGACTGAAATAATCCAGAGGCAAGTAATATTGCTTCTCTAACTGGCATGCCTATAGAGCAGGGAGGTTCACCATTAGTCATTAAATGGCTGGGACAAATGGCTTGGATGCTTCTCTTGAATGAGGCATGCAGCAGGGCCATAAGAGAATCCTGTCTGAATGATGACAAGGTCATAAGAAAGCTGAGGCTGCTATCATTGATACATTCCAGGCACCAGTGAACTATTTTATACAGTATCTGAACAAGAAGGAACTTAGAAGTTCATCTAATCCTAAAAGCCACCAATTAAAGGAGACTAAGGGCTGAAGGGGGTCTTCTCTCAGGTCATAAAGAACAGATAGAATTTAGAACTGCTCTTACCCAGAGTTTGAGCCTGTGGTTTAAGCATTTGTACAGGTTAAGTAGGGTCAGGTATAATTATTATATTTACAAAGTAACTGAGGCAACGATTTGATAAATTGTGCCCTCACACACCTGGGTGCCTCAGTGGTTGAGTGCTGCCTCTGGCTCAGGTCATGGTCCAGGGGTCCTGGGATCGAGTCCTGCATCAAGCTCCCAGTAGGGAGCCTGCTTCTCTCTCTGCCTATGTCTCTGCCTCTCTCTCTCTGTGTCTCCCATGAGTGAATAAATAAAATCTTAAAGAAAAAAAAAAAACCTGTGCCCTCACAAGGTCTGCATACAGCTCACTTGACTCAGATATATAGATACTGTTGACTACCTAATTCAACTGTCAGACCCTACGTCTTCCTTGTTAATAAAACTCTGATTTGACTCACATGGTCATGTGCACAGGTCCAGATAATCAATCATGATTGGCATGAACCAATCACACAATTCCATGTCCTTTCATCAGTGATTTACTCAGAGTTGAGCAGAAAACCCAGTTCCAGCCAATGGGATATAAAGAGAAGTCATAGGGACTTCATGATGCTAAGAGCTGCAGCACACATCTCATGACCACAAGAGGAGACATTGCATACAAACTGAGGATGGTAGAGACAAACGAGCAAAGGAATTAGAGTCCTTGATGGCACTGTTAAGCTGGCAACCACATCTGGATCCTCACATCTCTGGATAGTATGCTAATCCAACAGCAAATGGCCTTATAGGTTAAGCTATTAATATTGTTACTTGCAGCTGCTCTTATTTTAAAGATATATAAAGAAAATTTCCAATGATGGCTAAAACTTTGAAAACTAATTTGTTCATTAATGAACTAGCACATTCCTCAAAAGCAGAGACTGTTAGGTCTTTCAGTTTTATATTCCCAAGGACCAGGTCAGGGTCTGCCATTATGTGGATACTCACTAAATGTGTGAAGCATGAATACATATGCCCTTATAGACAAATAAATTGCAGAGTAAAGTTTGGGATGGGCATGACTAAACTTGAAAATTTAGTATTTGTTGAGAACCTAACACAAGCCAAACCAGTGGATTTCCCAAACCGGTATGGTACCAAGGATAAGATGATGTGAGCTGTCTACACTGGGTGCAGGCAGTAAGGGGTCCATTGTCTGTAAGGAATTTTAAAACAATGCCACAAACAGACTGAAAAGTTGGTCTGCTCTTTATTATCACCATGAGTCAGAAATTCTAAACAATGTCTGTGATAAAATACCCCTTCTTGAGAAAATTCTTTTGTTAGTCTAAATTCTAAACAATTGTTGTGGTTGACTATTGAGTTTTAATAATATATATGTAAGCTTTAAATTAACGGTTTTTTGTTATGTATCCTTTAATAAATATATTCTATACAGAAGTTAATTCCAAGAACTCTCAGCTATACTGGTAGCACCCAACAGGCAAAGACCTAGCTATGTGTTCATGTGAGGATTATGTTTGTGACAATTTAGAACCATTCTAATTCACATCCTTAGCACTTGTGGTATTACCTATCCTTGTACTTCAATGGGTGATTTTGAATCAATATCAACAACATAGTGATCAGAATAGATGAGGGAATAAAACTGAAGTTATCGCAAACCTGACATTCTGGGTGACCAGCTGGAGAACTATTTTGCATTTAAAACTTAAAACAGAGTCAAAGTACAAGATGTTATGTTATTGGCTAGTAAGTGCAAATTTTAGCTCATAAATGCAATATTGTTCTGAGTGTGAAATTTTCTAAAGTGAATTTTTTGGTGCTAATTCGGCACCAAAAATACTACTTTCAAACAGCCAGAATCAGCTCCATCAATGTACCTTTAAAATTAGTCCTTGATGTTTAGGACAAAGCAATTATGGAAAAGGTCATTAGCTATATAGCAAGATGTAAGGAAATAAATATTTTGCATAAGAAAAAGTCAAATTTCAAAGAAAAATGCAGAAGCAGCAATAAAAGATGTTAGTTTTACATTGCTAGGAGAAATCTAAAGGACAAAGGATGTTTGTCTCATTTTCTCAAGAAACTGGAAACTTGTGCTACAGCAACTGATTGGATAATGTCAATATTAGTTATCATGGAGCCATTATCTCTGATTTTTGCAGATTTTATAAAACATAAGATGTGTTTGATAAACTTTCTGGTGAAGTTATTTTAGTGGGATTTTGTTTTTTGGTTTTTTTTGTTTTGTTTTGTTTTGTTTTGTTTTTATAGTCTCATAGAGATTTTAAAATTGGTAGTATTGATTCCAAAGACACATAATCTGTGTAAAAATTTTCTGGAATGTGTTGTGAAATGGAGTTTTTAATGCATCTGCCAAACTTATTCTATGTATAATATTTCCTTAACTATTTGTATAGCTATTGGTTCTTACGAAAGATAATTTTTTTAATTAAAATTAATAGGGTTCCCTTTTCTCTGCATCCTCTCCAACATTTGTGTTTTCCTGCCTTGTTAAGTTTCCCCATTCTCACTGGTGTGAGGTGCTATCTCATTGTGGTTTTGATTTGTATTTCCCTGATGGCAAGTGATGCAGAGCATTTTCTCATGTGTGTGTTGGCCATGCCTATGTCTTCCTCTGTGAGATTTCTGTTCATGTCTTTTGCCCATTTCATGATTGGATTGTTTGTTTCTTTGCTTTTGAGTTTAATAAGTTCTTTATAGATTTTGGAAACTAGCCCTTTATCTGATACGTCATTTGCAAATATCTTCTCCCATTCTGTAGGTTGTCTTTGAGTTTTGTTGACTGTATCCTTTGCTGTGCAAAAGCTTCTTATCTTGATGAAATTCCAATAGTTCATTTTTGCTCTTGTTTCTTTTGCCTTCGTGGATGTATCTTGCAAGAAGTTACTGTGGCCGAGTTCAAAAAGGGTGTTGCCTGTGTTCTCCTCTAGGATTTTGATGGAATCTTGTCTCACATTTAGATATTTCATCCATTTTGAGTTTATCTTTGGAGAGGATGCGGAGAAAAGGGAACCCTCTTGCACTGTTGGTGGGAATGTGAACTGGTGCAGCCACTCTGGACAACTGTGTGGAGGTTCCTCAAAGAGTTAAAAATAGATCTGCCCTATGACTCAGCAATTGCACTGCTGGGGATTTACCCCAAAGATACAGATGCAATGAAATGCCAGGACACCTGCACCCCGATGTTTCTAGCAGCAATGTCCACAATAGCCAAACTGTGGAAGGAGCCTCGGTGTCCATCGAAAGATGAATGGATAAAGAAGATGTGGTTTATGTATACAATGGAATATTCCTCAGCCATTAGAAATGACAAATACCCACCATTTTCTTCGATGTGGATGGAACTGGAGGGTATTATGCTGAGTGAAATAAGTCAATCGGAGAAGGACAAACATTATATAATAGTCTCATTCATTTGGGAAATATAAATAATAGTGAAAGGGAATAGAGGGGAAGGGAGAAGGAATGGGTAGGAAATATCAGAAAGGGAGACAGAACATGGAAGACTCCTAACTCTGGGAAACGAACTAGGGGTGGAGGAAGGGGAGGAGGGCGGGGGGTGGGGGTCACTGGGTGGCGGACACTGAGGGGGGCACTTGACGGGATGAGCACTGGGTGTTATTCTGTATGTTGGCAAATTGAACACCAATAAAAAATAAATTTATTATTAAAAAATAAATTAAAATTAATAAAAACAAAGACGCTTTGATCAACTATCAAAGAACATAGATCGATAAGTCTGGCTATACTGTCTATCAAACATAAATAGACAAAGGAAACCAAATTTCACAAAATTATTGACATATCTGCACAAGGAACAAAAACAGAAACTGTATTGTTATTATGTAAATGTAAATGTAGGGTTTTTTCCCTTTTCAAAAATTTTTAAAAGATTTTATTTATTCATTTGAGAGACAGAGAGCAAGAGAGAGAGAGATCAAGAATGAGTAGGGGGAGGGGCAGAAGGAGAGATAGAAGCAGACTCTCCACTGAGCAGAGTCCAACACAGGGCTAGATCGCAGGATCCCCAGAGATCATGACCTGAGCCAAAGGAAGGTTCTTAACTGACTGAGCATCATACATATATATATGTATATATATATATATATATACACACATATATATATATACACTGTATTTTTTTCTTGCCACTATTATTATTCATGCATTTCATGATTATTACTGAAGATCATTTTGTTGCTCAGAGGAGGGGTGTATTCAACATTATTTGTCTTTATGTGTCAGACGTGCTAGGCTCACCACTTTTTAGCAGCTGTGCTTTACAAATGAGAAAACCAAGACTAAGCAACATTAAATGCACAAGGCCCTAAATTTAAGAACTCTCACGAAGATAGTCCTTCATGAGATTCAGGATTCACTGATTCAGGATTCAGCAGATTCACTGCTATCCTTAGAGCCCACACAGCTCACCAACTCAGCCCATGCCTGAGTACAGTGTGGGGTAGAGTTAACTCTAAGCCGATAGAAGGAAGGTTGTGGTCAACTTCATGCGTATTCATAAATTTTACTTGAATATAAGTCAACCCTCTTCTTCAAGCCTTTCACCCAGAGTCCTTTGCTTCACCCAAACAAATTTTTCCACTAAAAAATAAATATCAACTGTGAAACAGCCTATTTATGTAAGCAAAAACATTATCTAATCCTCATTTATTATGATTCATACATATACAATGTACTTGATTATACTTTTTGGTAATGTTACATTTCTAGTAAAGTTTATTAAAAACAGAACTCTTCAGGAGATGCAAAAGGAATCACTGTGAAAATCCACAATAAACCCCATACTCCCAGCCTCATTCCCCTAGTTAATGTCGTTCTTGAAGATATACACAGGAAAGGCATATGGGGGCCCCTTC
Source organism: Vulpes vulpes (assembly GCF_048418805.1). Classification (NCBI taxonomy): domain Eukaryota; kingdom Metazoa; phylum Chordata; class Mammalia; order Carnivora; family Canidae; genus Vulpes; species Vulpes vulpes. Next base: position 11,000,777 of record NC_132791.1, on the reverse strand, counting down.
TCAGTTGTGTTATACTATATGCTGTTTCCATGGGAATACATACTCAGGAGATGAAATCATAAAGTATTCTAGAAGGTGCTAATATCTCAATGGAGCATAATAACCCGCTGAAAATATCTATATTCACATAAAATACAGCAAAGGAGAACAATGGAAATTTCGAGGAGGAGAGAAAATGAGCATCTGCTATGGCAGTACAAGTTGATACTAACACCATGCTAAGTTTAAAGCTGTGTTTAATAAACTGTGAGTCACATGGAATATTAAAATGCCATTGGTTGCTATTTAATTTGGTCAGGGTCAAGTTTCTTGCTTTCGATCCCTCTCCCACAATCCTGTAGAAGTTCAACTCAATGAATCCTTTACATAATTTTTTCTATCATTGTCATTATTCTCCATCTTCAAATTTATCTCTTAGTTTTCATCATGTAAGTACCAAGTGATTTACGAGGATCACCCCAGCTACAGTCTAGAAGGCTCTGATCATGTAGAAATTACTTTCTTTTCCAGTTCGCTGTTGAGGATATTGAGAATCAGAGAGGCCAACATAGCTCATAAGCAGGATGAAGACTCAAACCTAGGTCCCTCTGAGGCTACACCCCAATTTCTTGTCAATGCCATGGTGCATGCGGCCCTGGATTCACCTATTTCAGATTTGGCAGCTTACAGACATCCTATGAAATGGAACAGTTTCTTTTTTTTTTTTAATAAATTAATTTTTATTGGTGTTCAATTTACCAACATACAGAATAACACCCAGTGCTCATCCCGTCAAGTGTCCCCCTCAGTGCCCGTCACCCATTGCCCACCACCCCCCGCCCTCCTCCCCTTCCACCACCCCTAGTTCGTTTCCCAGAGTTAGGAGTCTTTATGTTCTGTCTCCCTTTCTGATATTTGCCACACATTTCTTCTCCCTTCCTTTATATTCCCTTTCACTATTATTTATATTCCCCAAATGAATGAGAACATACACTGTTTGTCCTTCTCCGATTGACTTACTGCACTCAGCATAATACCCTCCAGTTCCATCCACGTTGAAGCAAATGGTGGGTATTTGTCATTTCTAATGGCTGAGGAATATTCCATTGTATACATAGACCACATCTTCTTTATCCATTCATCTTTCGATGGACACCAAGGGTCCTTCCATAGTTTGGCTATTGTGGACATTGCTGCTAGAAACATCGGGGTGCAGGTGTCCCGGCGTTTCACTGCATCTGCATCTATGGGGTAAATCCCCAACAGTGCAATTTCTGGGTCGTAGGGCAGGTCTATTTTTAACTCTTTGAGGAACCTCCACACAGTTTTTCAGAGTGGCTGCACCAGTTCCCATTCCCACCAACAGTGTAAGAGGGTTCCCTTTTCTCCACATCCTCTCCAACATTTGTTGTTTCCTGCCTTGTTAAGTTTCCCCATTCTCACTGGTGTGAGGTGGTATCTCATTGTGGTTTTGATTTGTATTTCCCTGATGGCCAGTGATGCGGAGCATTTTCTCATGTGCATGTTGGCCATGTCCATGTCTTCCTCTGTGAGATTTCTCTTCATGTCTTTTGCCCATTTCATGATTGGATTGTTTGTTTCTTTGGTGTTGAGTTTAATAAGTTCTTTATAGATTTTGGAAACTAGCCCTTTATCTGATATGTCATTTGCAAATATCTTCTCCCATTCTGTAGGTTGTCTTTTAGTTTTGTTGACTTATCCTTTGCTGTGCAAAAGCTCCTTATCTTGATGAAGTCCCAATAATTCATTTTTGCTTTGTTTCCTTTGCCTTCGTGGATGTATCTTGCAAGAAGTTACTGTGGCCAAGTTCAAAAAGGGTGTTGCCTGTGTTCTCCTCTAGGATTTTGATGGAATCTTGTCTCACATTTAGATCTCTCATCCATTTTGAGTTTATCTTTGTGTGTGGTGCAAGAGAGTGGTCCAGTTTCATTCTTCTGCATGTGGATGTCCAATTTTCCCAGCACCCTTTATTGAAGAGACTGTCTTTCTTCCAATGGATAGTCTTTCCTCCTTTATCGAATATTAGTTGACCATACAGTTCAGGGTCCACTTCTGGATTCTCTATTCTGTTCCATTGATCTATGTGTCTGTTTTTGTGCCAGTACCACACTGTCTTGATGACCACAGCTTTGTAGTACAACCTAAAATCTGGCATTGTGATGCCCCCAGCTATGGTTTTCTTTTTTAAAATTCCCCTGGCTATTTGGGGTCTTTTCTGATTCCACACAAATCTTAAAATAATTTGTTCTAACTCTCTGAAGAAAGTCCATGGTATTTTGATAAGGATTGCATTAAACGTGTAAATTGCCCTGGGTAACATTGACATTTTCACAATATTAATTCTGCCAATCCATGAGCATGGAATATTTTTCCATCTCTTTGTGTCTTAATGGAACAGTTTCTTGCAGGTATGACAGGGATCTTAGTTGAGCTTCAAGCTATCCCAGTCCAGTCAATAAGTCAGGACAAAGGTGTGTTCAGAGTTTTCTCTTCGAGTCAGATGTCATGAATATATCGACTAAAAGATTGTAGGTTCAGGATATACATGTCTAAAAGGAAAGCACAAGAGCAAGGGAAATGCTACAGTGAAGGTATCTCAGAGTGTTTCCTGCTGGACCCCAAGAACTCCTGTCAAAGCCCTACAGAGAGAGAGAGCTGAAGGAGCTCTTCTCCTGAGGGGCTCTGAAACAGGGGTGTCAGCTAGTACAAAATGTAAAGTAGAGGGGGAGAGAGCACACCAACCTAGCCCTGCAAGGAGAATCATATGGTTGGGGAGGGGGTGAGATAGGGTCGATTATCTGAAATAACAAAATAGACTCAAAAAAAAGTGTAATGGCTCAAGCTTAGAAGTGTTTCTTATTTGCTTGCTTTTGGTTTTATGTTTTTGGGGTGTGTGCACATGGTGTGAGTACGTGCTGACTCAGAAATAGCCCACGGTTGGCAGTCCAGACTGGCGGAATGATTCTGGTCTCAAGTCGTTTGAAGATCTAGGCTCTTTCACCTTCAACACATAGTTTCCAACATCATCTCAGGCGTTAGTTAACATCTAGGAAGGGAAGTGCAGAGAGGATCCCCCATGAGAAGTTCAATGAATCAGGCCTGAAAGTGACACCCCTCACTTTTCACAACCACTAGTTTGAGAGGGGTCATATGATCAAATCTCACTGTAAGGGAGCCTGGGAAGTGTAGTCTTGCTGGGTGCTCACAGAGGAAAGGAATCTGGCTGGTGACCACCCAGCAGACTCCAGGGAATGCATCCCCACTGGCAAGGGCAGTTTTAGGAACTCCAGGTAACAATTCTCAAAGAAGATTCCAGTCCTTGCAGTGGGAAAGCAACCCCTTGCAGCTTCCCAGTCAGCAGGAAAGGCCAGAGTTTAATGGAAATCTACCGCTAAGAGCCAGAGGAAGATGGCTGTTGTCCTGAGGTAACAGATACCTTCTGAGGGCTCGCAGGAAAGGGGCCAGGGTACTACTGCAAGAGTCAAAAACACCAAAATTAGCTTATCTGCTAGTTTTTTAATATCCAGACAGTAAAAGAAGGACTAAAAAAAAGAAATGAATGTTATTAATAATCATTCAACTTGGAGTTTAAAATTATTAACATTTTGGTGTATAGCCTGCCAAATGCTCGCTCGTTCTCTCACTCGCTCACCATCTATCTACATTGTTTTTGTGTATATATGTGTTGTGTATAGATATGTGTGTGCTCTTTTTAATGATACATATTTCTGTTTTCTGCTTTTTTCCCCTTAACCATTAAAGACTTTTGCTCTTACGTTAAGTAGATGATTGTATATGATCAAGTCAATTCTTCATAAACGAAATCTTAGTCTTTTTCTTCTTTAGAGTTATCTATATTCTTTTTGCTTATAAAAAATTTGCAATGAAAATCCTTGTTCACATGTCTTGAATCGCTCCTCAAATCATGTACATACGAAAAATTCCCAGACAAAACAACTGATGGATCACACATCATTCATACCTGCAAGCTCAAGTACATGACCCTCAGAGCATACACATTTAAAAATTTGAAATGCATTCTCAAACTTCTCTCAAGAAAATTATACTCATTTACCTTAGCAGTATACGAATGCTTGATCCCTATAGTTACAAAAACTAGGTATTTTTATAATTTTTAACATTTGTCAAAAAACCAAAGATGAAACTCCCATTTTTATTTTAATTTGCATTTCTTTGATTGTTAGTGTAGCATGACATCTATTCAAATGTTTATTGGCCATCTTGTATTTACTGTATTTGAACATCTGGCAGCTCACTGTCCCCTTCAATGCTAGTTCCTTTCAGAAAATTTTTACTATGCTAATGTTTATTTTAGATGAATTTTAAGATAATTTAATAAAAAATTGTTTTTACCAAGATTCTGTTAAACATACAGGCTTGTTCAGTGAATAATGGCATTACTAGAGGATCCCCTCAAGAGCCAAGTGTAACTTTTAATTTATTCTCCTCTTTTCATGATATTTGATGGACTTTTATAGTTTTTCATGTAAGCTCTGAATCCTTAATTTTTCAGCTTATTCTTAAATATTTTATGTCTTAAGCTGTATTTTATACCAGAATGTTCACCATTGTATTTCCTATCTGCCCCTTCTTGTTATATGAGTTTTGTAAGTTCATTTTTTAACCAGCTACATTACTGGTTTCTCTTTTTACGTATAAGTTTCTAGGCTGACTTCATGGCTTTTTTTATGAAATAAGAAATTTCACTTTTTTCTGAGTTTTTCTCTTACTTTATTTTCTAACTACTTGCATGACTTATTTTTCCAAAACAGTGTGAAATAATAGTGCCGATAACAGACATGTTTGGCTTGTGTCTGACTTTAAAGGAAATGGCATTGTGTGTGAATGTATGTCCATATGTGTGTGAGAATATGTATGTATACGTATGTTTATATGAAGGAAATAGCACCTTAATTCTGTTCTTCCTAGACTTTTTTTCCCTCCTAGACTTTTAACAAGGAACAATGGATAAGTTATTAAATGCCTTTTTTTCTTAAGTAGGCTCCATGCCCAGCATGGAGCCCAATGTGGAACTTGAACTCACAACCCCAAAATCAAGACCTGAGCCAATCAAGAGTTGGATGCTTAACCAACTGAGCCACCCAGGAACCCCTACTAAATGCCTTTTTTAAAAAAAAGATTTAGTATTTATTTGACAGAGAGAGAGCATGTGTGTGCATGAGTGGGGGAACGGCAGAGGAAGAGGGGGACAAGCAGACTCCCTACTGAGCAGAGAGCCCAACAAAGGGCTGGATCCCAGGGCCCTGAGACCATGACCTGAGTCAGAATCAAGAGTCAGAGGCTTTAACCAACCAAGCTACCCAGGTGCCCCTTAAATGCTTTTTAAATATCCATCAAGAAAGTAATTCTTACAGCTAGATTTTACATTTGTCAGGGAGTTTCTGAGCAAAAATGGGGGAATAATTTTAGTTATACTGTATTCATTGCTTATAACATGGAAGGACAAATCTTTAAAGATTTTATTTTTATTTTAATTTTTATTTATGATAGTCACAGAGAGAGAGAGAGAGAGGCAGAGACACAGGCAGAGGGAGAAGCAGGCTCCATGCACCGGGAGCCCGATGTGGGATTCGATCCCGGGTCTCCAGGATCGCGCCCTGGGCCAAAGGCAGGCGCCAAACCGCTGCGCCACCCAGGGATCCCAAGGACAAATCTTTAATTCTGTAAAGCTGCATCTCCAATAATCTCAAATTTAGCCAGTTATCATAGAACAACCTCAGTGTACTCTTTAAAAAATAAATGATGATGCAAGGAGAGCAAAATAATTGTTATGAAACCAAACAAAGATCAAGTAATTATGCGGAAAATCTGGAACTTCATTGGTCTTGGGGATTACAACGTGAAACTAAAGATTTCTATGGGCAGAACAGAAAGGGTATTTGGTTGCTTTTTGCTTGCAAGGAAAGCCAACAGTTGCTTTTTAAAATAGACTTTTTTTTTAAATTGATAGGGTCCTTCAGGGCGATGAAGGAGTTGATCTTTAACGTCCCTTTCAGATCTGCTAAGCCAAAATGAGGGACCACTAAGTAAGGCCACTAACAGCAACATGGCAAAGCACGTCGGAGATTTAAGAGGAAGGGGTGGGGGGTAGTTTTGTTTTGAGCTCGTTGACCTGTAAAGACTCTCTTAGCCAGCAGGGAAGGAAGGCAGAGTGTATTTTCTCTAAGAATCCTTCCTGTATATCATCTTCCACTTCCATTCCTAATAAAACTGGACTCTTCTCTGCATCTAAGCCTACACTATTTAGTCTGCCTCTCTTTGGCACTTTCTCTTCTAATTATTTATGTACATATCTTTTCCCAACTAGAAAATAAGACCATGGAAAGCAAAATTCATGTGCTTCTCTTACTCCCACCCACACCCTAGGGCACCCAACACTGGACCCTATGTACAGCAGATGCTGTGTAGTAAACACTCATTGAATGAATAAATAAGCTATAAGCACAAGCTTAACTTAGATCCCTTAACAGAATGACTACTGATAATAAGAAGAATGGTAATAATAGCTAATTTTTTATGAAGTGCTTAGTATGTGCCAAGATTTTAATATGAATTATCCCTTTAATCCTTATAATGGTCTTGGCAGGTAGATATCATTATCCCCACTCAAGAGATGAAGAAACAAGGCTCAGAGACGTCACCTAACTTGCCAAGGCTCACATGAAAGAGACTGGAAGGCCTTTCTGACATAACAACTATGTTCTTTCCAGCTTACAGAGTTGTCAGATGTCAATAGGAATTTCAACTTATGACATGAGCTGTTTGGTGTTCCTTTTCTGCAGAGATTCCTTTGAAGAATTCTAGAAGGAAAAAATATGTTCAAATGTGGGTGGGATTCCCAATGAATTTTGAAATTGGAGAAAATGTATTGCCAAGCACTAAACAAACATTGAATCTGTTTTATGAGTTAATGGATTAAGTTGGATTTCAGTGGCATTCCTGTATTGTACACAGCACACACATGCTCATGCCTTTCTTCAAAGCTTCAGAGCAGTTGGTGTTGATCACAGACACTGCCAACTAGCTAGGCTGTTTCAGAAGAATGCTACACACAGAGTTCGTATCTGAGACTGTCGCTTTTTCCAAAAAAGTTTGTAAAAGCATTTTGAAGCCCAAATGGCCCTCCTGAAAACAGAAGAAATGGGCTCCCTAAAATTTCTTTTCTCAGTTTAAAATATAAAGTATTTGGAGGCAGGAACTCTGTCTTCTTTCTATACAGAGAATCAGCTGCTGCGTAATAGTTGCTCAATAATCATTTATTAAAAGAATGGAGCAAAATTTAGCACTATGGAGTTTAAATCAGGTACCAGCAAATCTGGTTTTCTGTAAACAATTTGAAAAGTCCTGAAAGGGAAGCTTCAAAATGAGAGGTGTGAGCAAAAACAGAGGAAAATAAACAAAATCCTTGGACGCCAGCTGACAAAGGGCCTTATGTATCATGTACAGAGTAAAAAAAATTTTTTTTCACTAGAATAAGCACATTGAAATACTAGACAACCAGCTTTAAATTTTGGTAAGAGGATAGAAAACTGTTTTCAATTGGCATAATATTGATCAGTTGTTAATTCAATTTCTGGAGCTTCATGCTGAAAAGAGTCAGGGACTGAACACAGGCTAGGAGACGAAAGAGTGTCGTGATCCACACTCCTAATGCCTGGTAGTCCTTGTCTTACTGGGCACAGTGCTGGTGCTCAGGCCGTGCATGGATTGAATACCCTTGGTTTCAAAAGAAAAAAGAAAGGTTATGCCTTTACGAGAGTTTGGTCTGCCGGTCATTTATTCAGCTATAGGACTTAGTAAAGAAGCCATTCATTTCTCTTATAAAATATATTTGAGTAGCTGAATTGGTAAGGATCACTTTTCCTTGATTGAAAACTATTATGGCCTTGGCCTAGCATACATTCTGCTTCTTTTATTAGCCATGTAAGAAGGCAAAGAGGAGGACTGTGGAACCTTCCATCTGGCCCCTGCCCCGGCCAATGCACATGCACAGCCCCGCCTGTGCACACGGGGAGAAGTGGGACAAGCGAACTCACCAGAGCTGAATGTGAGCATGAGGAAGCCAGACCATGGAGGACTCTGAGGCACGACTGCAAGGACTCCCAGTGCCAAACCACAAATAGTTGACGAAAAAGAACATTGGTCCTTTGGTCCTCTGGTTTTCACACGCTGAGGAGCACTGGGAGTTGGAAGTTTCCTTAGAAGAGAAAGGAAACCCAAACTGCTGGCTAATAGCAGTTGAACTCAGTGAAAGAAGATATTTCATTTTCACCGAGCTATTTGCATGTCTTGAAATTTTGCTGCAGATTTTAAGTTTGAAAACAACGGTAGATGCTTAATGATTATTTTTCATTTAGAAACAGTATTGGCTACAATCTGTGTTAACCGTCTTTCTTGCAGTCCTGCAAAGCAACAAGGAACATCTCTTTTAAATCTGTTCAGCTGTTTTGGTAAGTCTTTTTTTTTTTTTTCTGGTGGCAAAATCTTTAAGTGGTATGCAAAATAGTAAAAAAAAAGAATGAATTACGTCATGCCTATACCTATAATATGACTGTTTTTATGATGAGTTTAAGAAAGTGTGCCCATTGTTCTAGGAAATGGAAGACTAGGAAAGTCCAGAATTGTAATTTTAAAAAATACACATTTGTGCTTCTTCATCTTAGCCAACAGCAGTGTCTCATTTCTTTTTTTTAATGTTCAAACATAGTTTTATTGTTTCTGTATTAAAAAAAACAAAATATACATGTTGTAAAAAAAAATCAAACAACCTTGAAAAATATATCAAGAAATGTTCACTGAAGTCCCACCTTCCTCACTCTTAATTCTTTTTTTTTTTAAAGATTTTACTTATTTATTCATGAGAGAGAGAGAGAGAGAGAGAGAGGCAGAGCAGTGTCTCATTTCTTCACAATATCTGAGTCTGCATGATTTTCAGCATTACTATATCTGAGCTTTCGATTAGAAAGTGCTTGGAGTCTGTTCTGAAAATGGAATATGAAGTAAACAAACAAACAAAAAACAAATAAGCATTGCTTAGATCTAACTCCAAATCCAGAGCTCTTCTACCACACGATGGCTTATTCTGCTGGACTATCTTGAATAATCTTGAAAAGAAATATGAACATTTTATTAATGAAGGATCTCAAGGAATGAACAACTATCCCAGCTGTATAAGTCTGAAGATATTGATGATCTTCTTTAGAAGTCATTCCAGGTATATACTGATGCGTGGTGCTGGATGTACTGGCCACCAGCAAAGACCCAATAGTGTGTGCTCCTTGGTTCTCTTCAGTCCAGGCTTGCCAGGAGCCCCCGTCACACACATACCATCCCCACTCTTCCCCCAAGCATGATATCATGAATCATAATAGCAAATTTTCTACTTAAATCCATTCTACCAACTATTGTATAACTTTGGAGGCCTTGATCCTGATAACATATTATCCAACCGACTCACTGCTCTTATTCAGTTTCAATGGATGTTTTAATGGAAGAGAGCGGCTGCGAACATTTTATGAGTAGCTCTACTTGCTGTCCTTCAAATATATCTTTGATCAACAATTCTGTCTTTTGGTTTAAGTCTAACCTTCCACATAGATGGTTTCCTCTTGTGTCCAACTTCTTTAAGGACCAGCTTACTTTCCCGTCATGTTTTCCATGCTCATCACTGCTAACCGTGATCTTTCATTTGAATTTCTGTATCATTTATGTGTTCTTCCTCTCCCTTTTTTCTTATCAAATAAAATAGTTTTTATTTATTTTTATTTTTTTAAAGATTTATCTATTTATTCCTGAGAGACACAGAGAAAGAGTCAGAGACACAGACAAAGGGAGAAGAAGGCTCCTTGCAAGAAGCCCAATGCAGGACTCAATCCCAGGACCCTCAGACCCAGGATCAGCCCTGAGCTGAAGGCAGATGCCCAACCCTTGAGCCATTCAGGGGCCCCAAATAAAATCGTTCTTAGCTGAATATCTTAACTTCCCTAAAAGAAGGCAAGTTCTTCCAAAGTAGGATCTCTTCTCTAATTCGTTAGGTGCCAAGAACCTAATAAAAGCTCAATAAATTATTTTTTAACTATGAATAAGTGAAAAGATAGAATTTTAAAATATACTGCTAATAGATGTTATCAGATTAATATATTATCAGATTATGTACTGCTCCTAGGACCAACAGTCAAGTTTTGAATTTTTACGACAATGAATCATGGTTCCCAATCTTTGAAACACACAGTATCCTCCCACTGCTTGATTTTACAGCAACATACCTCCCTAATCTGGAAAATGATTCATGGCATGATTTTTGAAGAAAAAAAGTAAAATTAAGTTTCTATTGAAATATTTCTTTGGATAAGTGTTATGAAGGAGGTTTCAGGGTTATAAATCATGGTTAAGTAAAACAATGCTTACAGGCACGAACATACTCATCAGGGCTATATTAGTTTCCTAGGGCTGCCATAACAAAGTACCACAACTGAGTGGCTGAAAACAACAAACATTTATCCTCTCACAGTTCTGGAGACTGGAAGTCTGAAATCAAAGTGTTGGTAGGGTGTACTTCTCACACCATCACACTGGGCATGTGTGCCCAACTTTTGGACAATGCTTTCTACTGCCTCAATATGTATGAAATGTTGCCCTATTTCATATGGATGAGCCTCTTCCTCTTCAACAATCCCTACTCCAAATGTTCCTACTTCCTTCTCATGGAAGAGCCATTTTCTTCTCATTATATCAATGTTCTCTTTGATCTTAGCAAGGCACAGAAGGCTGTGTGCCCACAGAGAAACTGAAAAAGAGTGTATTCTTTGGAGCTGGAATCCAGTGAATTATCGACAAAACCCTCATATTTTAAAAATCTCTTTCATTTCAACTTAATATTAGAATCGGCAAAAGAGACTGAAGCTTGGTTTTGACATTAAGAAATCCAATCCTTGTTTAGGAGGCAGATGCATGAATTTATAATTTATAATATATGGCAGGTTCTAATGAGCATTACAATTCGAAAACTGTCTTTGACCTAAGAAATGCAGCACTCAGTGAAGTTTACATGTAATTCTCTCTCATCATTTCTCTTTGAAGAAAATGAGTAATTCAAAATACTTTTTATAGAGATTAATACTCATCAGCTTTGTTACGGGGTTGGTATTTTCACTGGAAAGGACACATAACCTCCATACGGAAGCATGCACACAGGCACATCAGCAAATATTAAAAGACCAAGTCCTTGAGTTTTATCCATAATAGCATGGTTCATTTGCCAAGGGAAGGAGGAAAAAAGACAGGGAAGGAGGAGGAAGGAGAGAAAAGGAAAAGTGAAAGGAGAAAAAGGGGTGGGGGAAGGGAGGAAAATCTTTTCTGAAAACAAGAATGGAAACATGATGACTTATGAAGCAAAGAGCAAAATGCATCCAATGCATTCCAGTCTGTGTGATCTCTGAATGAAGCTTTTGAGTTTCAAAGTCCTTATTTGTAAAATGATGGCCTTGCTACCCCCTTGGCTCATGCAGATTTAAATGACAGAAGATAGCAGGTTGCTGGTACAATGCAAACTCTCAGTTACTGGTATAACGAGTTGCTACTCACATTAATTGAACACCTACTTGAAGGGAGCTGCCTGTCATGATTCAGTGTCTCCAGCATTAGCAGATTCAGTTATTTCAACAAAAATCCGGTCACAGTAACTCCCTGATGTTGCAGACACACACATAAAAAATGATCAGTGGTTGAAATTCTTATTTTTTGACAAACTCTCTCAGTGCCATTGATACATTTCCTTTTTGTCGCACCTCTAGACACTCACATTTTCTAAAATTGACTCATATGGCTCAAATCACAAATTAAATTCCAGTAAAAATGAAAGTTTCAATAAGTCAACCCAACAAATCTTGTACTTCAAGGGTGATTTCATATATCGAGAGAAAGTTAAAGATTTTGTCTTGAAGAAAGCTCTATGTATCAGAGAGATCTTTTGAAAAGTGAATACTCTGTGGCTAAAATAGGTCCCGAGTTGACTTTTAAAAAGATACCTAATTATCACAGTAATCTGGAGATGATTCAGGCTTATGCTTAGGGTTGTCATTGAAAAGGTGCTACTTCTGAAAACTTCTATATTTACGATGCTGCACCAAAAATGCAAAGCTTTATCCTGACTATTACGCGACAGTCCCTTTTTGTAGATGTTCCCTTGTCCTTGCTGCAGGAAGAGATTTTAATAGTTCTTCTCAAACAGATTTTCCCCATGTGTCCTCCCTTGCTGCCATGCTAAGAATTTTATGAGAAAGCTGAATAAATATTCCAAAGCATGATAATGTTTTCTTATATACCAGACTTTCAGGCTTTTTTAAAAATTATATTTGGTTATTTACTATAAGCGGAGCTCTGTACTAATAACTAGTTACTTGGATTCAGGTGAATTTTGCATATATTTTCTCATTTAATCATCCTAGCACCTCTGTGCATGGGAGATTCTTAAAATCACTGAATGAGAAAAGACACTACGACCTAGAAAACTCAAGTAACTTAATCACATTCTTATAATAATGGAACCAAGACTCAAGCCCAAGCAGTCAAAAGGCAGATGTCAAGCTCTTCATCACCCCTACTCTATGCGGTCACCTGGCTGGCCATGACATATTAAGTGGAAAATGCAAGTTTCAAGATATACAGCAAATACAGAATAATCTTTGGCGTGATATAGTTCCTTGGTTTATGTGGATAGACATAAAATATGATATTTATATAATATATGTATATATAGGCATGTGTACTTTTATATAATATAAATATTAAAAATAATGAGAGTTATGTAGTACTTTTTATAGTACACACTTCCTATATACCAGATGTTTCACATACATTATCTCATTTGCTTCTCAAAATAACCCATTAATATGGATACCATCATCTCCTCCATTTTATAGCTGAAGAGAAGCTCAGAAAAGTGAAGAAATTGAACCAAGGTCATAGAGCTAGCAAGTGGTTAGGAGTCAACCATATAATGATACTCACACGTACATACACAGTTGTATATGCACATACATACACATATGCAGGTATATGCATATGTATACACATACATATACATTTCTAAAAAGATTTATTTGTTTGAGAGAGAGAGCACTTGCATGTGGTGGGGGGCAGAGGGAGAGGGAGAGAGACAGTCTCGAGCAGACTCCCTGCTGAGCAGGAAGCCTGATGCAGGGCTCTATCTCACAACCCTGAGGTCACGACCTGAGCCAAATTCAAGAGTTGAATGCTTAACTGACTGTGCCACCCAGGCACCCCACACACATGTACTTTTTTTTTTTTTAATTAAAAAAGGACCTTCAACTAACATGGCTTGAAATATCCTTTCCCATTACAAAATGAACTTTAAGAAATTGAGTCCCAGTATGTGATCTCCACTGGCCAAGGTCACCCTTTCCTGAGTCAATTAGGAATGGGCACTGCCCTGGAATGCCTCATGAGTCTCTTTTGTCTTTTCTTCCATGGTTTCACTGGTTAACCAGATTCCCTTCAGACTGGCACATTCATTTTTCAATGGCGGTGATACCTTCAATTAGATCACTATAAGGTCTTGTGGACCAAGAGACATTTTATTTCTTTCTGGTGAACACCCCTCTATTCCAGAGGTCAGCAAATTACAGCTTTGTTAGTTTGCTTTGTACGGTCCATGATGTAAGAATGGTTTTTGCTTTTTAAAAATGATTAAAAAGTTAAGAGAACAATATTTCATGACATACGAAAATTAAATGAAATTCAAATTTCAATGTTCATAAATAAATGATCACTGGAACACAGCCGTGCCCATTCATTTGTGCATTGTCGAAGGCTGCTTTTGTACTGCGATGGCAGAGCTGAGTAGCGGCAACAGAGACCATATGGCTTGCAAAGTCTAAAATATTTACTATCTGGCCCCTTCACAGAAAATGCTTGCCAACCCCTACTCTACTCTAATGCATTGTGTGTTTATTTAAAGTTCAACTTTCTGGGAGCTTCTATTCTTTCCAAATTCATTCAGGGCACCTCACTATTGCCCCATGTCCTCCTTTGATCCCTCAAGGACAAGCCACTTTCCAACAATCCTTTTCTAAATATGGCCAGAGTCAATTGTTTCCTCATTACACAGGAATGTTGCTACAGTTCTTAATGGTCCTAGAAAACCTGGGTATAGTACAGTGGGTGATCGATGGAGAGTCCAGTTACAGCCCTTCTCTTCTCTGGGCCTCTATTTCCCCATCTGTAAAATGAGTGCCTTGGATGAGATGGCTGAGCACTTACGTACTTAGAGATAGATGTGGATCCAAGAGAAATACCCCATCTACTTAATTAACATGTATTGATTATCTACCGTGTGCAAGACTCTGCTGCTACCCAGTCTGTGATTCTCTCCCACCACTCCCATCAATGGTTCCTCCTTCCCAAGTATTGGCTCCACTTGCATGATAGTGGATACATATCATAGTGTATGATAATGCTTTGAATGACTTCATCTACTAAGGAAATAAAACCTAATATGTAAAAATTTATCTTCCTCTTACCAACATCATACAGAAAACTCAGAGCCTCAAATTCCCCCTCCTAATTATGGGAAAACTCACAATTCTGAGCAGTCATTTTGAAGTTTGTAGAGGATCTGTAGGTCAGCCCTTAGGGGTTTAGAAACCACAGACCAAGGACCGCTGTTGTTCTGGCCTTGCATCACTAAATCCTGACCTCATAGTGCCCCATCAGAACCAAAAAGCTAGCAAGATGTGTTGCTCAGCTAGGTCAGCAAAAATGAATACATTCTCTCCCTTTCTTCCTCTTTCTAATTTAGAGAGAATAATCACAGCCTTGAACACTTGTCCGGTGTCCTGAGCAGAATTAAACAAGTTCCATGCTCATTAAGTTCTTTGTGTTCTGAAGGAAACAGGGGGAAACTGTTTGTGATGAGAGATAAACTGCCCTTTGGAATCTGAATTACTATTTCCAGGCTGCAAGAATGGAGATGAAAAAGGCTCAGAACAGCAGGGAACACATGACCAAAATGAAGGAACCAAGAACTAGGCTGGATTGCTAAGAAGACATAAAGGATAGAGAGGTGGTATAAGATTGCTCAGTCCCATGTCACTCATGCCAGGGCTGATGCATGCTACTTAGAAGGCTAGATTTTCTTTCTAGAAGACAAAGGTGGAATTCAATTAAAGTGGAGTCTGGGAAGTTGAATTGCTTTAGTGTGGCAAACTATGAGGAGAGAAGTGGCAATGACACAATCTGACAAAGCTGCAGTACATGACAGTGACCAAACATGAGCTTCCCTCTTCCCTGAGCCTCCTGACAGATCCCATGAGCCCTTCACCTCTACAAGTGTCACCTTCTTTGGTCTCAACTCTCTCCCAGAAAACTGTAGCCTCTTCCACTTATGGACACCATGGTCCCCAGAGATTCACAGTGAACTTTCATGAAAGAATAAACTACACTCATCATCTCTACTTATTCATGGACATCTCATTCACTCTTCAATTTGACTGAATTTTTTTATTCCCCTACTGCATCCAGCAATGCACTCACAGGGGCTTCCATGTGCAATGCCTGCCAAACACACAGGCACATTTCAGAATTGCTTTTCCTTGACACTGGTGTCAGTTCTTTCTAGAAACTACTTTAATCATGGGTTTTGCTGATACCATTTTCCCAGATTTTTTTCCTTTCCCCTTGAGTAATTCCTTGGGCTGTTTCCAAATTTTTCTTCCTCTGCTCATTCCTTAGGGTTGGTGGACACTAGAGTCCAAAGGAGAAGACTCTTCTCTACTCCTTCTTCACTGATGATATCTCATTTCCTCGATGGCTTCAGCTATTATCCAAACTACATGCCTAGGAGAGACTATTTCCTTGCCTCATCAGCTTCTGGAGACTGCTTGCATTCCTTGGCTCTTGGCCCCTTCCTCCAACTTCAAGGCCAGCAGTCCATCATCTTTAAATCTCTCTCTTCCCTCTCTGTGATCTCCACACTTGTCATATCTCCTCTAACTCTGACACTCCTATGTCCCTCTTACAAAGAAACTTGTGATTACACTGGGCCTACCTAGAGAAACCAGGATAATCTTCCTGTCTTAAGGTTTTTAACTGAATCACATCTTCAAAGTCCCCTCTGCCATGTAAGGTAAAATTTACAGGTTTGGGGGATTAGGACATGAACATGCCCTAGGGAAGAGGGAGGTACATTATTCTATCTACCACACTATCTATGCTTGCTTTTTCAACAATGACACACTCTTTACCAAGTTGTCCAAACTAGCAACCTACAGTCCTCTTTGAAGTTTTATTCACCGCCGCCCCCCCACATCTAAGCCACCACCAAATTCTACAAACTCCACCTGCTGAATCTCCCTCCATTATTCCTCCGCACACCCACTTCCTCTGCACCATCTGAACCTTTTCTGCTTGACTCTACATAATATCAATTCCAATACTAAGTCCTGAGATAAAAATATATAAATCTTGAGACATGTTTGGGAAATTTTTTCCTGATATTTTAATAGGAAAATAAAGCACTGTCAGAGAGATCTAGGTATGCGTTCCATTGAGAGGAAGCTGTAGCAGAGCAGCAAGACCTGTGGATGAGAGATCCAGGGCTGATTTTGAGCTATGTCTGTATGGCTGTTCTGTAACCCCTGACATCTGGCAAGTTATCGAAGTGTTCTAATTCTTGGTTTCCTCGTCTGTAATACCTAACTTATAAGTTATTCAGAGACTCAAACTGCAATGACGTAGGTATTTATACTGTTCATATGTAAGTTGTTAGTAACACACTTTTGATTCAAAGGACAAGCCATTATATAATAATGTCAGCCAGAGCCTGGAAACATTTTAATATTCAAAAACTCAGCTGAGGCAGGCTCAGGCCAGTAAGCACCAGCTTGTCCGTCTCTCAAATATTTACAACTAGGCAAGGAGCAACTTTCTGCTCATTTTTATCTAGGGGTAGATTCCATTGTTATTTTTACACAATTGGAGAGGCACTCCTCAGGAAAAATAACACTGAATCATGAATACAACATACATTATAAAAGGGGGGGGGGTCAACTTAGAATGCAAAATGAAATCACATACACAAAAAAATAGAAAATCTTTCTTTGCAAATATCAGAGAATCACACGACCATGTGAAAGAGGTTTGAGCAAGTGAGTAGCCTCGAAGCTTAAATTTTCGCAGCTTCAGAGTAAATCTCTTTCTGCTTTGTCTATTCCTGTATAAAAAGGATCCACAGTCCCTATATTCTTGAACATCGCGGTTGCCCCCAACCCTGACACATATAAAAAAACTTCCCTATTTGCAAAATCGAGGTGCTAAATATACTACTAACAAATGTTACAAATAAATGTCACATGGATTCTGTGGCTTGCTAAGCATTAAACATTCCTGCTCCAAATTCGTTTCAGTACTGCATTAACACAAATCTGACTGGTATGGGGATTCATTCTAAATTCCAAACAGAGCTGTGAGGAACAACAGAGAAAATCTTTGCTCCTTAAAGGACTAGATACACCTACCAAGAGGCAGTCGAACTTGTGTAACTGCTACACATCCCAGCATAACCAAAATAAGCAGGAAATAAATTGATCTATTATTTTTTTCAAAAATGGAATTCGTGGAGTGAATGTCGCCTCTCTACGTCATCGGTTCGGATGGATAGGTACAGGGCATTGCTGTGGATGCCATAGTGCTCTCGCCCAGCTCCGCACTCTTCAGAGCCAAAACATCATTCTGTGGAAGATGGGGATGTCAGTCACACCCCTCACTGGGGATTGCCCTCAGCTTCGGGAAACTGCCTCCCGTATGGCTACATCCTCTCCTGCTGATCTGCTGCAATGCAAGGCTACAAATGCCCAGCCCTTTGCCTCCGTTTGGAATAACTCTAAAGAGCCATCCTAGCTCCAGAGCTTCCCTGGGACCTGCCAAGGTGCCACTGGCAACCACATTGGGAGGGCAGCTCCTCCTTCTTCCCAATCCTGCCTGCCTCACTGTGTGATTACATGTATACCACCTGAGAGCATGCCCTCATCAACTCTTATCTCAGAGTCTGTTTTTAAGAAACCAATCTAAGACAGTAGACACCAGAAGTGGTCCTAAAAGGCACACTCCAAAATGAGATCAGAAATGGATCACCCGATGGATGGCTGCAGAGAATGTTAAACTTTTAGCCCCAGATTTTCTACACGAAGTAAGGGCTGAAAAGGGAAGGAGTACAATAGAAGCAGAGGTGGAGGCTCTGACTGAGCCCAACAGCATGGCTTCCAAGGCATCAAGGATGATCTTGCTGTCACCATTACCAATACCTAGAAACAGAAGCCAATAATAAGCCCCCAATGTGGTACTGTCCTTCAGGAAAACCAGTCAGCGGGATTCCTGGGTGGCTCAGTGGTTAAGTGCCTGCCTTCAGCCCAGGGCATGATCCTGGAGACCCAGGATCAAATCCCACATCAGGCTCACTGCATGGAGCCTGCTTCTCCCTCTGCCTAAGTCTCTGCCTCTCTCTCTCTCTCTCTCATGAAAAAATAAATAAAATCTTAAAAAAAAAAAAAAAGAAAAAGAAAAGAAAACCAGTCAGCCACTTGGAGGTAAAGTGACTACATTCCTTTGTATGTGATTACAATTCCACTCCTTTCACTATGGAAAGAGCAGTGATGCATACTGACTGAGGTCCATCTATTTTCTAGAAATGGGTTTGCCCTTCCTGCCTGCAGAGCCTTGGTCAGCACAGTTATCTAAGAAATCACAGAATACTTGATCCGCTAACATGGCATTCCACACAATACTGTCTCAAATCAAAGGCCCCATTTTTCCAGGAACAGAGGTGCAACAGTGGGCATATATCCATGAGAATCCACAGTTCCTTTCACAATCCATACTCCTCAAAACCCACTGTCCTGACATGGTAGATGAGCCTCTTGAAGGTTCTGCTGAGGTGCCATCTTGGAAAAGATACCCTGCTAAGAGGAGGCACTGTCCTCCAGGAGGTGGTTGTACCCTAGATCAGTGATCCTTTTATGGTGACATATCCTCAGTAGATAGAAGATGTGGATTTGGGAGCCATGGGATGGAGTCTAAGGTGATAATTGAGCCAGGGCTCAATTACCAGGATCCCCTGTGATGCACTTGGAGGATTTATACTTCCCATCCCTGAAGTCTGAAGCTCTAGGGGTCTAGAGATCCTGCTTCCCTTAGGGTAAATACTTCCACTTGGAAACACAATGGAAATCCCATTGAACTTTAAGCCCTGGCTACCACCTGGTCACTTTAGGATCCCCATACCAAGAGAAGAGCAAATGAGGAAAGAAGCCACCACATTTACAGAAGTAATTGATAGTGATCAACAGCAGGAAGAAGTCGCTGAGAAATCAGCTCTCAACCTGTGGATTCTTAGTCCATGATCTTTTCTTTGTAACTACTTCTAAGATATTTTCTTTACCTTTGGTGCTCTGAAATTTCAGGGGCAGATATCTTTTTATTGATCTTGCTTGAAATTATTAAATCTGAGCATTGGTTTTTCTATACCAGCCAATGTTGGAAAATTGTCAGGTATTATCTCTTCAAATTTGGCTCTGTCTCTATTATCTCATTCCGGAACCTCAGTTTAACATATATTGGATACCACTAATCAGGGGCCATTAAGTTAAATTTATACTTTTAGATATTCTCAAAAGAAAGATACACTCTCATCCCTCCAACTCCTTGCCAGGCCACTCTACTCCGGTCGAGTCCAAAAAAGGTCAAGTATACTGCTCTCTGCTCCGTGGAGCTGGTCTTACTTCTATCACGCATTCAGCACAACTTGGTGGATTTCTGTTTCCTTGCAATACACCCTATAATCACTTCTCACAATGCTCAAGTCCTGGACTTTGTCTCCTATGGTCTGCTTCCCTGACCTATTAAAACTAAGGACCCAGCTAAGATCTGCAGAGTCCATCAGGCAACCAGCACTCATTTACACCTCTGGCATCACCCTCTCTTATATTTTTCTCTAAGTGTTTTCCTTCCTTCACCACAAGCTCAGTCATGCTTTTACAAAATGACCCGATTTAAGTCTCCAGGTTACCTCTTCTAGGAGTCCTTCTCTGCACATCTCTTCTGCCATATGGTTATAAAAGGATGTTTAAAATCTCTCATTTTTAATAATTTCCAAAATTCTCAACTAATCTTTTGATCCTCAGAAGACCTGATTTACTACCTTCTGACTCTACAAATGGGACAAGTTAATTCACTTGCCCTTTCCTCAGCTCTCTGTAAGCAAATAGAAGAGACGATGATCTTACTTCACAGGGCATTGTGAGGACTAAGTGACCCTAATCTCTATGCTAGTGCAAACAGGGGCACAATCTTATTTACTCTCAGTGTGAGCCATGCTGTTCAATTAGAAGGAACTTGTGTCCTTTCAGAGCTAACTGACCACATTCCTTCCCTAGCAATTACAGATCTGCTGGGCTGCTCTATGTCCTCTGACACTTCCACTAGAACAACCAGTGGAGGAGTTACCATAGCAGATGGAGCCAGGACTCGAGCTGGCCACCCCTTGCAGAGGTCTCTTAGTTTTTCCTGAGGTGAAAGGCATTCGGGACTTTTGTTAAATGTTCATCAACTTTGCCAGTATTCCCCAAGAGTTGTTTCTATTTCATGTTTTCTTTCCTTTTTAAAATTTTTATGAAGCAACTGAAGTTGTACGCATTTCTCATATGTTCTCAGAACTGCTGAAGTTTCTCTCTCATGTTGTAGCTTGTTGATGCTAAAGTGACCATGCTGTTCTTTGCAAACCAGGCCAATCTATTCGCATATCAAGAACCATCCTGGAGTGATTAATGTCCCCGTTGCATCATCCTAGCTTAATTCAAATATAAATGGATGATAGGTACACACAAGGGCTTTCCATTCCCTAAGACAAAGCTTAAAAGTCTAATCCTCTTGGCAACTTTCCCTAACCTTCCCCCACCACCCCCAGACAGATAGTCACTTTCTCCAGGGCCCTCCCTTAGGACTTCACGCAAACATTATCTTAAAAGAAAAAACAAACCTTATCCACTTTGGCTTGGTGTCTTGTCCCTATTTGTTTACATGACCCAGAAGATGTGCAGTCTCCTAAGAAAAGGCACCTAGCGTAGTGCCTACCACATAGGAGGTGACCAGTATTTACTGGGTCAAAACAAGAACCTTTTAAAGTTCAGTTATATTACAAGCCTACAATTACATAAGATTACTGCTTAAATTCAATGAAACTAATATAAAAAAATGTCAAGGCATAACTACTATATCCTAGTTAAGAGATAGTACTTTCTGGGACACCTGGGTAGCTCAGTGGTTGAGCATCTATGTTCCGTTCAGGTCATGATCCCAGGGTCCTGGGATCAAGTCCCGCATTGGGCTCCCCGTAGGAAGCTTGCTTCTCCCTCTGCCAATGTCTTTGCCTCTCTCTCTGTGTCTCTCATAAGTAAAATCTTTAAAAAGAGAGAAAGAGAGAGAGAGAGAGAGAGAGAGAGATAGTACTTTCTAAATGTACTTGAAACTCTTTGAGGCATAACATTTCCTGAATTCTATTTGGTGTTATTTGGATGGCTTGATTATGGGCTGCTTCTTCTGAAGGAGGAATTAACTGTATTGCATCCACAAATGCCAGAGCAAGAAGAGGACTTTGAAATTGTGCAACTCGACAATGTCTATTTCCTTTCCGTGCTTTATTTTCTTCAGAGTACTTATCATGGATTCAAAGTATATAACTTTAATGTTTCCAGACTCTTTTTTCTCTCTCGGTTGTTAGCTTATAAGTTCCATGAAAGCTGGACCCTTACTATCAGGGTAAGGCAGGCCCTTACTGCCATAGTCCTACCTCTTAAAATAATGCCAGAGGCATAGCAATGTCTTACAAAAATATTTGTTGGATGGATGCATGAGGAGATGTAAGGATGGATGACTGGGAGGATGGATGATGGGATGGATGAGTGAGGAGATGGAGGGATGGGTGGTTGGGTAGGTGAATAGGTGGGTGGGTGGGGGATGGATGAGGGGATGGATGGGTGAGGAGATGGAGGGATGGGTGGTTGGGCAGGTGAATAGGTGGGTGGGTGGAGGATGGATGAGGGGATGGATGGGTGAGGAGATGGAGGGATGGGTGGTTGGGTAGATGAATAGGAGGGTGGGGGGGGGATGGATGGATGGTGTACAGATGTGAAAAGGGAATTGTAGGCTTAGACTCAGGTATTCTTATTCCCAGTCCAGCATCCTTTTACCTTAGAACACTGCCCCATCTTTACGTGAAATAGTTCAAATCCCCAGAACTGAATCTCAAAAATCTCCATCTCATCCCTTTTTTGAAATTTCTGCTGGGTTGCCATAGTCCAAGTTCCAAAATTCTCACCTGTAAATACATTTCTCTGTCTTAGACATACTTAGTAGATGTCAATACAGGATGACATCAGCCAGGTATTCAGAAAAAAAAAAAAAAAGGAAACTCTTTCTGCAGATGTACTGATGAAAAAGCACAGGAGCACCCGGCCATTCATTTACCCAGTGAACATTTAGGGAAAGCCTATTATGTGCCAAGCCATAGTTCTAAGTATTTGGTTACTTCAGTAAACAAACAAAAATCCCTTTCCCAGTGGAGCTTAAGTTCTGTTGGGGAAGAGGGATGGGGAGATGGACAAAAAATAACCATAATGAGTAAATTAGATAGTTTGGCTGGACAGTGATAGATGCTGTGGAAAATAATAGAGCAAGGGAAGGGGGTGAGAGCACTCGGAAATACCATTCTCCCTGGGCCACTGGGTCAGCAATGATCTACAGAGGAACAAGGGCACAGGCATGGAGATGTTCAGGGAAGCCAGAGAGAGTTCCACTGCACATCTCACACCCACACACACCCACACACACCATACACACCCCACACACCCACATACACCCACACCTCCCCCCACACACACACCCAGACAGGCAGACAAATCACAAATCATCCATCCATATGGGAAGCTGACTTATGCTGAGCCCAAAAGGAAGCCCTAGAGATGCACACACAGTACTTGCTCCCTAACCAACTGGCTGTGCATCTCCTCCTTTGCTTGGATCCTTTGTAACATTTCCACCACAGGCATACCCGGCCTTCTCTCACATTTTCCAGAACAAGGCCTTTGCCCTTATTCAATGCAGCCAGCTTGATTTTCAGACATCTGGGGTGGTTCTTGCATTCTTGAGTTAATCTAAGTGAAATCTGCCTTCACAGTTTCCATCCACGGCCCTAGTTGAGCAGACATGGGAGGAAGAGGGAAGGCACGGAAGCTCTGGAGCAGTCAAGGCCTGTGTTTGGCCACAGCCCCACTGGTGCTGAACAAAGGGACTCCCTGCGAGGCGCAATGTTTTCAGACCCTCAGTTTTCTCATTTATAAAATAGGGATAACAGTTGCATAATCGGGGCTCATGAAGTGCTAGTTCCTTCGTCTTGCCACTAATGTGAAGACCATATTTACCAAAATAAAAATAGCCCAGGCTGTGCCTTCTAGGGGCAGACCGATCTTCCAAGCATCACCTGTGCCTTCAGCCACTGCTCCTGTATAACAGACCGAAGTCCTCTCGCCTCCAGGCATGCCTCGCTTTGCCTCTACTTGTCCCACTGTCTAGCCTTCCCCAATTTAGATTAATCGGGTTTAGGAGGCATCTTTTTGAAAAACTACCTCTAACCTCAGGTTGGATCAGAGCAGCCTGGGTAATGGAACCGTCTAGACTTAGATTCAGGAGTCTACAGGGCCCTGGTCCAACTCCATATCCAGTTTCCTGTGCAACCTTGGTCAAGTCATTTTCCTTCTTGAGGACTTGACTGCTCTATTTATATGGTGAGGGACTTAAATGAAGTAAGTTTGTACACTTTGAGTTGTAGCTCAGATGCCCTAAAATTCTAGAACTCGGAGGTGGAGGGAGAGGCGGCGGGGAAGGGATCCATCCTGAACCCTTGGTGACATACCAATTCTTTGATAATTATGGCTTCAAGCCAAAAAGTGTTCCGGGCACTTTTATAAACATTCTCACTTTATTATTTTGAAACATCAGCAGTATTTCCGCGTGGTAATGCAAATGGCCCCGGATTAATACCAGGGAATGTTCTTGGAGCTTCCTGCTCACTGCCACCTATAACTGCACCTGTCTCTTCCAAAAAAAATTTTTTTTTTTACTTCTTAATTGCAAGGCCATGCACTGAAAAATAAAATTGAATCTAGCATGTGGAATGAGAGATGTGTGAGTGTCTGAGGGTGTGTGTGTGTGTGTGCACGTGTACATGTCATGTGTATTTGCAAATTTTAAGAAAATGAGTCAGAAGCCATTTAAAATCTTTACCAAGATTACATGGCCAGAATTATGCTAAAAAGTGTAATGAAAATCCAGAATTAAGTGAACCTAGCAAGATCAATTCCCAAAAGCTGCCTTTATAGTTGGCACATCTCAACACCTGTTTTTCGACCTCCAGAGGCTCATTTCCTCAGTGGTTGCTCTAGAGTTTCTTCCCCTGGGAAGGGAGGATGGGGGACTAAAGGGGTCCCTCGAGGAGGGTAACGTTGGGGCAAGGGAAGCCACCTTCCTTTGTTTGGGTGTTTGGTCTGTGAGTAAGAGAAGAACCTGGCTTATGGAAAACCTCTGGATCCCCAACTTGCCATCTTCCAAAATCAGGAAGAGACATTCACTCAAACCCAGGTGGGGAAGGGCAGTTGGCAGCACAAGTTTGAGTTTGGGGGCAGCAGCATTACCTGGCGCTCCTCAGTGGGAAGGCGGTAGGGACTGCCCTCCATTCCCCCTGGTTCCTCCTCGGTGCAGGTTTGCTTTAATAGGTCTCAACTGGCTGGCTCAGCCTCTCCCACTCCTCCCTCTTGGCTCCGTGTCCCCAGTACCAGCAGGGAGTCGAGGATCACCTTGACATCCGGGGCTCCAGGATTGCCAGGGAGCAGAGCCAGGGTAGGGGAACAATGCATCATTCTCACGGTGGGTGGCAGGCTTAGAGGCCTACCCTCTTCATGGGACCTGTGGCTTGGGGCTCTCCAAATCTGCAGAGTGGCCCCCGAGCCACCTCCGTGGTCTGTGTTCACCAGGGGAAGAAGCCCTGTTGTGATCGCTCGGGAACAAGAGAAGGTGGCCTCACCTAGAACTCAGGCCTCAGAGAACTTGGATAGGAGACTCCGATGCCTCTGGTCCTTGGCTCTCCCTTCACTCCTGGGCTCCTGCACCCAACCTCCAGGCCAGGATTGCTGCGAAAATGCCACGGCTGTTACTGAGTGGATCCGGAAAAGGAACCAAACTAAAATGACCAGATGGAAGTGCTTTTGGGTCTTGATCCATCTGGTAGCTTCCCCACTGGTTTGTCGGAAATTTTTGTTGCATGATCCCCTCACTCTAGATTTTCTTTCGAAAGATACTTTTCCTACGGTGCAGAAGATAGACACCCTGCCTATGGGGCTCGACAGTCACTATCAACCAGAGCCTAGGAATATCAGTGTGGAGGACATTGAGAACCGGGTGAGCCAGCCCAATAAAATATATGCTTGGAATGACTTTTATGTAAAACCAATTATATGTTAGGGGTCTGCTGAACAGCCTTGAACCCAGAGTTATGGGCGGGAATTGCCGTGTTCCCCCAAAAGGCATATGTTGAAATCCTAACCCCTATCATGACCAAATTAGGAGGTGAAGCCTTTGGGAGTAATTAGATCATGAGGACAGAATTTTCATGAATGGGACTCGTGCTCTTATGAGAAGAGACCCCAGAGTGGTCTCATCCCCTCTCTGTTGTGGGGAGAATATAATTAAAAAAATGAGCCTATCTGCAATCAGCAAGAGAGCTCCCGCCAGAATCTGCCCATGCTGGCACCCTGATCTCAGCCTTCTAGCCTCCAGAGCTCTGAGAAATAAATTTCTGCTGGTTATAAGCTTCCCAGTCTATGGTCCTGTTATTCTGAGTAAGACACCCAGTAATAGGCTCACGTAAGAAGTGGTAAGTAAATGAATTAATCCAGTGGCTTCCCAAGCCTTCGCACAGCCTCCAAAGCCCTACTTGATCCTAGGCAGATCCTAGGGTGCCTGCCTAACCTCATCGACAATCAGTGTTGACTTCTCTTGCTCCTCATGCCACACTAGCCTTCTCGCTATTCCCACAACATCAAGCAGCAGGGCCTGACCTCAGAGCCCTGCTCCTTCCTCGGCCTGTGCCGTTCTTCACGAGATGCCCAGGGCTCCATCCTCCCATCCCAAAGGCCTCAGTAAGACCTTCCCCGGCCAGACGACTTACCATAGCAGCTGTTCTCCCTCCATCTCCGTGTCTGGCCTTACTCTTTATTATCACATTAATCACTATCTGGAGTTGGGTTACAGAGTTTTCCATTATTTTGCATCTGACTGTTCCACCGAAGACATAAGCTTCATGAGGCCAAGGGTTTCAGTTCTTGTTTGATCTTCAGTGCCTGAAAGAGTACCTGGCATACAGAGTCCTCTCAATAAATACCTGCTGGATTGGTTTTTAAAAGCTAACAAGTGGATTTTTTTTTTACTGTCTTATATTTATCAGATACCATGGTGAACATTTTCAGGTATACAGTCTCACGAAGGCCCTCTCTATTTGCTTTTTATCACCCCCCTCCATCTCTTTCCACCCGTCTTCCCACCGGCTAATGGAGTTTATTGCCTCACGGCCTATGATTTCAAACAGAGTTGTCTGGTTTTTCACCCACAAAATTTAACACACTTATTTCTTCTTGTCCATACCTGTCTCTCCCTAGATCTTATGCTTCCGGAAGATAGCAGCATGTTCTTGTCCATCTCTTTTCCCAGAGCTGAGCCAGTTCCCAGGCATACCTAAGAGTTCTCTACAAATGTTCACTGAATGAATGAATAAATGAAGGAATGACCTTGCATGTAAAGAGAAAAGAATAAGCAGAGGCAGAGAGAAGACAAGTATCTGACTCTTTTCGGACTTTCAGAGGCAGAGTGTTTGAAAATAGAATTTAGGATCAGTCAGATTTAGATTTGAACCCATCTTCACCACTTACAAATTCTTTAGTCTTGAGCAATTTACATATCCTCAGCTTTGGTGTTCCCTTCTGTAAGCCAGGAATAGATCCTCCCACTTAAGGATTAAGTAATATAATGTAGGTAAGTATCTGGCATGCCAGTTCCTTTCCCCCCGTGTGACGCAAAATGGCTACACATTCTCAGAGGGTGATAACCAATCTGGTTGGATTACAGCTCTGGGGAGGAGTGACAGAATGGGAACGGAGGAGCTGATTACCCATCTGTCTCTATGATGGCTTTCTCTACAGGTGATTTTTGTCACTTGCACATTGGTGACAAGAGATGCAATTCTTGGGCCAGCGAGAGTTCCTCCCTATTGCTTTAGCACTGAGGGTCCCTTCAACCTGGAAGTGCATGGACGTTCATGATCTTTCTATGATCACATGAGGAAGACACATATACAAATTTCTCCGAGGGCCCTTTCTTTGAGTTTAATTATTTGTCAAATAACAGAATCTTAAGGGGCCTTGGGAGGATCTAGCCTCAGTCCAGCATTTAAAAAGTCTTGCAGCATTCATTTGTTTTGGCTCTTTAAATTTTTTCTCTCAAAAGAAGATCCTGCTGCTGCTGCATGATCTGTGTGTACCTGTATCTCATAATCATGAGAGGAAAGATTTCTCCAAAATGAAACAATGATTCTGCTTGTAAAGTTGCTTTACAACTTTAAAGGGGGGTTGCTTAGGGAACCAATGATCACACCTCTCCCTAAGAGTTCTGAACCTATTAAGAAAGAAACACTGGGGTCAAACAAGAGTCTAGATATTACTTATTGCTGGGAAAGTGGGATTGGAGAATGTGACTTGAGAGGTTCCTGTGAGCTTCTATTCTTTTTTCCTAAGTTCTAGATCTTGAGACCCACACCTGAAGCAAGTCAGGCCTGACAGCTTCCAGCTACAAGGAGCATCATTACTTGTTTAAATGAATATAGAAAAGTCAAGAGACAAAGGCCACTCCTGAGTAGCATCATTTTATTCCATCCAAAAGAGCTCTCCGCACCAAAGTAGACTTCTGCGGTCTCACCAATCAGAGATAGGAGGCAGGAAACCCGGCCATACTTTTAAGTAGGAAGAAGTTCCTATGTCACAGTCCAGAGGAAGATGTGGGTGGGGGTAGCTACTGATTGTTCTGCTGCCTTTATCTTGCTTTAGTAGATCCCTGGCCCCTCATAAATTATTCCTTCAGAGTATGGCCAAGCATATGGCCTCCTTCTAAGCCAATCCTTATTTACACCACACTGGCTCTCTAGTTCTTCTCCACATTTTCTTTTTCAGAACCAGTGATTATTTTTGTCATCTTATCCCTGGATCTTCTCTAAATTCCATACTTTTTAAGTCAGAAGATCCTCAGAAATAACTGCTATGGCTAAGATCAACTATATGAGAATTAGATTTTCCAATAATAGGAAAATTTTCTCCACACTGTCCGATGCACAACTTATGGGGACATATGGGGACAAATGGGGACTCCAAGTACTTCATTCTGTTAAAAAAAAAAATTGATTGATTGATTTAGAGGGAGAGAGAGAGAGAGAGAGCAGGGGGAGGGACAGAGGGAGAAGAAGAGAGAGACTCTTCAGCAGACTCCCTGCTGAGCACAGAGCCTGATGCAGGGGGTTGATCGCATGACCCTGAGATCATGACCTCAGTGAAACCAAGACTCAGAAGCTTAGCCGACTGAGCCACCCAGGAGCTCCTGAGCACTTTTTTCTTATTCAGTAAACAGTTTATTCCCTTCTTCTGAGAGGCTGCATTGTACTTCCCCCAATGGCCTTCACCGATCCATTTGGCCAACCCCAAGGATAAAGAACACCCCTAATTGTAATCCAGTTTTCCCAAGGGCTTGCTCTCATACCAATTTACATAAGAGTATAGCTGCCCTTCAAGTATCAAAGATGTTAAATAAATTGCTGAATAAACTGCCCTTCAAGTATCAAAGATGTTAATTAAATTGCTGAATACTTTAACTTCCTCCAATTCACTTAGAGGAGAAAAGAGCCCCTGAATAGCCACTAAGCACCCGACCATGTTCAGACTCTAATTTCTTTTTTTTTTAATAAATTTATTTTTTATTGGGGTTCAATTTGCCAACATATAGAATAACACCCAGTGCTCATCCCATCAAGTGCCCCCCTCAGTGCCCATCACCCAGTCACCCCCACCCCCCACCCACCTCCCTTTCTACCACCCCTGGTTCGTTTCCCAGAGTTAGGAGTCTCTCATGTTCTGTCTCCCTTTCTGATATTTCCCACTCATTTTTTCTCCTTTCCCCTTTATTCCCTTTCACTATTTTTTATATTCCCCAAATGAATGAGACTATAATGTTTGTCCTTCTCCGATTGACTTATTTACTCAGCATAATACCCTCCAGTTCCATCCACGTCAAAGCAAATGGTGGGTATTTGTCATTTCTAATGGCTGAGGAATATTCCATTGTATACATCAGACTCTAATTTCTGAAAGCCATGGAAGCACATGAGCAATTCTGGAAATGAGGACTGTGGTCCCAAGGACCAGGAGATAAAAGTTTAACTAACAGGAGATCGGAGGCGATCTGCTGAGGGTAATGAGGACCAAACACATGACAATTGTCCTTTGGAAACTAATAACAATTATGGCAACCAAAATAATAGCCCCTACATGATATTATACCCTGAGTTCTTCCTTTTCATGGGGAACCTTGGGTCTCCCTCAATTATCTTGCTAATCAAAGAGGCAGTTGATGTTAGGTAGACCAAGCACTAAGCTTGGTATCAATTTTCTGGTGCTAGCATTCTCAGAGCTGTGACTTTGGGCAAATCACCTTATTTCTCTGAGCCTCAGCTTCCTCATCTGGAAATTGGGCATGATACCTATGTCACAGTTTGTTGTATTGTTCAAATGGGATGATGGATACAAAAGTGCATCGGAAACCGAAGAACTACGCAAACTGAAGGTATTTTTATTGCTAATAGCAGTTATTATTCCCCCATCCTTGCAAAGCATATAAAGGGATGAATATTACATTACCCATTTTACAGATGAGAAAATAGAGGTGCAGAGGACCCAAGTGATGGTAATGTTGGAAAATACCATGTGCATCAGAATCAGGTGGATCTGAATCCCATATTTTAGCTGTATGACCTGGGGTTAGTTCCTTAACTTCTCTGAACTTCGATTTCTTTTATAAAATTGGTGTCTTGGGGCAGCCCCAGTGGCTCAGCTGTTTAGCGCCACCTTCGGCCCGGGGCCTGATCCTGGAGACCCGGAATTGAGTCCCATGTCAGGCTCCCCGCATGGAGCCTGCTTCTCCCTCTGCCTGTGTCTCTGCCTCTCTCTCTCTCTCCCTCTCTGTCTCTCATGAATAAATAAAATCTAAAAAAAAAAAAAAGGTGTTTTTGTGGGACTGGCCCAAGATAACACAAGTCAAACACATGATACATTTATCTAACACCTAAGAAGTGTTTAAGAAACGGTAACTGTTGTAATCATTTAATGAAGTCTGCTCTACGTAGCAGGCTTGTTTCAGCCAAGGTTATTTTCCTGGAACTTTTAGTACTTTAATCAATGTTTTTGTTATTTCTGAAAGACCACGATGTGCAAAGCCCTTAACTACTTTTACTTCTTGAATCACTTTGTGTTCGTGGAATACATTGCCAAAAGAGAGAGAGGCAGTCACACAGTAGGAAGCTTAGGAGACTGTGTTTTAGCTGGACAAGTATGAACAGTTTCGCCTTTGGAGAGCCACAGGCTCCCATTGGTAGCAATGTTTAAAGACCAAGCTAATTGGTATCAACTATGTATTATGTAAAGCAAAAGTGTTCCCCCCCACACACCACTTAAAAATACGTTTTTCAATAAAGGAAAAAGTGATGTAACATGAGCCTTCACAGCTGTAAACAGAGAGGCTTGGAGCGGAGTGGCAGGGCACCCCAACCCTTCCTCTGGTCTTTCCTAAATAACAAAAGAAAAAGGTTGGCTGAGACAGGGTGTGGGTGAGTGTACCCCACGGTTCTGGGCACTGTGACTCTCAGCTCCCATCTGTTGGCTGTCTGGGCTCCCCACACCTCTCCCACTCTGCTGGGATAGGGTGCCACCATTTGTCAGAAGACTCCAGACAGCCGGCGAGATAGTTCACTTAAAAACCTGTTCTGGGGACGCCTGCGTGGCTCAGTGGTTGAGCGTCTGCCTTTGGCTCAGGGCGTGACCCCAGTTTAAGGATGGAGTCCCACATCGGGCTCCCTGCAAGGAGCCTGCTTCTCCCTCTGCCTGTGTCTCTGCCTCTCTGTGTCTTTCATGAATAAATAAATAAAATCTTTAAGTAAGTAAATAACAAATAAATGGATAAAAATAAAAACTTGTTCTGAGCCTCCTAGACAAAGGGGCCCTTGGGTATTAACATCTAGGCACAGCCCAGGGCAGAGAGTCCCACTCTGATCTGGGCAGAAGAATAGTGTGTGTGTGTCCCTGTGTGTGTGATGTGCGTGATGTGTGTTTATGCAAATGTGTGCTAGTGTCTGTACGTACGTGCTTGCGTGTGTGTATATACACACATACAACTTACATTTCTCTGGAGTCCGCTTACTGCCTCAAGAGAGAAAGGCTGAGGTGAGGATTGGGGCCGACGTGGCTCCGGGAGGCCCGGGGTCTGGCTGCCTCCCAGAGCTCCCTCTGCCTCAGATGCACCTCTTGCCTTTTCCTCCTTGCTCAGTGAACATCTCGTCCTCCCGTTCTCCAGGCACCTGGCCTTTTCCAGCGAAACCATCCTTGATCTCTAGCACTTGGGCAACCCTCCCTAACTACAAACTCCAAAATCGTGTTCCTTTCCCTGAGTCAAGCATTCTCCTTTGTGGTATTTACCAGGAGCATGTTTTGACATTGCTCTGAGTGATCCTTTTGTCTCACTCACTGGGCTGCAGTCTTCAGTGGGAGAAGGGGCAATGCGTGTGGTTGCGGACCAGGGTGGCTGAGCACACAGCAGATCCTAGAAAAGATACCTGGTATTCCAGGGAGCCTTGAGTGGAGTCATCCCTACTCTCTGCCTACAGTACCTCCTTGTCTAGTGGGCAGGGGAAGCCTGCAAATAGATCCTTACAGTCGAGTGTGCCAAGGGCTAGGGTGCAAGTTTTTACTAGCAGCTGTAAGATTAAATAAAGATAAGGAGAACTTTCTCTGCTCGGGCAATTCAGAATTCACCAGGGCAAGGGAGGTCTTCTAGGCCAAAGAACTAACAGCACATCCACAGAGGAGGGCTGTGGGAGGGAAAGCAGACCGGGGACTCCCCCGTATCTAAGAGCCAAAGTGATGTAGGCCGCAAGATGATAATGGAAAACGATGCCAGGGAGGGCAACCTGACTTGCATTCTTGCTTAAGAAGAGAAAGCCGCTCCCCAAATTCTTTGATGGAAGTGAAGATCAGAACAATGGCCAACTGAAAGAATGTGGAAAATGGTTTAAAAAAAAAAAAAAAAAAAAAACAGCTGCAGCTCCCTGGACTCAAGCAGCTAGAGTGGATGGTTTAGACCAGAGGTTCCCCCAGTGTGGCCCCCCAGCCAGCAGCATCAGCGTCACCTGGGAACTGGCTAGAAATGCAAATCTGCAGGTCCTCCTCTAGGACTACTGAATCAGAAAGTCTGGGGGTGCAGCCCAATCATCTGAGCTTTAACAGACCAGCCGGGGGATCTGATGCAGGCTGCGGTTGGCGAGCTACTGGCTTGGGGGGGGAGGCCCAGAGGGCTACAGTTTTTTTAATATATTATATGTAATATCGTATATTATATAATTCACAGAGGTTGATAAATGAAGAAGCTCTTGAAAATAGCATTTTATTTATTGGCCAGTAAACAGGGGTTTGACATATTCAAGGAGCCTTAAGTCTGAAGCCACTACCCCTTCAGGGCCACTGAGCTTTGCCAGCAAAATCAGTGCCTCCTGTTGTAAGACAGGTACTTTTGCCCAACAGTGGAGAGGAGGGAGCCTTGCTCAGGGCACCAGGGCAAACCTGGGACCTCGTCCGGCCACAGCCTGCCAAGCCTGCCTATGGGTCTGGAAATCAGGACAAGACAAGATTCCCACGTACAAAATTAGATCTTGGAAACAGGTTAGTTATCTTGGACAGACTTAGCAGGGAGGAATGTTATCGCCCTAGAGATCTACACACAGATCTGTACGAAACTGAACTGAAACTCCGCAGTCTTTTAAGAGAAAGCCACCAGCCAGAGAGAGCAGAGGAGGTACAGGATGCCCGTGCTCCTCCCCGCACAGAAATATCGGGAACTGGGCTTCTGTGGCCTATGTGAGGTTAGCCTCTCCCTCCCCATGGCCATGGCCTACTTTCCGCTCAGGTCTGGGCGCATGCAGCCTTCAGGGGACACTTCTAGATGTACGGGCCTCCCGCAATCACCTGTCGAAAGGAAGGGACACGAAGTCCAGGAGACAGTGGCCAGTCGAGGTGTTTAACTTGCTTAGAGGCAGACTGTAATTACCCCGTGGAGTGACTGAATCAGCAAGGCACCGTGTATGGTGTTGCTTGACAACTGTGAAAGCAGCACTGGATGTTGTGTAAATACTCTTTTCCTTCACCCAGGTCATTAACTTTTAGCACCTCATTCGTTGTTTGGCTGCCTCCCTCTCCTCGGTGATCTGGCCACTTCTGTGGCATAGGGCAGGAGAAGCACAAGGGGTTTCAGAGGCAGCCGGACATGGGCGACACGCACCAGCTGGGTGACCTTGGGTAGGTCATTTCACTTCTCTGAACCCCAGTTATCTGAGAAAGTGAGAAAAGAGGAACCTGCCATTTCTATGAGGATGGAGGGAGATGCTCTTTACAAAAAGCAGGGACAATGACTGGTCCCCTCTAGGAGATCGCCGGACGTGGTGCCTTTTCCTTCTCCGGGGTCCTTGTGAGACAACCTGAGATCATCAACGTGAAGGGCACTGACATACAAGTGTTGGTTGGCTTATTGCTATTCCTCTTCTTTTTCCTTTTAATTTTTACCTCCAAGCTTTTCTTTACCATGGTTTTACTTTTCATAGGAATTTCACAATAGTAGCTTTAGAAAAGACACCAAGTGTCATGCCCACAGGTACCGCATGTCCCCCCCCCCCTTTTTTTTTTTTTTTACAGTTAAACTCCACTCCAAGGAGTTACCTGTGGTTTTGCAGTCAGGACCAGCTTTTGAGCCTACCTCGGTCTGTTGCTCCAATTTGTCCCCCTGGGAGAGGCCTTGGAGGTCCTTGTCACCCAATGCCCAAGCTGCAGCCACCAGGGACTTGTCCAAGGTCACATAACAAACCACAGGAAACACCAGGATTGAACTCACAGCTCCCAGAGCTCAGCTCCAAGATCTCTGCTCCTCTGTGTGTTTGAGTCACACTCTCTGGACCCAGGAGAGAGGCAAGCTCTGAATCGTCCTTTCCCAATCACAGAGGAACCTCTGCTTTGGCAAAGAATTCTCCGAGGTTGCTGACTTTGTGCAGCGTCTAATCCCGGAGTGAGGTGGGGAGGCTGGGGGGGGGGGTTCAGGGGGGTGGGGAGGGAGGGAGATCTTTAGGAGCTTAGTTCCTGTTTATCCGTATTTCATTCTTTTAGTCCCTGGGGCTATAATATCCATTTAGAAAGATTAAATCAAACAGGATTGGGGACAGAGAAAGGGGAGCTAAGGCAGAGGCAAGGGAGAGAAGAACGTGGAATTCTCTAAGCATTAAAATAAAGAACCTAAGAACCTAAGACATTCCTAATTCTCAAAGAGGTCTCACTTCTTAAAGACCAGCTGCTCCTTGGGCGATCACTGGCAGGTGAAAGCAGTTTGTGTGATTTTTTTTTTTTTTTTTGTCCATGAACCTGGCTTTTCTTTCCAGCATTCTCAGGTGCACTGGAGCCCCTGGGAAGAGAGAGGACTTTTTCAAAAGACACTTCCACCTCCTAATCCCTGTGCCTACAAACCAAATATTGATCTATTTAGTAAACCAGCCTGTGGGAGGAGAGATTGTAAAGCCCTGTTTACTCAGCAGTTGGGCCCCCCTGACAGCTGTTCAATGGGGGATTATGATGTCACAGTGGTAATTACACTATAAACAAGGGATGGGGGGAGAATAAAGCATGAAAGGAAACTGTGGGGCTAGTTACCAGGCAACCCAAAATACGTAACCTGAGACCCGACAAGCACGTTAATTTTCTTGCAAGCCTCCCAGATGTCCTCACTTTATGGCCAACGCTCAGTTTCAGTTTCAATTTGTTTATTTGCCCTTCTTCGGTCACAAATGTGGAGTTGAAAATCCTGGAAGAGAGGAGAGAAAGCCGAGAAAGATGGCTAAAGGAGGAAGGCTTGTGCTGGCCCCCTGGGAGGCCGGCAAGTCAAGTCTGGAGAGAGCTAAGGGGCTTGCTGGTGTCTTTTCAGAAGGAGGCGGAGGTCACTGCCCAAGGAGGGAGCTGAACCAGGTGCATCAGCGAAAGGCACCTGAGAAAGTGAGCCCAGCGGGGAGAGAGGAGGAAGGGGAAAAGGAAGAGAAAGTGAGATGAAGCCCAGGAAGTGAGAGGAGGAGAAGAAGATTCCACTGTGGGTTCACCCCGCCCCCGCCCTGCCCCGCAGGCTAGAAGGGGCCCCGGAGGCCCACAGCCCCACCTAGTGGTTGCCCCCACATCATCTTTCCTACCTGTCCTGACCAAAGGCTCTCTATAGGGCCCGGCAGCCTGGCCCCTTCTTTTTTTTTTTTTTTTTTTAATTTTATTTATTTATTCATGAGAGATGAAGAGAGAGACAGAGAGAGAGGCAGAGACAAGGCAGAGGGAGAAGCAGGCTCCATGCAGGGAGCCTGATGAGGGACTCGATCCGGATCCCGGGTCTCCAGGATCACACCCTGGGCTGAAGGCAGATGCTAAAACCATTGAACCACCCAGCCAGGCCTCTTCTTTAGGCAGCTTTATCCAGAAGGTACATTGTTGAGCTGAAATCAGGAAACAGTAACTCACAGCCCCACAGGGACCCAGAAACAAGGACTAGGACGCCCTGGGTTTTTCTGCTGGATTCTCATCCCATTTGCAGTTTCTCCCTCCCAGTGGGCTTTTGTTCTTGCTTTTGTTTTAATTGGTTCTTTCCTCCCCCACCCCCTGAACAATTTTTCCATTTGTCCATGTTCCTCTTATAATCCGGGCTTTGAAACCAGACACCCGGTGGGGTGAGGTCTGACCTCAGGGAACTAAGCAGGATGGACCTCGGCGCCACCTCGGGGCCCCTCTCTTTGCAGAGCAGTAGAGGTGTGATGACCCAGCCTGCGTGGCCTCCCCCAAGCTGACCGTGAGACTTGCAGCAGCTCGGCCGGCTGGTGTTGAAGTCATCCAAGTCATCGGCTGGTGTTGAAGTCATACAAGTCATTGTAGCTCGACAGCTGCCGCGGTGACAGTATTTACACCACAGTTATTGGCAAACACAACAGATCAGGGCTTCGCTTCGCCATCCTCCAGACAGCGATTCAGCAGCTCGCTACTCCTGCTGGCCAGTCACCCCGGCTGGGATCCAGAGATTCGCGGGGCACTGGCGGAGACTGTGGCCGGGGCGCCCTGCAAACCACAGGCCTCCACACACAAGCTACAGTTGGAACCAGATTCTAATTCCCCTTGACTGTCTGACACCCACATAGTGGCCACAAGATGCTGAAGGGCCAGGCTGAGGAATGGGAAAACAGGTCCCCCGACCTGGACCGTGGAGGCGGCTGCTGCTCTGGGCACCGGTGCCAATCCAGCAGCTGGTACAGTCAACTGCGTTTCTGCAACCTCGGGGATTCCATCACATTTCCTCTCCTCCTAAATTCTAGTAATAACGGTCTAGAATGACAGTTTGGTGACAAGGCTAAATTCCAGTCCTGGCTTGGCCACTCCTTTAGTATCTGATGGGAAGCCCCTGCCTGTCCCTCCCTGGGCCTCAGTTTCCCTCACTGTCAGCACGGGGCTTGAGGCTGGGGACCTCTGACTGCAGATGACTTTTGCAGCTGGCTCCAGCGTGGGCCATGGCACCAGCAGCCTCACGGGCGCCCGGAGCAGAGCTCAGCCGTGGGGGAGGAACGATTTTCCACCCCATAATTCTCACTGTGTGGACTTGTTTCTCGCCCCCACTCCTGCTGTTGTCCTGGGGATGGTTTGTTTGTTGTGGCTCTCCTCAGATGCACTACGAGTCGGCCCCGATATTGCAGCCCTAGGCCACGTTCTCTCCCAAGGACGCTCACCCCAGTCCAAGCTGCTTCTCAGTCACTTCCTTAAACCCGGCCACCAAGCCTCAGACGTGGCACAGATCCGGACAGCTTGGCAAAGCCTCCATCCCTCTGCGGAGATCTTCCCTTTGGCTCTCACCTGAGCCTTTCGCAAGAGAAGATGCGGAGGGGGGTGGGGGGGGGTTTCTTCTGCCAACATGATGACAACTTAGGAAGCGGCCCAGCGTTGCTGCTCTGCATCCTCGAGCCGCCTTCCTTTCAAGGGCCCAGGTTTGGAAGTTAGAGACTTGCACATCGTTTGCTAGCACATTTCTGATCTCCTCTCCCATCGCAGCTCCAGCCTCCTGCTCAGCATCTGGACACTTCTTGCCCCCACTTCCCGGATCACTTGTCTTCTCACACGTGTCCCTGAGACTTGATTCCCCTGAGTGTCTG
Source organism: Vulpes vulpes (assembly GCF_048418805.1). Lineage (NCBI taxonomy): Eukaryota > Metazoa > Chordata > Mammalia > Carnivora > Canidae > Vulpes > Vulpes vulpes. The sequence continues at coordinate 10,963,051 of NC_132791.1, read as the reverse complement.
TTCCAATGGTACATCAGGCTTCCCTTTGACAACTCTGCGTGCATAGCAACCCTCCTTATTCCTCTCCCTTCCAGTTTAGCCTGTCAGCGTGTCACTGTCTGATTGACGTATTTACCTGCCTTTAACTCTTTCCCAAACCTTAGATCCATGAGCACAGGGGTTTTGTTTTGCTCACTTCTGAATCCCCATTGCCTGGAACAGTGTCTGGCCCATGACAGATACACTGTAAATACTTGCCCAGTGAGCGGATATACAGTCAATCCTCCTTACTTGCATATTCCATGTTTCTGAATTTTCCCTAAAATTTATTTGTAACCCCCAAATCAATATTTATGACAGTTTCATGGTCATTCACAGACTTGCCCGGAGTGGTGAAAAATTTGCCCAGTGCACCTGTTCCCAGTGGAGGTTGAGCAAAGTGATGCTCTGCCTTCTTGTTTCAGCTCTCCTTTGTGTTGCAGTCTACTTGGTGGCATGTTTTTCACATCTCTTGTTGGTGATTTCACTGTTTAAAAAGGCCTCAGGCATAGTGCTGAAGGGCTGTCGGATGATCCCCAATGCTAAAAGGCTGTGACGTGCCTTATAGAGATAATACGTGTTTAGATAAGCGTCATCCAGGCATGAGTTATAATGCTGTTGACCATGAGTTCAATGTTGATGAATCAACAATATGTATTAAATAAGGTGTCCTTAAACAGAAACACACATAAAACAAGGTTCTGTATTGATGGGTGATGAAAATGTTGCAACCAGAGGCTCACAGGAACCTAACCCTGCATTTCTCCTAGGAACACTGGCTCCGTATTCTCCAATTCTTTGTTCACAGACACTTTATAGCTACCATGAATAACGAAAATCACGTGTACCTGGGTTTGAATTTTAAGTACTAACCCACTAAAAGCAGCAATTGAGTGACTATGATTCTCTGAGTCTTAGATTCCTGTCAGTTGGTAATAATAGTGCCCATCCTCATAGCTGTTCAAAAGAGTAAGCTAGATGATTACTTAACCAAATGCCTAGTACAGCATCTGGCCCATCGAGGATGGACCATAGTCATTCATTCCTCTTACCTTTCTCTTGTTCATAAACATATTTGCAATCCACAGGGAAAATACATTTTGCTTTCTTGTGTTATCAAAAGTATTTCTCCAGGTAGTTCTCAGGACTTTGAAACAGCCTATCAGCTGTCCTGATCCTTTCTCTTAGTGTTGGACATGAGCTTACACCAAATTTTGAATTATGCAATGAACAACTTTTTTTTTGTTAATGTCATTTTTCTCTGTTTAAGGCATTTATGTCTTTACAATAAGCTCCCAGGAGTAGAATTACTAATTCAATGGGTACAAACGATTGGATAGACCTGAAAGTAAGATCTGATAGTGGTGATAAGAAGAGACTTCTTGGCAGACATTCTGCTGGGTGTGTGCATGGGACTTAGAGGTTCACCAAGTGATTCACCCATTCTCCTGCAGCTTTCAACTTCTTTGAGAATCTAGATCTGGGAAAAACTTTAGCAATTGCCTCATCATATCAAGAAGGAAACTGAGGTTGTAGGAAATAAATGAGTTGTCCAAGGTGGTATGACTAGTCAGTGCCAGATGAGGACTGAGCCCCAGGTCCACTGACTCTCAGATCAGTCTTCTTTCTACCACCCCTTGGCCATAATGAAAAGTAAAATGTTTCTACTGGATGTACTAATGCTGCTTCCTCAAGCTTTTAGGACCTATCTCTTTGAGGAAAGGAAATGTGACAGAGACAGTATGTTTCCTACAGAGAAATTTAAATGTGCTATTCTGTTTATTTCTTCCTTTTTATTTTTTTTATTTTATTTTATTTTTTATTTTTTTTAAAAATTTTTTTTTAATTTTATTTATTTTATGATAGGCACACAGTGAGAGAGAGAGAAGCAGAGACATAGGCAGAGGGAGAAGCAGGCTCCATGCACCGGGAGCCCGACGTGGGATTCGATCCCGGGTCTCCAGGATCGCGCCCCGGGCCAAAGGCAGGCGCCAAACCGCTGCGCCACCCAGGGATCCCTATTTCTTCCTTTTTAAACTTCTGTGTCAATATAGTGGCAAATTGGATAAGACAGAGGTTTTGTGCTTAAAACAATGGTTCAATATCAGAGAGACCAACACAGAATCGAAAGCCAACCAGCACAGCTCTGTCTCTACACCTGTCATTGAAACTCTTCTCACTACATTCTTTCCATGGGAGGTAAAGACTACAACTCCCCCCGTAAGACTGTGTAACACACACTGAGCAGCACTTTTCTGATATAGTGATGGCATAAACCATCATGGTGGTAATTAATGGTTCCTAGAGAATGACAAGGCCTCAAGGAGTCGTCTGTTCTATTAATACAATTTTCAAACCACGCTAAAACTTAGTTGTCTACATTGCCTCAAAAAGCTCCCTGTGATATCAGGATAGAACAAAGCAGAATTGGAACTACTCAAGAGTCCCAAGGAGCTTTTTTGATTTTAGAAAATACAGTTGTTGTTCAGTTTCAGCCAAGAAAGAAAATTCCCCAGATATTCATGGAACCTGTCTCCGTGCTGGGCCGATGGAGCCAATGATCCTTAGGTTGACACTAAGTAAAGAGTTTCACAGAGACTTATGCCTCAGTTACAGTCTTGAGTTGAGAATGATGAGATGGGCTTACCTGTCATCAGAAGAATTGCACTGATGTAAGAACAAACTTTCCACTTTCTCTCTATAGAAGCAAGAAGCCCCATGTGTTTGCCCAAGATTGTCTATCTTTAGGCAAGGGAAGGGAAGGGTAAAGGAAGGGAGGGGAAGGAAAGGAAGAGAGAGGAGGAGAGAAAGGATAACCTTTGAGTTCCACAGAAATCTCTCATACAAAAGAAAAATATACATAGACCATATAAAAAGAAGTGCATATCCCATTTCCTTACTTTTTAGTAAAAAATATTTTCTCTTAACCAAAACCTAAGAGTTCTTTTCTTTCCACTTGGATATGATTAAGTGTCTTTTATTCCAATCAGCAGCTATCTTGTATGTCTTGGATAAAGGGTCAACCTCTTCTCCCTGGAGCTAGTTCTTATTTTTCCATAAAGACACTTATCTAACATTGGTACCAAGGAGGTACCAAGGATAATAGCCAAGATTTTAGCTATGTTTAATAAAGATCCATCAGCAACTATGTGTCTAATATCCAGCGAATACTCAGCTCGGTCCTAGGGAACTAGAGATGTACAAATCACTGAGCAAAAATTTATTCAACTATTATTTAGCTCCTGCTCTATGATGACAGACATATTTCCATCCTAGATCCTGCTCTTATGGATCTCAGAAGGGAAATGGTCAGATAAAGAAAAAAATTAATGTGAGTGACACAGGAATAGTAGGAGTGTAAGTTACAAAAATAATACAAAGGGAGAAAGAATTGTCAGGGGAGTAGGGGTGATCATAGAAGATTACACTTAGAAGTTGACTGCTGGGCAGCTCAGGAGGCTCAGCGGTTTAGCTCTGCCTTCGGCCCAGGGTGTGATCCTGGAGATCCAAGATCGAGTCCCACATCAGGCTTCCTGCATGGAGCCTGCTTCTCCCTCTGCCTGTGTCTCTGCCTCTCTCTCTCTCTCTCTGTTTCTCTCATGAATAAATAAAATCTTTAAGAAAAAAGAGAAGTTAAAAAAATAAAAAAGAAAAAGAAAGAAAAAAGAAAAGTTGACTGCTGATTTGTAAGTTTTGTAGAATAATTAGGATGAATGACCTAGAAAGAGGAAGGACATGACAGTCAGTTGGAACCTTCAACTTGAAGGCCTTGAGCTGTCATCCAACAGAGGGGACATTAGATTGGAGGTATAGGTAAAGGACCAATGATAAAGGCCACTGAATGTCATGGTGAACATTTTAGACTCTAAGAAGAGGCACCAGAAGGATTTTGAGAACTCCATTGGGCAGCAATATGAAGGGTAAGCTGAAGGCATTAGAGATAAGATCTTACAGGGAAGAAGAGTTCTTTGCCATGGTCTTAGAGAGTAGAAGTGAGGCAGGGAGAGCAGTAAGGAAGGGAAAGCAAGGGAAACCCTGTCAGGGTAATTGACCATAGATAAATTGCCCAAGAAGTGGAAATCCTATCCAACAGGTCAGCATTTCTTAGGAGGGATCAGAAAATGCCCAAGCCTGGTAACATACCATTGGGTGGTCCTAGACAACTACCTCTAGTTTCTGAGCTTTCCTTTCTTAATCGATTCATAGTCCTTTAAGTGAAAGAAAGCAGATATTGCTCATAAGTTTTCTCTGGATCCGTTGGATGCACAGCTCTCTGATTTGGAAGGGGTATTAGCAGAAATCTTCCTAGGCTGAGTCTCACAGCAGAACAAATGCCAATGTGAGACCCCATGGGCAACAAGGACTATAATATGGCCACTGTCAATTAGGATGTAACTCCTCAAGGAAATATTGAGAAGCCAGGAACGTAGCCTTCTTCCCTCTATGTCCCTAGTCAAAAAGCTAGAGGAAGCTGGACAGAGAATATTTGCTTGATGGGTTTCCTGTGAGGAAAGAGATAGTGAGACCACAGTAGCCTCCCAAGGCTCTGCTTTGGTGGGAAAGCTTTCACTTGAGTCTCTGCTGACTAATTTAGCAAATTATGTGTGTCTCCCTGAAAATGTAACCACTGGGAAAAGCTGAAAAAGGAAAAGTATACAAGGGTTTCAGACACCCAAAATGGGAGGAGGGATGTAGCTCCTGTGACATATATACATCCTCTCCTCTTTAATCCTATTGGTCCTATTAGATGTCTCCTTAAAGAGTGACCAAGCGGACAATCCCATTCATAGTTCTGAGTCAAAGCGATTGAGGCCTTATATGACTAAGGTAACCTCACTGACTGTACTGAATTCTATCCTAAAAGTTCAGAAGGGCATAAGGATAAAGTGGCTCAGTAAACAATGGGGCAAACAAATAAAGAGGGTCATAAACCATCATGCTAGGCGATGCACCATAGAATATACTGAGAGCATTGTTAAATTTTTTATTAGATCAGTCTTTGAAAGAGCATGCCTTGTTATTTTAATTTCAATTATTATAACTCACATCACTGGATTGTTGTTATACCAGCCCTACTACTCAAAAAAATTCACAACAATTGGCAATTCTTTAACCTGAAGGCCCACAAATTACACTAAAAAGAATCAATAATTTTCCCTAATCATTTATTTTGAACAAGCCTTGAATGGAGATGAACGTGGAAGTGAAATATCTTATGAACCTACCAATTTTGATCGAAAGGACAGATTTGTCACCACATGAAAGCACAGTGGGTAATTACCAGGTGGTTGAAATGACAATTAACTCCATCGTTAATAATTATAATTTGACAGACAATAAATCAAGATGGCAGCCATCTGTAAATAAACACCCACGGAGCCAGCTGAATAGTATTGCACAATAGCTTAACCTCATAAAACCAGCAAACTAGTTCTGACTGGTGAGCAAGTAAATCTCCCAAAGACCAGAGAGAAGTAAATTTTTAGGTCACCATGTTCCTACATTTCTCAGCTGGATACAATTGAGGGCCTAATGTCGTTTTATTTTGTTTTGTTTTTATTTGATTTTTTTTCTAGGACAATTATTGTTATTTTCCACAAAACATTTGCTCATTTTAAAATATGGGATTATGACTTTTTGATGCAAATGGAACTATCTTCTCAAATAGCTCTCCCCAGGGGCCTTATATACTCCTTAGGAAAATTAGCCCTGACCAGAGAGCAACAATTACAGACTTACTGCTCCCCTTTCTTGAAGACCTCTCTCCACTTATCTTCCATGACACTCCCCTACTTTTTCTATTTTTTAGGATTCCTTCCTGATTTTTTTTTTAATTTTTTTAATTTTTATTTATTTATGATAGTCACAGAGAGACAGAGAGAGAGGCAGAGACATAGGCAGAGGGAGAAACAGGCTCCATGCACCGGGAGCCTGATGTGGGATTCGATCCCGGGTCTCCAGGATCGCGCCCTGGGCCAAAGGCAAGCGCCAAACCACTGCGCCACCCAGGGATCCCCCTTCCTGATTTTTGATGATAACAGTGGTGTTAGCATCAACAATAACTGTCACGTATATTCTTTGTTACTGGCTGATAACTGATTTCTGTGCATTTTATTGGTTAATTCTCTTAACAGTCCTCTGATGTGGAGATCTTTTTTCTAATTACCCTTGAGAATTATGGAGGCCGAGAATCATCCAGTCACTTCTCCATGGTCATAAAGCTGGTAAATGGTGGAGCAAAGATTTTTAACTCAGGTCGGTAATCCCAGAGCCTTTGGTCTCAAGTCTGCCACTTTATCTGCATAATCTTTTTTGTTGTTGTTCCCAAGTTTTATGCTTGTCTTTCGTTTTTTTTTTTTTTTTTTTTCAAATCTCACCAAATACCTTTTCATTGGTCTGTCTTAACTACTCCTACACATATGTGACCTCATTGCTAAGGATTCCCAAATCTATCTTTATCCCAGGTCTGCCTCCTGAGTATCAGATCTTTGTAGCAACATACTGCTATGGTCCCCACTTGGAGTCATTCTTTCATTCAGCAAATATCTATTGAACAACTTGTGGTCAGGCACTGTTCTAGGTATAGGGAACAGAAAGGCCAACGATACAGGAATCAGTGCCATCATTATACAATGTATTTGAGATGCAAGAGAATGGGGGGGAGACAAATAATAGATAAAACCCAATGGTAAAATAAAGACAGGTAGTGATATGTGCTAAAGAAAAAAATGCAGAAAAGAGGGGGATGCACTGGGAAATCAGAGGTAAGAGGGAGCCATTAATTCTAGTAAGGCAATCAGAGGAGGCATCACTGAGTAGATGACATTACAGTGAAGACTTGAGGAGGGGAGGGAGATGATTGGGTGGGCATCTGAGGAAAAGCCATTCCAGGCAGGGGAACAGTCACTGGAAATTCTAACAGGCAGAAGCGTGTCAGGCATGTCTGAGGAAAACTGAGGAATCCAATGTGGCAGAGAGGTGCCAGAGAGGGCTGGAGTAGAAGGGGGAGTCTCAGCAGAAACAGGATCAGGGGCTGTGAGGCTTGAGGCTTGCAAATCACCACTGTAAATCCTTTGGGATTTTGCTCTGAACAAGATGGGAAGAATATGGAAGCTATGAAGGGTGGAGTCATGACCTGCCTTCTTCTTAAGAGGGCCACTCTGGCTGTGGTGTTGAGAATAGTCTAAGGGAGAGCAAGGTGGAAAGCAGGGAGGCACTTTAGGGGACCATTTCAATAATCCCCATAAAAGTCGATAGTGGCTTTGGTAAGAGTGGTAGCAATGAAGATGGTAAGAAGTGATCGAATGCTGGACATATTTTGAAGAAAAAGTAAACTGAATTTGCTGAAGGATCAAAAAAGAGGATTTAAGAGAGAGGAATCACAGAGGACTCAAAAGAGTTGCCATTTGCTAAAAAGGGGGAATTTGCCTGGAAACAGGCCTAGAGGTGGGACTGGGGACAATTTCAGGAGCTTAATGTTAAATATTCCCAGGTGGCTTTTGTAACATGTATACAAAACAAACATCTATCATTTCCAATTGAAAACACACACACAAACCCCACACATTTCTCCTATATATTCCTCATTCCATCAACGGTATCACCATCCCATCCAGGCATTCATGCCAGATTTAAGGACTGTTTTTCATGCTCCCCTCCCCCTCAGTCCCACACTGAAATGTCCCCCAGTTCATTCCTCTCAGCATATGAGAGACAAGTTTTCATTCCATGAATACACCTGGTTTTCCTGTTTTAGCGTACAAATCCTTCCCTAGATCCAGAGGATCTGCCTAATTCCTTTCTGCCCTACTTGGCTTGGCCAATATCAACTTCTTCTTCAAGCTACAACTTCAATCTCTTTTCTTTGAGGCCTTCTATGAGCCCATCAGCAAAATTGTCTGCTCACTCCTCTTACTGAAGTATTAGTTACCCATCAAGCGTATAACTTTTCCACTTTGGGGCATTTGTTGGCATTTATAGTATAGCATGCATGTGGGAGTGACGAGAGATGAAGCCAGAACAGGAGAAAGGAGTGGGTTTAGGAAGGACCTTGAATGTAATGCCAGGGGATTGTACTTAGTTCTGAGGTTATTAGGAATAATGGCATTATTTGAAGAAGGCGAGGGGCCCGGTTTAATGTGAAGTCCTCAAGGTTTCACTCCACTGACCATGGGAAGGGTGAGCTGGACAGCAAAGTAAGTCAGGCAAAACTTGGTGACCTCCTGAAAGAATGCAGGAATAATGAGGATGAAGATGAAAAAGATAGGACTTTTCTGAACCACACTCCATGGCGCTAGGGAGAATAACATTTATTGAGTCTTGCCATTTTATCAGGCACGGATTTAAGAACTCCCCCTGTGTTAACTCCCTTCATTCTCTCAACCGTGTCATGAGGGGGACGGTTTTCTTACCCCCATTTGCAAAGGAGTTAAACTAAGACGCAGATTTCATAAGCTGCCCGAGTCACATAGCAATTAACTAGTGGAGTCTGGATTTAAACACAGTCCTTGGCTCCAGGACCCGGGCTGCCCTCCCCTACTCTATACCTCCGACCACATAGTGAATTAATATAAAACTATATTTAGCTGCACGAGAATGTTTTATAACCCTTATCAATCCAAATTGAACGTCTACTTCAATCTTTCTGTAAAATCACCCTCCCAAAACACACGATTCGTGAGCAGTATATTCCGTAACTTGTGTTTATATGGATGCTTAGCCACTATGTGATGTTTTTCTTAGCCTTTTTTCTCCCTCAGTCAAATGAGGGGAAACATCCAGCATATGGAAGCATTTCCACACGGCAAGTTATACTGAAGGGGAATATTATGCAATTTGCAAACACTGTCAAATGAAATATAAATATGCATTAGAAAAATGCTACACAGAGACAAAAATATCTTTGTATCGAAGATCCATTCCGTCAATCATTTTTTCATTCAACAAACATTAATCAGGCACCCAGTGTATGGTGGGGGCAGTGGTCAGCAGTGAGATGACAGAGGTGAATAAGACTTATGCCTTGTCATGAGGAAACTCACAGCCCTGTGATTTTTATTTTTAAATGGCCACAGCTGGATGAAACAATTGCCGTTGACTCTCTGTAACCCTCTGAAAGATAAACAGAGCTCTGTGCTTTGATTCGGATAGAGCTGTGGCCTCTAGCTCCACTTCTTAGAAGCTGGACACATCACTTCTTCTATCTGAGCCTCAGTTTCCTCAACTGAAAAGGAGACACTCCTTTCCACAGTGGTTATGAGAACTGGGGATTATGCACAGCACATAGATCCTAATTTGAACCAATGAATAGTAAATGAATGACTACCGTGGCTTTTCATTTTTCAGTCATCATCAAGCTTCCCTAGGGTCCAGTCAAGAATTCGCAATGAACCAAATATCACCACCTGTTCCAAAACTAGCAAACAACAACAAACAGCAAACAAAAACCTCCCTAGTGACGTCAAGTAGGAAGGAAATGGCCCTGCTATCAGGAATTGAGTTAACCAAGTTCTTGCAAAAGCAGCCAATGCCTTGTCACCACTAATGCACACCAGGAGGAAGGACAAGCTCTTTGAGCATCAGCCTCTGGATGCGGATTGAAACTTGCTAAAGAAATGGTGAAGACTCATACGGCAAAGCTGAGCCCAGTGTCCCTGGAGAGGGAGAAAATTGGAGTTTTCCTGGACATGTCCTAACAGGTTTTCTTCAAAAAAGTGACACCAGGGAAACGGTTGGTTCTTTACTGACAAGGGGACCCCAGTGAACAAGGTTTTAGGAACAACACAGTCCCACCCACCGTTCCAGCTATGAGTCAACGGGGACTCCCAGTAAGAGAAAGTGGTCAGACTGGTTCCCCGACCTCCACAGGGTTGGCATCTTACCATATAAGGGATAACGAACGCAGGGCTAATTGGAGGAAACCAACAAATACTGAACACACTCCATGTGTCAAACATTGTGCCAGGCTCTCTTCCTTGGGCAACTTGTTGAATATTCACAATAACTCAATGAGGTAGGTAAGTAGGTAGCTATTATTTCCATTTTGCCGGGTAGAGACACTAAAACTCAGAGAGGGTAAGTTAGAACTCTCCTGAAGCTGTCCAACAGGTTTTCTCCAGAAAAGACCCCTAGATATAACCACTGGTGGGCGGGATTTGAGTCTAGAGCTTTCTTACCTCAAAACCTCTGTTCATTCAGTTATGCCACTCCGTCTCTAATCCGAAATGGGTTGATACAGGCTACTCCCAAATAAGTCTCTGTCCTCTGTCACTGATCCCCAGCAGACTCAGCTCAGTGATGAGTATTCTCGGTCTCCTTACCCTTTGGCATCTGGTTGGGTTTGGCCAATGGGCAGCCCCAGAAGGGGACTGGAGAGTACAAGGAGAAAGATGTTGGGACATGTGTTCTCCTGTTTCCACCCATCCATGCTTTTCTGAGCCATGCTGCATTCCTCCAGCTGTGGGGCGTGTTGGGCCACCCCTCTCCCAGAGATCCAGTGCCCAAGTCCTACCTCTTACCCCCTCCACCTGGGGCAGTAAGAGCTTCCTGATGTTGAGTGATGAATGGTGGATTCCCTTAATGGTACCCATGCCTCGTAAATACTCTCTTCGCAACATTATATTCGACTAAACCCTTTTGAGCGTGCCATGAGTTTCCTGCTGAGATTCTAATGATATATATTGAGTTAAAAACGATTGTATATTTAATCCCACCATAGTTTAGGTTCTTAAATTGGTCTTTGGGTATCTAGTAAATAGTATCAACTTGCATCTTATGGAAATGAATCAGCTGAAATTGAAGTGAACACATTTTGTTTGGATACGATGAGCTCGCTGAAGGGACAATAAACTCCCCACATGTTATTGGCAAGCTCTGTGGTGAATGAAGCTTCCCAGTCACACTTGGAATGTGATGTTTTTTTCATGAGGCCATGCTACAAAGATGAAATCCAAAGAATATGAAAACACACTTGACAGATCCTGCCAAGAAGTTCTCTAGAATGTATGCAAAATGGAGCTAAAAAGTATTTGTAACTCTGTCACAGAAAGTGGAGTTTCAGTCGGGAAAACTTCACTGAAACCACTTGAGCTCTCCTGTCACTGGCTTTTGGAAATGATGACTGAGTCATTTGAAAATGAAGTGAGAAACGTTTCAGCCTTAATGACCTTTCTGGAGTTTTCACAGGGCTCCCACACAACAGTAGTATGTCCAGGAAACACATAAACAGGCCAGATGGGGGGCTTGCAGTCATGCCTCAGTGGGTCTGCAGAGGAAGGCTCAGGCTCTGTTCACCTTATGAAAACGAAGTTGAGATTTTAGCTCCGAAGTATGCCCCTCTCCCTACCAAGAAGAAGTGCACCAAGGAAACAATTGCTAAATTGCTTTTCTTCTCCTAAAAATTCCTGCACAATCGTCTCATTCTCTGCCCCAACCCACACCTAAAGACTTAACCTATGGATAGCTACAGACATGACACACAGAAGCTGTTTGCCCTCAGCAAAGTCTGAGGGGACAGTTCTGTGTCTGGGGGTGGGGGGGTCTTTGGTCTTATCGCTTTGGGCATGATTGCAAAGATGGTATTTCGACTTTTATGCATTCTCTCCTGAAGAACATTTTCTAGGAGAATATGTTTGCTCTTCTAGATCCACCTATGAATCATCCAGTATCTGTCTTCCCTCTTCTCCCCTCCCCCCCAACCCCTACAAAATTTTCCTGCATGGACTTTACACCCACAGTAGAGTACACGGTAGGTACTCACATATTTGCATGCATAAATGCAAGCACTTCATTAATCGATTTATATGTTTAGTCGGTGACAACTTTTGTGTGGGGTAAGGAATAGGGCTCCAGTAAGCATGACCAAGTTTTAATTGCCCTGAACATTGCAGGTATTCTTTTTCACCCATCTGCTAGCTAGCTGTGTGGCTTCAGGCAAGTTAACACAACACCTCTGGCTTTCCCCCTCCATACACCAGGGACATGAACTCTTGTTTCACTGATTGTTGTGGTGATTAAATACTATAATCTTTGTGAGGGGCCTAGCACAGTGATGGCCTCGTGAAGGAGGCTTCCTAAAATCCAACCTATGCCATTCTTTCTGGACTGATACCAGGGACACATCATGTAAACAGAGCAAAGCATGGAGGGGATTAAGGGAGATCCCCACTTTGGAGGAAATGTGGATTTAGTGGACAATCAAATTGTACCCTACTCAAAGCTTTGCTGATGTTTTATCTTGTGCCGAGGCAACCTGCTTCAGGTTTCCCAAGAAGGCAGATAGTATTGTCAGGCAGCGTGCCAATATCTGGTTACTAAGAATATTTCAAATGACAGATTTTATATTTAATCCCATCTTTCCATCTCTGAATCTTCTTCTAGCTCTCTAGCAGATGCCACTTGGTGGTCCCTGAAAGTTTAAGTCACTAACCCCACGTGCACTTCCAACATTTGATTTATTCATCATTGTATTGCAATTATTATTTAGAAGCGCCTTCCGCATGCCGGGCACAGTGCTAGGAGCTGAGGTTATAGTAATGAATAAGACATGGTCCCTCAGCAAAAGGAGTTCACATTCCAACCAGGAAGACAGATTCATGAATAAATTCTACAGTGTTCTCATGATGACAGGCAATGTTGAAACCAGGGCCAGGATAGAGTGAGGCTACATGGAAGGAGGGACTTGCTGTCAGGGTCCTGGGGCACGCAGAGCCAGCGCTGTGTACCACCCCGAGAATGGAAGCTTGCTGAAAGTTTGCACCCAAGCCACCTCATTTGCACCTTCATCCTGGCCCTGGATAAAACACAGAGGAGAAAGATGGAACACTTCTCCATGGAGTCCAGGCAGTTTCCTGGAGCAGATGACTTTGAACTCAAGCCTCTGAAAAGGGAATGAGCTAGCCAAGCAGAGAAAGGCGGGGAAGGATCAGAGAGCATCCTTGGCAAACGGTCAGCAAATGCACACCTGTAGAGGTGAGAGAGAGAGAGAGCACAGCTTCTGGACGCACCTTCCATAGACTGATACGGCCTGATTACTGCAGGGTTGGGGGGGGGGGGCATGGGGAGAGGGGTGGCAGGACAGGGGCTGACCAGGAATGAGTCCAGGACCAGTTCACAGAACTCAGGAGAGTCGCAGGCTGTATATTTAGGAAGACTGAATAACTTATCATTGAAGCAGGACACTTTTGATGGTGAACGGAGGTGCTATCTATACTTGTGAGCGCAGCAAAATCAAAGTGGGATATGTCTGTGTGCAGCACATCTACATTCCCCGGCAAGCTGACACCTCCTGACTCTGTCCCCAAGGGGTGCTGTCCCGCTCCCCCACATGTTGGGCACACACCACTCCTCTTTTGTATCTAGGGCAGACCTGGGAGAAACAGAAGAAATCAGACAAATGGCTTGTGACTAGGAATCTAGTGAACCTCTTTCATAAATGCAAGTTCTAGAACTATGTTGAGGACAGTATCACACCTTGTATGTAAAGACCATGTGGCCAGCTTGGCAAAGATCTTTCCTTTTTTTTTTTTTTAAACAAATCTGCACTTTCTTTTTTTTTGTTTTTTGTTTTTAAATCTGCACTTTCAAACATGATGGTGTTGTTTGAGTTTTGACTTTCTTTTTTTTTTTTAATTTTTATTTATTTATTCATGAGAGACACACACAGAGAGAGAGAAGTAAAGACACAGGCAGAGAGAGAAGCAAGCCCCATGCAGGGAGCCCAATATGGGACTCGATCCTGGGACCCCAGGACCACACCCTGGGCCAAAGGCAGGCACCAAACCGCTGAGCCACCCAGGGATCCCAGAGTTTTGACTTTCAAGTGGGAAAAAGATTGTAGTATTTCTGTATATAGTTAGTGAATAGGCCATAATTTTAAAAGCTTATCCCACCAAGCATGATGCCAGCCTATCAGCTCACAACCCTATTACCCTCCAAGGGGTTCCAGAGATTTCTGAACAAGCTCTGCTGATTCATGGCTGTTGAATGCAATGAGATTCCAGATACGAGTGAGGTTTTGATGCACCGACTAGAAGAAAATTATTCTGAAAGAGAATAGAGAATACTCATTTTTTAAATGATATTTAATGCAAATTAGGTCTTTGGCGAACATTATCCCTCACCTTCATAGCATTGTGATATAGATATGATTTCTGTTTATTTCATTTTTTACTACCATATATAGAAAAGTGGAGAGAAAAGTATAATAAACACCTATATGTATATCACCCGGATTTTTAAGATTTTTTTTTTAAAGCTTATACTTATTTATTTGAGAGAGAGAGAGAGAGAGAAAGCATGACCAGAAGGAAGGGAAGAGGGAAAAGCAGGCTCCTCACTGAATAGGGAACCCGAAGCTGGGCTCACTGTCAGGACCCTGAGATCATGACCAGAGCCAAAGGCAGAGACTTAACCTACTGAGCTCCTATTACCTGAATTTAAATAGCAATAACATTTCACCACATTTTAGTTCATATGTGTATGCACATGGACATGTGTACACACACACACACACACACACACACACAATTTCCAGAGTAAAGCATAGACACCAGGATATTTCTCCCTTACATAATTCGTTACGCATTTCTAAATGTAAGAGAAATTTCCTTCAAATAATAATACTTAATAAAACTAACAACTGAAAAAAATCAACAATAACTCTAACATCATCTACTATAACTTTTTATGTACAAATTTTCCCCATTTCATTCCAAATTTTCCCAGACACCTTCAAGCTTGTACCAATCCAGGACCATGCATTGCATTTAGTTATTATGCCCCTTCCTTTAGCTTTTTTAAAAAATCCAGAATGGTCCCCATTCCCTGGGCCCATGGAAGATGCCAGGCCAGTTGTTATATAGAATGCCCACTTTTTTTTTTTTTGAATGCCCACTTTCTGGGCTTATTCTCTTACTATGTCGTTTCCTCATGATGTCTATTCTTTGTGTTTCTAGTAAGCTGAAGTTGCATCTACAGGTTTACTTATATTCTAGCTAAAAGTTTGTGGCAGGAAAACATCATAGGTGAGTACCTTAGTTTATATTAGATCATTAGGAAGCACATTTTACCTGATTTATCATAAGGGATATTAATGATAATGATATCAATTAAATCGACCCATTTAGAGAGGAGAATTCTAAAGTTAGGGAGACTGGTAATGTGCCTAACATCATGCGATTAGTTTTTTTTTAATAATACATTTATTTTTTATTGGTGTTCAATTTGCCAACATACAGAATAACACCCAGTGCTCATCCCGTCAAGTGCCCCCCCTCAGTGCCCATCACCCATTCACCCCCACCCCCCACCCTCCTCCCCTTCCACCACCCCTAGTTCGTTTCCCAGAGTTAGGAGTCTTTATGTTCTGTCTCCCTTTCTGATATTAGTAAGAGACTGAGGTGGAATTCGAGGTGTTGCCTGACAATGCAAGTTGGGGGAGGGAGCAGGGGAGGCTGGTAGGCGGATTCTCAAAATATCCTAAGTGGATCACTGGAAGTATACAATGGGACATAGAGGCTAGACTGTAAGAAACGCTTATGGAAAGAGAACTGTCCTCAAGGGCAGTGGGTGGGAACAAGGCTATGGGTTGTGACCAACCCAACATAGCAGCTGACAAAAGCTTAGTGGGAGACCTTCTTTTAAAAGCTTGTATTACAGTCAATTAGGCATGAGAAATAGAGTAAACTTTTTAATGCTCTCTTACAAACAGATTTGTGTTACAATATTTGAGAGAAGGCAGTCAGAGACTTGTGTAAGGCATCATCCTCAATGAGCTTATCTGGCACATAATAGGCAGTTAATAGCCATTTGTCCCGTGAATGAACCTATTTGTGTCAGGTGCTGATAATTCGTTCTGCTTCAGTCCTGACAGCTAATCAATCCCAAGGGCCACGGGCGCTAGCTCCTCAGTATCTCTTGATTCCATGTGCTCTTCTGCACCATGACTCCCAACAGCGTTAGGACAAGGCACCATCTCTGCTGCAAATACTGCAACAACCTCCCGATTGGTCTATTCTCTTCCACTCTCACCCCTTTCCAACCCATCCACCACGTTGCTGCCAGAATAATTTTGACACTGCAAGTTGGGTTTAAAATTAGGCTCAAACCCCCTCGGTTGTTTACACTTAGGAGAAGATTCCAGAGTCTTGTCTTACCTGACAAGGCTCTGCATGATCTGTATCCCATCGTCTTCTTCTGTGCCTTTTTGTTACATTGCTCCGACTCCTCCTTGTCTTTGCTTCTTCCTTGAATGCGTCCATCTCTCTCCTGCTTCTGAGCTTTCCGTGTGCTGTTCCTTTCATCTGCTATCCTCTGCTTGATAGCACAGACGTCCTATTTCACCTCGAACAGCACTTTCTTAAGGGAGCTTTCTTGGGTTCTCAGATTGGGTTAGATCCTCCTATTAGAGTCCTCATTTAATGCCTTGCTTTTAATTGGTAGGTCTAATCAAGTTTGTGATTAAATTACGGCTCATATAATTGTATATGTTTGTACATATCGCTTTCTAACAGGCTGTTAAGTTCCAAGCTATAAGAAACCACCTAGAACCCCCAGCACTCCACGTAGATCTAGCACTAAGTAAGTGCTTAATAAAAAATAAATGAGTGAATGAATGAATGAATGAATGAGTGAACTTACTTCGTAGTTCTAGTCACACATCATTTTCTAAGACTGGTTAGTGGTTTTGGTCCTCAGTCCTCCATAGGGTTTCAGCTTTTCAAACCCTCCTTGATCAATCAGGATTCTGCAACATTAAGGTCTTGGATGCCCTGAGATTTGGGCTCTACACTTAGCTTTGGAGCAGTGCATTCCTCCTTCATGCATGTCATCTACAAGGTGGTTGTGCCTCAGTAAAGGATAGAGCAAGGGCCAGGAAAGCCCAAAGGTGATAACTCTCCCAATTTGGTGTAGGGGAAGTAGGCACAATAGAAGAGACTTCCTAAATAAGCAGCCTCCTGACCTAGTTTGTAGAATTGTTCATGAGTTGGCCAGAGGAATAAGGATAAGGGGGATGGGCATTCTAGGCAGATGGAACAGCATATGCAAGGGCATTGAGAAAGCAGATAATATGGCACTTTCAGGGCATTGCAAGTAGCTTAGTGTGGCTGAAGTATGAGCGATGGGACCAGAAGCTAGGGAGGTAAGCGAGGTGTGAATCACAAAAGATCTTCTAGCCATACAGAGGAGCTTAAACTTGATGCAAAATATAATGGAAAGCCAGTGAAAGACATACAGCAAGGAGTGAAATGAGTAGATAGAAATTTTTAAGCGATTGCACAAACTATGTCTCAAGCAAAGAAGAAAGGCACACACTCCAGATTCAATTTGGTAAGTGTATTGAATTGGATTTGATAATTCTTGACTTTGTCAGGACATGTGTTTTTGTGCTTCTTTTTCTACTTGCCAAATCAAACATGCCTATAGCACTGTGTAGAAGTAGCATAATCTGCTACTTAACCCTTTCCTTCTCTAGAGCAGGGAAGTCTGAATTAATGCATTGCCTGATTGCTTACATATGGGGCAGGGCCCCCCTTAAGCTGTCCCAGATAGTTGGGTTCTGCTGCTGGTTTTGTAGTTTTTATTTATTTAACCAGAGCTAGAAACATGGAAAACAACAGACTCTGAGCACGTGGATGGGTTTCCTTGCAGGAGTCTGAGCTGGCAGTTATTTTAATTAGCAACACATTTTATAAGGGCAGAATCAGAAATGGAAACATGTCAAGGCCTCTTTAGCTATTAAGTTTGGCAGACTCACATGAGTGTGCCTGGGCATGGTAATCAGCTCCTGACTACCCTCCATCTCTCCCAAGGGAGCCACATGAACGTAGGAGCTCTCCCTGTGCGTAGAGCACCCCCTTGGGTGTCGGAGGACTTAATAGTGTCACACACCAAATGCTGAAGACACAGGAGTCCTCTTGGAGCTAGTTCTGGGAAATAAGGTCTTCTCAATGTAGGCCTAAGGTCATTCCTCTTTTATCTACCTCCAGGCCAATTTCTCTGTTCTATTCCCTTTCAAGCATCAGTCCTCCTAGACATACATCTCGTAAGTTTATCTCTCTAAAATCTACTTTGCATTTGAAAAATGATTTCCTCCTTTTATCTGCCACAGTGGTTTCCCAGAATCATGGGGATTATATATATTATGTATAATATATATAATTTATAATAATTTATAAATATTTATAAATTTATAAATATTTAAAAACTAAAAATATTATACATTATTAATTAAATATTATTAATTAAATATTATTAATAAAAATATATTATACATTATTATAAATAATGTATAAAATATATGAATAATTATATATTTTAAATTATTATATTTATATATTTAAATATATAATATCACATAAAATATATATTTAAATATATTATATATATATTTAGAAAGGGGATTATATACATAATCCTCCTTCTAAAAATTACTGGCACCTAGGTATACTGTTCTAATATGAAGCTCTCCTCAGTGAATGAAGCCGACGGGGTACCATCTCTATTCCCTCATCCATTCATTGAAGAGTCACTAAATTTCTTCCTGCTCAGGCATTTGCTAAATGTGGGAGATAAGAAGAAACAGGTCTGTGATTTTGGAAAATCTCAACTTAATTGGGGAAACGGACCCATGGACTAGTTTAAAACAAAATGGTAAGGGTGGTGCTAGGCACATACACAAGGTTCTTTGGTCTGCAAGTGATGGACACCAATCTGAAGCAGCTTAATAAAGATGGAGAATTCGTAGACAGGGGGAACATATTGTGTTAAATTCAGAGTCACATTTTGGGAGCAACCAACCCCCTGGGATGGGCTGGAAGATTTTTGAGCCTCTCTCATGCTCTCATTCCTTGTGTCTCCTTTATTCTTCTCTTCCTGCTGACTGCCTTTCACCACCTCATTCAAGCTCCTAATATTTCATTATCCCAATGCAAACAAATATCCCCGACTGAAATTAATCTCTTAGTCACAATTCAAAAATTTCAGGGCAGAGAATCTGACTGGATTAGGCAGCTATCCCTGGTCTGATCGGATGAGGCCAAGTGGTGACCTGTCTGCCACAACCGATAAGTGGCAGTTATTTCACACAACTACAAATCGATACTCTGAAACTCAACACGTGCAATCTCTAATTTGCTCTCAAGAGGAACAAAAATCATTTCCCTATTCGGTGTTGCTTTTCTTTCCAATAAGTCATTAAAGTCAATAGATATCTTTAATGTGATTGGCTGGCTTAGTCACATGTCTTTGAGGGACACAAAGACTCAATGGGAGTTAGTTTTAAAGTTTTCAGAAATTGATGAGGGAGGGGAGAGAGGAAAGAAACACTTTTATCCTAAATACACAATGCACTGAAATTTCTAAAATATATTTGATAAAACACTGTTCTGCACTATGTTCGGTTTTTAGGCCAAAGATGCCAAGATTGTGGCTCATCCAATGAGGACAGCTAAGCACCAACTGACAGAAGCTCATAAAAAGAATTGTTTGGGTTAGAATGTACTGGACTCTTACTCATAATTTCTAGATTCAAACAAGCTCTTGTTTTGCCCCTCAAACACCTCCTGAAAGCTATAGGAGCTTTTCAAGGCCATCGACCTGAACCCCTAAATTATTATTATTTTTTTTTAAGATTTTATTTATTTATTTATTTATTTATTTATTTATTTATTTATTTATAGAGACACAGAGAGAGAGAGAGAGAGAGAGAGGCAGAGACACAGGCAGAGGGAGAAGCAGGCTCCATGCAGGGAGCCTGACATGGGACTTGATCCCAGGTCTCCAGGATCACACCCCAGGCTGCAGGCAGTGCTAAACCACTGCGCCACCAGGGCTGCCCCCCTAAATTATTATTATAAAAAACAAAATCTCTTCCGTCCATGGTCCAACAACACCGAAATTATGAAGACCTGTCACAATGCCTCTAGAATTTAAGAATTAAAAGCATTTGCTAATTTATTTTGGAGCAAACTGGGTCAAGACAAAAGAGAACAATCTTGACTTTTGGGCACGTGGTCTCCAGTTTAGGATCTGCTGCTTTGGTATTTAAAAAAAATACTTTGTAAAATACACAACTGCTTTTGCTTTGAGAAGCTGGCACCTGCAGTCAGGGCTGCAGACAGAAAACCCAAGTCTTCCCAGGAGGTGACTGCAATAAACAGCAGAGTTGGTATTGGCCACATAGTTCACTGGCGCATTAGGTAGAGTCTATCTTCACTCCCTGTCAAGCATTCATCCTACCAGCAGTGGTGCCTGAGGAGTCCTACCTCTGAGCTTCTGTGGAGAATCCAAGGATGGGCAAAGCATGGTTTGCTAAACACACATCATTTCCATCCTAAAAGGAGGGACAGATAAGAACCCACATAGCTAAACAGCAGGGCAGAGTGTACTAAATGAGGTACAAGTCACTAAGAACTTTGGAAGAGAATGTAGTACGTAAGGTCCCTGGCTCTGAAAAACGGAAAAACTGAAGCTTAAACACCAGGTTTGTCATCTTCTGACTATGTGACCCTGCTCAAGTGTTTACTATCATTTAACTTCAGTATTCTCACCCACAAATTGAGGATTATAAGAATATTCACCTCATAGTGTTGTGGCACATATCATAAAGTTGGCAAAGATTGGAAAATTGTGTATTATTGTCATATAGCAGAAATGTCATTTATTCTAGGCCTGAAGGATGCTTTCTATATTGGAAAAATAATGGAAATGATGTACCAAACTGTATCAGACATGTCAGCTACACACAACTTAGAAAATATTGTAAGTGTTAAGAAAGAAAAACAAATTCCAGAGTTCCCATTTCTGGAGATGAATACCATGGCAGTTTTGGTGAACTGCTACCTGGCCTTTTTTCTTCTCATAGATTGTCAAACGTAACAAACAAATCATACAGTCAAATTTCCTACATTTTAGAGGCAACTAAACTAGTTATTTCCTTTATAATTTTCCAATATTTTTTATCTTGGAAGGCCTCCTCCAATCTAAAACTTAGACACTTTGTTTTAATTTATACTGCATTATAATACCCTCAGCTAGGGCTTCCTCAAGTCCCTTTTACAACTCAGTGATAACAGGACAAGATAAAGTAATAAATTACAAATGAAGTAAGCTTTTCCAAAAAAAGAAAAAAAAGGGAAAGTTGCAAAGAAGGAAAAGATCTATATTCAAAAGCATGAAAAGAAGTTGCTCACTCATTAAGCCCATTTCTGTGTACACACTATGTACTGTTGTGCTTGGCTCTGAGGATCCCGAGGCTGCATTAAACCTTGCTTTGTCCCAAGGAGAAATGCTCTTTCAAAGAACTTAATCTGACCAAAGGCAGCTAGAAATTCTTATTAAACTGTATGTCAATGGGAAAAGAAAGGAAACCAGTGTATATGGGGCTTCTACACTGCACTACATTGTAAAATACTCTTTCCCTCTCCTGGCAGCCCTGAGAGGCGGGGACGGTTAGCCCATTGTCCACGTGAAGAGATGAGGAGACGTGACTTGCTCTAAGTACCAGAGTAGGTGAACTAGACCTGGACCCAGCTGGCTTCAGGGGTGTAGTCACACAGGCCCTGCTGCTCAGAAAGGCTCCAGCTGGCACCATCTTGAAATGATCATTTAAAATCCTCTTTTATTATCATTTTTATGAATAACTCATCTTGTAATAATTTGATGTCTGAATTTGAGTTCATAAGTCAAGCCTGATAGGACGGTGACGCACATTCTGGGAACTTCAAGCCCCAACTCAATGTATGCTCTCCTCTCCCACCATCCCTCTGCCTGCCAGCATGGGTTCTAGGCTTCTCACTCCCTGACACTGGCTCTCAGCTGCCCAGCCTTTCCCTCTCACTGGGCCTTCCACCCAAGACAGCGGCTGAGCCTTGTTGGCAGAAAAAGGCCTGCCTTCTGTTCTTGCCCTCTATCCCAGGTAAGCCTGTGGGCATGAGGATGGTTAATGTCAGGCACCCACTCTATAGCATCTCCTCATGGGCCAATGCAGTGGTGGTTCTTGCCGTGGGCTGGCAACAGCATATCACATCCAGCAGGCAACTCAGTGGGGACCCCTTACTCGCTGCTGTTGGGTTCCTGATAGTGTCTCTGCACAGGGGTTGCAATGCCTGCAGGGTTGCCCACCAGCCATCAGGTCTATGGTCCTATGAGGAGAGGAGACTGACTTTCCCAGCTGGCGTCACATTTTCTCTTTCCATGGGCTCTGCCAATTATGTAATGGGCCTGCCAGGAATCCAGACCAGAATGACCTCAGAGCCTTTGTTTCCTATGGTGTCCCACAAGGTTGGGGATCCTGCGAAGCAGAGGGTGAGTGTGAGGTCAGAGGGCTCCAGCCAGCTGCACACCAGAGGTCCAGATAGGAACTTGGCAGCCTTGCTGCTGTGCCTCTGGGAGTCTGCACCAGCTGCTGGGGACAACATCCACCATTCTTCCTGCCCAAGTGGCAGCTTTGATCATACCTGTGTTGTCTCCCTCCTTCCCTCTCTCCCCGTGGAGCAACCCCTTTTATTTCACTGTACAGAAGCAACTCTCTGCATCTACACGGTGCCTCAGAGAAATCATGCCAGTGGTGACGGGTGGGTGGGGTTGGGTGGGGACAGACCTGACTGGTCTTGGAAAGGCACACATGCACAGGAGGAAGGAACTGAACCAGGAAAGAGGTGACGGAAACAGAGATAAGGGGGAGAATGTTCTGGGTTGCACAGAGCGGAGTGTTTTCCCAGAATGTGGAACGTTCAGTGCTAAAGGATGACAGTCCAGGAGAGATTTGGATGGCTGGTCCCCCGAGGGTCAGATCATAAAAGCAGTGACAACCTAACAGTGGCAGTCGTTTACGGTGGTGGAAAGAGCCAGAGCTCTTTCCCCTCCGTGATCAGCTCTCATTCTGACAAGAACCGTGGGAAGAAGGCAGACGTGGGCACCCTCCCATTTTAGTTATGAAGAAACTCAGAGATGACGAATGACTTCCCCCCCAATCAAATACTTAATAAGTACTGGAACAAGACTGCAAATCCCTTATCAGTTCACAAAACAGAAATAATGGAGCCTGGTAACCGATTTCATGTGCAAAAGAAGAAAGAGAAGAGAGAAGAGATAGGCTTTTGAGTTGACTGAAAGCCAGCTGCTTCGTTGAAAAGAAATTGGGAAACCAAAAGGAAAGGATCACATGGGTTGGAGTCTATCATGCTCTGAATCCTCCGAGTGACGCAGAGGTCCTTAGTAGGCCAACGTCTTGAACATTCTTAGCCAAAATCATGTTTGCCTAATCAGCCGATCTGTCTCGGATACCGCAGAGCTCTGAGACACACCTTGGCCATGGCTTTCTGCTTCTACTCAGGAAATATTCTGGGTCACCTTCCTGACAAGATAAGCACAAGAACTGGCAGTAAATGACTGTGACTGTACAGGTGAGCAGGAAGTCAGAAGCACTCAGCTAATTCTCTGCCGGGACCTGAGTGTGGGAAGCGCAGAAGTCCAGAAGCGAGGGGAGAAGAGGAGATGTTGGGATGCTATCTTTAGGATTTTTTTTAAATTTGCATTCTCCCCCCCCCTCCCGCTTTATCATTACCCATTTCATTTTCAGTTAATTTTATTTCTCTGACAATTGATTTCCAGGAACCACCCTACATTCAGAGAATGCAAAGCCCCAGTCCTGCCATTGAGAAGCTCATGTGTCCATCACTGGGGTGCACAGCCTATAGCCAGTGCAGTAATACAGGTCTGTCCCTGTTTAGGGGGTGGAGGGGGAGTCTCCAGTAGAAGTCATGCAAGTGGAGCCTTGAAGAATGAGGATAAAGAAATTCCAGGTAGAAAGGGATAGAAAAGTGCAACTCACTTCCTTCTTCATTTATTCAGCTAAGAGTTATTTGGCATCCATGGTGTGCCTGGTCCTCTTTTAAGTGACTTGTCTCCAGATACATGGCTCAGAGGCTGTGCTCAAGCCTTTCTGACTCCAAATTCCCTATACTGAGGCTCCTCCAGAGAGTACATGACCTTCGGGCAAAGGGCAGGGCCTTTAGGTTGGGTCCAAAGATCAATTCCCCTATAGTCCTCTGCTGCAGGCTTACCTCCAGGGTAGGCCCTAGGTATGCGGAAAGAGTACAATATGCATAGGAGCTCCCACTCCCGAAGTACTTTTCACAATTCCCAACCCTGGGCTACATCAGTCACATTTTAAACTCATTCTAACATTCCTCCTGATGCCAAAATGGAAACTCAGAAAGGTTATTAAACACTTTACCCAAGGCCACACAGCCAATAAGTCAGAGTCCAGTGTCTTTCTGACTCACATTCTATGTCCTTTTTTTTTTCTCTCTAAGATTGTATTTATTTATTCATGAGAGACACTCAGAGAGAGGCAGAAACACAGGCAGGGGGAGAAGCAGGCTCCCTGAGGGGAGTCCCATGCAGGACTCGATCCCAGGACTCCAAGATCACTCCCAAGCCAAAGGCAGACGCTCAACCACTCAGCCACCCAGGCGCCCCACATTCTATGTCCTTACCCCAGCACTGAACTGCCCCTAAAGCCTGTAACTGGTATGTGCCCGTTTAACTGTGAAATTCTCAATCCATCATATTTTACATTCCACCAATTGCTCTACTTTTACCATTATCGTTACTCCTTCTTCTACTATAAGAATTAATAATTAGCAAGTGGGAATTCGCATGACAATCATATTTCACCACAAAACTACAATGGGGCTTTTCTAGGTTTTTCCAACATGGAACTGCTAGATGCAGTTAACAGGGAGAGCTTTAAGACCTCTCCGCCTCCTGAAGGGATGAGTCCCTGAAAACTCCCGAGTAAGGCTCAGAATTAATCTTGTTGAGTTTCACTGGTGACCAACACTTTTTGCAGTCTCCCCCCCCCACCCCCGCTACTCTCCCAGCTTGTTTGTTTGTGTTTTGTTTTTACTTGTTTGTTTGTTTTACTGTGCATTGCTTTAATTCCCCCCAAATGCCAGTAGAGGTTAGCAAAGTTGCGCAAGACCTCACATTATCAATCTAGGCTATTCAAAGCATATGCTAGTACTGACTGTTTTGTGGATATTATTCCTCTTGGTTACAATTTATGACAACCAAACAGAGCCTTTGCTACAAACAAACTTGCAATTACAAATTAAAAAAAGAAAAGTATCTGGGCAACACAGAGAGAAAGGCTATATCTCTGAAGTTGACTCTTGGTTTTTGGAAGGAGAAGTGGGGCAGGGGGAGGGGGGGGGAGGAGAGACGATTATGCCTCCTAAATCCAGAGATTCCATCCAGAGAGCAGCCCAGCCTCACTTCTGTGGCCGAGAACTTCGACTCCAGCTTCCATCTGGTTTCCATAAGGCAAGGCGACTTGGCGAATGGCTGGCCACGTAACCGGAGCACGTGCACATCCTGACCACGAACGAGCACCAGTAAAAAGAGCCAAAGAGAATGAAGAAATTTCCCCCAGTCCCTCTGTACGGGCTAGGGCAGGAAAAGTTGCTTTCGAGAGAAATCGAGTGCTCTTCCACCCTGCTGGGTAGGTTCACAAAGAACTAACCACTTCAACTGAATCAAAAATGCCCAAACCCAATGGTGAGGTGGGACCAAGTGTTCTAGAAATGTCAAGTAAATGTTTTAACGCCACGGATGCAATTAATTCTAGGCAGCGTGCGCACGCACAGGAAGCAGGATCTAAGAGAAAGAGCCTGCACTTGGATCCAAAAGGATATGACTATTCTGTTACTAACACTGTGGAGCCTTGAACAGATTACTTAGACTGTCAGAAAAGTATGCAGGGTATCCTTCATTTATGAGATTTCTTATTGACGATGTATATAAAACATCTTGTACCCAGTGCGTGCTTAATAAATGGTTAATTAAATGAGGCTGAGGTGATGCTTTCCTCCAACACTTGTAAGCGTCAAAACATGCTTACACGCTTTATGAAAGGGGTATGTCTAGCCTGAGGATACTGCACATATGTTGCCACCATAGATCTTTTTATTAACACACCTTTGTTGTTTTTAATTCATACAATTCGCAGTGCTTTTGTTTGAAGAATTGTGGAAAATGCAGCTTGAAAGGCATCTGCAGTTCCCCCACTGCACAGATGAAGGCGCTGAAGATGTCACGGCAGAAAAAAAGGTCAGATGGTCTCCGATCCAGATAGCAGGTCAGTAGTAGGTCCCAGCATCCTGACCCTCACTATTCCCCTTGATCTCATAAATCTTTCCAAGGCCACAGTAATTTCAGTTGTTCCTCTAAAAGACTCACCATAAAATTACATAGGTGGGAGAGGTCTGAAAAGTTCCTAAAGCACTATTTCTAGCAGTGAGGTAGTCTGGACAATGGCCCCCAAAGAGGCCTTGTCTCTGGAACCAGTGAATGTTATCCTGGATTTAAAAAAAAAAAAAAAAAAAAAAAAAAAAGCAGGGGAGGGGAGGTCTTTGCACATGTGGGTAAATTAAAAGGATCTTGAGTCAGGGAGATTATTCTGAGTCATCCAAGTGGACCTGATATAATCACAACAGTCCTTATCATCGGGAAGCAAGAAGAGTCAGGGTCGGAGAGAGGGGCATGTGGTGGTGGAAGCAGTAAGTGGGCAGATGCATCCAGAAGACGGAGGAAGAGGCCTCAAGTCAAGGAATGCACACAGCATCTCGAAACTGGAAAGGCCAAGCAAACAGACCCTTCTCTAGATCCTCTGAAAGGAACCAGTCCGATCGATGCCTTGACTTTAGCCCCATGAAACTGATTTTGAACTCATTGTCTCCAGAACTGTCAGAGAATAAATGTGTGTTGTTAGGAGTCACTCTATTGATGGTGATTTGTTACAGCAGCAATACGGAAACTAATACAACATGCAACATATCAAAACCATTGACAAAGTATCCAACAACTACTACAACCAAATTATAGTAGAATACAATGTAGCCTTTTTAAAAAGTGTTGACTCATCTTTATTGAAATAGGAAAATGTGTAAATCATAACTTTAAATTAAAAAAAGCAGTTTATCATGTCACATACAGAATATGACACCATTTTGAAAAGAAAAAGAAAATAAGAAAATAAGACTGGAAGTATGTATTCCAAGTTGTTTACAGTGATGATCACTGACGGTAGAATTTTTCTATGTTCTCAATGTACTTTTCTGTATTCTCCAAATACGATGAATAAACACGTTAATTTTATAATTAGGAAAAGAGATTCTGGGCAGCCCGGGTGGCTCAGTGGTTTGGCGCCACCTTCAGCCCAGGGTGTGATCCTGGAGTCCCAGGATCGAGTCCCACGTCAGGCTTCCCTGCATGGAGCCTGCTTCTCCCTCTGCCTGTGTCTCTGCCTCTCTCTCTCTCTCTCTGTGTCTCTCATGAATAAATAAATAAAATCTTAAAAATAAAGAGAGAGAGAGAGAGAGTTGGTTTAAAAATAAAAAAAGAAAAAGAAAAAGAGATTCTTTAAAAAAAAACAAATATATTTTTCCCTGATTCTTTCATTTCATAAAATAAGAAACATATAGGTAAAGCAGAGGGATTGCTGACACACACCCACCCTTTTTTTTTTTTTTAATCTAGGATAACATTCACTGGTTCCAGGGACAGCTAGAACAAAGTTCTCAATTCAGAATTTGGAAGCTTACCCCTAATATATAAAAGGCATAAGAAGCCCACCTTGAATCATCCCTATGAAAGCTCATAGAAATGACACACGATGGCTTCTCTGCTTTGGATTTTCCTCTACAGATTGTCCTTTCGTAATTAGGAAGAGTTAATAAGCGCTTTCTCCCTTCGACAAGTCATGAAGAGAGCTGGAGAGCATAATTACACACGGCATTTTGCAGACTTGCACAGAATCCCCCAGTGTAGATGCTACACCGAAGGATTTCACTGAAATGGAAAGAGACGGATATTCTAGGCCACTCTGATATTCTCACAAGCCAAGAGATTTCAGGGGTTGCCAGTTCTCTAACTACTCATTTCTACTCCGCTCTTAGGAGTTCTCTGACTCTTCTTGCTTCTTCTCATCTCTCTTTCCTCAGAGCACAGGATATTCCTTAAGGAATTATCCCTGGGTCTTTCTTGCTATTAATATGCTTTCTGTCCTAATTCAATCTGGAATATTCCCGAGTTTCTACCAACTGCCAAAGACTGCATAGAGTTATCTGGGGTTGCAAAGATTAATCAGAGTCCCTGCCTTCAACTCACTTCCAATCTGGTGGTAGAGATAAACACATGCAAAAGAAGTAAATCTCATATAGGGAAGGTTAATATTGGAGACTGCCAGGGGTTCAAGCAGCACCAAGGAAAGATCGAGACTGAATGTGATTCCAATAGGAAAGGAATGATTTCGCCAAGGGGGCACCTGGTGTTTATTTGCCTCTTGGCTCTGGGTTCCATTCTTCGCCCTTGTTCCTGCTCTGTACTCTATCACAGGAGGGCTGATTCCTGAAAAATACATTTCCCAGGCTCCTTTGCCAACTAGCTAGCTTCACTCAGTGGGAGGTTCAGGCAGGAGGCCAAGTATTTGTGTGTGTGTCTCTCTATGCTTTAGTTGACATCTCTGGCTATAGCTGAATCTCGGTGATGCCTCAACTCCCACGGGATGGCCCCAGCTCCTGGTCTCCGGGACCACCCCCTCCTTCTGCTGTCCCTCCAGCCCTGGCCATAGCAGTGCTAACAGCTTCTCCTAATTGCCTCGCCATCCTCTGTTGGCCTTTTCAGCTCTTCCAACAGGTCTTCAACTAGTTCCCCAGGTTAAATACTTTGCCTTTAACTACCAGCTGTGGTCTCTGTCTTATAGATTGGACACTCAGAAGGAGTTGAAGAGCTAGGAGTTTCTCAATAGGCAAAGTAAAAAAAATAAAATAAAAAATAAAATAAAATAACAAAACAAAAACCCTTCTAGGTAGAGATGACAGCATGGCCATGGTTCCAAGTGGAGAAAAGTGACCAGGGCAATGGAGCCGTGTCTTGGAAGTCACTGGGGAATATCTTGGAGGATATGATTGGCAGTCTAGGGAGAATGAGAGCACAAAGGCCTCTTGAGTTCACAAATTGAGGAATATGAATTTTACTCCATGTACTGGAGAGTTGTAGAGGTGTTGAGCACAGTAAGGTAACCAGACTCATTCTTTAGGAAGTTCAACCTGTAAATGACAGGAGATCCAACCAAGCAATGTTAGGGAGAGCCCAACGCATGCAACTATAGTGCAAACAGCAAAAAGAAGGTACATTTGAGCAGAGCCAATTTAATTTGGCAAAAAGAGGGGCACCTGGGTGGTTCAGTCGGTTAAGCACCCAACACTTGGTTTCAGGTCAGGTCATGATCTCATGGGTTGTGAGACTGAGCCCCTTGTCAGGCTCTGCACTCAGCAGGGAATCTGCTCAGGAGTTCTCTCCTGCCTCTCAGCCTGACTCACACGAGGTTGCTCTCTCTCTCTCTCTCTAAAATAAATAAACCTTTTAAAAAATAAAACAGTTTGGCAAAAAGAAAGGGAAATCTTAGGGGTGTCTGGGAAATGATGAGCCCAAGTGATTGAGTGGCCATCCCAGTGACCAGGAGAAAACTGGTGAGGTGAGCTTGATCTGCACTGACACGACAGGAAAAGCACTTATTTGAAAAATGTGGGCTTGAAACTCATGGTAGAGATACCTCCGGGATAAATTTTTTTCAAAAAGATTTATTCCCTTTTGGGTGGAGGCACTGTGGGGTAGTACAGAGTACAGAGATTTGGAATGAGGCTTTGCTTTTTTTTTTTTTTTTTTTTTTTTTTTTTAAGTAAACTCTACCCTGAGAGTGGGGCTTGAACTCATGACTCCAAGATCAAGAGTCACCCACTCTACTGACTGAGCCAGCTGGGCACCCCCAGGGGGAAATTATTTTAAAAGGCATTCTCACCCATTGATGAATCAGTTTGTTGGACCGAAGGAAACACTTAGAACATTTATGTTGACAACAAGCAATCACCTTGATTAAATTAATGTACAGTAATTTTTCATGTTGCTATTTTATTAATGACAAATTCATAAGAAAATGGTGTTTCTAAGACACAGCAACTATTCATTAACTTGTTTTTATTAGTGTTACAGGTAGAATTTTTTTTTTACAGGTAGAATTTTTTAAAATGTTTTCATGACTTATATTTTAAATACTTGAATGAAATCATCAGCTTTTAGTGATGATAAAAAGAAGGAAGCCTGGGCTGCTGGGCAGATTAGTCAGTCAAGCATCTGAATCTACATCTCAGCTCAGGTCATGGTCACACAGTTTTAAGTTCAAGCCCCGGTTTGGGTTCCACGCTGGGTATGGAGCCACTTTAAAAAAGAGAGTGAGAGAGACAGAGAGAGAGAGAGAAGGAAGCTTAGTTGATCTTTTCCTTAAAGGTGGCAGGGGTTTTATGCTCTTCATGTGTCCCAGACCAGCACAAAGGGTGCAGAAATTATTAGCTGCTGTGTACGTGTGTGTATTCTTCTAACTTTCATTTGTCTTTCTAGACTCTGGGAATGTCTAGAAAATGCGTAACAATGCATTTCGGAAATGCATAAACAATTTCCAAATGTCATGTCATTATATGAGTAAGCACTCTAATTAGAAATTAAGTGACAATAATTTGCCCTATTAAAAAGTTAGCTTTTTTAAAAAGGAATGATTTATTTCCCTATAATACCACTTGAATATGATGCAAAAACCAAAGAACCAATTTTTTTTATAGTTGTCAAAATCAGTGTACTTGAAACCCAAACTCCCATCTAGTAATGTGACTTTGTTCATATGATTTTGGGGTCCTGAGTAACTCCCAGGTGAATCCATTTGTTCCAAAATTTGTCGGTGCTTTAGGAGAACTACTTCCTGAACAATGTACATTTTGCAGCTACAAGGTGCCACTGAGATCTTTAATTCTATTTTATGGAGGAGTAAACTGAGGCCTACAGGAAGCTAAATAAATTGCTTGAAATGTCACGACTAGTCACAAGAGCCCAGCCATATCCCTATCCAACATTCTTGCCATCATCATGACACAGGCTTCTGGTCTTCTAGCACTGGGGACACCTCTGGTCCCACTCTGCATGAAACCAGGGCTTGCTGCTTGATCTGGGGCAGGGAGCCTCCCAGAGCCATCAGATGTCCTGCCTCGGATGATGGGTAGGCATCAGAGCAGAACAAAGTCACTCAAGCTTCACCTGCGGGGGATACAGGTTTTATTAACCTTGTCACACACTCACACCTCTGGTTGCACGGCTGCAGCTTTCTGCATACAGCCCATCCCACTCCAGTGGGTCCTCCTCCCAGGGCCATGTCTAATAGCAGCAGACTTTGGATGGTTCTGACCGCCTTTCTGGTGCAAATATAACGGCTTTATGTTTGAGCACACACACATGCCACAGGACAGTGAAGAGAGATTCCGACTTGTGACAAAGTCAGGCATGTGCTGGCAAACATAGCAGGATGGGTGTGAATTATTAATAGCACCCCTCCCTATGGACCCAGGACCACCTCCTTTCATAGAAGTTCTTTCTTACAGGTTGTTGTACAGCCTTCAAAATTCCAGAGCTGTCTCTAAACATAGTAACCAGTCTGCTTTCTTTTCCCAAACCATTCTTTCAGGAGGATCTCTGTGTTTCACCTCTATGACACGTGAGGGTCTAAAGACAGCAGAATGGCCTTTTTTTTCTGTGTTTCTGCTTACAAGAGATGTGAATCAGGGCAGCCCAGGTGGCTCAGCGGTTTAGCACCGCCTTCAGCCCAGGATGAGATCCTGGGGACCCAGGATCAAGTCCCAGGTCAGGTTCCCAGCATGGAGCCTGCTTCTCCCTCTGCTTGTGTCTCTGCCTCTGTGTGTGTGTGTGTGTGTCTCTTATGAATAAATAAATACAATCTTAAAAAAAAGAGAGAGATGTGAATCTCTCCTATTCTCAGGGGTCTGGCTGTAACATAAACCACACATAACCTGCCTGAAACTTTCTTCTGCTACGGGAGACAGAAGAGAATCGGTGTGTTATTGGATCAGCTTAGATGCTCAAGACGCTGAATTGTCCCCCTGAAACCCCAAATTCATATGTTGAAGTCCTAACCCCCAGGACCTAAGAATGTAACTATATTTGGAGATAGGGTCTTTAAAGAGATAATTAAAGTTAAATGAGGTCATGAGGGTAGGGTCTTAATCCAATATGACCAGTGTCCCTATAGGAAGAGGGGGAGACACCAGGGATGCATACACATAGAGAACAAGTCATGCAAGGAAGAGAGAGAACGCAGCCACCTGCAAGCCAAGGAGAGAGGCCTCAGGAGAAACCAAACTTGTCAAACTTTGATCTTAGACTTCTAGCCTCCAGAGCTGTAAGAAAATCAATTTCCGT
Source organism: Vulpes vulpes (assembly GCF_048418805.1). Lineage (NCBI taxonomy): Eukaryota > Metazoa > Chordata > Mammalia > Carnivora > Canidae > Vulpes > Vulpes vulpes. The sequence goes on along the minus strand of NC_132791.1, from coordinate 10,930,708 downwards.
TGTTTAAGCCACCCAGTCTGTGGTGTTTGGGTATGGTAATCCTAGAAAACTCATGCATAGGGTGATCCAGAAAGTAATATGGATCATGACCTTGATTATAAAACTCAGCACCCAAAGGGTGCAAGAAGCTTTGTGCTTTATGTCACTTGACATGAACAAATCTGACCAATTTCCCTGTGGAAGAAGCACAAGCCGAGGTAATCAATCTCACAAGCAACAGGAAGGAAGAATGGTGGCCTCGCAGCAAGGTGGATTTCATTTTGGCAGCTGTGGAACAGAGTCATATTTCATGGAGCTCAGTCATATTTCATGGAGCAACCCATATCCAAGATTATCTTGCCCAAGAAAATGTCTGTCCTATCAAATATCCTTAGTCTATACCTTATAGTCCTGGCATATGTAAGAAGAGCTCATTAATTCAAACTTCCTACTTACTTGAATTTTGTGAAAAAAATTAGACTAAAGTTTCTCTTTATGCAAAGTATAAGTGATTTAATGAAGAAATCAATCAATCAACTTCAAGGAAATGGTATATTTACTTAGATTGGCTGGCTTCAAGAACCTTAGAAATACGCATCTGCATGATTGTACTGAAGTCTGGGGTGTTCATCTCTCTTCCCAGAGCAGCTCCCTGCCTTTCTCTCTTACCCTAGAGAGTGATTCTTTTTTTTTTTTTTTTTTTTTTTTTGAGAGTGATTCTTAACCCATGTACTCACTTTGTACGTTGATCTAGAAAAATTAGAAAGATGAATGAAAATCTAATGAACCTACAGGCACGAGAGCACAGGATCAGTATGATTTATTACACTTAAACATCTCCAAATACAGCAGAAGTACCTAATACATAGCAAGTACTCCCTACGTGTCATTTCCATTCCCTTTTCCCAATTAATCTAAACAGTAAGTTTTACTACAGTGATTGATATTGGTGCTGAAGGATCATAAAAGTTCATGAATTATAAAGCTGAAGTGAAATTAGAGACCATCCACTCTGGCTCCTTTAGGCTAAGATGGAGAAACTCCAAGACAGATGAAGTGGCTTCTTCATGTTCATTCACCCACCAGTGAACACCTGCTGTGTGGCAAGCTTTGGGCTGATCAAGGAGTTGGTTGTTGACAAAGTCAGGAGTGGGACACAGGGTGTTGGACCTTGAGCTCCTTCCACTCCAAACCCCAGGGCTGCCCCTGAACCAGTTTTGTTTCAGAAACCATGTGATCTCAGGCGTATCTCGCCACCTCTGCCCACAAGTATTTAGGGCTGATTCTCCTTCCTTAAATGTGGTAAAAGAAGATACAGAAAACAAATCCCTAAATTCTGACAGGATTACACGCAGAGAAAGGAAGAAAAACGTCTTCAAATGCTCCTCTGGGTGTTTGGGAATGCCTGACTGGCTCTCAATGACACTTGACTTGGAGCAGCATGAGGCAGGGTGGAGCTGTAGGTGACAGGGCCATTGGGAGGCTGTTCACAGAAGGGATTCTGTGATGGGGGTTGTACTGAGCAAGCATGGAGGTGGAGGTGGGGAGGTTGGGAGCAAACTAAGAATGACTCCAAGTTCAGAGACAGAAGGGAGTGCTGCTCTAGGTAGAGGGAGTAGGACCAGTTCATGTGCCCGGCTGCATCTGTTCAATGTGGAATCTGAAAAGGCTTTAAAAAGTAGAAAGTAGGATGCAAAAATATGTCATTATTAATAACTTGTAATCCTCCTGTCTAAGAATTTATGTAAATAGGCTATTTTCAGCCTGATTCATTTTTCTTGTAACCTGGCTTCCTCAAGCCTCTCAGAGTGCCTTGAATGCAAACGCAACAACTTTGTTGAACAAGTCAATATTTACCCTTTTATGTGCTTTCTAATTTCAGCTTCGTCATTCAACTAATATTTTAGCAGCGCCTCAAAACTGGCCGTAGGGAAGCCTGAGATGCTTCCTGGGCCTGGCCTGTGAACGGACCAAACATAATATTATACCTGCTAGGCTCACAAATAGTGAGCTCAGTTTACTAGTCCAATTTTTTTTAAAAGTGATAGTGGTAAATTTCTTTAGAAGAACATTTATGAAATCCAAGTAGCAGCAGCAGCACATGCGTGCACATGTAAACACAAATACAAGCGTGCACATGTACACACACATATACACACCCATACACACAAAGTCTTCCCATCTGTTTCATACTTTGGAATATGAGACCCAAAAATTGTCTATCTTGTATAGAGTCCCAGGAACATTTTAAAAGGAAGAAAAATATCAGCTGACAAGGAGATACTTCAACTTTCTCATGGTTATTATTAAAAACTAAATCATGTTTCTTGGCCTATGATAGAATATCTGGTACCAGACTTGTTCTCCTCATATACAGCTAAAACTAAGAACAAAAAGTCAGAAAATTCAATTAAAAATAGTATTTACAATAATATCACAAACACAAAAGTCTTAGAAATAAATTAATGGAAGATGTACAAGACCTCTACATTAAAAATTAAATAAATGTATGTTTATGGATCAGATAACTCAATATTGTTAATGTGCCTACCTCATACGAATTAATCCATAGATTTAGTGCAATCCCAACCAAATTTCTAGAAGACAAGATGATTCTAAGACTTATATGTAAATGCAAAAGGCCAGGAATAGCAAAAACAGTACTAAAAAAAAAAAGAACAAAGATTGGGTGAGGTACACCATTTAATGCAAAGATTTACCGCAAACTTCATTAAGCAAGACACCATCCTTTTAGCTAAAGATAGTTATAGATCAATAAGAACGAAAGATATAAACCCACACATATCTGGCCAGCTGATATTTGAAAAATGCACCGACATAGTTTAATGGGAAAGGAGAATCCTTTTGAAATAGGCTTCTGAAACAGCTGAACCTTCAGGTGCCAACACATACACACACACACACACACACACACAAAACACCAGAATCTCAGCTCCTGTTTCATGCCACACACATATCTAATCTAAAATGAGCCACAGACATAAACATAAAAAGTTAAATTATAAAAATTCTACAAAAACCCATAGTACAGAATCTTTATAGCCTTTGTGTGGGCAAAGATTTCTTAAATAAGATACAATAAGCATGCACTGTAAAGGAAAAAGGAAGTGATAAATCTATCTTCATCAAAACTAAAATATTCTGCTCTTCAAAAGACAGTTAAGAAACTGAAAATGTAAGCCACTGACCGGAAGAAACTATTCACAATACAAACATATGACAAGGGACTAGAATATAAATACTCTCTCAACTCAATAAGAAGAAGAGAAAAAAATAAAAATAAACCAAAAAAAATGCACAACAAGTTTAAATAGATACGTGATAAAAGTAGATATTTCAACTGGCCCAGGAGTATATGAAAAGATAGTAAACATCTTTGCTCATCATGCAAATACAAGAATAACTAGAATTAAAAGACCGACAATACCAAGTGTTGACAAGGATGAGGAGTGGGAGACTCATACATTGTTATGGATGGCAAAATGGTGCAACCGCTTGGGTAAACCACTTTGTGGTTTCTTCTAAAGTTAATCATACACTTGGCACAGTACTCAATTACTTCAATCATAGATATTTGCTCAAAAGTAATGAAAATGTACATTCACGAAAAGATTTTGTGTGAATATTCAAAGCAACTTTATCCACAAGAGCTCAAAAGTGGAAATAATCCAAACGTCCACCAACTGATGAGTAGATAATTGAAGTGTTGCATAGTCAAATGATGGAATACTACTCAACAATAATAAGGAATCAACTGCAGATACACACAACAACATGAATGAATCTAAAACGTTACGCTGAGTGAAAGAAGCCAAATATGAAAGAGTAGATCCAATATGATTCCAAGTATATGAAGTCCTTGATCATGCAAAACTAGCTAATAGTGCTAGAAATGAGATAAGTGTTTGCCTGAGGCAAAAATTATGGGGGGTTGCAGGGAAGAGAATCAAGCACAAAGGGCCATGAGAGAAGTTTCTGGAGTGATGGAAATGTTCTCTATCATACTGAAGTGGTAGTTACTCTTGTGTATACATTTGTCAAAACTCATCAAAGTATCCACTTAAAATGTAAGAACTGTATTGTAATGTCAGTTACTCTAGAAGAAATTTGAAAATATAAAAATCTTAAACTGAAACATGCACAGCATTGCTTAGAAAGGCATTTCACTGTTTGGTTGATCGTCTTAATCCTTACCACCACCTTGTGAAGTAAGCATGCTACAGGCTTCTCTTGTGAAAAAGTTACTAAATTATATAGTCTGTTCATGAGCTAGTATCTCTCTGAGCATAGATTTATCCCAAAACATCTTGGAGGAATGAGAGGAACACCACACTCCCCCACTTACACCAATTACAAAAGCTGCTTAGAATGGAACACCACCTAGATTTTGGGGGGGGGGGAGTGTGCTCATAATAACAATGGCCATATTGATTTATTATTTAATTATAAGGTCCCGATATGTGCCAGACATTGTGGCAAGCTCTAAGCAAGCAATTCTCAAAACAGTCCCGGGAAGCAGGTATTATGATCTCCACTCACACATGAGGACTTCTTCTCATTCCCTTCCGTGTCTCTCTTCCTGGGTCTTGCATTCCTCCTGCAGCCCTGGACTTGACACTATCCATTCCTTGCTTCTGCTTGGATCTGCTGGGTCTACCCAGGCTTTGCCTCAACTCTCCGTCATCAACCTGCCCACGTTCCCTGCAGCTGGCTCAGATGAGAAGGACAAGAACAAGTTTCTGTTCTGATTAAAAACAACAACAACAATAATAAAACAAACAAAAAACCTCAGTGACATAGGCCCCAGGCCTGTCCACTGAATCCCCTCCTGACTGGACCTTAAAGAAGGCAAATCTGACCATATCCTGTTCTTTTTTTTTTTTTTTTTTTTTTTCATGTATTCACTAGAGACACACACACACAGAGAGGCAGAGACACAGGCAGAGGGAAATGCAGGCTCCATGCAGGGAGCCCAATACAGGACTCAATCCTAGGACCCCGAGATAATGCCCTGAACCTAAGGCAGACGTTCAACCACTGAGCCACCCAGGCGTCCCCTATGTCATGCTCTTGATTAAAATCTCCTTCATTTTTCCTCAAGATCCCTAGCATGACCTGCAAAGTCCCACAGGACACAATTTATAGCAACCTGTCTAATTTCTTCTCTCTCCATTCTGTACCTCCACCTGCCACAACCAGCCCCTACATGTGTCCTCTACTTTCCGGCCAGTACCCACCAGCACTTCCCAAATGTGATGCACTCCCTCTTGCCCCAGGGACTTTGTATATCCTCTTTCTATTTCCTGGAATTCTGGTCTCCCACATCTTCTAATGCCTTTAATGCTCATCTCTTCTATTCTTCATGAGTCAGTTTAGCCATCACTTGGAAAATGATCTCTGATTCCCTGGGGCTATTCAGGATCCATCTTGCCTGCATCCCTGGATCTGTAAGTTTCTATTATAGGCCTGATTACCATCAGTTGGCCTTATTTTTTTCTTTCCCATTAGACTGTGAGCACTAGGAGAGACCGCCTGCATTTGCACTCCTGAATCCCAGCACCTACCAGGGAGCCTAGCATATAAGGGGCACTCAGTGAGCACTTGCAGAATGGTTACTTGAAAAGAAATCAGGAATGATGAGTGATAACTACATACCTTTAAAGGAGGTTGTAGGCCCTGGAGTAGATATCCCTTAAAGGAAAGGAAATGAAAGGGAGAATTTCAGCAATACATTTTCTGTGAGATTTCCCAAAGGATCCCAGCAAATGGGGCCAACAGCAAGCCAAGACCACCAGACCACCCTGGAAAAGCAAAACCTTCTACTCAGAACTGTGTGGGAACCCCTTCCACCCACATTATGCCTTCAGCCCACTCAGTCTGGAAATGGAGTGTCACATATTTTGGTCTGTGCTATGCACTGGCCTACTCCAAAGTTGAAGAGAATGGCATTCTCTATGCACAAAGAATGCACCCAGACCCGCTGATTAGGAATGCATTTTGAAACCAAAAAGTTTGGGAAGAGTTAAGCAGCCTGGAAGCTTTTAGAAATCTTTAGCAAATGGGATTCAGCACAAAGACCTCCCAGGACGTAGAACTTGTCCCAGACAGGAATCAAAGCTGTCCCAGATCTGGTAAAGATTTCTAGGGGCTTAAGTAATTACCAAAGATCTATTTGCGGCAGGTCCCCAAGGTGGATACTAAGACTCCTAGGGTCTGCTCTCATACGAGACCTACAAATGCAGGCTTCTTTGCACAGCAGATGGGCAAGTTTTGACAAATATAGGTTGGGTTGAAAGAGTACCACTGGATCCTTGAGATACAGTTGAATAGAAAGACTGCAAAACCCATTTCTGGCCCGGTCGTTATATGGATAGATCACTCGTAACTGTCTCCTACAAGCTCTATTTCTTCATCTCAAAAATGCAGGCCCACTGACACAGTTTCCAGGGGGCCAGCAGTCAGGACATGGATCTGACAATGGGCTGATATGACACAGCACTTGACAGGGGGACAGGGTGGTCTCTGGGATTCAACCTGGACCCTATCACTCAGGTGACTGTGAGCCTCACTTTCCACATCTGTAAAATGGGAATAATGAGAAGACACGTAAGGGTAAAGATACAGTAGAATTAGAATTTAATATAGAATCCTTGTAAGTCTTGGGACACAGTAGAATCAGTGAGTTTCAACTACCATTAATGATATGGGGCTCTCCTTGACAATCTGAAGTGCAGAGTAGCCAGGGGATGGATCAGAACACAATCTTTTCTCAAGTGGCTCCCTTCCCAACATTGTAAAAGAACTCTGTAGCTCAACTATACGATGCCCACTAATTTGGATTTGCTCTCTGTATCAATCGAGATTTCTTGCCCACCCAGCTCTCAGCTCCGAGGCTACAAAGATGAAGGAGGAATGATCCCTCCTTCATTCCGTTTTCTTAAACTCATGGATGAGTGGGAGAGCCAGATCCAAACGGATGTCCTGGCAGAACAAGATCCATCTCATTACAGTGTGATAAGTGAAAGAAGGAGGTAGGGTTTCTGTGGGTGCACAGAACGGGGGCCACAAGCGTGTGGGAGGCTTCCTAAATGGCCGAGATTCAGGGGGAGTCACAGAAGAATGAGAAGGCTGAGTTCACCAGCTGAAGAAGGGAAGAGAAGCATGTTCAAAGCAGGAAGGCCAGCCCCGACAAAGGCCCAGCGATGTCACATTCTTTGGGAACTGCTGGAATGACCCAGAGATATGAGAGTAATTCATCTCAGCTAGAGGCCGGGATATGAGGACCGTGATGAAACTGGAGCTTGATGTGAGTAGAAAAGATCTCAGGGAAATCCCAGGGGCTGAATTCAGGTTTCTCCACCTCATCCCGCCCTTTTGAGCAGGATGCTTGTTCCTGGTGGGTCCTGTCCTGTGCACTGTAGGATATTTAACAGTATCCAGGGGCCTCTACCCTCTGAGTCCCAGTAGCATAGAAACCTCTCCTTCCACATTGTGATGACCAACAATGTCTCTTGACCTTGTCAAATGTCCCCCAAGAGGCAAAATCTCTTGATTGAGAACCAGCGGATTAAACTAAGGATTTTGGACTTAATGCTGGCTTAGAGGTTCCTAAAGTAAGACCAAATGTAAAATTTAATTTCAATTGTTTCAATTAGAAAGAGTACAAGACAGCCAACTTGGCTTTTGTGACCATCTAGGAAAGGGATTATAAATGACACAGAAATGCTAAAGAAGGGGTGTTCTCTAGATATAGATATAAACATAGATATATGGAGTTTATACATATCTCTCTATATATATACTCTGTATATAGATATATAAATATATGCTAATCATATACTGATATATACTAATGCTAGTATGTATATACATAGTATAGAGTATGTGCAATACTAATCATACACTAAGATACATAACTCCCACACACTAATTGACCCCATGGGAAAATAGAGGGAGGCTAAGAGAGAATGGGGTGATGAGTCTTTACCTCTCCAAGGACAAACATGAAAACTTTTTTTTGAATTGTTCATAATCCTCCAGAAAAATTATGAACACCACCACCTCACTTTAAAATTAATAACACAATTTCACAATCACATTAGCTCATGAAATTCACACAACAGGTGCGCAGATTTGGGCTTTATAATCCTCACCTTACTAATGGAGAACCTGAGGTTTAGAGAGTCAGTTTACCCAGAGTCACACCACCCGTAGACTGTGGAGTGTGGACTCACTTCTTGAATCCAAATCCCGTTCTCTTTCCCCCCCGTATCACAAGAGATGTTTCACAACATCAGGCTTATGGTATTCCGACTTGTTGCAATCAGTCAGATTTGGGGCATTTTAATACGAATTCCCGTCTAGCTTTTCAAACAATACATCTCCAAACAGATGATCTCATAAAAATACATAGAGAAGAGAACCACAAAACGTTCTGGAAAGTTGTGTATGCCTTTTCTTTTTCCTTTTTCTTTTTAATTTTTGGTATGTGCTTTCTTTCTTTTCTCCCCTCTTTCTTATGGTGTTAATTAAGGATGCGCTGTCCCTTTTGTACTCAGCTCAGGCTCTTATAACTTGAGCTTGTCAGCCTTAACCGAAGTACTCATCCCAGACCCACGTTATCCCCCCGGAACTCCTCAGGTTTCTGTGAGTGTGACGCCTGGAGTCCATGTGCCACAACCAGGCCACTGAGGGGCAGAGAGAATCAAGCCCTTTGCTTAATTTGTTTGATTTGCTCTGTTGCCGACAAATTTTTCTGCTTCAGGATTAGAAACAGAAAAAAAAAAAAAGTGTTCCTTTTTTTTTTTTTTTTTTCTGCATGGTGCAAAGCTTACAGCTGATAAATCTGTCTAAATGTTGTTAACAGGTCAAGTGCACCTGGGGGCCAAACATGATTTCGCCAGACCCATGAAGAATGTGTGCATTTTCCCCAGTTGTGCCCACACATCATTTGTTACACTGTTTGAAAGGCTTGGCCAGTGGCTGTACTCAGCTTCACTCCCACCTCAAGTTACAGAGCTTGTTCCACTTACAGAGTTTTCCAACTATTGCAGGGGAGAAAAAAAAAAAAAAAAAAACCTTTGCAAGAGGAACATCGGCATTGTTCTGTACCCTGGGAAATACACAGAAGAGCTCCAGAATGTTAAGTGTGCAGTGGCTCTATTCTTTCCATTTAGATTTGTTTGAGGATTGCATTAAAAGTCAGAGGGAAAAAAAAAAGTAAAAAAAAAAGTCAGAGGGAGAATTTGGCCACTGGAGGTGAAAAGAAATCAGTATTTATCCAGAGCTTTCCATGAGCTAAGCCTTACACTAATCTTTGCCTGCTCATCTCATTAATTGTCACCACCATCCTGTGAGACATTATCCCTTTTTCCTCAAGTTCTAAAAGGAAACTCAGAGGCCCAGAGACTATAACAGACTTGCCCAAGACCACTCTGCCAAGGAAGATAGAAATAACAATATTTCTCACTCTTTCAGGTGCTTGATGAATGCTTTTGGCAAGCCCTGTACTGGGCACTGAAGACACATCTGTGAACACTGAAGACACATCTGCGAACAAAACAGATAAAGACCTTGTGGAGCAACCATTCTTGATGGGGAACAGATCATGAACATGGTAAAGGTTTAATGTATCTCGTGTGTTCAAGACAGCAAAGACCCCAGGAGTCACCGAGGCTGTTCACCAAATAGTTCCTGTGCTCTGCTTTCCGTGTGTCTGGCTCTCCCAAATGAATGACGAGAGGCTCCACTTCTGGCTGGAGCAGCTCATTGCTAGTGTGAGACTCTCCAGGACACGCTCGGTCCCCTCCCGTGGTGAGAGGCAAGGTTTCAGGGGATGATCATTCCACCAGCCTGCATCCCAGGTAAGAACTCAAGGGTCCAGTGCAGGAAAGAGGGGGACGGCTGTTTGGAGGTGAGAGGTTTAACTGCAGGTGCAGGTGGTGGACGTTTAATTAGGAATAATGCAGTAAGGGGAACTCTGAGGCCCTGCCCTGGAGTTCAAACCCAACATGCAAGTAGCCTAGAGCCTAGAGCCTATGAGTTGCGTCCCATTGTGCAAGGAGCATGGTGGAGCACACGAGCTATGGAAGGTGACTCAGGCAGACATGGGTTCAAATCTCAGCTGTACCAGGAACCAGTTAAACAAAAAAATCTTGGCTTGGAAATACTTAATATTTGAACAGCAGTTTACTTGCCAATGCAAATAACAGTCTTGCTTGATAGCGTTGTTGTAGGAAGGGCCAAATAAGGTGGAGGATGTGAAGTCCAAGTGCTTGGTCCTGTGTTCATTGACTATCAGTGTCCCCACAGTCCCTCTGTCTCCCCAGCCCCAGTGGCCTTCTCTGGGCCTCCACTCCTGAGAATTAGAAGTTGTGTGTCGTCCACCACAGGCTACAGACATGACTTTTTCTCCGTTGGCTGTAATTAGACTGGCTTTCTTTTTAAGAGCCTGGTTCTTATATTCCTCACTTGGGTTTCTTTGTTTTGTTTTGTTTGTGTGCCTTTTTTTTTTTTTTTTTTTTTGCTTCTTTTCATTTGTCTTCAAAAAATCATTTATGTATCCTCTGTTTAACATTCCAAAGACTAAACACTGATTCTCACTTCCTATGGCAGCCGCTATAGCTCCTTCTCCTCCTCTCTTGGCTTCTCTTTCAAAAAAAAAAAAGAAAAGAAAAAAGTGAAGAGCACAACTTCCTAGCTCCCCTGCAGTGGTCTCCATACTGTGCATCATCCTCTCCTCTCTTAGGACTCTGTCTGTTGATTGAAACATATAATTGGATTAAGCAGGTTTATGTCTCTGTTTCCTGTATAATTTGTGTCCTTCACCACACATCAGTAAGGGGGGGGGGGAAGGGAAGTGTTTTCCTTGTTCACAGAGAAAAATCAATTATCCTTCTTCTAAAATGAAATCATATGTATTTATTTGGTGGGAAGTCTTCAAAGAAACCAAAAGGATCCCTCTAAAATATTCAGGCCATCTTTACAAAGCCCCCCAACCCCTGACCCGAGTCTGGCTTAATGTTTTATTATCTAAAAGTGTATTGGTTACCTGCTGGGCACTAGATATCAAAATATAAACAAGAAGTGGTCTCTCTCCCTAAGAAGTTGACCGTCTGAGAGGGAAGTAGACATGACTCATTACAGTACAGGGTGATTCATACAGTATAAGAGTGCGGCGGTCAGAGGTGGCCCAGGGGAAGGTGTGATTAATGCAGTGGTGTTTGGGGCAGGAGTGGCGGGTCAGAGGGGACAGTGAGGTGGGGCATAAGGTTGGAGAGATCGGCCAGACCAGGTCATAACGAGCTCCCATTTATGGGGGAAAAAGTGTAGACTTTTCTTGTTTCTCCAAGAGAAGAGTAGATGAGAAGATTGTGGATATAGAGGTAGATACTGTAGTGAATCTAGATTGGTTCTAATTCCAAAAGGGAAAGAGGAGAAGATGGAATTAATTAGATTCTGTGCCAGAAAGTTAAACACATTACTTTGTTTGAATCTCAGAATGCCCCAGCATGCACCTGCTTGGCCACAAGTTATTTGTATTCCCGTTGTATGCATGAGAAGATGAAGGTTCAGAAGCATTTGCCCTGCACTTGCCCGATGGACTGAGAGACTTGGCAAAGCTCTTCTGAGTGCTGGTTGGGAATCCAAAACGAGATGTCCTCACCACACGGATTTTCTTCCACTAATTTGTCCACTCCAGGGGCTTTCATGATTATGGTTTCTTAAATCTGATGGAAGCTAGATGAACCAGTGACAGCGGGAAAGATAAATACCCAGGCAACTGCACAATCGCCAAGGATGGCAGATTTCCCAATGAAGATGTCAAGGCCTCTGAAACAGCTTTGCTGTTTGGAACTTTGAAACAATGGAACCCATTGTTTGGAACTTCAACACGGACCCACAAAAGGAGCTTAGACCCCAAAACATCACAACTGGATGAACAGCGCTTGCATAGAAAACATGTGGCCTTCACAAAGCTTTGCCTCAGGATGTGGAGAAGCACTTCTTGGGGGCCCAACGGGAGCCATCTCATCATCACCAACCAGCCCAGGCATGTTTGTCACATCTCCCTCTGACAAGAGGAGATGGATGGTGGCCCTGGGCGCTCCACACAGCTCCCACTAGCAGGCTTCCTCCCTGGGGTAGGTTACCTGGAAAAGGAAATCTCCACCCTTGCTACTGTGGGGTCAATCAGGAGGAGTTGGCCACTAAATTTAATGAGTCCTTGTCTCAAGCCCACATCCTCCAAAAGGATGAGGATTTTTATTTTGCAGCAGTGTGGTGGTTTGCAGGCTTACGAAGACCTACCACCAGGTGACATTGGTCAACAGAGGGCCAATAACTGACCGGCACCTGGGTGGCTCAATGGTTGAGCATCTGCCTTCGGCTTAGGTTGTGATCCTGGGGTCCTGGGATTGAGTCCCTGCAGGAAGCCTGCTTCTCCCTCTGCCTGTGTCTCTGCCTTTCAATCTCTGTCTCTCACGAATGGATTAAAAAACAAAAAGGCCAATAACAACAGACCTCTGGGCTGTTGGGCAGGACAACGGCCACTAGAGCAAGCACCTGGTTCCCCAGAAACCAGTCCAAGCCATCGGCTCTGGATTACATGTGGGATAAGGAGCTGCCAGGCAGGCTGACAACGTGAAGAAACTCAGATATGTGGCCAAACACTTGATCTGTTTGGAGGGTAGGCTTCCAAGAAGGGAGGACGTAGCTCGAGGTAGGATGTGAGGGGTTGGGGGGTGGGGAGGGTGGCCTATCGATCTTCCCTGCAGGTCAGCCTCAATCAGGCCCAGTTTTATCAGATGGGATGCAGCTCCACCTCTTTGTCTTGTTTTCTTGAAATGTACTGCCCAAGATTAGCAATTCTTGCTTCCATCATGTTGCGACACAACTGATTCTTTGGCTCAAGTTTTGAAAAGCAGGCGTTCCGAGGGTTGCCTGGCACACTCGGGCCCCCTGCAGACCCCTAAAAACCCTTCAGGACAGATGAAGCAGATAATACCAATGACCTCTCATCTGACAAGTGAGGCCTCTGACAAGGGGACAGCTTTTCCCAGCCCATGGGGGAGACCGCCTGCCCAATCTGCCCAATTTTCTCCCAAGATGTCCTGCAGGATTGAACAGCGTGGCTCTGGTTCTCGCTGCCACACGTTTGCTCGCCACAGTGTTAAATCCAAATGACTCTCTCCTCTCTCAAAGTGCTGTAGGGCAATAGTTTCATCATGCAGAGGAACTCCATCAAATTTAGATTTTATTTATAAGATGATAGGTCCCCTTTGTGTGCAGGCATAATGGGAATAGGCTACAAGTCAAGACCATCTTCCTGAACCTTTATTATTATTATTTTATTTATTTTTCTTTTTTGGTCTATCTCAGGGCAATGCTGTGTGTCTAAAAAGATCCAAAGAGTCATCACTATCATTGCTATATTTGTTGTTATAATTCTTCTGATTGCTTGCTTGCTTGCTTGCTTGCTTGATTGGTGGTAGTGCTGATTGTCTTGGGCTCACTCTCAAGCTCTCCATTCCTCATTGAAGCTTTCGTTTTTTCTGACTTCTTTACCCAGACCTTATAATGACAAGAGATTGACCATCTACTTGGCCCTGCTATGCCTCCCTCCCCTCCCTGATCTTTTTCCTCACTATGGAAGTCAGAAAGTCACACACACGCAGGCTTTATCCATTTCCTATGGTTGTAAAACTTCATGGCTCTAGAATTTCTATCTAACTATAAAATGCTCTGATTCAAAATTCTCTGTGCCTCTCTGTCAGTGCCAAGCAGCATTTCTGCTATCAGATAATTTAGGACAAAAATAATATCTGCACACATTATTCCTTTTCCCTCTACATTCAAAATGAAGACAGCTGTATTGGGTCCCTAAGAGGCCCTCATTGCTGGAGGGACCATAAAGTGGGGCTGCTTACAGCCAACTCTTCTGCCCTTCATCACAATGGCCTTGGGAGTTGAGGGTTGCCCCAGGGCAGGCTCCTCCATCTTTACAGATCCCCCGAGTGTCAGAAACCTAAGGAAACTTCCCTAGCACCACCCTCAGTGGTGGTACCAATGAGTTCTAGTGATGTCTGTGCTGTTGTGTCTCAATTTGTTTAATACGATACTTCTGAGCTGGTTTTGCTTGTAAAATACAGCACATTCGTCAGTAAGTCTGACTTTAAAGTCTCATTAAGAATTCTATGGTGAATGATGTATATACAACTGATGGTCTGTCCTTGGGGCCTATTTGACTTAACGTGGTTTCTCCTGTGGCTATTTCATAATATTTTTGATTTGTGAAGAGAGTTTGGGGAATTCTTCTGTGTACATATTGCCATTGTTCTCTTTGGACAATAAAATCAATATGATGTCAAAGAGTCAGAAAATAGGGTTTACAATCCTATTTGCCTCTTGGCAAAGTAAATGAAAGAATATTTGTTGTGATTTCTTCATCAGTATAATTTCGGTGGGAAATGGATTGGTTTGAAATAGATTGTTAAAAAAAAAAAAAAAGAAATAGATTGTTAAATTATTTACTCAAGAAATACAGCCGGAGATAACAATGAAGACTCTAGCCTAATTTCAGTCTGATAAGGAAGCCTGAGCAGATACCCAGTTTGTTTGCAGGGCTATCTTTCTCCTTTTCATTCCACAAGTTAAAGAACAGAGAGCGTAGTAGGGTCAGGACTTCACCCAGGACACACGGGAGGTTGACGGCTGGGCTGCAGTGAGAAGTGAGACCTGCTGACTCCCCAGGCAGAACGTGTCCACCCTTTCTGGGGCTCCTTCCTAGCTCAGGACCATTCTCTTTTCCTATTCCATGCCGGGCACCACTAAACCCTTTCTCTTGCATTGTACTAAATGGCTGATGAGGGAGGCTCAAAGTAACATAGAGAACCATAGTTTCACATCCCTGCGCACACATATTTTTGCCATGTCCTCGTGGGAGCTGGATCTTTTAAAGTACGGTATGAGAGAGCAAATCTGCTCAGTTGAAGAGCAACGTGGTACACTAAAAAGAGTTTGGGCTTTGAAATCAGACCACTTTGGGTTTTTAACCTGATTCTATCTCTAACCAGTCGAATGGTCTTGACCACATCACAGAGCCTCTCCGAGTGTGGGATCTGGACCATGGAGATGTCCCATGTGCATGTTGTGACAGCCTGTGCCAGGCAAGATAGCAGACAGATCATATTTGAACATTCAGAATACAGTGGCTACAAAAGTTCCCAAATGTGGGGGTGTTTTAAGGTAAAAATGTTCGCATGCTACTCGAATATCCCATGGGTACATGCAATCTGTAATATTGGTTCAATCTACAGATAGTTCTTGGGACATGTATACATTTCTCAAATCTTGTCCTAACTCTGCAGGTAAACCTTCCCTGCCTTCCACGACAATAATCCCCCCTTTGGCTCTCAGGATAATGCCCATCTAGCAAATACCTGATTAGTCAAGACCCATATCACATATTTGCACTTTCTGTAAAGACATGCCAAATACAGGATATGTAGTATCAGAAAATATAATTTTCTATACAACAAAAATATATTATCTTCTATTATAATAGAAGAATAAAAGGACACTTTTAATAGATGAGGAAATCCATTTTCTTAGAAATTATAAATTTAGAAAAGGTATTTATCTTTTAGTTGTTAAGAAAGTAAACAAAATAAGCTTTTTATCAGTCTATTACTTAAATGTATCTTTTGAAATGTAAAAACTGTACTGTTTTTGTATATTCTTTTTTTCTAAGACTTTCAGATTAACTTCCACTAATTTTTTTTAATAATTTTGGTTTTTTTTAAAGATTTATTTATTTATTTATTTATTTATTTATTTATTTATGATAGACACAGAGAGAGAGAAAGAGAGAGAGAGAGGCAGAGACACAGGCAGAGGGAGAAGCAGGCTCCACGCTGGGAGCCGGATGTGGGACTCAATCCCGGGGCTCCAGGATCGCGCCCTGGGCCAAAGGCAGGCGCCAAACCACTGAGCCACCCAGGGATCCCAACTTCCACTAATTTTTGTAACATTCTCATCAGGAAAGACAAAGACAATTGTAACTGGATCTACTCAGATGAAGCATAAAAAAACAAGTTATGTTTGCTTGACTGGCCTACAGAGTCAACAATAGCTAGAACACTCTGAACCAGACAATACGCAGGCACATCATGATTCCTCTGCCCTTTGGCCCTTCACCATCCACAATCATGAAGAGGACTGGAGGTCACAGTGGTATCATCCTTCAGTCCAGGATCTGACCCAAAACAAGGGTCCTATGAAATAAGTCTGATGAAAGTCTCCAGTAACCTAACTGGGTTCCTCTCTGCCACCACTTTTTGTGTGGACCCAACCCTTCCCCCCAAATCTTCATAGACATCAGGGTTTAATTTCAAGGTTTCTAGTCACTACTTCATTGTTTTTCTAGAGTCAACCATATGAAGCTCCATCCAATTTCCTTGTCACTTCTAAGTTATACCAAGTGAGTCTTTACTGCCGAATGACAATTATATTAAATGGAAACAGCCTGTACATACAATGATTTGATGTGAATAAATAGGCCACTTTCCCTGATGTTGTGGGTCTCTGGGTATGCTAATGTCTTTGGGACAGGAAAGGTGTATTGAATGAATGTGCTTGCCCATGTGAATTCCCATGTCAAGACCCATACTGCCTAACGCCAGTTCTCAGAGAGAATTCTCCACTGCCAATCTCAAATTGCATATTGTTAATGCATGCCATTAAGATTAATCTTTGCTTTAGCTGTCAGTTCTTATTTACAGACCCTAATTTTCTTTGCTGCAGTTAACTCTAGCTATGAAATCTTCCCTGATTCTGAGGCCCTTGTGCCACCTTAAATTCACTAGCCTTAATTTGAGGATGGAATGTGTATGGAGGGGATTAAGACCCATCTGAATTCACATTCAGTTAATACAGATGAAACCTCCCTATCTTGTAGATTCTTCAAAAGAGTAGTAGTATGGTGCTCCCCAAGTTTTATCACACACAAAAATTACCATGTTCTCGGTCAAACTTGGATGACCCAAGGGAAGGAAACTACCACTTATAGAATACTTACCATAGGGATCCCTGGGTGGCGCAGCGGTTTGGCGCCTGCCTTTGGCCCAGGGCGCGATCCTGGAGACCCGGGATCGAATCCCACGTCAGGCTCCCGGTGCATGGAGCCTGCTTCTCCCTCTGCCTGTGTCTCTGCCCCTCTCTCTATCTCTCTGTGACTATCATAAATAAATTAAAAAAATTAAAAAAAAATTTAAAAAAAAAAAAAGAATACTTACCATAGATGAACATCGTGTGTGCCCACAACTTTATATACATTAACTCATTAACAACAACCCTATGAAGAAATTTTCTCCAAATTACAAATAAGGAACATAAATCTTAGACAGATAAAGTAACTTCCCCAAATCAAAATGCTTTTTAAGCATAGTGGTTAATATTTTCTTAAAAAGTAGGGTTGGCATATCAGTTCTACCAGTGCTTTTGTCACTAGAACACACAGAACTAGAAATTAAGAGCCTCCAATTTCACTTTCCCAATTAATTAATGCTGATAAGAATTATGTTCTATGAGTTAACATTATTTAGCACATAATGCAAAATAGTTGTATCTCAGATTTAGATCGTATCTAATTCCAAAGGATGTAAAAAGAATTGGGGAACTGATTTATAGGGATCCACATACTTTTTCTTGTCTCAGGACTGATTCTTCATGCACCGCATAGGTCACTCCCACCAAAAAGCTTATTGTGGGTAAGAACTTTCAATAGGATACCCCAGGATCTATTATACTAATTCTATTTTCTAAAGAACCTGTGGCTCCATACACTTAGTGCAAAGAGACATTCCTGAGGTTGAGTCCTAAGGAAATCCACAGGTGACCAACTTAACTATCAGTCACAAATATGACTCCTCCTCCTTCTCCTCCTTATGGGGAACAGCAGTTTGTTTGCTCTTCGCACAGTTTGCACAGGCCTGGAGTCCTGGTAGCAGAGCTGTCTCTATTGAAGCCACAGATAGGTAGAGTTAAAGACACCAAAACAAACTCAAACTCTGTTCTTGCAAGGTATAGTGATACGGTTAGTGCTAGTGGGAAAGAATCAAAGAAACACATTAAAAAGGGAAGAAGACATAGCAGCCTCACCAGATAAACTTCTTGAAGAAACCAAATCCAACCTCTGCTTAAAAAGGTGAGGCTGAGCACACATGTTTACCCACATCCCCTCCTTCCCAAAAGTCTACTTCAATGCCATGAGGCACTATAACGTGTTATTATTGTTTGTTCATCTGACTGCCTGTTTGTTTGCTTTAAAACATAAATACACAGGGCCAAAGATGACAGAGGAGCTAAGAGCAAGAACCTGTGGGAAGGTGGAAAGTAACTGGATGACTAGTCATAGATGAGCGGAATCCTAACTTGGAGGAAGCTGTAACTTCAAAACAATGAGAATAAAGAGGATCCTACAGATTTGCAGAGAAGAAATACAGCTTTCATTTAAAAGTTTAAAAGTGAGACTGGCATCATAGTTCCTAACACAAATCCCAGAACCGAAACAAAATTGAGCAATGCCTTCAGAATTCCGAGGAGTATTATTTCCCACCCAGAAGACTGTGCCCAACTAAGCTATTAATTAAATGTGATGGGAATAAAGCCATTTTCAGACACAGAGGTTTTAAAAAAATATTTTCTCCTTGTATCTCTTCTTGGGAAACTGCTAGTGGATGTGCTCCATCAAAACAAGGGAGCACAGCAAAGAGAAGAAGCCAGGAGATCTGGAAAATCGAGAATCTACCATAAACAACGATGTATCCACACGATTCTCCAGGATGGTAGCGAGGAGACGCTGCTAGAAAACTCCTGTGCAGTAGCCCCAGAGAGTAACTAGTTTCAGGCTGGTTCTCCAGAAGTAGACTCTGAGGAGTTTGGCAGGGAGAATTATTTATTAGAGCTTGGTGTTTCTCAGAATATGGGAAGAAAGGAGAGGGAAGAGGCAAGATTGAGTAGATGGAGAAATTACATTGTGATGCAGCTAAAATGACACCTCTGCCAGTCCCTCCAGGAGCTCTGCAACATTACAGCACATTGGAGTTGTCTCCCAGTGGGCTGAAGTGACTTTTATATCCCCTCTGTTATCAATCATTGGATACAGGCCACTCTTGGGAGGGGCAGCTCTCTGCAGGTGAGGTAGGAGAAGAGGGGGCTGACAACAACTTATGCAGAAAAGATCCCCCCTTGAAGGGGCTTCTGGGCAACATACCTCCATGTCCACCATACTGTTCCAGGCTGGAGCACATTAAAATAATAGTAATAAAAAAAAAAGAATACAGAAGAAAGTTCTTTAAGGAGATGAAATTAATAAGGTACCTAATATGTTTCAAATTTACGCAACTGGTAATAAACATAGGGATGAACTGATGAGTGCACAGAAATCTAAGCAAGGAACAAAAGCAAGATTAACTCCAAAGGCAATGAAATATTGTGTGAGAAAAGGAATCATACAGTACTGCACGCCCAGCTACACAAGTCATCTACACACGGTCACACCGTGAGACTGAGAGAATGGGGAGATGAGCAATGCGGATAGGGGTAAATCCTCAGCTACTCTAGTGGGAAATCAATATTAGTACTTAAAATTGTTTTTGCAGAGCAAGAAATGGCAATGGTCTAATATTTAGTTTGCTTTCTGAACTACAAGTGTATAATACAGTAATAGTGGTATTATTGTCATTATTATATGTAAGAACAAACAAAAGGATGGGATAGCTTTTATTTAGTGATCTGTAAACTTACCCTACTAGAAATGATGCCTGCCTATATATAATCTTCTGGACTATCTTATTCCAGAATATTTTAATACATGGTTAACAAGGGTCTCAAATTATCACATGTCCCACTTCATCAATTCTTATTCAATGAGTCGAATGATGGAAGAAAAAATTGCCGTGGCCCTGAAGACAACTTGGATATTCATCAGACGTTCCACGTTTCCAGGCTTAGGGCTTTGCACATGCTTTTCTGGCTTCCTGGACCAATCTTGTCCCCCCTTTCTGCAGAAGTTGCCGCTTCTCATTGAAGCTTAAATGTCAGCCCTAGCCTGAGGCCTTCCAGGAGTAGGACCCCTCTATCTCAATGCATCTTCTGTTACTACACAACTGAGTCCCCAACATTTCCAACAAGCTCCAGTTATTTTAATTTATTCACTTCTCTGCTTTTTTTTTTTTTTCTTAACTCTCTGCCCACTCAAAAGTCATTTCCTTGCAATGAGGGGACTTGCCTGTCCTTTTTACTCTGTATCCAGGTACTTGGTAGGTGCTCAACAAAGTTAACTAACTAACTAACTAACTAACTAACTAACTAAAAACAATGAGTCTCACAGTTAACCTGATTAGGTAACCATCTGATTTGGGGTTGTATTTCAAAGTAGTTCCAATGTCACTGATGGCAGCTGTCTGACTTCATCACTGCAAATGTGGGATTGAACACTCTCAATTGAATTTTCAAAGCTACTCTACAGATAAGAGCTCCTATGTTACAAACCATGCCTTTCTAAATTCCAAAACTCTGGTAATTCATCCAGCATGTGCCAGCCATTCCACCAACATAGAAATTGACCAAGCAGAAAGCAAAGACACGGACACATTATCATGTATTGAGCATTTACTGCATATAAGGTCCTCTATGTTTCTTCTTAACAGTCCTGGAAAGATAACTTTTGCTTTTGCTGTTGCTGTGGTTGTTTTCATCTCACTTTAAGATGAGAAAATGGAGCCTCAGAGAAGAGAAGTAACTTGTCTAAGAAGGCACAGCAAGTAATTATCGGAGTGCTGACTGAGAACTCAGGTCTGTTGTTTCTGACGCTAGTGTTCTTTTTGCTATAAAATGTCACCTCTGAAAAATAAATAAATAAAATAAAATAAAATGTCACCTCTAGAATGTAAATTTGTACCTTTTCACACTCAGAAGATCAAGCCACAGTAGCTAAAACTGTGTCATTATAAGAACACAGCCCTCTTATGAAAGGAAAAGCTAGGAAGCCAACTCCTTCTTCAGTTTGTTGTCAAGAAATGTAAAGAAATTTTTTTTCGTTCATGGATCACTTAGGCAATTTTATATAATGACCCTGAGAATCATGGCTCCGTCACTAAGGTCTCAGCATAAATCAAGAGGGAAAATGATAATAAATATCTTTGAGCTAATAATGGAGAAGTACCAAAGTCTTCCAGGGGTTACAGGTTAGCAGGAAAAGATATAAAATGTAAATGACACTTCATTTACTGTAAGAACAAGGTACAAATGTTCAGAGTAATTTCTTTCTACCATGAATTCCTAATGAAATGTTGAGATCAATGTCAAGCAGATTACGGAAACAGGACATGGAGTATATGTCAAAATAAGTCAAACTGAATGAAGTAAGTTAGAGGAAACAGAGCCATATGATCCTTTGTCTTTGGTTTCAAGAACAAAGAACCACTTTTTTTTTTCTTCTTGCAAAGCAATAGTATTTAGAAATTATTAGTTATGATGAAAATGCCAATTTTTTAAAAAAGATTTTATTTATTTATTCATGAGAGACACAGAGACAGAGAGAGAGGCAGAGACATAGAGGGAGAAGCAGGCTCCTTGCAGGGAACCCGATGCGGGACTCAATCCCCAGACCTGGAATCACAACCTGAGCTGAAGGCAGGTGCTCAATCTCTGAGCCACCCAGGTGTCCCGAAAATGCCAAATTTTTAAGGCAGAGTTATAGCTTCAAAAGATGTTGGACAAACCGAAGCAATCTCCCCCTTAAAACATCAAAATAATTTTTAAAGCAATCTCAATTTCAGATATTCATATTCATTGTTATTTTGATGGATAAACCAAGATAATTTAGAGAGAAAAAATGTATAGAAAAATCTGTGTTCATCAGAACACATCCTTATTTTCCTATATCTGAAAGAATCATAATCACATTTTTCTAATTATCAGATAGACGTTCATTATTTGCAACTTGAAAAATGAGAAGGAAAACCCTCCCATAATCCCACAAACCATGATAATTTTCCTATAAGGATAAATATGTTTATATATCGCATATGCAATAGATATTTCATGCTTGATTTTAGGATGTTCATAATCCTTTCCCTACTCTGTGCTTGGGGCTTAGGGCTTTCCAGGATGATCATGATTTTATGTAATTATTTTCTTAATTAATGTGGTTTTCATTGAATATGTGGTTGTACATGATATGGTTCATATTCCTCAAAAGACGTCTCATTTAGATACATTTGGGAGTTTTACTGGATGGTGTTCTGAACCCTGGGCCCAAGGGTCACGTGAGGGCAGCTTTCCACTGGCCTCTCCAGGAGGACTTGAGAAGTCAGCTCCTTAGGAAGTCTGGAGGGGCCTTGGAAAGCCCTGTCCACCTCTAGGGGACATAGGCCTTCCTAGAGCGCACCGTGCCACCTGCTTCTCTCCTCAGGGAGATGGAGCATGTGTCTCTGCAGTGGTGGCGGCCCCCAAGCAGGCTACGTTCCTCTGAGGACAAAACTCTCCCTGACTAAGCTCATCACTAGGCCTCTCTCCCTGACTAAGCTCATCACACAGCCTCCCCCGCAGCTGTGAGGGTGCAGTGTCTTCACCCTGAGCCCAAAATCTATGCCACTAAAGCCCCACAAGCACCTTCAGCCTACCTGTGTTATCAGATGCCCTGTGGCTGGCCTTACCCAGAAAGAAATGGGTTTTGGGTGTCAAACTGCTTCATGCAGCTTGACCCTGCTGGCCCCTCCAACACCATCTCCTTTTCTCTTTGCTCAGCAGCCATCTACCTTGAGATCTGCTTCAGAATCGCACACTGTAGTTACCTGTGACCAGGGAGTGGGTTTTACCCTTGCCCATTATTGCCTTAAAGCCAATCCAGAGGCTTCCTCTTCCTTATCATTAGCTACTTTTGGGGATATCATGGCCCTGACTATCTATTTTTTCTCTTTTCTCTTTTTCTTTTTTTGTGGAAGATTAATGATTGTCCCACGCCATGAAAAAGAGGGCACAGAGCACTTCTTACAGCTCAGCAAGGCTGTGGGCTGAAGCTGTAGAGGACCACCGTGTGGACCCGGCCACCCCACCACCAGGACACCCAGGTCTGTCCCTCCACCTCACACTCCCCACAAGGTCGCTTGTCCTCCTCCTTCCAAACCCTGCCGCAGCCACAAGCCAGACAGAGGACCCTTCTCGGATTTCCTGCATTGGCATGAAAGTTCACACCCTGCTTCCCTCAAGCCTGCCCTTTAGGCCTCAAAAGCTCATGCTGAAGGTTGAAAAAAAGCAAAAGGAAAGTCCTGCTTCCCCCCGAGTCAGTGTAAAAGCCACTGAGGAATGGTCACGCGCAAGGGAAGGTAGAGGAAAGAAAGTGTGATGGTTCATATTCCAAAACTTCATCCCACTGGTTCAATTACCATCTGCTCCTCAACGGCTGTGAGCAAGCAGCGTGAGGTCAGCAGCACCACTCTCGATGCCTGCGCCCCAGTGCTTCCTGCCACTCCTGACACCACTGCACAGCCGCAGGAACTACCCACAAAATGGATACACATTGGGCTATTGCGATTTTTGATGATCAGATATGGAGAAATCTGACTGCAACGACAAATGGTTTCCCTAACAACTTCCAAGAGTGCAAAGTTCCAACTGAGCAGCAAAATGCTTTCCTTCTAAGTGGAGTACTGGAGTACTTAGTGTAAACTGTTGAATTAAGCAGATTTATGATAGTTCTGCAAAAGTAAAAGTTTACAAGGTGTTTTAAAGAAACTGATATCACAGGCCATATAATTTCCACCAGCCTTTCAACGTAAGACTGTGTAATCCCTCTGCATCTGATGGTGATGTAAGTGCAGGCGGCCAACCCTCCGCCCTCCACCCTCAGTCAAATGGGATGACCAATGGATATAAAATTAGGGAAAAACCAGCATCAGCGTTGGAAAATAGGAAGGATGCCATACATATGCCCAACACGTTAGGGGATGTATATTTCATATAGGCTAGTGGTGATGAACCCAAGGCACCATTTAGGCTCTATTCATGATCGTCCCTGTGACAGAGAAGGGATAGTGAGGAAGTAGAGGGACCACAACAATTCCTATGAGAGCAACTCATCTGCAAGGGTGAAAAGAGATCTTGGGATGGGAAAACCCAACAATCAAAATGCTAGTCTTGCTGTGAGGCTTTCTCCTTAAGCCAGGATCCATGTCAAGAAGAAAGTGTTCGTGACAGAAGTAGAAGGCCACCCTGAGTAGGAGGCCGTACCCAAGAGGGGGTCGGTCCTCAGTCCCAAAAAGAAGCTGCAAATCCAAAAAAGAAAGTCACCTTGACATGAAATACTACTTTTAAAACATTGATGCTAAGAAATAAGAACACCGATATGCTAATTTCTGTCTCAGAAAGATTCCGGAGGGCGTCTCAATGAGTCTCTGATAATAGAGTCAGCAGGGGAGGTGAAAAAAAAAAAAAAATAGTTACTGAATGTGGTATATAGATGACTGTTCACCAAGATTCATGGTCCCCCTTCCATTATCATTCTAGGAAAATGTCTTCCATGTCACATTAACGTAAAGCCCTGGGAGCAGTGATCACCACAGAAACAGGAGGAAAAGTGAATAGTCTGTCCCTCTTGGACTGAGGCCTTTGAGAAGCCAGTGTGCCTTCTCTAGGAAGCCTGTCTACTTGGCAGAAAGGTCATCAGGAGTGGAAGGAACCTGGGACTCTGAATCGTCAAGGGGCAGAGCACAGGGGAGAAGAACTTCTGTTGCTAAGAAGAACCCTGCAGTCTGTTGGTGCAGATTGTTTGATGACTGCAAATTCCTTTCCTCTTAGGGTCCATGCACTGTTAGGCATGACTTAGAAGTGCCTTGAGGACATAGGGAAACTAAAGAGACCCCATGAAGGATGGCTTTTTTTTTTTTATCCTTTTCCTGCTTCTATTCTTGATAGGACCTGCACCCCCACCTTACATACTTCTTAGGGCACAGATAATGTATATCCTCCTTGCAATGGTCAAGGAGTTAAATGGTTTGCTTGGAGTCTTCCAGTACAATAGATAACATCTAATGAGTGACCAGGTGGGGTTGTTACGTACATTTTCCAGATCACTGATTCCAGGGCATAAATGGCTCTAGGGCACAAGTGGTTTACGGACGACATCTAAACACTCAGGACATCTAGACACTTGGCTTTGTTCCTGGATCCCTGGGAAGACGTGAACACCAGACCACAATTCTCAATAAAAACCCCAGACCCCAAACTTCTTTTCTTTCCGAGTCTCCCAGACCTTCCATCTCAATCCCTACTCTCTCTGTGTCTTCAGTAAACTCTGCTCTCACTTCCTTTCAGCTTGTGTTTGATTTCTATCCTGCACAAAGGCAAGGACCCTCTTGGAGGATCCTGCGGGAAAGCCTCTGAGTCCTCGGACCCAGCCAGCCCACATCATTGGGAAAGGAGAAACTCTATTTCCTCTCTATGTTTTCTTTACCGACTAAAGGAAAACTTGGTTTTTCCACACTGCACTGCACTCACACCTATGGTTGACTGCTGATACCAGATGTGTGGGTTTTTTCCTCCCGCACCAAGCAATTCTTCAGTTCCCTGCGGACAACTGGGCAGTGCATCCCCCTGAAGCCAACATCAGATCCCACAGGTGAAGGGCTTAGTCCCCACAGGACCGCCTCCACCTCAGATGCCAATCACAAGTTCTGGTTGTCACCTGTACGTCTGACTGACGGTCAATAAATTGAGGGTCCATGACCCCCTCCTTTGGTTCAACAATGTGTTCGAATGGCTTATAGAACTCAGGAAAACAATTCACTAACTAGATTACCAGTATTTTATAACAGGATACAGCTCAGGAACAGCCAGGTGTAAGAGGTGCACAGGGAAAGATATGGGGAGGGACATGAGCTTTTCTATCCATGCTCTCTCTGGCACGTCACCTTCTCAGTACCTCTAAGCGTTTAGCAACCTGAAGTTGTCCAGACCCCTTCTGTTAGGATTTTTATGGAGGCTTCACTATGTAGGCTTGATGGATTAAGTCAACCACCAGCCCCGCTCCCCTCCCTAGGGATTGGAGGTTGGACCTGAAAGTTCCAACCCCCTAATCAGGTGGTCGGTTCCCCTGGTAACCGGCCCAGACCCTGAGGCTATTCAGGAGTCCCCCCCCCGCCCCCCCCCCCCCCCCCCCCGCTCCCGCCCCCCCCCCCACCTTCTCATTAGCATCCAAAAAGACAAGTCACTGGAGATTCCAGAGGTTTTAGTTTTGGAACATAGATGAGGATCGAATATACATTTCTTATTAGAAATCACAATGTCACACCTTCTATCCAGAGGTGGATGGAATCTGGTTGGTCTTGTGACTTGTTTAGACCAACAGAAAGTGACAGAAGTAACATGGGCTAAGTTCTAGAGCCTAAGCCTAGTTCTAGAGCTCTTGTCTCACCTATTGGAACATCCTCATCACCGCATAATGTAGCCTGGATCTGCAGAAAGAGAGGATGGGCAAAGACCCTGTAACAGCCAGTCCCAAGGTCCCAGGCTGCATGAAGCCATCTGAGGCTCTCTTAGACTCTCTAGCACCAGATGAGCAGATAAAGACGATAGCCATGGGAGTGAGTCCAGGAGAAATCAGTAGAAGAACTACAGAATACAGAATGTGGAAAAAAATAACATTAAAAAATACAATACAGAAAAAACAGGCATCTTTGTATTGTAAATTTCCAGAAACAATAGGGTGATACTGAGAGCATATTGAGGGGAAAAAAATGTGACAAAGAATTCTATAATTAAATAATTGAGTTATGTATATGAGGCTAAAATAATTATACTGAGGGATATAAGACATATCATTCATTTATGCCTCCAAAAAATCATACATGGATAAAAATCACTTAAAGATTTAATCAAGATACAAACCAAATTTTTAAAATTCAAGAATGTGGAAGTTGTGGTAGAAAAGCTTCAGTGATACAAATAAAATCAGAGTTAAATGTTTAAATAATTATAAATATGGTTTTAAAATCTATTTATAGACATGAAAGTTAATTCTTTTTTTTTTTTATGAAAGTTAATTCTTAAAAGAGAAGCTACATGATGAAAATGATAATAATCTGGGTCAAAGTCAAAAATTATCAATAAAAATTAGGGTATGAGGGAAAAGATATACATAAGTATGTTAAATTTCTTATGCAATGGAAATAAATACAGCTTAATTCTCAACATCAATAATTAGAGAAAACATAATCACTTTTTTTAATTAAAGGGAAAAATATAGGCTAAATTTAAAAAGTTGCATTTTTAAATTTTCACCAGTGAGACTTTGAGCAATATATATCTCCACTCCAGTGATTTCTTAATAAATTATATATAAACACATGTACCATTGTATGTACATGTATATGTGCATGCATTATAGAATCTACAGTAACAGAATCATGGAGAGGAAAAGACAAACCTGAAATGAACACTAATTTAAAATAAATTTTATTACATTTCTTAATAATATATTTTCTTTCCCTAAAAATAATAACTTTTATTGAGAGCAGAATGATTAAATTTGCCTTCAATGTGTTTGAAAATCTTGGTTCCCCATCTTGCAATATAGCAATTCAAAGGTGTCATTCCGGATCCATTTTTATTTCAAGCTTGGTTTGCATGACTAGTAACTGAAGAAGTTCCTCCACAGGATTTAGGCAAAGGGAAGGCAAGAGAAGTATGTCATTGGCTACACTGAATAATCACAGCACTTGTGTTCTAGCCCCTCCACCAATTATGTAATTGTTATTGTTGAAATGTGGTAGTAAATTTCCACTTTCAATTGTTCTTGAAAAGGTATCAGTATGTGTTACATTTTTATGCTTCAACAAATGGGTTTAAAATTCTCTAAAAACTTTTAAACAGGCTAAAAATTCTATTTCAAGTTTTTAAAGTGTGTTGATATGAGAGATTATTTTTTATACATGTAACATTTATATCGATTTCAGCAATGTATCAGATAGCAATGGAAACACCAGGAAACATTTC
This sequence comes from Vulpes vulpes, assembly GCF_048418805.1. Taxonomy (NCBI): domain Eukaryota; kingdom Metazoa; phylum Chordata; class Mammalia; order Carnivora; family Canidae; genus Vulpes; species Vulpes vulpes. The sequence continues at coordinate 10,902,652 of NC_132791.1, read as the reverse complement.
CAAACATCCGTTTTAAAATGCTCTCTATTACCTCATAATGTGGCTGATGGTAAATTCCTGCCAGGAAAAGGGAAAGTATTACCTAGCCTATTGGGGGGGTGAGACGAGGAGGGAGTATTGAGGGGAGAGAGTAATTGTTATTGTTCTCTTGTGTTTGTGTTTGTATAATGGACATTACTTTTAACTTACTTTTTTTTTTTTTTTCAGGAATCGTTTAAAGTTCTTGCCAATGTTGTGAATTACCTTAGATAAAAGTAAGAGAAATAACCTTTAAATCCACTTAACTGAGTACACTTAAACTCCAGTGAGTCAAGATAAGTGAGTAAAATGTAAAAGTGTCAACATCATTTACTCTGACTTCTTTTTTTTAATTAAATTAAATTAAATTAATTTATTTATTTATTTTTATTTTTTAAATTTTTATTTATTTATTTATTTTTTACTCTGACTTCTAGAAATCACTCTCTTCTACCTCTCTCACTATGAATACAGAGCAGGTCTGCCTTACATGTGGACCTGAGCAAAATACCGGTATCAATGCATATTAAATATTTGTAAAGCTTAATATCTTTCTTGTTTATAAAAAAATCATATATTCTTTTGAGTTTCTTATACACCAGCTGGGGTATGTGTGTTCCTCTTTGGAGAATAAAACTCTAATGAAATAAATCAGTATGGAAGCATGATAGAAAGAAGATCATAGAAATGAGACCAAACATATTAATTGGGACAATAAATAGAAATGGTTAGAAATCAAAACCTAACAGGAAGAGACACCTCTAACCCCAAAGTATTAAATTATTTTAAAAGATTAAACACACAAAGACAGGGAAAAGCATATTTATGTTTTAGCAAGTCCAAACAAAAAAGGAATTAGGACTCACAATACAAATTTCAGACAAAAGAGAATATGCAGCAAGTGGCCTTAAATAGGACAGGGAATATGCCTGCATATTGACAAAAAGCACAGTACACAGAGATTTCAAGAATAACAATGCATATATATATTAGAAATACTAGGCAAAATGTCCAGAAACACAACTATCAGAGACTAAAATACCACCCCAGCTTCAGCCATTCAAATAGATAATATAAGCCAACCAGGGATATAAGCAATAAATATGAGTAATAAAGTTAATAAGTGAATACATACATAGTGAATTCAGGAGAAGAAACAGAATATTCCTTCATTCCAAGACCCTATGGAATGTTTGCATATACAGATCATATATTCAGCTGCAAAAATAAAGCCAAGAAAAATTCCCCAAAGTAGAAATTATATGGGTCATGTTGTCAGAGGACACTGCAATTTAAATGTAGAAATTAGTAACTTATACGGTCTCACTGGCTTTCCACTATAAGCTAGTCTCTCTAAACCATACGCTTTCCACCAAAACATCATAGAAACCACTGTGATCTAGGAATACGTAAATTTATTATGTTCTTGGAATATTCCCTTTCTAATTTTATGGAAAAGGGTAATTCAAATTGTAGTTCGCTTCAGAATTGAAGAAATACATGCATATTGTAAGGGATTCTGACAATCAATAAAAGTTAAAACAAAAAAGAAAAAGGAGAAGGTAAAATAATCGATAAGCACACCACCCAGAGATATTTTTTATTTAACCACTTCATGCTTTTTCCTATATACACATACACTAACACACACGCAAGCAACCACACACTTTTTTCTCCCCACAAAATAGTCACAGTGTAAGTTTATAATTTTCTATTCATTAACTAATGTATCACAGGCATATTTCCACTCCAATAAATGACAGTCTACACTGTTGTCTTTAAAAACAGTGATTTTCCCTAGTGCATGGATGTGCCAGGAGTTAGTTCATCAATCTTCCATTGAACTCTTTCTGTATTCATGTATCTATTAATACTTGACCACATTGCTTACATATGTTCCAGTTTGTCATATGATGGTGTTAATTTTCTGTGGATTTTTTCTGTTGTCTGGTTGATTTAGTTAATTTTTAATATTTTGTAGTTTTGCTGGTGTGGTTTGGTTTTGCTAAAATATTTTTAAGTTTTATATAGTCAAACCTATCCTTGTTGTTTTTTTTTTTATAATTTGTGATCTTAATGTCATTTAAAAAGGTCTTACACATCCCAAAATTATAGAAAGATTTTTTTCATATTTTGGTTTTAAGTGTACTTTTTAAACTTCAAACCATTTGAAATGTATCTGGGTACAAGGCATGAGGCCACATGTGAGACAGTAAAACATAATGGTTCATAGCATGAACCCAGAGTCTAGACTGTCTGGGTTTGAATTCCAGCTCTACTCCAGACTCTTTGTATGATCTTAGATGAATTACTTAGCTTGTCTGTGTCTCAATCATCTCCTCTGTAAAATAGTGAGAATAATAGTATCTACTTGTGGAATTCCTGTGAAAATTTAAAATGTTAATTGATATAAAATACGAAGACCTATCCCCAATACATAGTACTAGCTACCATTTTCCCAAACGACTAGCCAATTGTGCTAATCCATTTACTAAATAATCTCTGCTCTTATTCCTAATTTGAAATCTCATTTTTCTCTTACTAAAATCTCTAATTGTCCATCTGACCCCATCCCTGTACCAACACTTTTTAAATTATTCTACCTATTTATTTATTTATTTAAATAAATTTATTTTTTATTGGAGTTCAATTTGCCAACATTTAGCATAACACCCAGTGCTCATCCCACCAAGTGTCCCCCTCAGTGCCCATCACCCAGTCACCCCAACCCCCCGCCCACTTCCCCTTCCACTACCCCTTGTTCATTTCCCAGAGTTAGAGGAGTCTCTCATGTTTTGTCAGCCTCACTGATATTTTCACTCATTTTCTCTCCTTTCCCTTTATTCCCTTTTACTAATTTTTATATCCCCCAAATGAATGAGACCATATAATGTTTGTCCTTTTCCAATTGACTTATTTCACTCAGCACAATACCCTCCAGGTCCCTCCACTTCGAAGCAAATAGTGGGTATTTGTCGTTTCTAATGGCTGAGTAATATTCCATTGTATACAAAAATTATTCTACCTTTGTAAACATGCTTTCATATATCTGCAGTAGGCATGCCATCATTTGTCTTTTCCAAAGTGTTCTTGACTCCTCTACCCTGATATTTTTCTAGATGAACTTGAAAATAATTCAATTGGAATTTCAACTGGAATTGAGTTGAATTTATGGATTGATTTAGTGGTAATTAGCCTCTTTACATCAAAACATTTTAATGATAAATAATTTACATTTTCTAAAAATATACATTGCCTCCATTTAACAAACAAGGCTCAAAAAAGCTAGGAGCTCAGAGGAAACGTGTTAGAGTCAAGTTTTATATCTGGATCTAAACTGTCATCTAGATGAACGTGTAACTTAGGTACGTGATTTATGATAGTTAATTTGAATAAAAATATATACAAATATAATTTTAGAGGTTAAATATTTTTTTACCAACATGTTCACATTTTCACATTTTCCTAGCCATTCTTTTTCTACTTCATGGTGTGCATTCCAAAAGCAACATGTAATCTTGGATGTCAATAAATTCTACAAGCAGTGGCAATGTTCTCTTCCCACAGCATGACTGTAAGCAGAGAAACCTCACTAAATGCTGACATTTATTTCTTTTAGGAGATCTAGAGACAAGATGCAAACATGTACGAGTCTTTTTCCTGAGCTATATAAGGTATGCTTAATAAAAGAACTTTTCAGCTTTGTGAGTTTTTTCACTGTTTGTTGCAAAAGCATTTGACAGTCTACTCTGTGCTAGGATTTATATAGGTCCTGGGGTAAAGAAGTGAATAAGAAGACACAGTCTCCTGCATCAAGAACTATAGATTTAAGTGCTTTATACGTACAAATAGTTTAAATACACTTGGATATTATTGTACTTCAGTTCTTAGGAATATGGACAAGATAGAGGGAAGGCTTATAGAGCAGAAGAGCAGAGAACTCTCTGAGGCCCCCTGAGAGCTTCCCTGAGCATATGATCTTACCTTGGGCTTGATGGATGAGTAGGAGTTTATCACTGGTTAATAGCAGAAAAAGAATTCTAGGAAGAGAGAAAAAAACATGAAAAAAATGGTAAGGTCAGAAAAGCAGTTGTACTTGAGTAACTGCACATGATTTCATATGCTGACTATTAAGTATAATTTCCATCCCTCAAAAGATGCCTTAGAACTTCAATATATGAAGACATAATCAGACTCCTATCACCCAATCAGCCATTCCTTTTTTTTTTTATTTTAAGATTTTTTATTTATTTATTCATAGAGACAGAGAGAGAGAGAGAGAGAGAGAGAGGGGCAGAGACATAGGGATAAGCAGGCTCCATGCACTGGGAGCCCGACATGGGATTTGATCCCGGGTCTCCAGGATCCCGCCCTGGGCCAAAGGCAGGCGCCAAACTGCTGCGCCACCCAGGGATCCCCCAATCAGCCATTCCTTTTCTCAAAGTCTCTTTTCATATCACCAATTACTTCAAGTCTTATCTCTTCTGACTTGATACTTCCCTAATTTCTTCTTTGATAGTTTAGAAACAGTCAAAGCAGAAAAATTCATAAACACCTTCTAGCTTCTCTTTTGCTGGGGTGAAAATTTGACTAAATCTTACCCATTCGTACTAGTCAGTTGAAAAGTATGGTTTATGTTGTGTGATATCAACACATCTCACATTAGAGTAACAGTCCCCATATTTTGTTTGGGACACTATACAATCCCCAACTCCCAGTGTTTTGTGAAGCTGGATGTAGGGCCTGGGTCTCTGCATCATCTCTGAAGCAACAGCAGGTTGAAGAAAATATCTAGGTTTGGAGAGTGAACTTAGGTTCCAGTCCCAGCACTGCTACTTGTTCTGTGTGTGATCTTGGGTAGTCATTTGTCTTTCTGAGCCTCAGGTTCCTCAGCTAGACAAATAAATGTCATTGGATTTGCTTAGTTGTGTCTCTATGAGGAACAAAAATGAACTACACACACGAAAAGTCCAGGTAAACTCTCAATGTCTTGAGGATGTCTTAAAGCCTGAGGAAAATAAAATCCTATGAGTGAAAAAACTGGCTGACATCCAGCTCAGTAAAAATTGCCAGTCTTTGAGTAGATTTGGTTCTATCACATTGGTAAATCAGTTTATGATTCTCAGCTGCAACACATACCACATGGTATAAATCACAATTCCTGGGCAGCAAATGTTCCTAAATTGTGGCCATGATGATTTTATAATTAGAAACAACACGTGTGGGAGGCAGAGACTAAGTACCTAACAACTGCTCAAAAAACCTTGCAGGAATCCACTTATCTAGGTCCTGCCTTGGTCTGGGGTAGATCCAGAAAGACAAGAGTAGGGACTTGAGGATATGTCTTTGCAAGTTTGTCTTCTGTCTATGCTGATGAGAGTCATCAGGAGGCATTTCTGACTCTGTTGCCCTCCACCTCACTCCTTTCCTGCTTCCTTTTGCTTCTCTTATGCCACTAGCATGATAAACACCTTGGTTTTCATTCCCAGACTTATTTTGGCAGACTGTCCATGCTCATACTTCCAGTCTCATGCACTGATAGTCCTAGCCAGAGCAATATGGCATGAAAAAGAAGTAAAGTTCTATGGATTGCAAAAAGAAGTCACATTTCTTTCTTTCGAGAGACACAGACTGAGACAGGCAGAGACATAGGCTGAAGGAGAAGCAGGCTCCTTGCACGGAGCCCGATGCAGGACTCGATCCCGGATCCTGGGATCATGACCTGAGCCAAAGGCAGGCACCCAAATGCTGAGCCACCCAGGCACCCCACATTTTCTTTTATTTAACAGAAGCCATGATTGTTTATCTAGAGAAGTTTTAGGACTTTCTCTCTCTCTCTCTCTCTCTCTCTCTCTCTCTCTCTCTCTCTATATATATATATATATATATATATATATATAAACTACTAGAACAAAGAAATACATTTACTATGGTGGCAGGATACCAGGTTCATATATAGAATAATTATATTTCTATATAATGATGACAAGCAATTAGAAATTTACAATAGCATCAAAAATATAAAATACTTAAACTCATTTTAAAAAGAGAGATTTAGGGATCCCTGGGTGGCACAGCAGTTTGGCGCCTGCCTTTGGCCCAGGGCGCGATCCTGGAGACCCGGGATCGAATCCCACGTCAGGCTCCCGGTGCATGGAGCCTGCTTCTCCTCTGCCTGTGTCTCTGCCTCTCTCTCTCTCTCTCTCTGTGACTATCATAAATAAATAAAATTTAAAAAATAAAAAAAATTAAAAATAAATAAAAAGAGAGATTTAGGGGGTGAAAGAAATGTTCTACATTTTGATTATATAAGTATTTACATTTGTTAGAACTCTTTATACTTAGAATAAGTGCATTTATTATATGCGATTTTAAAAATTAAAAAGAAATAGATGGCAAGATTTTTTTTTTGAAAGATATCTCTAAGACATGCTAAGTAAAAGAAGCCAGACACACAAAGTCCCATCATGAATAACTACATTTGCATGAAATGCCCAGAAGAGGTAACTCCTTTGCTACAATGCAGGCTCACATTGCCAGGGGCTAGGGAAAGAAGAGAATGGGAGAGACTGCTTAATGGGTACAGGGTTTTACCTGGGAGTGATGGAAAGGTTTTGAAACTAGACAGAGGTAGTGGTTGCACAACATTGTGAATGTACTAAAAGCCACTGATTTGTTCTGTTAACATGGTTAATTCTATGTTTCGTGAATTTCACCTCACTAAGTTATTTAAAAATAAGCATAAAAAATGATGTTGGAATAGGATTAGAACATAGACTGAGGAGTGTGTTTGAGACCTGGAGTTGGTGACCTGCCCCCTCTGAGCCTCAGCTCTCCAGAACTACAGCCTTGGGGCATCTGCAGGGTGCCTGGCCCTGTGCCCCACATGCTCTACATGTGTTTCCTCATTCGATCGCCATTTACAGATGAAGAAACCAGGCTTAGAGAAGTTGAATGACCTGCATGTCTATAATACCACAAAACTGGATTCTCTATCTCCCATCTCTTGAAGTTCTAGCTTTTCCAAGGTCAGATCAGCAGATTGCCCCCCTGCCCACCTCCACCTCATCCCCACATCCTTCCAGGGCCAGGGAGTGAAGTGGATCTTGGAGACCTAACCATACATGGGAGCTCTAACAGGGCCTTGGAATAATCAACCAGGTCCAGACACTCAAACCTCTGGTCTAACATCAAGCACTTGCAATCATCCCTGGCTACAGGTTTTATCACTGTGGAGTTCCAAGTACCTATCCTTTCTGGAAATTAGAGCAAAGAGGGGATTCTTCAAGTGCTTTCTCTGTGATTATATGCGGAAATGAGCACTCTATACTAACTAGCACGCTTTATTCCTTTGAGCGCCCTTTTATTTTCAGTTGAGTGGCTTGTGTGCAAATTGCAATTTGAGTTCTTTCTTCCCGGGCTTCTGCAGTTTTCCAGTGTGCAGCTTACTTATTAGTCCCTGCAATGTCATAATAACAGGTTAAACCCAAGCTCTTGCAGGGTTTGTGCCAAGATGAGATTTTTTTTTTCTAATCGTATCTAAATTACTTCATGAAATAATGTTCCTATCTGCCTCCAAGCTGCTGTCAAGGCTGAGGCCAAAAGCTGTGCTAGGAACAGAGCAAACTGAGCCAGGGATCCCCAGGGAAATAGTGGAGTGAAATCCAGCTCTGGGGAGAGCCCCCAGTAGACATCATCTTAGTGCATATTTTCCTCTAAATGGTATAGGTGTTACCCTTTGCAAAGTATATTTCATAATCAGATTGTGATTCCACATGGGTTAGAAGCCCCCAAACCATATATCCCTGGCTTTCATCTAAACTTCTATTATGATGAAGATGAAATAAGAAGAAAACATCTCAGTTTTCTTAGACTAAGAATCCTGATCCTTAATGCGAAATGTTGTCATTCATTTATTTAGCAAACATTCTCTGAATGCCTGCTAAGTTACAAGCCCTGGATATAAACATATGCATGGAAAACATTGTCCCTGCCCTTCAGAAAGTCACTCTCTAATGAGAGCAGTAACCATATAAACAGATCATTATAGTACAAAGTGATAGGAGGGATTATTGTCGAAAGGTGGATTAGTGACGCTTTGAGGGTCAGTGCTGTATTATCCTTTCTATCCTCATTTGTTTATTCATTCTTCATTCACTCAGCAAGCCTTTACCAAGTAATCAGAGTATGCAATGTGCTATTCATTATTCTCGGGGCCACAAAAGTGAATTGAACAGTCTCTTCAACAAATGATGTGGGGGAAACTGGACAGCAGCATGTAAAACAATGAAACTGGACCACTTTCTTACACCATACACAAAAATAAACAAAATGGATTAAGAACTTCAATGTGAGACCTAAAACTATAAAAATTCTAGAGGAGAGCACAAGCAGTAGCTTCTCTGACATTGTTCATAGCAGCATCTTCCTATTATATATGTCTCCTGAGGCAAGGGAAACAAAAGCAAGCAAAAATAAATTATTAGGACTACATCAAAATAAAAGCTTCTGCTCAGCAAAGGAAATAACCAACAAAATGAAAAGACAGCCTATTGAATGCAGTAGATATTTGTATGACATATCCAATAGAGGGTTACTACCCAAAATATATAAAGAACTTATACAACTCAACACCAAAAATGTCCCAAATAATCCAATTAAAAAAAAAAACAAGCAGAAGACATGACAAACGTTTCCCCATAGAAGACATACAGATGGCCAACAGACACATGAAAAGATGTTCAACATCACTTATCCTCAGGGAAATGCAAAGCAAAACCACAATGAGATACCACCTCACACTTGTCAGAATGTCTACAATAAAAAACTCAAGAAACAACCAGTGTTGGCGAGGATGTGGAGAAAAAGGAACCATTGTCCACTACTGATGGGGATGCAAGCTGGTGCAGCCATTGTGGAAGACAGTATGGAGGTTCCTCGAAAAATTAAAGATAGAATTAAAAATAAAATTTAAATTTAAATTAAAAAATTAAAAATAGATTTCCCACATGATCCAGTAATCATTCTACTGGGTATTTACCCAAAGAATACAAAAACACTTATTCAAAAGGATGCATTCACCCCTCTGTTTATTGGAGCATTATTTTCAAGAGCCAAACTATGGAAGCAACCCAAGCATCCATCGATAGATGAATGGATAAAGGAGATATGAGATATATATAATGGAATATTATTCAGCCATAAAAAGAACAAAATCTTGCCATTTACAACAACGCTGATGGATCTAGAGAGTATAATTCTAAGCAAAATAAACCCGTCACCAAAAGACAAATACTATATGACTTCACTCATAAATGTGGAATTTAAGAAACAAAACAAATGAAGGAAAAAGAGAGACAAATCAAGAAACAGACTTAACTACAGAGAATAAACTGATGGTCACCAGAGGGGAGGTGGGTGTCAAGATGGGTGGGTGAAATAGGTGAAGGGGATTAAGAGGACACTTGCCATGATAAGCAAGCACTGAGTCATGTACAGAATTGTTGAATCCCTATATTATACACCGGAAACTAATGTAACACTGTATGATAACTAAACTGGAATTAAAATTTAAAAAAATTGGATAAAATTGTGTGCACGGTGCAGAGTTTTTATTGACCTATTAGAGAGATAGTGCATGTGCTAGGTCCTTTCGGCTGCCCCTCCGGAACTGTTATTCACCTATTCCACTCTTCTCTGATCCACAAAGTTCACCTTTAGTAGACTTCGCCATTGATATATTTTCCTCCAAAACGTGTTTTCGAGAGACATACCACTCCACCTTTTGAATTACTTCATCAGTAGTCTTCTAGCACAGCAACACTAGACACATTTTCCCCAGGGTCTTTTCCATATGCATCACAATAGAGATATTTCTTAATTTATCCAGTTTTTTTCCTCCTGTATTAAATTTTACAAATTATACCTTCTGCCATTGCAATCTGTTGTTGCTGTTGCTGTTGTTGCTGTTGCTGAGGTTATTTCACCATTTTTTTAACATTCAGAATATTCTGCAGATATGACCTCATTAAGGTAATTTAATCTTTTATCAATTTTAATCAATAAGTTTAAATACATGTATCTTTGCTATTATCAATATTGCTTTATGTTGACCATCTCTATGTGCAATACTTAGCTGTGATTTCATTACGTAAAAATAAAAGTAATATTTTTAAATTCTTTAACTGCAGAAGAACTTTTTGTTTTACCTCAGTAGGATTAAAATGGCAATGTCAAAACAATGAAATCAAAAATATTTTGCTCTAGGAACGCCTGGGTGCCTCAGTGGTTGCCTTTGGCCCAAGGTGTGATCCTGGGATCTGGGATCGAGTCCCACATCAGGCTCCTTGTAGGGAGCCTGCTTCTCCCTGAGCTTGTGTCTCTGCCTCTCTCTCTCTCTCTCTCTCTGTGTCTCTCATGAATAAATAAATAAAATCTTTAAAAAATATATTTTGTTCTACTTCAGACAGCTTCTTGTATTTATACATCTATAAAAGCATTGGGCACAGTACACTGAGATTCATGTCCGCCTCCCTGAGGAAAACACAAACTCCTTAAGGGCAGAAATGAAATATTATTCACCTCTAGGAGGCCAACGCCTTACCCGGCCAGCCCCAGATGATGTTGAGTGAATGTTGGTTGATTATAGGGTCATAAGATTTATTATTATTATTGTTATTATAATTATTATTATTTGTATATTTGTATACTCTTCTGTGTGTATGACTTTCCAGGTGTTTCATCTAAAGAAGTAACCAGTTTAGTGTTGTCTACATTCTTAGATACGGAGAATCCTGAAGCACAGAGCTGGTATCCACTTACTTTGATGATCTCTGTTACTACTCTTGTCACCATTCGTGTTCAGTTCTCCACACCCCTTCCTAAACCCTGGCCATGGAGTAAAAATATTCAGTCTCACAATACCCATCCTCCAGCCTTTGAGCTATCATTCCAGGGGTTAGGTTCTAGTCATCCAGGAGTTGCAACGGGAGCTGAGGGGAAGTGGGGTGAAGAGGGGTGGGGAAGAGGGAGCCCAGGAGGAAACAGGGGGAGAAATGCTATGCTGGTGGGTGTTCATTAGTCTGTTGATTGAAAGCTCCATGGAGGCAGTGAATTCAATTATGTTATTCACTATTACAGATCCAGCTTCTAGAACACTGCCTTACACATAGTAAATGGTCAATACACATTTTTAATGGATGGGAGAGACTTGATTAAGGACACTTGGATTTACTGAGAATCTTCTATTTGATAGGTTCAGTGCCAATGACTTTAACTCACGGTCTCATTTGAAACATCATCCTAAAACCATGTTTGTGATGTAGGTCATCTTATTCCTATTTTACAGAGAAGGACACTGAGCCCTCACCTCTATACACAAGCTGTTGGTAAAGTTTCACAGATTAGACACCATGGAGTAAAAGTTTTGTGAGAGTGAAAGAGAACTCAGAGATGATCTAAGCCAACCATCTCCATCTCATCTAATGGAGAAAATAACACCCAGATGGCTGAAGTGACTTTATCCAGGTCTCACAGGGTTTAGAGTGGGAGGCTGAACCTGAACTCACATCTCCCCCCTCAGTCTGTTCTGCTTTGATGCCTCTTGCTGTTCTTATCACTGCCACACACACAGGATTGGAAGCCAGCAGTCATACTGGGTTCAACTCCAAAGAGAGCTAATTCTAAGCCTTCTTTGAATCATGTTCCACCCACGTGATTACCCACCACGTCCCCTTCTGACCGCCACCAACTCCATGAATTTTGTTTGTCTACCAGGGTGGCCCTGCACTCAGCTCTTGGCCCTTTAAGCCTCCAGCCTTGGATGTGGACTTGAAAACTGTGGAACTCCTATACTTGGCAGAGAAACATTTGCCAAAGAACAGAACATGATCTTTTTCTTGTTTTAACTTGACTCCATTGTTCACCAAATGTATTTTTCTTTCTGTGAAGTATAACCCAACAGTTTATGACAGGACTTAACATTTAAACCTGTAATATAAAGATCTCTCTTTGTCTCTGTACCCTGACGGTTTGTCAAATAAGGTTAATGTAGATGGCTAAAAGCATGACGACGTTATTAGATAATTCCTCAGGTGAGCTCTTTGGGTCTGTGCATGTAGCAGACCGCAGCATCAACAAGGGGAATGAGGATCGGGAAGCAAAGGAAGGGGAAATGCAAATATGAAGTTGAAATTCTGATGGGCACCAGTTCTGCTCTAGAGGGCCACGTTCTGGATTCCTGAGGCTGGCATCACACACTGTTTACCTCATTTCCTGGGCCCTCCCCTGCTTTGCATCTCAAGTAGACACTTCCCTATTGTCCTCACTTATATTTGTCATTCAGAACTATATAATTTGATGTATTTATGATGCAGAACATGAGCTAGGTGTTTTACCAAGCAAACGAGACAGTAAGTAGGTGCAACCAACGCTGGTTAATGGTGAATTCACACCCACAGCATCTCTCGAGTGGACTGATGGAAGAATCTCTTGACCAGTGTCTCTGTTTCCTTTCTGCCTCCGAAGGATCATCTCAAAGTAATCTTTCTAAAATACAGATCTCATCATGTCACTCCCCCTCTTGCTTATAAACCTTGAATGTTACAGGATGAAGTACCTGACTCATCAACATGGTAAAACCTGGCCCCAACCTACCAGCCTGATGTTCTCCATCTGACACCATCCTTTCCACAATACTTGATGATTCATTTTCAATAAGACAGACTGTTACTTCACAAGGATTACTCCTGTGCCTTTTCTCAAGATCTCCTACTCACACTTCAAGACCCAGTATAGAGGTTCCATCCCCTGGAAGCATCAGGATCTTTCCAGGTAAAGCTAGTCATGTCTTTCTTTCATTAGAACCCAGGTCCCACTGAAACCTAGTTATCTGATTACTTATCCATCTACCCCATTGGACTGTGAGCTCTTCAAAGCAGGAGACTATGTCTTATATTTACTCATCATGCCAGTAATTAGCACAGTATCTGCAAAAGAGTAGGCGTAAATGTCCATCAAATGGGCATTGACTATGTTCAAAGCACTGGCTAACTGCCATAAGGAATACAAAGATGAAAAAAAAAAAAAGGAATGCAAAGATGGGTTATTCACAGTCTATCCTTAAGAAACCTGCTCTTCAGGGGGCACCTAGGTGGCTCAGTTAGTTAAATATCTGACTCTTGGTTTCAGCTCAGGTCCTGATCTCAGGGTCATGAGATCCAAGCCCAGAGACCCAAGGTGGGCTCTCTGCTCAGCAGGGAGTCTGCTTCTTTCTTTCCCTTTCCCTCTGCCCTGCCCTTTGCTCAGCTCTCTCTCTCTGTCTCTGTCTCTGTCTCTCTCTCTCTCTCTCTCTCTCTCTCTCCTTCTCTATTTCTTTCTCTCTCTAAAATAAATAAATAAATCCTTAAAAACAAAAACAGCAACCATCAAACCACCCCCTCCCTGCTCTTCAATATGATAGCTACTACCCACATTCATTTGTAGATTATATGTACAAATATATCTGGATGGCAAACCTTGGTGGCACCCTGCTGGAATTAAAATATACCTTTCCTTCATCGCTCTTCAGTATCCTTTGAGAATTTTTACCATTCTGATTATCCTCTCATACACTCATGAGGCAAAGCACTATGTGTGTTCCAACCAACACAAAATCATGCTTTGATACTGTTTGGTTTTCCTCTGTTTTCTGAAACAGTATATACTTGTAGTTGAAATAAAATTAAATGTACATGCTGATCAAAGTTTGACATAACATCTGAGATGGGCTTTGGTACTTCTGGGGGACAAGACATGCCAAATGAGCAGTGCTAACCTATCCAGGTAGTTATCATATGCATATAGTCTTTAACCTAGTGTGGACCCTATACACACTATAAGAAAGAGGTTAAAGGTCTAAAATATAGAGAAAAAACAAACAGGAGGACCATGGAAAGCTGCAGAGAAAAGGGAATTCCAGAACCTAATGGAAAAATGGAACTTACATTTAAACCCTGTAAATAATTTAGCAAATTTATCTGAGTCACTTTGTGGAATTTCAGTAAGAAAGGTAACCATCACAGAGGATTTCAGCCAGAGCAATCTGGTGATAAAATATATGCAAAACGAAAGGAAAGTCAACCCAAAGATGTAATTAAATAGCATATGAGGGAATCCTCTAGGTAGTCCAGGACCGGCCAGAGGCTCTTACCTTAGAGTTGTGTTCTGTGCTTGCTAAGATAAAAATCACAAGATTGATCCCAGTTGAGGGTTACAGGAATGAATAACAAAAATGTTTCTGGGGGCAGAAAACATTTCCTCCCCCAAATCCCAGTTTTATGAGGAAAACATCAGACAAATGAGGGACATACTACCTAACCAGGACTCCTCGAAACTGTCAAGGTCATGAAAAAACAGGGAGGTCTGAGAAATGATCACACACAGAGGAAGCAGAAGAGTCATGACAATTCAACGTAATGTGGGATCCTGGATGGGATCTAGAAAAGAATGAGGACATTCGGGGAAAACCTAGCGAGAGAAAAATAAACATAGAGTTTAGTTTATAGTAACACAGAATTGGTTTCTCAGTTGCGATGAGTATTCATAGTGATGTCATCCATCAGGCCAACTGCATGAGGAGTATATAAAACTCTGCAAATTTTCATGACTTTTCTGTAAATGTAAAACTATTTTTTAAACTACATTTATGAAAAAAACAGTCTTTTGAAACCAGCTCAGTGGTATAAGCACCTTCCAACAGACAGATCTGCAAGGGAGAAAAACATGAAGGGACTAGTGAAAAATCACAGTTCAAATCCCTCCTAGGACTTCACCAGTTGAATGACCTTAAAACTCTGTGGGCCTTCATTTCTCCCATTACAAAACAGAAGTAGCAAGACTCGTCCTACCTACCTACTTCAAAATAAAGGGGGTGGGGGGAAGAAAGAAGTACATTTTAAGTGCCAATTCTGTGCCGGGCAGGCAACTTGCATTTGTATATCTTATTTAATCTTCATAGCAAGAGCAGACAATGTAAAGCCCATTTTGCAGACTAAGGGGGCTCAAAGAGACAACGTAAGTTGCCCAAGGTCATGTTAGTAAGAAGAATTAAAGTCAGATTTTTTTTTTAAAGTCAGATTTTGAACAGAGGGTCTCCCCTCCCTAAGTGGCTCCCCATTGCTTCCTTTTCTCCAGGGCGGCCTTCCGTGGAAACGCTTTCTAACCTGCCACAGCTCCGTGTCCCTGCCTGAACATCGCTTCCAACACAGATGCCTGAGAGCCCAACTGAGTGCCCACACACAAATGTTGGAAAGGGTCTTTTGCCATTCGCTAGTATTAAATAAAGAGCTCCCCGATGGGGCAAGGAGCAGCCTTCCAAGGCACCATGAGCCTGCGCCTCCTATGAGCTCTCATGTTCCTCTTCTTGGTCTTTGGGGCTGCCCTTGGGAATGCTCAGCCTGCCTTTTGGCAGCTTCACAGACTCCTTCTTTCTGTTGCTGAGTGCTCCGTATCAGGGGTGTCCAGGGTTGGAGCCTGAAAGGCGTATTGGTAATGTGATGCGATAATAGTGTATCGAATTCAAATTGCCACTTCTGCCAAATGGAATTTAATTAAGCACAAAAGTGGGTTACTGCAATGAAATACACATGTGTTCTTTAAAGTCATGCGTGCCTTTGGGTATTTGGAAAATACCCTAAATGCATGTTATTACAGGAATCTTGTTATCAGCCAGAATGAAGGCTTTAGATCCTAGGTATATGTTTTGAAATATGTGAGCATCTTGGAACCTCAGTGTTAATGTGTCAGTTTATCTGCATGAGATAAGCAGCATTTTGTGCCCAGGCCAAGACATAATCTTCCCCCTCACTAATCAAGATACAATGGACTTTTCTAGTTTAAAGTTTCAGCTTTGCTTGCAAATCCAGACCAAGCTCTCCAAAGTTCTAGGCAACTAAGCGAGTTTCTATTATTATTTTCACATTTAATAAAGGCATTAACTGCCTCTGAACACAACCATTTGTTATCACGGGTTCACAAAAAAAATCATACATTGTCTAATCCAGAGGGCTATGATAGGTCATCTAAGTCCATCTCTTCCTTTTACAAATGGGGAAACTGAGGCCCAGAAGGATAAGTAGCCCAGGATGGCACAATGAGTCAACAGCAGAGCTGAGTCCATCCATAACTCAGGCTCCAGACTTGGGGCACATGGCTTGCAAAGACAACCAGTTTGGGGCCAGGTGACCCATTAGATGACTACATATGTGACAAGAGTCTCTTTTAAAAGTTACTCATCCAGTGGAAGATGAATTACGTGAATCTAACTGGGAGGAATCATCAAATGTATCCCAAATGAAAAATTTTCTAATTTACAAAGAGCAAACAAATTGAATTCTCCCAAAATCTCAGCATGGTAAAACACAAACAAAGGATGAGGAACTGTTTCCGATGAGAGGAAAACTAGAGACATGATAACAAAATGCATTACCGGCTGGACCTGTACCAGAGGAGATGCTGCTGGAAAGGACGTTCTGGTATCGACTGATGATCGAAATATAGACCATACACTGGATAAACATATTGTGTCATTGTTAAACTGATTGGGGCTGATAGCTGTACTATGCTCATAGAAGACAATATCCATCTTCCTAAGAAATGAGTAAGACGTGCAACTTACTCTTAACTTGGTCATAAAAAATTTATAGTTTATATAGATAGACATATAAAACAAATAGTGCAAAATGTTAACATTAGATGAACCTGAGTATAGGCTGTAACAGTGTTCTTCGCTCTATTTCTGGAAGTTTGAAATTCTCCCAAATAAAAAGTAAAAAAAAAAAAAAGAAAATTTAAGCTATGCGAATGATTACCACCAGCACCACAAATTATAGCTACTCTCCAGTCAAAAGCAAAAGAGGACTTTTGAAGAGCATCTACAAAAATATAGTCATGACATCCTTCATGCATATTTACTACAAAACCAAAATCTCAGTAATGAAACCAAAGAGCAGGGTCACCTTAGAAGGCCTCCCGACTTGGTGTTTATGCCTTGATTTGGGGCTGGCACACTATCCTTTCTAGGAGTGATGCCATTCACCCATTTTGTTATGGTCTTTTGTAAAGAGAAGAAATTTCCTATTATCCTAAAATTTGCAGTGAGAAAATTGATGCCTATCAAATGCAGCGAAATCATTAACCCACATATTTTTCCTTAAAAAAAAAAGCAAAAAATCTAAAGGTTACATTTCTGGATATGAACACACAAAAAAAATGGTCACATCAGGCCACGTTAATGAGGATAGACAATAACCATTCCCCTGGTGGCTTGAACAATCCGCTTCGTGACAGAGCTTTATTTACATGGGCATTATTTACACTGGCCCAGAATAGCAACGCCTGCCCGTCCCACTGGAAAGCAAGGCTCCTTCTCTGAATTTACTCTGGGCAGTGCCTGTCAGTTGTCTGCTTCATGAGTCCATGCCAATACTGACTGTCCACACAAACCATGTGGTTTTGGTGTTCCCCGAGGATAAAAGTAAATTCTGGCCACCGCACCATGTCTCTGGATCCCTAGAGAATGTACTAATTGATGATTTCTGTTAAGAACAGGGCAGCTTTCCTAAGTCATTCACAGATAAAATGATACCATCAGATCTTACCAGGTATGTTTGAGATCTTGGCATGTGCTTTGTTCTGGAGAAGGAACTGGGTCTTGCCCTCAGGGAGCTTGTAATCACATCAAAATCACAAAGAGCATTTAAGGCAACACAGGCAGCCACGCGGGCTGCAGGCCATGCACCGTAGAGCCCAGGGTCCTCTGCACAGAAGAGGAGTGTTCCATGCAGTAACCCTGGCACGGAAGGCACCTGCACGGCAATGTTTCTATCACGTTGATTAGCCCACCTGTGATTAGCAACCCAGTGTGCCATCGTCTCTCTTATCTTCTGGCCTTTGTACATACTGCTCCTTCTGTTTAAACATTATCTTTCGTTCCATCCACACTGTCCTACATCCCACCTTCCCACCACCAACGCACCTCCCTTTCCTTGGTTAACTCCTACAGCTTCTGGCTCGGATGTCATCAGCCCTAAAATGTTTCCCTGACCCCTCCCCTCTTGGCCTGGGCTAAAGGTCTTTCCTGTGTTCTCCCGCTGGGCTTGCACATTGACCCATTATATCCCTCATCCCACTGCATAGCAAGATGGTTATAAGGGAGCCTCTAGAGCCAGGTCACTTGGGTGTGGATGCTCAGTCCACCACTTACAGGCTTTGCGGCCTAAGTCAAGTTACTCAAATGTATAACCTCTCTGTAACTCCTGGGGCACATTATCTCACTGAAGTTCAATTCCCTTTGAAGGGTGGTGCCCTCACTTTACAGATGAGGAAACTGAATCTCAGAGAGGTTACATAACTCATTCTGTGTAACACACCTGGAAGCAGAAATTCAAAGCTAAGTCTTGGAGAGTGTTAAAGACAACTGTATTGGGATCCCTGGGTGGCTCAGTGGTTTAGAGCCTGCCTTTGGCCCAGGGCATGATCCTGGAGACCAGGGATCGAGTCCCACATCAGGCTCCCTGCATGGAACCTGTTTCTCCTTCTGCCTGTGTCTCTGCCTCTCTCTCTCTCTCTCTGTCTCTCTGTCTCTCTCTCTCTCTCTGTGTGTGTTTCAGGAATAAATAAATAAAATCTTTTAAAAAATAAAATAAAGACAACAGTATTAAGCACCATCTCAAACTTTCTCAATCAAGCAATACTAATAGTTCTGGTACTGTCAGGAAGGAATCTGAGTAGAAAGAGTTGGGGTCGGGCAGGAGTCCCAAGAGATTTTGAACTGAGAAACCACCCTGGTGACTATCTTGCACAGTGAGAAAACTCCAGGTGACAGCTCTAAGAAACTGTTTGAGAGCTGTGTCAACATCACACTTAGTGATGTTTTTTCTGATTTTTCCCACCTCTATTTTCATTTTCATTAGAAGTGGCAGAGAGAGACATGAATCATCCTGACAGAGGATCCTGATCACTCCTTCCTACAGGAGCTTGGAATAGTTCACCATTTCCTAGAGAACAGAAATGATAGGAGTTACAGAGAAATCCATGGAATTTAGTTGAAGTAAACGGGGGTAAAGCACAGAGCTTAAAAATCATGGGTTTGGGAATCAGACAGAGCTCACCCAGTTGCTTCATAGCTGTGTGTTCTCGGGAAAGAAAACAGGAATTCAAGTTTTCTCCAACCAGAGTTAGGCTGAGTATTCCAAGCCAAATGGGTGTGTTGGCCAGATCATCAAAACGGGGGAAAGAGAGGAGCCCAAAGATGATGAGATAGCATGTGTAAAGACAGTCAGTCGGTCCTGTCCATCCGGTAACACCTCTAAATGGTGCGGCCAGAGCCCCACTCCTGTTCATCGCGATGCATCCATTTCTACTCCACAGTTGACCTCAAATCCTTCACTGGTAAACATGTTGCAGTAATTTCATCTCAGCTGTTTGTTTGGAGGTTTTTGAGTGCTAAATTTTGATTCTGAGGTTAAATGATCCTTTAAGAATAGTTTCAAGATGCCCTAACTTATGCAGCAACTAAAAGGGAATAGCCATTTTTGTGTCATAGGCATCTCTAGTTCAACGCTAGGGTCTTCCTTTCCAAAGACTTTCTTCCATCAATAATATATCTGCAGAGAGCTATAGTGTAACTATATTCATTTTCTACACTTTCAGAACCACTATCCTCACTGCTGAAAGAAAGAAAGGATGCAAATGCCTTCGTTGGGGTGACACATAATCTCACTTTCTGAACGTCAGCTCGTAGGTCTTACAGGCCCAGCAAATTGTCTGGTCCACAGTTAGGAATAGTAATGCAGGTTGGAAGGTGAGGCTTTGGGGATGGAGTCACATGGTAGGTTTGGACCAAGGGGAGAGTAATGTTGGGCAGATGGTCATTGAGATCTACCAGGAGGCCCTTGGCAGGCAGGATCCAGTCCTGGAGTCCCTGCTTGATCACCTGGCCAGGCTCCTGCATGTGATGGGAGCCTCTAGAAGACTGACATATCCTGCCCAACCTGTGCTCGCACCTTTAGTAAAAATACCACTCGATACACTCGGCCAGGTGGGTAGGACAGGGCAGGTGAGAAATAATGAGCTGATCCCCCTTCTAACAGCAACATCAGTAAATGAAAGAAACTACATGAGTAACAAAAAAAAAAAGTTTATTTCTTCATAATTGCCCATCCTATAGGGCATGTCCAATGATAAGGAGCGTGGAAGCATTTTTTGGATTTTTATTTTTCGTTGGGATATCGAAATGTTTTTTTGGTATGTAAGGTATTTTAAATTATTAGGTTACTAGCTAGCTTCCCAGGTGTTGCTGGCACGACTCTTTTTCTGTCATTAACTTCATAAATACTCATTTGAATTATTGTCAGTTTTACACATAGAATTAATTGTACCTGCAAGAAGCGCCATCCTAATCAAGGCCTACAGTTTGAAGTTCTGTCCAGTGACTATTGACCGGGGCTCACACCTGAAATTATTTGTCTTCTCTGTCCACAGTTTAGCAACCCCAGACCAGGACAGCTTGCTTCTCTGAGCGGCCACACGAGGACCTCTCCAAGAGAAGCCTATGGATGCCTCAAGGCCTAGATGTTGAGTCAGATCTCCCCAGACATAGTTTTGAATTTGACAACAATTTGTTCAGTCATTTTCACAGGACACATTTAGAGGGAAAAAAGAAACTAGCAAATTAATTTTGCTCATACAGATAATATTAGGCTAATAAAATTTGTGTATAGCTTTTGTTCCCCTCGCTGTAAATTGTGAGGACACAGTATTGTACTTAGTGATATAGGGAACTTGGATTCCCAAGATGATTTACATTTTTTATTGCAAAAGCAGTGACAATGCTAAAGAAGAAAAGTGACATTTTAAAGAAGAAAAATCATCCCTAATCCCAACACTTCATCAAAAAAAAATTTATTTTTACTATATCCCTCATTCCTATCTTTAGTTTACATAATTGCAATCATAGAACACATAAATTTTTTTAATCTGCTGTTCCGCTTCACTCTCGATTGCAAATATTTTCCATGTTGATATATAATTGTTATGTTTTTATTTCATTTTTTGGTACAAAATCTGCAATTTTTCTGGCCGCAGAGTTCCTCAAATACCACAACTTACTCAGTCCCCTAGTAATTTAGACACCTGATTTGTTTCCAATTCTATGTTATTTAAAAATAAAGGGGGGTGGGGCTGCAGTAAGTAACTATAGTTTTCTCTTAAAATAAAGGCCCAGAATTGAGATTTGTGAGATAAAGGTAAGAACATTTTTTTGGCTTTTGACCGAATTCAGTTATCACCAGCTATGGACGAGCCCTGGGTGAGAAGCTTTGCCAGCTCTCCTCTCATCAGTCTAGGATATGACTTCTCTGAGCTCCTGAGGTCCTTTTTGCTCTGCTGCTACCCTTCCACTCCCAACCCCAGCGCAGTCAAGGGATGGGTGCCGACCAGCATTATAAGATTTGGCTAAGCCAATCCCAGTCAACTTCACACTTCATTAATTTTTCTCCACCCTCCTTTCTTTCTAAAGAAATGCCATTCCTTATCATGAATGGGGTGCGTATGAGCCCTGGATGTTTGGGGTGCCCTTTTTAAAATCCACAATTATGGCAACCTAGCAGGCTATCTGAATGAGGGATGTGACCGACACACCCATGGGGCTAATGCTACCCCACACACACTGGAAGAGGTTTGGTGAAGAGCAAAGAAGATAAAATATGGGAAACCCCTTTCTCAATAGCACAGAAACATGCGGAAATTTTAATTACTATGTAGCACCCTTCAATTTACCTTTACATGTGTGGTATAATGGAAAAATATATATATATATTTGATCTATGTTGCTGCTTCCTGACACAGAGCTCCTAAAACAGTAGGAATTTTCTGAATATAGAATTGAATTGATAGGAGTGTCTTATGTTATTATAACAAGCTACTTTATTTTTATTTATTTATTTATTTACTTTTTTTTTTTGTCGGGAGAGAGAGAGAGAGAGAGTGCGCACATGGTCCATGGGAGGGGGCAGAGGGAGGGAGAGAACCTTAAGCAGGCTCCTATGCACAGTCAGAAGCCCATCATGGAGCTCAATCTCAAGTCTCTGAGATCATGACTTGAGCTGAAATCAAGAGTCAGAGGCTTAACAGACTGAGCCACCCAGTCTAGAACAAGCTACTTTAGATAAAACCTGAGGTTAGGCTAATGAGGTAACTCTCTAGAGGCCCCTAGATGTCTTCAGGATGGAGGATGGTCACTGGAAAGACTAAGCCATGATGAGAGGATTGGAACTTTCAGCCGCTACCATCACCTACCAGGAGGGAAAGGGGGCTAGAAAAAAAAAAGATTGAGTTCAGTCACCAGGGGCCAGTGACCTTAACAATCATGCCTACATAATGGAGCTTCTATAAGCCCCCCTAAAAGATAGGTTCATAGAACTTCTGGGTTGGTGAACACATGGAGGTGCTGGGAGTGGGGTATGCCTGGAGACAACATGGGATCTCAGCACCTCTTCCCATATACCTTGCTCCAAGTGTCTCTTCCAATTGGCTGTGCCTGAGTTATAGTCTTTATAATAATTCAGTAACAGTGAGTAAAGTGCTTTCCTGGGGTTCCATGGCTCATTCTAGTGAACCTTGGAAACTGAAGAGGGTAGTAGGAACCCATCAAATTTTCAGCGGCATCTGAAGTGAGGGCAATCTTATGGGGCTGAGCCCTTGAATCTATGGGATCTGATGCTAATTCCAGGTAGATGGTGTCAGAACTGAATTGAACCATTAGACAACCAATTGGTGTCAGGAGAAATACAGAACTGGTACAGGAAAAGACATCCCATATTTGGTGTCAGAGGCAAACAATCTCGAAATGTGACTTATTTGGGGAATCTTATAAAAATGCAGATTCTGATTCAGGAGCAAAGCCTTCACTGCTCATAGTCCATCCACAGCATCAGTTTCACCTGCGAGCTTGTTAGAAATGCAGAATCGCAGACCCTATCCCAGACCGACTTAACCAGAATCTGCATTTTATCAAGATCCCAAGGTAAGTCATAGCCACACGGAAGTTTGAGAAGAACTGAACTGAGCTTCAGTCTTCTTGTTCCTAAATGCTTCATACCTGGCACACAGGTACCAGTGTACCTTCTACACTCCGTGAGTGGAAGCTGCTACAGACACGGCTCCAGGTTCAGAGTTTAGATTTAGATTAAAAAGAACATTCTTTATAACTGAACAAAGTAGCCATTGGTGGGTTAAGGCTTTACACTCAGGTGCAGGGATAGGACCCACAGATCCAGCACAGGGCGAGAGGGGGTCACCTCAGAGGTACTTGCTTGGCTCAGGTAGAGAAGGGATATCCAGGGGTGCTCATAGGCAGAACACAATATCTTTAGGCACAGTCTCAGGAGCTTATGAGGTAAAATTAGGCTTGGTCCTGAATGTCTGAGACATCAGCTCATATCTTGAGTCCCCAGCCAGTTGGACGCTGGCTTGAGCCCCAACACCAGGCCCTACAAGATGGTGGCCAGTGACAGGGATACTCCTGAACCTTCCAACCTTCCTCAGCTGCAGTATAGGACTTCCAGAAGCAACTGTCTCCTAGTGACCTCCCTTTACAATGATCTTTAAATATGTATATATACATATATATATATATTATTTATTCATGAGAGATACACACCCAGAGAGGCAGAGACATAGGCAAAGGGAGAAGCAGGACTTCTCCCTGTAGGACTCGACCCTAGGATCCTGGGATCATGTTCTGAATCAAAGGCAGACGCTCAACCACTAAGCCACCCAGGCATCCCACAATGATCTTTTAAGGAAGATGCTTTCTCAGAGTTAAATTTAGAAGATAAATGGCAAATTTAACTCCAAGGCTTTGGAACTGTAGGCTTAGCTTGACTTCTTGTATGCACCACTGAGCCGTGTGACCCCATCCACAGGCTCAGGCCCCACCACGTGGAATCAGGGGTCCACCCTGATTGGAAGCAAGAGGGACTGAAGGTTTCCCAGCTCGAAAACAAGAAACATCAAATATCCTCTGGCCTTTCCAGGCCTTGAGTTTGAGCCCATTGTGATGTTAGTCAGATGAACACAGTTCGCATGCTGGTTTTGCCTGTTCTTACCACATGTCCTGTGGAGAGTTACCTCATCCCTTTATAACTTCGTTTATCTCACCCAATAAAACAAAGACAACAATAGCTATCTCATAGAACCATTGTGACATTTAATGAGAAAACATAATTATAGTAGCTAACGGGGTGTAAAATGTGCCAGGCCCTGTGCGCAGCTCCTTACATGGATTTACTCGTTTGTTCATTTGATGCATTTTTACTGACTACCTATCATATACAGGGCACTGTTTTCTGGGATCTGGACTAATAATACTGAACACTTACTATGTGCCGGGCACATTTCTAAACAAGCTCTTTCTTTTAGTTTTTCCAGATTTATTAAAGTGTAATGGGTAGACTAAAAAAAACAAAAAACAAAAAACAAAAGCAAAAGAAAGAAAGAAAGAAAAGAAAAGAAAGAAAAGAAAAGAAAAGAAAAGAAAAGAAAAGAAAAGAAAAAAAGAAAAGAAAGAAGAAAAAAAGAAAAGAAAAGAAAGAAAAAAGAAAAGAAAAGAAAAAAAAGAAAAGAAAAGAAAAGAAAAGAAAAGAAAAGAAAAGAAAAGAAAAGAAAAGAAAAGAAAAGAAAAAAGAAAGGAAGAAGCTGCACAGAACTAATGTTTATGATTTGGGGAGTTTGGGCATATGTGTACACTCACGTTATCATTACCACAATCCAGGCAGTAAATTCCAAGTGTTTCTTTATGTCTATCTGTTCTATAATGAGGTATTTTATAACAGATCACATTTCTAAACAGTTTGAAATTTCATAGTACTCCTCCGACTTTCTTTAATCCTCACAGTAACCCAGTGAAGACATAATACATATTATTTTCCCGTTTTTACAAATGGGAAAACTGAGGCCTAAAGGTAAATGACTTGCCCTAAATCACACAGCCGATAAATAGGGGACTCGCTAGATCACACTCTAAACTATGCAGATATACTGTGTTTGAGGTTAAACTATACGAAGTCCCCAGTATCCCACCACGATTGATCCATACAAATAGTAATTCTATATGCTTTTACCAACCCCCCCCTTTTTAAAAATTTTATTTATTCGTGAGAGACACAGAGAGGCAGAGACACAGGCAGAGGGAGAAGCAGACTTCCTATGGGGAGCCCGATGCGGGATTCAATCCCAGGACCCCAGGATCACAGCCTGTGCTGAAGGCAAGTGCTCAACCACTGAGCTAAGCAGGCACCCCATACCAACACTTTTTTAAGGGGAGTCTGTAGAGCCTGAAACATAAGCAGGCTTCAGTAAAAGGTCTTTTGTGTTCTCTTCTTTTGTTGTGCTTTGTTTTATTCATTAGAATATCTCTTCTCCCATATTCCTCAGACCCAAATTTGACGTTGTGCCCCAGGTCTAGTATGGGGCCTCCGTGTTCTCCTGTACGTCTGAACTGGATCCTGGCGGTAGGCTTCTACCTTACTTTAGCCTGTTAGACCTCTTGACTAGCCCCCCAGGAACTGGCATCCTCAGGACCTTGCATTAATACTGATATGTAGTAATAGGAAAATGAAGAATACGTAGGGAATGCTCAGTAGGCCCAGTTCTAAGAGTTATTTATGCACTTAATCCTCACAATAATCCTATCAGCTAAATGTTATTATTTTTCCCTGTTTGTAGATAAAGAAAGCTAGATATAAATAAGTTAGATGATTTGGCCACATTTGCTCCCTTCAAATAGGTCTCCCTGTCCAGCTGCATTTCCGGACATCACTTAATCCAGATTTTCATCCTGTATCACTCTGACCATCCAACGATCTGGACCTCTGTGTTTCTAGGATCTATCTGCTCCTGAGCTCTCTTTGCATTTTTGCCTTTTTCTTTCCATATCTCATTCTGCTGGCCACTGTGGCATCCTTGGGAACCATCCCTAGCTCCTGCCTCACCCCCACTTGGCCCGACTAGGGCACAGCCCAGACCCTCACCAAACCAGACCTGGGGCCAAACCCAAGCCAGACCTAAAACCTGCCCTTTCTCCAGAATAAACCTTCAGGACTTAGGGTCTTTGTAGCATTCACAGATCAGTGCTAAATTTAAAATGTTCTGAAGGCTTCAGAGAATAAAAGAGGCAGATTAACTTTAAAAATAATTCAACAGCCCGGATATACTCTAAACAACCAAGGATATGATATATTCCTGGAAGAAACAACAGTATTTTTAATTCTTTCATCCATCCTTCCACTCAAAAGAAATTCACACTGCATCTTCTCCACACCAGGCCCAAAACAAAGTTCAGGGAACACTAAGATGAATAATAGCAACTATCCTTTAGGGACTCCCAGTCTCTTGTAGAGAGGTAGATCTGTGAACAAAGCATTCCTTCTAGTGTATTAGTGTTAAGTGCTTCAGTAGAAGGGGACATGAGGTGCCTGGACAACCATGAGAGAAAGTAAACAACTCTGTGGCATACCAAGGGAGATTTCCCCATGGGCTAACCCTTGAAGATGAGAAGTGGCTACCTACCAACTATCAGGCAGGAAAGAGAGAAGAATATTTAGGCATTAGGCATTAGAAAAGGACAATCCAGGTAGAAGAAACAGCATGAGCAAAGAGAAGTGCATGGGAACTAGAGTAATGTAGGTAATAATACAGTGAGGCTGAAGCCTAGGGCCAGAGAAGGGAGAAAGGAGAAGCCAGCAAGAGTTAAGTCATGGTGGGCTTTGTACCACTGGCTGAGTGGTATAAGGATGATAGAGAGTCTTTTCCAATAGGGCAGTTAAATCACTAGATTGGGTTTGGGAATGGGCACAGCAAGAGCATGGAAGATGAATGAGTGGAAGGGACTTTGAAAGTCATTGGAATAGTTCAGCCAGGAGGAAAGGAAATAACAAAAGCTTCAGCTCTGGCTCTGGCTGTGAGGTGGAGGGGAAGAGACAGAGAAGAGAAATTTAGAGGATAGAATCCACTGGTATCTGTACCACTGGGGGAGCATAAGTGAAAGGAGGAATTTGGAAGGACTCTTTTTGTCTACAAATACCTCTATATTCAAATGGGGATGATTTTTTTTTAAAAAGGATTTATTTATTCATGAGAGAGAGAAAGAAAGAGAGGCAGAGGGAGAAGCAGGCTCCCTGTTGAGTAGGGAGCACGATGCAGGACTCAATCTCAGGATCCTAAGATCATGACCTGAGTTGAAGGCAAACACTTAATTGACTGTGCCACCCAGGTGCCCTCAAATGGGGATAATGTGATAAATTAATTATAGTCACTAGAATCAAAAGTCAGTTATTAGCCACTGAGCAACCTTTTATTTGGCTGTAGAACAGACTCCTATCTGTGTAAGAAGGGCAAATCATCATTTTCTCATAAAATCTCAGACCTGAGGGTTAAGAAGGATATGAAAAGGTTGTTTTTCTAATGGGTTAAGAAGAATCTCAAAAGGTTGTTTTTCTAATGGGTTAAGAAGGATCTCAAAAGGTTGTTTTTCTGACTCCTATATTAGTTATCTATTGCTGCATAACCAATTACCCCAACACTTAGTGGCTTAAAACAACAAGTATTTACTATCTCACGGTTGCTATTGGCTGGTTATTCAGAAGCAGCTTAACTGGGTGGTTTTAGCTCAGAAAGTTGTAGTTATGATGTCATCCAAGCAGCAGCCATTTGAAGCTTGCCTCGAGCTGGTAGATCTGCATCCAAGATGGCACACTTGCATGGCTATGGGTCTCATGTGTAAGTTCCTTTCTGGCTGTTGGAAGGAGGTCTCAGTTCTTTGCCATGTGGCCTCTCTATAAGGCTGCTTGAGTGACTTCAACACATGGAAGCTGACTTCCCCCAGAGCAAGTTTTCCTGGCCTTGAAATTGACATGCTGTCATTTTCATAATATTTTATTGACTTACCCAAGCTGGTCCTACCCAGTGTAGGAAGAGACTACATAGAGCACAAAAACCAGGAAGTGAAGCTAATGTGTGGAGGCTCATCAGCATACCCTTCATTTCAGTTCAGCTGTTGTCATTAACACCATTTTACAGATGAAACAGCAGAGGCTAAATGTGAGGACAATGCAATGTGGTGGAAAGAGCTTGGTCAGGAGTCAGATGGCTCAGCCTCACCTCTATGACTATTTGCATGACCCTGAGGAAGCTGCTCACTTTTCAGGTCTCAAATTCAACTATAAAATCAAGCGAGCACCTTTATACTTCTGGGAGAGGAATCCTGGGGCCTGACATTTGGGGGCATGAATGCCAGAGGAAGGGGTTGAGCAGTTAACCTGTGGGTAGTCAGTGAGCCTTAAAGGTTTTCAAACTTAAGGATATGAGGAAAAATTGTCCATTTTGAGGACGACTTTGGAAGCAATATGGAGAATTAAGGACAGGCACCAAGAGTCAAGCACACCTGTGACACATGATATTCAGGCACAGGAGCCCATTCTCAGCAAGCTGTGTTAGGAATGAAAGCGCAGAACCCAAAAGGCTCAGGAACCCACCCATCACATCACCACCCTATTTCTATTTGTGTGGCATTTACCAGAAAATATCTACTTAGTGTCAAAAAGAGTATAAATCTCTATCCTCCTTCCTCCTTCCGCTTTTCCTGAAATAACAACCTGTGTCTTGTGGTAGTTCCTGGTTTCATATAATCCCACTAACCTTCTGCGTTAGGACCTACGAGCCACTGAAGGCCACCAGACCAACAGGGAGATGGGAACTGTAAACGAGGCTGTCTTCATTAGACGGCCTGCATTTCACTTCAAGCTCTTTTTCAGACTTAGTGAAGGCTCTTACTCTCATCATGAAAACATTACAAATAAAACAGTTCTAAATTGCAAGATAGGATACATTCATCACGAAGGCAGAGAGAGAAAAAAAAAAAGTAAGGGAAAATAAAAGACTGCAGGCTGGCCTCCACTGAAAATATATGCCTCTTCTTTGTTTCTCCCTGAATTCAGAAAGAGTATAAATACTTGCTGTGTACGAAGTGCCAAATGAGCTGATAGGGTCTATGTCTTAAAAACATAATGAAGACAAATACGAGTTCAGAACTAAAGCTTTCACTGTAGGGACAGCTAATAGGACCAGTTTAATTTTTTTTTTTCTTATTTGTAGTGTACATAAGGTGGGGGATATAAGCTGCTTTAATAGCTTCTCTTTGAATAACAAGAATGTCTTCTATTAAATGCAACCTGAAAGATTAGAGAAGAACCATAAAAAATAATTTTAACAGCCACGATCTCCTGCCTTCTCACTTAAATAAACTCTGTTTATTCTATTAATTATTGTATTACGCCATAAGCTACAGAGCTAGGAAACTCCCACTCTTTCCACAGATTCACTCATGCATAGAAAGTTTGTGATTGATGGACTGGTGAGGTTGAAAGGTAGCAAATGGAGATGGAACATCCTAGGATTAAACATCTTCCCGGTAGGGGATTGGCACTTTTCCAGCATCTTTAGCTTGGCCAGGCTTTGCTGGGATGAGTATTCAAGGAAAGATGCTTGGTCTTGAGCAGAGACTAGAATAACCTGTCCCCTTCTTGAACCTCTCAATGTGCCCCAACAACTTCCTCTTTCATCTGTACTCATTTGTTCAACAAATATTTGAGGATCTGGAGAACCCACTCCGAGCAGGCCCTGAGGAGGCACAGTTAGTTAAAAAGGATTCTAAGATCAGAGGAACTTGGAGTCTATGAGAGTGTTTCCCAACCCTGGGTGCACATTAAAATGATCTAGGGCTTGAAAAAAGTACTTATGCTAACTAATCAAATTATAATCACGAGGTGAAGCCCAAAGTAGAACCAAGGTTGAGAATCGCTAGCAAAGATATAGAAAGATGATTGTTATGGGTTGTTATTGAGGAAGTACAAGGTCCATTAGAGCCTAGAGGAAGGACTCCATTCTGACTTTGAGAGAGTCAGAGAATGGCTGGCAGTCACCTGATATCTTACGTTTTGCCTGAAGAAGAAAGGAGATAGCAGAGGAAAGCAGGGTACAGAAGGACGCTTGAGAGAGAAGTGTATGCAAAATGAGAGATAGTATGACATTCCCTAGAGTTATAAGATGCTAATGTAGCTGGAGCAAAGGGTTCAATGGAAAAATGATAAGAGGCGAGAGATGGGGATGAAGAAATAGAAATCCAGTTGTACTCAACCTTGGTCCTTACCTTGTCAGTCATGTCCAAACAAGGAATTTGTACTTTATACTGAAGGCCATGGGGATCGATGAAGGGTTTTTATTGGGTAACAAACTAATGTCTCAACTGGATTTCTATTTTATTTATTTTATTTTTAAAGATTTTATTTATTTATTCATGAGAGATACACAGAGAGAAAGGCAGAGACACAGGCAGAGGGAGAAGCAAGCTCCCTGCAGGGAGCCTGATGGGGGATTCGATCCCAGGACCCGGGAATCGCACCCTAAGCCAAAGGCAGATGCTCAACCATTGAACCACCAGGTGCCCCAGATTTCTATTTTAGAATCACCCCTTCCTAGCAGATGAAGAGAAGTGATGGATGGAAGCAAGATTTATGACAGGAGGTGAGGAATGAAGAAGAAGGGCAGTTAAGACAATGATGATAGAAGGAGAAAGATGATGTGGTACTGAATTATGGCAGGAGGGATGAGAAAGAATGGGTCTGAGAGACAATAGTGGCAGGAGAGGTGAAATTTAGTGACTAGTTAGAGAAAGTAAAGCAAAGAGAAGACGGACTCCCAGATTCCTGGCCTGGGTGACCAGGTGCCTGGGAGAGCACCTAGAGAGGGTGGCACTTTCATTTTTGTGGCACCCTGTCCTGCTGTAGCTCCTGCCATCTTGCTCTTTGACCAGTTCACAATGGTGCCTTCCAACGGCATTTGAGGGAAAGGCATATGGGTTTTACTTCTGTAGATAACACAACAATGGGAAACCAATGGATGGATGCTTTTGAAAGGCTATTTAACCTTTGGAAGAGTTTATTACATCCCATTCCTCACTGGGGCCTCACTAGCATCAGTCAGTCAAGTACCTTCTCTTTCCCAATTCTTGTTTCTGACTGACTGAGAAGATACTCCAGAGATATCAGAGCCTATCACCCCAAGCCAAGGAGGCCGAGAAGCAACTAGTTTCTTCTATCCATAAGCAGGATAGAAGAACTGAAAGACAATGGGTGGGCAAATCCTCTTTAGCATTGCTCTACGCAGGAACATTAGATTTTAGGAGGTCAGGTGATGCAGATAACAAAACTAGATACGTAAAATTATCTGAAGCTAGTTCCAAAGATTAAAAAGATTATCTAAGACTTTATGACCAGCAATTTTATTCTTAGGGAGATCCCTAAAAGAAAAGCACATAGGTGGTCACCGAAAGGCACTAGAATGTACTAGAGCATTCATGGCAGTATTAGTAGTAAAGCCAAGAGCAGGAAATTATCCAAGTATCCATAGAAATAATAGAAATAAAATGGATGATCTGCAGTTACCCAATTAATATGGACAAATCTCAAATTCATAATGTGAAACAAAATAAATCCAAGGCAAAAGAGCCCATCCTGCACAATTCCATTTATTTGATGTATAAAAAGAAGCCAATCTCATCTTGAAAGTTAAAAAAGTAAGCTGCAAAAAGTAAGGATAGTAAGTGGGAGACTGCGGAGGAAGTGGTAGAAAGAGACTGGGAGTCAGACCCAGGGTGGCTTCCAGAAGCCTTCTCAGGTTTTCCTTCTTAACCTGAGTGCTAGTTACATGGGTGTATTTAGTTTGCCAAAAGTCATTGAGCTATATGCACTGATAACATGTGTATGTTAAGATTCAAGAAAAAGGGGATCCCTGGGTGGCACAGTGGTTTGGCGCTTGCCTTTGGCCCAGGGCGCCATCCTGGAGACCCGGGATCGAATCCCACATCAGGCTCCCGGTGCATGGAGCCTGCTTCTCCCTCTGCCTGTGTCTCTGCCTCTCTCTCTTTCTCTATCTCTCTGTGACTATCATAAATAAATAAAAAAAAAAAAATTAAAAAAAAAAAGATTCAAGAAAAAGGTTTTGTTTGTTTTTTGTTAAGATTTTATTTATTTATTCATGAGAGAGAGAGAGAGAGAGAGAGAGAGAGAGAGAGAGGTGCAGGCACAGGCAGAGGGAGAAGCAGGCTCCCTGCAGGGAGCCCAAGGTGGGATTTGATCTCACCCTGAGCCAAAGGCAGATGCTCAACCACTGAGCCACCCAGGCATCCCATAAAGGTGTTTTTTTTGTTTTGGTTTGGTTTGGTTTGGTTCTTTTTTTTGGGGGGGGGGTTGTTTTTTTAAAATATGGCTGGGTTTTATAGCTGGATTTTTTTTCTTACCTTTATTTTGAAAAAGGAAATGAAGAATTTTTATGTCTAAGAAAAAATAAAGGGAAAGAATAATGAGCTCAATTTTTGTTATTATGAGTTTGAGATGTTTTTGAAATGCTAAAGTAATGGTATCTAATAGACATTAGTTAAATGACTTCGTTGCTCAGAAGAAAGATCTGTACGAGATCCTCACGAAAATAAAAAGGGAACTTGTTCTTACTCTCTTTCTGAAAATACACTTGCCCAGAACTAGCGTACAAAGTGAATTATCCCCTTAACATGGGTGCTTGCCTCTGAGTACACATTTTTTTCTGTTCCTCATGGGTGCTCCTGTAGCAGCATTTTCCTGATGACCACAGCTGCTGGTTGGCAGGAGGCTGGCTATTTTAAACTATTACGTACACACTGTCACACGGAATATGAATGGCACACACAGGTCATTCCACATTCTTCATGCAGTGAGACAGAGGCCAGCTAGCTCTTCACCATTACCCATTTCCTCTTTGTTCTGGGCACACAGTGAAAGCACCATTCTCAGCCTTTCTTACAGTTAGACTTGGACATGAGGCTGCATTTGGGACAATGCAATATAAATAGAAGTGATGGGTGCCATTTCCAAATACGAGTCATCAAAATCTCCCACATGCAGTCAATCCTCTACGAACATCCCCTTCTGCCAGCTTGAAGCAGACAAGCATGGCAACCTGGGGAGTCATGCAAGGAAGGTGGTAGAGTCACGAGATGGAAGAGACTAAACCCCAGATGGTCTGCCATCAGAGCCACTTGCTGACCAGGAACACCCATTTTAAGCTTTGTGAGATGATGAAATAAGCCTCAGATGCCATCTTTTCCCACTACCACTTCTAGATAGTTCCACAAAAAACATCTCTCTTCCACACCAGATGCAGATCATGCTTTATTTGTACTTGTCTCCTTTTCGTGCTATTTGGATCACGTGTCTACCAGACCAAAAAGCTGAATAAGAACTGCTCCTTTAGAGTCACCCCGGGTGGCTCAGTGGTTTAGCGCCACCTTCAGCCCAGGGCCTGATCCTGGAGACTCAGGATGGAGTCCCATGTCAGGCTCCCCGCATGGAGCCTGCTTCTCCCTCTGCCTGTCTCTCTCTCTCTCATGAATAAATAAATACAGTCTATTAAAAAAAGAAAACTGCTCCTTTAATTTTCAACTGAGAGGCAGTTTCCAAAGACTTTTAGTCAGTCAGTAATACTTGTAGAATGAATAAATGAAGGCATGTTTGGATGCATTCATGCATACATAGATGAATATGAGTGGTGAGGGAAGGAGATGCCTGAGATTTGAAGCCTGGCAAAAATGGAGAAAGCTAACAGAACCATTTACTAGCAATGGAAATACAGCCAGAAAAGGAGAAATCAGTCTGTGTGTATTCATTCATTTATTCAGTCCCCCATCCATCTCTCCACTCATCTCACCCTCCCTTAATGAAAACAAACTGAGGAATCTCTTATAATGAGATAACATTTGTTGAATATGTGGGAGATGGGGCAAGACACTTTTGATGGAATAACTCGTTAAATCTTCACAACAATCCATAGGCGTGCACTAGGATTCCACCCATTTTATAGATGAGAAAACTGAAACTTAAATAAGCAACTTGTCAAAGTCACACAGCTAGTAGTGGGGCAGAAACTCAGACCCAGATGAACTAAGTCTCCAGCCCAAGCACTCAACCACTGTGCTAGAGCAACTCCTACATGTCAACTGTGATTTTCCTCAATGGAACTGCAGAGAAGCATAAAGAAGGACACAACCTTCTCCTCTAAAACCTCATCGTATAATTAACTAGTAATCTCATTACAATGTCCAGTGTGACATATACTATAGCAGAGATGCACAGAATGATGGGAGAGGATGTGGAATAGAAAGGAAAGCTTGGGGGGTTTTATCCAGAAGGTGGCCTGGTACATGGCTGGGGTACTTCTGCACAAGGATAAGGTGGATTCTGGAGAGAGTCAAGCAGACAGATCACCAGGAGCCAAGGCACATAAAGAAAGTGTCCCCATGTGGCAAAAGCATCTGATGCTTCAAGTTGGAAGGGGGTAGAAAGAAACAAAACTTTAAAGGAAGTTTGCATCTGGGTCATAAAGTTCCTTGATTTCCACGTTAAAGGATTGCTCTTTGGCTTGTAGGCAATTAAAGAAGAGTTTCAAGCAGGGATTACAGCAGGATAAAATCTGTGTTAAATTTTTTTTTTAAATTTAAAGAATTTTAAATTCTTCAGAGATTTAAAAATTCTCCTGTGTGGTGTGGAGTAAAAAGCGTGGAGTGAAGAGACATGAGATCAGGGTATATACACGGGTTGAATAGTACCTGCCAAAAATTCATATCCACCTACAACTTCAGAAGGTGACCTTATTTGGAAATAAGGTCTTGGCAGATGTGATTAAAGTCAGGACGAAATGAGATCATATTAGATCAGGGTGGTCCCTAACTCTAATGAGAAACTCCTTTTTAGAGACAGGAAAGGACAGAGAGGACAAGGTGACATGAAGATGAAGACAGAGACTAGAACGATGCATCTACAAGACAAGCAATGCCAATAATTGCTGGCAAGGCCAAAAGCTAGGAGAAAGGCATGGATTCTCCCTCAGAGCTTCCAGAAGGACCTAACTCTGATGACAACCTGATTTCACATTTCTGGCTCCTACCCTGTGAGATTAAAAAATTCTGTTGTTTTTAAGCCACCAAGTTTGTGTTGGTTTCAGTGTGTGCCCCAAAGAAACACATAAGGAGATTAATCAAATAGTTACTACTCTAGTCTCAGAGAGAAAATGTCTCCTGAGTTAGGTACAGTGAAGGTACATGGACAGAGAGGAGAGGCCAGACTGAAGAAATGAAGTGAAAATGGACAGGAAATGATCACTTGTTGATTGAGGAGGAAATAAGATGAGAACGTCAAAGATGGTATTGTGGTTTCTATCTGGGTCACTAACTGAGACTGAGAATATATGAGGAAGAGCTAATGAGGAAGGAGGAAGTCATACTTTAAAAATGAAATTAATATACTTTATTGTTCTTTAAGCTTTGCATTAAAAAGCAGAGAAGTAGGCAGAGAGGTAGGCTATTAGGCTTTCTCTGTGTACGTTAAATAGAAGGAAGGAAGGGAGGGAGGGAGGAGGGAAGGATAACTTCAGAGCAGGCAAGGTCAAGGAAGGGAATGAGACAGGGATATGAAGGAAGAAAAGAAAGTTCTTTTGCACATTATGGAGTAGTGTGGCATCATTTGAAGAACAATCTCTGGCTCACAGTAGGTATTCCTGAATCATAGTCCAGAAGCCAAAGTATAAAGTTGCATATTTCAAAAGAACAAGAATACCTGGACAACTCTCAATTCCATCTCTCCAAACCAATCGTAATTACAGATTCTGTGTGAGCTGTATGGGTGTCCTTGAAAAAATAACAATCACAACTTGACTGACATATTTAGCATGGGCATGCCATTAAAATGAGGGTCAGAAGAGCATGGTAAAGTTGACGGTGGCGAGTGGGCCTTTGGCATAGGGAGGAAGGGACAGGAAATAACTGGCCAAATGGTGTGAACAAGAGGACAGAGGCTCTAGGAAACTGGAAAATAGATGTGAGTCTGCTTTTTAGATTCAGAAAAACTGGGTGGATTAAACTACTCTTGCTCAGTTGAGTTCATGTCTGTGCTCCTTGGATGCTTGCATGGCTGCCTATGATTCATGCAAGGGCAAAAAAAAAAAGCCCCAAAGGATGAATTACTATGATAATATTTGTAGTCAATATAACTAAGGCTTCTTCATTTCAGATTTATTTTAATTCCACTCTACAAATCATATTCAAAACCTAAATGACTCAGACGATACTTTGAGTATGTTTTTCATGAGTGTCCTAAGGATTACTATGGAAGATTATGCCAAAACTACTTTTTTTTTTTTTTTCGCATGTGACTAGATACTAAAGTATATATTAGGGTGAATAATTATACATTTTATCCATTGGGACATATGACAGATTTGTACAAAATTCTAAATTGGAAAAGTTTACAGGATTAGTTGTTTTTTCTTTTTGGCATGAGCCATATGTGGCTATATGGATTTTCCTCTTATGACTACTTGCTCAGAAAACACAGATAAAAAAGCATTTTAACCTAATCAGAAAAGCAGAGCTTGTTTATTTCTGAAATATAAGATGCAGATTCTTTTTTCTAAATCTTCTGTACTAATCTGACTCTCAATTAAGCTGTGCCGAATTTAGAACACAAACTCATAGATAAAATGTATTTCTGTTTAACTATAATTACTTCTTAGGGTCAAAAAAAAAAAACCTGGATGATAGTTAAGTTCTTCTCTTATTTTTGTCCTCAGCTTCCTCTTCTTATTATATATATATTTCTTATCATAAAAACGTATTAATAAATACAAGTGACCACGGTGTAATTTAAAAGTAGGTCTAGAAAGAGAATTAAGCCATTTTATTCCCTAGTCTTTACCTTCAAACTGGCCCCACACATGCACTCCCACACATGTGCGTAGCCACAAACACGCAGCGCACACACTAGTATGACTAAGCATTTGCCTGGCCCCAACAGGATTCTCAGGACACAGACTTTCATTGATAAAACTACGAATGCCTTGGAAAAAAGACAAAAATCATTTAGTCACCCTAACACATAGACATATGACACACATACGAATTTTATCCTAATTTCGATTGCTTTAAACTGCTGCAACTACATAAATGCTTTATAGTTCTCTGTCCCCACTCCTATACAGTGTCATATTCAAGGTCCCAACCAGTTCAGTAAAGAAAGAAAAAGAAATAATAGGATACAGATTATAGAAAAAGAAATAAAACTGTCTCTCTTCATAGACTGTCTATATAGAAACTCCCAAGGAGTCTTTTAAGAAGTTACTAGCACTAATAAGTGAGTTTGGTAAGATTACAGGATGCAAGCTGAATTTATTGAAAATCAATTGTATTTTTATTGGCTAGCAATGAACAACTATAAATTAAAATTGAAAAAACAATAGTACTTGAAATAGCACCCAAAAACATAAAATATTTAGAAATAAATCTAACAAAATATGTGTAAGATTTATATATTAAAACAAAATGCAGGGCAG
Source organism: Vulpes vulpes (assembly GCF_048418805.1). Lineage (NCBI taxonomy): Eukaryota > Metazoa > Chordata > Mammalia > Carnivora > Canidae > Vulpes > Vulpes vulpes. The sequence continues at coordinate 10,865,125 of NC_132791.1, read as the reverse complement.
CCCAGGTGGCTCAGCGGTTTAGTGCTGCCTTCAGCCCAGGGCGTGATCCTGGAGACCCGGAATCGAGTCCCACGTAGGGCTCCCTGCATGGAGCCTGCTTCTCCCTCTGCCTGTGTCTCTGCCTCTCTCTCTGTGTGTGTCTCTCATGAATAAAATAAATAAATAAATAAATAAATAAATAAATAAATAAATAAATAAATAAAACAAAATGCAGATAAAAAAATCAAAGAAAAGCTAAATAAATGGAAATGTGTTAGAAAACTCTATATAGTTAGGATGATAATTCCACTCAAACTGATCTATAGATGCAATGCAGTAGAAAAACAAAGGAACAGGAATAACCAAAACAACGTGGAAAAGAAGAACAGTGTTGGGAGACTCACATCACTGGATTTGTACACTTACCATATAAAATTATAATAACAATGACAGTGTAGAAATAACAAAAGAATAGAAACAGATCAGTGGATCAAAGTAAGAGGCCAAAAGTAGACTCACACATTTGATTTTTAGCAAACATGAAAGTACCTTTTCAATAAATAATATAGAAAAAAAATGGACATTCGGGGTGCCTGGGTGGTTCAGTAGTTTAAATGTCTGACCCTTGATTTGGCTCAGGTCATAATCTCAGGGTTGTGAGATGGAGTCCTGCTTCTGGCTCTGTGCTGAGCATGGATCCTGCTTGGGCTTCTTTCTCTCCCTTTGCCTCTCCCCCCATTACCTTGCTCTCTCTAAAAAAAAAAAAAAAAGAAAGAAAGAAAGAAAGAAAGAAAGAAAGAAAGAAGAAAGAAAGAAAGAAAGAAAAAAAAAAGAAAAAAATGGACATTCATATACAAAACATAAACCAGAACACACACTATGCATAACATACAAAAGTTAACTCAAAATAAATCATAGAACTAAAAGTAAAGCCTAATTTTATGGGGCCCCTGGGTGGCTCAGTGGTTGAAAATCTGCCTTTGGCTCAGGGCATGATCCCGGGGTCGTGGGATCGAGTCCCGCAGCGGGCTCCCTACTGGGAGCCTGCTTCTCCCTCTGCCTGTGTCTCTGTTTCTCTCTCTGTGTCTATTTTATTTATTTATTCACAAGAGACACAGAGAAAGAAACAGAGACAGAGGCAGAGGGAGAAGCAGGCTCCATGCACGGAGACCGATGCGGGACTCGAACCTGGGAATCCAGGATCATGCCCTGAGCCAAAGGCAGGCACTCAACTGCTGAGCCACTCAGGTGTCCCATAAAATCCTTTTTTTTTAAAAAAGCCTGATACTATAAAAATTCTAAAACATAGGACAGAATCTTTGTGACCTTTTGTTAGGCAAAAATATCTTATATACATTAACAAGACATAATCCATTAAAAAAATCAATAAATTGGACCCCATCAAATTCAAAATTTCTGTTCTTCAAAAGACATCATTAAAGGAAAATGAGACGACAAACCATGCACTGAGATAAAATATAGGTGAAACACACAGCTGACACAGGGCTTTTTTTCCAGAATATACAAAGAACTTTCAAACTTTAACAATAACAAATAGACCATTCAATTTTTTAAAATAAGCAAAAATGTGAAGATACTTTGTTGAACAAGAAATACAAATGGCAAAAATATGAAAAGACACTCGATGTCAGCAAGAAAAAGTTAAAATCACAGTGAGATAACCATTATACAGTTATTAGAATGAAGAAGGAAGAGGAGAAAGGAGAGAAGAAGGGGAAGAAGGAAGGGAAGGGAAAGGAAGGGAAGGGAAGGGAAGGGAAGGGAAGGGAAGGGAAGGGAAGGGAAGGGAAGGGAAAGAGGGGAGGGGAGGGGAGGGAAGGAGGAAGGAAAAATAAAAATCCCACCCTGACAATACCAACTGCTAGAAGTGTTGGTACAAATGTAAACAGTTGGAATCCTCATGCTTTGCTGGTGGGAATGCAAATTTTTAAGAGTCACTTTGAAAACAATTTAGCAGTTTCTTACAAAGTTAAAAACACAATTGCTGTGCAATCCAGTAATCCCAGCCTTGGTATTTTTTCATAATAAATGAAAACTATGTTCACACAGAAACCTGAGCCTGATTGTTTATGGTAGATTTATTTATAATCATTCAAAAACCATAAACAATCCTAGAGTCCTTAAACCAATGACTAGATAAATAAACTGTGGCCCATCCATAAGTGGAATATTTCTCAGAAAAAAAAATTACCGATACATGCAACAATATGGATGAATCGTGAATGCATTATTCTAAGTGAAAGAAACGAGACTCAAAAGACAATTTAAAAAATAAAACAATAAATTGTCTATGATCCCATTCATATGACACATAGGAAAACTTATAGGGACACAAAACAGACCAGTGGTAACCAGGGGCTGGAGGTCAGGGGAAGAGTCGACCACAAAAGGACATGAGGGAATTTAGGCACGGTGATGAAGCCTTACCAAATTTTTTTAAAAAGATTTATCCATTTATTTTGAGAGAGAGAGAGAGACAGAATGCCCATAAGCAGGGGAGAGGCAGAGAGAAAGAAAGAGAGAGAACCCCAAGCAGCCTTCCCACTGAGTGGGCAGCCCAACGTAGGGCTTGATCACAGGGCCCTGAGATCATGACCTGAGCCAAAACCAAGAGTCAGATGCTTAACTGACTGAGCCCTCCAGGCGCCCCAAACCTTGTCACATTTTGATTAACACAGTGGTTACATACTATATGCACTAGTAGAACTGTACCCTAAAAACAAAAGATGAATCTTACCTTCAAAAAACGTATCAAGTTTTCAAGTTATGAAGGTTCTTTAGGTCGGGTTTATCTTTTTAAATATTGTTTGTCTGTTTTTAAATTCATGCCAAACATATAAAAGGAAAACCAATGTAATTAGTTGGAACTTCTCTAAAATAGAAAAAGAATGAAATCAACATATTTCTTTTTTTTTTTAATTTACAACTTATTTTTCTGATAGAAGAACATGCTAATGAAGAAAATGTTGAAACTGTGAAATAGGATAAAAGAGAAAAGAGAACTTCTACAATTTGACCCCCCAGAGTCAACCACGATTAATATTTTACTTTACTTACTTTTGATTTTTACTCCAAAATTTAAATACAATTATTCCTAGTTTGGTGGTTCTGAGATTAAGCTCTGCAGTCAGGCAGCCTGAGATTATCTCAGAAAACTGAGACTCAGTTTGTAAAATGGAGATAATGACATCTAGGTCAGGAATTATGGAGATTATATTAGTATAAAATATTCAGCACAGTTTGTGACACATAGAATACTCACTACAAACATGGAACATAGAGGCATCTGGATGGCTCAGCTAGTTGGGCTGACTCTTGGTTTCATCTCAGGTCATAATCTCAGGGTCATGAGATCAAGCCACCCCCCAATTGGGCTTCATGCTCAGTGGGGAGTCTGTTTGAGATTCTCTCTGATTTTCTCTCCTTCTGCTTCGCCCCCTCCTCCCACCCCACTCATGCGCACTCTAAATAAACAAACAAACAAACAAAAGAAATCTAAAAAAAAAAAACCACAACACACAAATATGGAGCACTGAAATTTTGCATTTCAGTAAAAATTTTCATAAACAGAATTTCATATAAGATTCCAGGATATGAAGTACTATATAATATACCATTCTCCTATTTATGGATGTTTAGGTTGTTTCCAACTGCTGTTTATCATAAATTACATGAAAAATATATTTTGGGGGCATCTGGGTGGCTCAGTGGTTGAGTGTCTGCCTTCGGTTCAGGTCATGATCCCAGGGTTCTGGGATTAAGTTCTGAATCAGGCTCCTTGTGAGGAGCCTGCTGCTTCTTCCTCTGCCTATGTCTCTGCCTCTTTCTCTGTGTTTCTCATGAATAAATAAATAAAATCTTTAAAAATATTTTTTTTTGCTTGAAACTTTTCCTGCATTTTTATTATTTCCTTTGGATTGATTCTTGTGTTAAGGCATTTAAACATTTAAATTTTTTTTTTTTTTTTTTTTTTTTAGTTTTACTTGTTTAAGTAATCTCTACACCCCGATGCAGGGCTCAAACTCACAATCCTAATATCAAGAGTCACATACTCTTCTGCCTGAACCAGTCAGGTACCCCAGGGCATAAAAACATTTTTAAGGCTCTTGGTAATTCTCATGTTATCTTCCCAGAAGACTGCACCCATTTACACTCCTACCATCAGCAGATGAGAGTTTCAGTATCATTACGTCCTTCACAATATTAATTCTTTATTTTTATGCATGTTATACAAAATGCAATTAATATGGAGATATTTATCACCCTGCCAAGATGGTGATTAGTAAATGAGTTACTGTCTCTCTTTAGAAATGCATAAACATGCTGAGTTAAATATAACAACTAAAAAAATACACAGAGCCAAGTTTCAGAGAAAGAAAAAGAAAATCCAAAAGGAAATCCAAGAAACAAAAGAAAAACTCAAAACCTGACTGGTAAAGTTCAGTAAACAAAAATCAGCCTTAGGGCCAAGAGATGGGAATTTAACATCCGTATTGGGACAAGGGACATGCCCAGTTGTAGAGGTATCAGCATTAACTTTGGACCCTCAGAAAGGCAGTCTTTTTCATAAAAAGAGAATTAGAAAATCCTGAGCAACAACCCTCAGATAGATCAAAGAACTTTACTATTGGCCCAAGAAATAGGAAAGGAAAAAGACAGATGAGGGGTAGTTTCTGTAAGAAATCTAGACTCCTAGTCCACACTACACACAGGTGTGCATTAGAATGACCAACTCATCCTCATTTGCTAATCCTTTCCTAGTTTTAACACTGAACATCCTGTGTCTCAGACAATCCTTCTCCCCTGGCTGGGGCCTTCCAGGCCAACCTGGAAGTATGACCAATCAGCAGCCAGATTATACAACCTACATTTTACAGGAATCCCAAACCACATGTGTAAAAACTGGCCTGATTCTTGGGAATTTCTGTGGATTCAAGTGGACTCAATTGTACAATCACTCTATAGACAGACTTCCACAAAGCAGGGTACTGGGGACTCCTTCAGAGTGAGTTGTCAGATAAAATACAGTTTGTCCACTTAAAGTTGAATTTAAGTTAAACAATTTTTAAGGTGCAATCTGGGGGCATATTTACACTGAAAATATAGTCATTATTTTTCTGAAATTCAAATTTAACCGGGTATATTTTGATTTGCTAAATTCAGCAACCCTGCAGCCCCAGAGATAAACAAGAGCAATTAGCATAATGACCATGTGTCCTGGAGTTAAACTCACTGGCAAAAAATTGTTTAAATTATAGAAGGAAATGAGCCACTGGGATAGATAGTAGATGCAGCAAATGGAATAATTTGTACTCCCAGAGCCAGAAATTATAAAGTAAACTCAGGCACTACAAAATAAATGTCTTAAATTATTAAAGAGATTGGGACACCTGTGTGGCTCAGTCGGTTAAGCATCAGACTCTTGGTTTCGGCTCAGGTCACAATCTCAGGGTCCTGGGATCCATCCCCACATCTGGTTCTGTGCTCAGTGGGGAGCCCGCTTGAGATTCTCTCCCTCTCCCCCTCTCCCCACCCCTCTTCTCCCCCCTCAAATAAACAATTCTTTTAAAAAGCCAAGAAATAAATGATTAAAGAGATTGAAGAAGGAACGGAAATTATAATGAAAAGACAGAACACTGACAAAAGGAACAGATGGATCTGTAAAGGAACCAAACAGAACTTGTAGAAATGAAAAATGTGGCCATTGCAACTAAAGACTCAAGATCTAGGTTGAATAACAAATTAGACAGCAGCTGAGAGAGTTACACGACTGTGGGCTAGTTAAGTGACTGTGTGCCTCCTGTTCTCGTTTGCAAAACAGGGATAATAAGAGAACTTATTCCATATAGGTCATATATAAAAATAAATATAATACAGGCCAAACACTCAGAATAGTGCCTGAGCTGTCGGAACTTCTCAGCCAATCTATCAATCAACAACTATTATTTAGTCATGAATTAAGTCTCTAGAACATCCTCACATAGCGGGATCTCCTAGAGGTTCACAGGGAGCATCACCATAGTAAAGACCCTAAGAAGTTCTGCTGCTTAGCCTTGTTGTTTGGACGACAAAAAGATGACAAAATGAAGATTCACCGAGGCTCTGCCACTTGGCCAGGTCTTTTAGCTGCTACATGGTGGATTTGGTCTATAAAATCAGGGTGGTCTGGCTCCATAGGCCATGGTTTCAATGATTGCACCATACTGTAAAGTTGAAAAGAAGTTTATAAATAATCCTTCTCTTGTAAGACGGCTTCTTTCTGAAAGCACAGAAACTGAAAGGTGAAGTTGCCCTGGGGTCCCTTCAAACTCACCTGCGTGTCCCCCTCGAAAACCCCTATCCAGCCTCTGAATCCCAGAACGGAAGCTAAGGGTCCTTTGAGTATGTCCTCTCTTCCTGAGGTTCAGGCAGGGGATAGTGGGAGTGGGAGAGCAACTGGCTTCCAGGACCCCACTTCCAAGGGCTCCCACTGAGCCCCCCTCAGTCACATCGTTGCTTTCCTTCCACAGCACCTAACTCACACAGCAGTGCTAATACCTCTACATGGCCCCCCCAGCCAAATGGATGTCGGACCTCCCTCAGAAAACAGCATTTTTTTTAAAGATTTTATTTATTTATTCATGAGAGACACAGGCAGAGGGAAAACCAGGCTCTTTGCAAGGAGCGTGATGCAGGACTCGATCCCAGGACCCTGGGATCACGACCTGAGCCAATAGCAGACATTCAACCACTGAGCCACCCAGGTGTCCCAGAAAATAGCATTTGAAAGCAAAGGAACAAGATACTGATCCACTAATATTGTTGGTATTTTTCACCTTAACTTTTTTTTTTTTTTTTTTTTACTAATTAGGTCCTTAACTGTTGTGTGGTGACTGCAGGGGTCATGGTCGTTTTCTTGCACAAACATTCAGGTACCCTCTTTGCGGGAGATGAAGGTGGACTTTTCCCCATGTCATTTGATTCAAAGCAGGGATCTGCATTTCATGAGAACCCATAGGGCTTGGGCAATGCTATCCACTGATTTCCAATAAAGGCTAAATCTACCCCAGTTGCAAGTTAAGTTGGAATTTACATGCTGGGTGTATTGCTTTTGTTTTCCTAAAGCTGTACTTTAAATAAGACTCTTAACTCTGGGAAACGAACTAGGGGTGGTAGAAAGGGAGGTGGGCAGGGGGTGGGGGTGACTGGGTGACGGGCACTGAGGAGGGTACTTGATGGGATGAGCACTGGGGGTTATTCTATATGTTGGCTAATTGAACACCAATAAAAAATAAATATATTTTTTTAAAAAAGACTATGTTAAAACCATTTAGATTATACTCCGAAGTCCCAAGGTAATCATACTGATGAGTACGGCTCATCGGTATGAACTGGAAGTTTAGAAATGCTAACTAATGATTGTCAAAGATTTCTGACAACGTAGAAACTCAAGGTAGAAAAGAGAATCGTCAGTATCTGTAACAAGTGGCTGCTTTCTTCATTAGCATTTCCTTCCTCTCAATTCAACAAATTTTAATGAATATGAATAGTAATTCTTAGAGATATTTCCAAACCTCAACACAAATTGCTTAAGCACTTTTTAAGTGTGAGCCTGTAAACTTGGCATTGGAGATTCTAATATTAATAAGACAGGCTTAGCCTTCAAGGAACATACTATAGATAAAGAAAAAAAAAAAAAAAACAAGTAGTTAGAAGCCATCAACCGGCCTCACCAATGGAGACACAGCAACATACACAGATCTTAAAATACACGTTAGGGAGCTAATTAAAAAAGAATGTGGTGTATGATACCATGGTATTTATATAAATTTTAAGAGCATCTATACACAAGTACGATGATGGGGCACCTGGGTGGGTCAGCTGGTTAAGCAGTTGACTCCTGGTTTCAGCTCAGGTCATGATCTCAGGGTTGGGAGACGGAGACCTGTTTTGGGCTCCATGCTAAGCGTCCGTCTGCTTAAGATTCTCTCTCTCCTGGGGCGCCTGGGTGGTGCAGTCAGTTGAGCATCTGACTCTTGGTTTTGGCTCAGGTTGTGATATGAGATCAAGCCCTGCTTTGGGCTCCGGGATCCGTGCTCAGCATGGAGCCCACTTGAGTTTTCCTCTCCCTCTCCCTTTGCCCCTCCACCCCCTATAAAATAAATAATAAATAAATAAATAAATAAATAAATAAATAAATCTTTAAAATAAAAAGATTCTTTCTCTCTCTCTCCCTCTATACCTCCCCATCACTCTCTCTCTCTCTAAAAAAAAAAATACAATGAACATTTTGCAAGAGCACAGACAAATAAAAGGATATACAAAATGAATGTTTGGATGGATTCTTGTGGAAGGGGAGGAAAAGGAGAGTGGAGGAAGGAAGGAAAGAAAGGAGAGAGGGAGAGAGAGGTGAGAGGCTCAAGGAGTAAAGGAAGAAAGAAAGAAGAGGTTTAACATCCACGCAGCGGGACGGCCATCTGGCACAGTCAGTATCCCTTAGACGACACATCTGTGACCTACCCTTTGCCTTCTCTGTCCTGAGTCCCCAATTCTGAGGGATTTTCTTCATCAGAAAACTGTTAAAGAAATAAATTCATAACTTGTGCCTCTATTGATTTTCAGAAAACAAGGTGAGCTCGCAGGGGCGCAGAGGGCAGGTGTACTCACCAACCTTGTGTAGACCCCAGCTGCACCACAGGAGACAGTCATCACAGCAGGGCAAGGAGAGCCAGCAGCCTCCTTCCTCCTTCCCCCCAACTTGGGCAAATGCTCATCACCCAAGTCCATTTATCTTCACTCAGGTTGCAATTTGCACTTCTTCTTTTTTTTTTTTTTTTTTTTTTTTTTTTTAATTTGCACTTCTTCTTAGAGAGATCAAGACTTAACTCCTCTAGAGTTTGGACTCTTCTTCCTCAAAGCTTTAAGCTTGAGAGAGACCAGAGGAGAGTCTTTCTGAGCCAGCCTCTCTCCTCTTTCCCTGAGATTGAACACAATCGTCAACCAACGTTTATCAACTGCTCTCCTCTCCCAACAAAGTCAAGTTCTCCTGGAGAGTCCCCAGAGTATCTTGCCAGATAAAAGACAGGATGCCTGGTTCCATTTGAGTTTCAGGTAAACAACGAGTGATTTTTTTTAGCATGGGTATGTCCGAAAGATTGCAGGGGACATACTCAGACTAAAAAAAAAAATCACTCGTTGCTTATCTGACGTTCAAATTGGACTGGGTCCTCTGTATTTTTAGTTGCTAAATTTGGCAATCCTACCCTAACGCAAGGGATCAATGTCTAGAATCTAAGCTCGGTCTGTCTGTCGAGAGTTGGTGGAGCATACTGTGGAGGACCGCAGGACAGGGCTAAATTCAGGAGGTAAAACATTTCACATTCTTTTGTTTTGTTTTTCTTTTTATCGGGTATGCCATTCCAAATGGAATTAGCAGTTTAGTCCTATAAATGGACTAGAATTTCTCCTCGTGACACCCACCTGGTAAGAGCAGCAGTATCAAATAGGAGAGATACGAGGGCTAGGAGTCCAGAAAATCTAATTTTAGTCCTAGCCCTCTACTTCCAACTAGATGTGTAGAATGAGGCCACCTTTGTCCCGTTATGTCCTCGGGACCTCTCCTGAGGCCCTCAGTCTCCACATCCGCAAAATGGGAAGGGGAAAGGAAGGGTTACATAATTTCTAACCATCCCTCCTAATGCAGCCTTCAGTGCCTCTACGGTATTCATCATATTTACTTAATTTAGTAAAGACAGCTTTGTTGCTCTTAACCCATACAGGAATAATAAAACATAACACAAATGAGGAGTTCTTCCCTTTCCCATATTCCAGTAAAAATTGCTCTTTGAGGTATTGTGGTTGTTACAAAAACTGAAACCAGAAGTTCAGGCTCAGTGAGGAGGCCAAAGATTGCAAATGCCCTATTACCAAAATAGAACCAAAGCAGAAGCTTTGCTCTAAACAGCACTCACTGTCTTTTGGCAGACAGGGAAGGATTTGGTCAGAGCAGACCTTAATATGGCTCAACTGGGCTGCTAGAGGCAGGAAAAGACCCTTACGTCTCCCCAGCAAACCATTTCTCCATAAAATGGGACTAACAATCCCTCCTACTTCCCTTGTGAAATTGTCTTGAAGGTTAAATGAAATAACGTCCATAAAAATGTTTTTTAAAAATGTACAGTTTTACACCAAACACAACTACTTGTTTTTTTGGCTCAACCTGATTTGGGCTCAACCTGATATAAACAGTGAATGTTCGTTGGCCATCCCTCATCTATCCTTCTTTCTTTTGTCAACCTGGTTTTGCTGGGGAGAATCGGCTCCTCTCCTATCCTTATACGATGTGATTTGGAAAGTGCTGAATTGATACACATTTTCAGGAAAGGGAGGGTAACATAGGCCTTAGCCAATCAGTGCATTACATTACTCTGGACACAGGAATTGGTTCAAGGATAAAAATGTCACCAAATACAAGCCGGTGAAAATGAGGCCCGGAACTTTTTCTTCAAACTGTTTGTAGAAAAGGATTCATTTTCTCAAGATTTGGATCCCTGGGTGGCGCAGTGGTTTAACGCCTGCCTCTGGCCCAGGGCTCGATCCTGGAGACCTGGGATCGAATCCCACGTCGGGCTCCCGGTGCATGGAGCCTGCTTCTCCCTCTGCCTGTGTCTCTGCCTCTCTCTCTCTCTCTGTGACTATCATAAATAAATAAAAAAAATCATTTTCTCAAGATTCAAAATTTTAGAGATAGGAGCTGAGAGATCTTGGCAGCCACTTTGTCACTATGAGGAAGAGCTTGGGAATGAAATCAACACAGAGGAAAGAAGAGAGGAGAAACAAGGAGAGGCTGGTTTCTAATATCCTTGAGTCCCTATATCTAGTCTTGTCTAAGGCCACATTTACCCTTAGTCTTCTCCATTGTGTGAGTAAATAAATCCTTTCGGGGGGGATGCCTGGGTGGCTCAGCAGTTAAGCGCCTGCCTTCGGCCCAGGGTGTAATCCTGGAGACCCGGTGTCAAGTCCCATATCAGGTTCCCTGCACGGAGTCTACTTCTCTCTCTGCCTGTGTCTCTGCCTCTCTCTGTGTGTCTCTCATGAAAAAATAAATAAAATCTTAAAAAAATAATAATCATATTTTTGCTTTGGCCAATTTAATGAAATTTTTCTATCATTTGCAACGAAAAAGTCCTAATGGATATAAAGCCTTTGCTTGTTGTGTCCCACACAGATCCAAATTCTATCTCAAATGCCTTGCACGGCAAGCAAATACTTAGAAAGGAGGCTAACTACAAGTTTGACTTTGAAGCCCATGTATTTCCAGAGTATATATCTTGATTAACAAGGTCTGAAAGAGTAAAATTTAGTTATGTTTAAAAAAAGAAAAAAGCAAACAGACTGATAAACTATGTTTGTCCTCGTATTAGTCAAAATTATTCTGTGTATCCCTTGAACTATTTACTATAACATCTTTTAGGAAAAAATTATCATCAGGAATATTTAAAGTGAGAAATGGTTTATCATTTACAACAATAGTGATTTGAAAAATTTGACTCTCAAAAAATTTCTTCTGTGATTTGATTTTTCTTTTTTCTTTCTTTTTTTTTTTTTTTTTTTGAAGCCGTAAAAACAAGTTATAATTTGGCCAACTATTGCTCTATGGCTGGAGGCATTAAAAAAATGTCTGAATTTAACCAGCTTCTGAACACTACCACTCCCAGACTACTTTATTATGGCCTAAGCATTCTAAATTTAAACACTCTTCCTGCATCCCAATCTTAATTTTCACTCCCTTCAAGACCAATGGGAGGTCAAGAAGCAAGATGTCCAAGAGAATGGACAGGCTGTCACATTCACCTGAGATCCATTCCTCAGCCAGCTACTGTGACTTGCCCCAGAACTTAGTCATATAGAAAAGACACATTAGAGAGCTGGACCCTTTCCAACACAGATTTGCAAACATAAGCAAGGACTTTCCTCTGAGGTCACATCATTTCAGCTGAAACCATTTCAACCCTGTGTACACCCTGGTAAATACCATAGACATGCTCTATGGATCCCCCCAGGATCTTGTTTCTTTTGCCCCACATCACACCAATGCATCAACTATGCTGAGAAAGAAATCAGGAATGCATTACACTCATGAGTTTGTTTCTACATTAAGCCACATCTAGCGCTCAGAAAGCACACCCGGGCTCTGAAATCTCTGTATTAAGTACAAAAGCCTCCCACCATGCAGAAGCCTCCTGTCTCAGCTGCTTTTACGGGCATCATGAAATACAATGAGGATAATCCACCACTGGATTATGTAAGACAGTCTTGCTTTCATTTTTTATTGACATGATTGAATAGTTGGCCATATAGTTCTACCACTGGTTCCGTCGCAATTTTTATTCCTGGTTAGTCTATAAGCATCAGAATGTCAGTTAAAACAAAACATAATGGACCCACCTGGGTGGCTCAGTGGGTTAACCATCTGACTCTTGATTTCAGCTCAGGTCATGACCTTAGGGTCAAGCCCCACGATGAGCTCCCCGCTCAGCAGGGAGTCTGCTTGAGCTTCTCTCCCTCTGCTCTTCTCTTTTCTCTCTCTCTCTCTCTCTCTCTCTCTCTCTCCCTCTCTCAAATAAAAATAAATAGATCTTTAAAAATAAACAAATAGATAAATAAAACAAAACTCAATGTAATAGCTTCTTCAAACTCAGGAAACATGCAAAATAAATATCACCCATTCATTGTAGTAATGAGGTCAATGAAAGGTTGCCAGCTTGGTTGGAATCCCAACTCTATCACTTTTAACAGTACTTTATCCTCTTAAGTCTCCATTTCCTTAACTACAGTATACACTTACAAAATATTTATTATTGAGCACCTACTGTTTGTTTGACCTCTTGAGAATCCATCAGTGAATAAGACAAAAATTTCTACCCTCCCTGAGTTCACAGTATAGGGAGACTATATTAAAATAAGTTAGTAAAGCACAAACTTTGATATCACTCTAGCAGTGATAACATTTGGGGCATTTTCACATTATGGTAACTACAGAAAAGGTTTTTTTCTTTTTACATAAAGTGCATGATGAAATAAAACTTTGAGGGGAAAAAGCTAATTGGAAAATTGGCATTTTGCAACCACCGAGGTAATAATTGTTCATGCAATATATGCTAATACTAGTGGGTGACAATCTGAAGAGAAACAGGATATTTCTATAGTATCCAGTACTTTCCCCACAAGATGCTTATTAACTTAAAATAATTAGTTGGAAACTGCTGAACCAAAACCCACTTTTGGGAAAGAGAATGTATCGTAGGCCTTAGCGGATAAGTGCATTGCAGTACCCTGGCCACAGGATTTTTACACTGAAGAAGGCTAACAGAACCCTTTTCCATTAACCAAAGGATGAAAGACAACATTTCTAGTAACTGTAAGAGTAGATATTGTATGCCTCCTAATATGAGGCACTTCTTGAGAAGGGCACAAAAATATCTTCTGTGGTACTGCTATCAAAAATGTGTAACCTGAATCTCATAATGAATAAATATTAGGGAAACCCAAATTGAGGGGCATTCTACAAAACAACTGACTCGTACTCTTCAGAAATGTCAAGGCCATACTTAAAAATAAATGCTGTAGAACTGTTTCAGATTCAAAGAGACTAAAGGGACATGACAACCAAGTTGAGTTTATGATTCAAGATTGGATCCTAGACCAGAAAAATACATGCTTTTGCTCTAATGGATATTAGTTGGACAATTGGTGAAATTACAAGGTTTGTAGGCCAGATAATAATACTGTATCAGTTAATTTTCTAATTGTGACCATTATCCTGTGGTTACATAAAAGAATGCCCTTGAATTTAGGAAATATCCATTGAAGCATATAGCAATAAAGGAGCACTGCTCTAATTTATCTCAAATGGCTTGGAAAAAATACTATATATATACATATATACATACATACATATATATAGTATTACATATATAGTTATATATATATTTGTATCTCTATATTATACATACAGGTATAAGATATAAAAGGAGAATGAAATGATAAAGCAAATATCTAAAAATACCATCATTTGGGGAATACAAGTGAAAGGTATGGGAATTCTTTGTACTATATTTTCAACTTTAGTTTTGATCTGATGTGGCAACGACCAACCTAATCAATTAATTAAAATCAGCACTACTGGGCAGCCCTGATGGCCCAGCGGTTTGGCACCGCCTTCGGCCCAGGGCGTTATCCTGGAGACCCAGATCGAGTCCCATGTCAGGCTCCCTGCATGGAGCCTGCTTTCCCCTCTGCCTGTGTCTCTGCCTCTCTCTCTCTCTCTCTCTCTCTCTCTCTCTCTGTGTGTGTCTTGAATAAATAAATAAAATCTTTAAAAAAAATAAAAATAAAATCAGCACTACTGATAGTAGGACAAGCTGGTATTTTGTGCCTCCTGATATGATGCAATATAAAATATACAACATTACCTATGATATTCTTGCCAAAAATGTTTGCCCTGGATCTAATTAAGCCTTTAGATATCATTTCCAATTTAACAGGAAATAAAAGGGATAGAGAAATGAGTTTAATGACATCAAGTGAAAATAATCAGAGTAGGGGCACCTGGTGGCTCAGTGGTTGAGCATCTGCCTTTGGCTCAGGGCATGATCCCAGGGTCCTAAGATCAAGTTCCACACAGGGGCCCCTGCAGGGAGCCTGCTTCTCCCTCTTCCTATGTCTCTGCCTCTCTCTCTCTGTGTCTCTCATGAAAAAGTAAATAAAATCTTAAAAAAAGAAAACAGAGAAATTCAGAATGCAGTACATTCTAGAAGACAGCTAGCCTGGGCTCACCACAATATTAAAAAAAAAAAGTGTGGGAGTTGGGGTGTGGAGTGTGATTATTCCAGATTAATAGGGTCTAAGAGAAATAACAACCGCAAGCACTGGAGGATCCTAGATTGGGTTCTGTTTCCAAAAACAGTTTCCAAAGCTAAAAAAAAAAAAAAATGTTCTTGATACAACTGGAAAAATTTAAATCTGAACTGGATATCAGATGATATTATGAAATTATTGCTAATTTTCTTACGACCCATAATAGCATTACGAGTATGTAGGAAATTGTCTGTATCTTTCAATGTCTGTTTTGAAGTATTTAGAGATGAAAAGTGTCATGATGTACTTTCAAATGGTATAGAAAATTTTGTGGAGCGAGGAAGAGAGTAAACAGAATAATACATTAGCAATTGTTGAATCTAAGAATGTTATATTATTGTTTCAGCTTCTTATACAACATTTTTCTTTCTTTTTTTATATAACACTTTTCATTAAAATGTCAAGGAAAAATAATGTAGTAACACTTTTACCTTCATAACATATCCTTATTAGTTTTCTTTTAAGGGATTAAAGATCTAAAAATGAACAAAGGCATGAAAAGACAAAAGTACACCATGGTTTACTAAGTCTGGTCCTAAACTCTCTAAACTTAAAATGCTAATAACATTTATTTCAGGATTGTGGTTGTAGCAGAGATGAAGGAGGGTTGATCAACTACAGGAATCCCCTCAGTGGCCAGCAGGGTGGGGAATGGGGTGTAACTGCAGCTGCCCCCAAAGTCCACTCCCTCCAAACCTGGGGAGGACTGTGAGATTTTCCAATCTGAGGCTGTCTCCACATCGGAGGTGCTTAACTGACATAAAAGATGAAAAATTTCTGGTTCCTTTCTGGCTGGTGGAGTTGTTCTATTCCTAGACATGAACCAGACAAGCCATTCCCCAAAGTCACCCATCTATGTTGAAGATTAATACCCTTAACCTCCAATGCGATTGAGTATTTGTGTGTTTTCCTGTATTTTCATGAGGTTTTTATGGTACTGAGTGTGCGGTTTTATTACCAGAAAACAAGGAAAAAACACAAGTGCACTCCCTGTTGTCTGGACATGACCTCAGGAGGGTATTCGTGGCATCCAATCTCCGACAGCCTTTGAGAGAAGGGATGTGATTGGTCGCTGATGATGACATGCATCTTTTTTTTATGTACTGATTGGTGGGATGAAGTGCTAGGAGCAAAGTCTACACTTGATGCAATTACCAACAATTAATATAACTTGGTAACTAAGATTTGAACCACGCTGTTGTTGGTGTGGCATAAATATACCTGTGCTGCCATTCTAGCCTCTTTTTTTATGTTCCTTGAACAACCAAGGGGAAAAAAATGTTACATCAAGATCTTTTGGATCTTGGCTGTTCCCTCTGCCTGGAACACTTCTCCCCCAGATACTCACTTTTTTTTTTTTTAAGATTTTATTTATTTTTTCATGAGAGATGCAGAGAGAGAGGCAGAGACATAGGCAGAGGGAGAAGCAGGGATGAGGGACTCGATCCCAGAACCCCGGGATCATGCCCTGAGCCAAAGGCAGATGCTCAACAACTGAGCCACCTGGGTGTCCCCAAATACTATTATTTACTCTTTCATAGCCTTTAGGTCCATGATCAAACACCACCTTCCTAACAGTCACCCCTGGTCACTTCACCTGCTTCTATCTGGCACTCCTTATCCCCTTAGACTGATTTACTTCCCTCCATGGAATTTTTCACCCTCTGATACATTAACTTGATCTTAAAATCTGTTCCAACTAAGCAGAATTCACACTCTGATGAGGGTAGAGGCTTTGCCTTGTTCCCACTGCCTGAAACACAGTGAACATGATAGGTACTCACTTTTCTTTTTTTTTTTTAATGAGTGAATGATCAATCACCTAGGACAGCTGGAGAGCGGCATACACTGCAACCACCTGAATCAGTGTTGCTGAGGACTAGGAGAGCCCAGCTGGGGAATAAAGCCCAAACCATTCACACAACTGACTAATCCATGAGTTTTTGTTTTGTGCTTTGAAGGATAGATGTGAAGTTTCAATATAGTCATAGTCCCAGAGAGGCAGGAAAAGCTCACGAATAAAAGCTCTAACAGTGTACTAGCAGTGCACAAAGATTAGTACGTCATCTATCTGTGTATCTGCGAAAATCTCTTTCCATATTTGCTAGCTATTTAAAAAGAGCAAAGAGGTTTTAAAGAAAGGAAGTAGCCATTCATATTTCTGTAACAATCTGAATGTTTCCATACTTAAAGTAGGGCCTCTCTGTATATCAAATGCTTGAGAAGGATTTCTTCTAAGTTCAGTTTTACAGTTTTCATGTTCATGGCTAAGGCTCAGCTCAGGGTAGCTTTCACAGAATCATCTCAGTCAATAAGCACACAAGCATCTAGTGATAACAGGGGAAAAAATTCCTATTAATTTTCAAATGCTTACAATGACAGGTGACAGGCAGGTTGTGATGACTGCATGCATTGTATAATTTCCAAAGAGAAACTTAATTTTTAAGAACTAATATAAGTTTCCACAGCAGGTCGGTATATGTCATCTATTTTGATCATAATTCAGTACATGAACATATTTTTTTATGATTCTATGTAATTCTGAGTTGGTCGAAGGAACCAGCTTGGCTGAATCTGTTCATGATTAATTAAACTTTTATCAGCCATGGGATAATATTTATTCCTTTCTCAAGAGCAACAGAAGAACAACTTAATGAAATTACTCTTTGTATTTCAAGTGACCTACATGAACAAGACATCTTTAATATTCCATTATTAAATGTGGAATTATATAAATATTAATCCCGGTAGAACTTGTGGTTCAGGGGCCTCCTGAATTTGCTTTGCATCCCTGATGCTAGGATCACCAACATGCCTCTGCTTCCTCTAAAATAAAACAAGATAAAACCAGGTTCTTTCCTGCTATATCCCAGTGATTGAGTATGCAAATTCTTGGACTTCACCAATTCCACTATTCATGAAAGGGAAGGAGTAGAGTTATCCAGTAACATCTCTGTCGAAACACCACCAAGAGCACTCAGAAAATACCTTCTGTTAAAAGATATCACTAAGTCCTCATAAAAATGTAAGATGGGGGTGCCAAGCCAAACATCATTTTATGACCAGTTGCTCTATTTGGCTTCATTACGATGTTAGTTTTTAAAGCTAATGGATTTGGGGCAGCCCGTGTGGCTCAGCTGTTTAGCGTCACCTTTAGCGCCAGGGCATGATCCTGGAGACCTGGGATCGAGTCCCACGTCAGGCTCCCTGCATGGAGCCTGCTTCTCCCTCTGCCTGTGTCTCTGCCTCTCTCTCTCTCTGTGTGGGTCTCTCGCGAAAAAAATAAGTAAAATCTTAAAAATAAATAAATAAAGCTAATGGATTTGAAGAAATCTAGGCTTTAGATCTAAACCTGTCCCTTATCAATAATGTGACCTTAACAAATCCTTTAACTTCTGTGAGCCTTCCTTTCTTCACCTGTAAAATAGGATAGCACTTCACCTGCTTCAGAGTTTCCTCAAGAGGACCAACTAGATGGCTGTTAGATATGAAGAGCAGGAGGACTCTATACAAACACAATCCACAAAATGAGCCCACCTCACTATGTGAACAAGTATGAGAAGTTAATATGAACACAGTCCTTGCTCAGGAGGGTTCATAAAATCACGAGCAAAATTTGAAATTGCTGGTATGCTCATTAGTGAATCTTTGCACACAATGATTAGTTCCCAAAGATCAGATTTCCTGATCTTTGAAAATGGTTTCTGTTTCATTGGAGACCCAAAAATCCACCAGGCTCAGTTTGAACTCCAAAGAAAACACGGCATAAGCATTAACATGAAGAAATGTTTAATCCCATACAAAAGGTACATTATATGCCTGATACAACCAGCTGACCATGTCTGTTACCACTAGAAGCTGACTCTTCCAATGATTCAGAAGGTGTAGGGTGGTCATGAAGCCAAATTTCAACTGTCTTGCCCACTCAGTGTTGGCTGGTTCACTTGCTTCCCATGTGTGTGTTTCTCCCTTGAGAAAACCTCCTCATACTACAAAGGTATCTCTGTGGTTGTACAATACATATCACAGATGTGCAAGCAAACGGGAGAAAGCTGGATTTAGTTTTCATATCTGAAAAAGATCCAGACAAGTTTCATGGATCATTCTTTTAAGAGTAGTTAAATATTGCCAACTGTCAGAGCCCTGGTGAAGATGTGAGAGACTAATTATCCACTTCTAAGCCTTTGCTGTGGGTGCAACCCGTTGTCGACTGGAAGAATTAGAAAATTTACACAAGTTGCCCAAAAGCCTAAGCTCATAACTTGTCATCCCTGGACGAATGCTTGTCATCTTCGGCGAGGCAGCGTCTATATGCCCTTTCCATCTAGGAGCGGGGGGGGGGGGGGGGGGAGGGACTCATCACAGGATGAGTCCCTAGGAGAGGCAGGAATTTGCTTCCACCTCTTCCCATCTGCTGTCCCCAAATGCTGAGACAGCAGCTTGTGACCTAGGCTTGGCCTTGACAGTCAGAAGATGGAATATGCTTCTCTGGAAGTCTGGATCTCGGTGGGGGGTGGGGGGGTGATGTAAAGATGCAGCAACACTTGGAAAATTATCCACAAAGGAGGCAAGAGCACTGATAATCTAGAGGTACAGACCTGAAGTTTCAGGGCCAGGGGAGCCAGTAGTGGAGGCCTGAGGAGACTGTTCCCATAGCTGTTAGTCATTGCTCGTCCTCCTGGACTCCTACGCATCCCCTGAGCTTGATTCTCTCGCCTCTCAATGGTCCTTCATCCAATATTTATGATAATCTGATCGCCTGCCAGACTCTCTACTAGGGAATTAGCTGGAGGTGTGCAAGGGGGCACTGCCCACATAAATATAAATAAGACATGTCTTTTGCCTTGGAGAAGGGCAGTGCAGTGAGTTTGGTGATGAACTAAAATTCAGTCCTGATCCCATTTCCTCCTGGATCCCCATCCTCTTTCCTTTATCCCAGCTCGCAGGTCCTGTGACCAGTAGCTTTCTCTCAAAACTTAACAGCTTTCTGCTCAGTTTCTCAGGCATTTCTCATCAGCCCCAGAAGATTGTGAGCACACTGGGCATATAATCCCTGTAGGTTTTATTTTAAAATCATCACTGTACTGGGGCCAGCATGTGAAATTTGGGCCATCCTTCTTGCAGAACCATTTACTGCCAATTGCCCTGAACATCCCCTGCATCATAATAATGATGCTTTGCTGCACTAGCCCACCTCGTGGAGAGAATATCAGATTCCAAACAATTCAATTATGTGAGCATCATAAATGTCTTTGTGTCAGGTTCTCACTTTAGCACAGCTGATGGAGAGCCTCCACAATCTGATGATCTTCCACCCCCACCAACACGTCATATTGGCACCTGCTCCATGTGGGCCCTGAGCTAGGAAATGGGGATTCAAAGATGCATCAGAGTTCCCCGCTCAGGGATTCGACAAACACATGGAAATCAAGACACTAAACACGTCCCCTGTTCCCAATAACAGATGCAGAACGGCAATGGGGATTTTTTCCAACTGTCAATACAGACAGAACAGGAAAGCTAAACACGAGAAAGAAAAGTCATAGATACTGAAGAGGTAGAAAGAAACCAAAAACCTCTTGAATCAAGCAGTTGCTGTGAATGAAGGAAGGTCAGGCTCCGAGTCTGAGATAAAGGAATCCTTGAGACCAAGCAGAGGCCAAGAGAAGCCAAAAGCCTCGGACAATCTCATGACCAGAGCTGGCAGGGACTAGCTGGGACTAGGACAAGGGAAGGAGGACGGATCAGCAAATAAATGCTTAAGCCCATGCACAGCATTTATTGGGTTTGTGGAGCACAGTGGGCAGGCCACTGGTAGATTAAGTCCTCCGTCCCCTGGCATGGAGTGTGGTGGCCAAGCCAAGCGTAAGATACTCCAGTAGAACCATGGTAAAACCTGAAGTCCAAAAGTGATATTTCAAATAAGAATTTATGAGGTAGATAAAAGATAAACAGGGCAGCAGGAGCAGCAGCAGCAAAGTATGGAATAAGGCAAAGAGACAGGTGAGAGTATCATTCCATTTGGGAAGGGGGAGAAGGGGAACCAGCAGCTCAGGCGAAGGGGCGAAACGTTCTCGGGGAGGATGTGAGAGAAGTAATTTGGGATTAGACTGAGAATGACCCTGAAGGACTTGCCAAAGGACTCGAACTTCATGACCAGAATCACCAAGAAGCCCATCAAGGCTTTTATTCAGGAGGGAGCTGTATTGCAGGTGGGGTTCTCTGAGAAGCCAGCTGGGAGAGACGGAGATGTGCATGCATGGAGATTCCCGGAGAGTTCCAGAATGCTCAGTGCCATGGTGGAGCAGAGGAAGTGGCATTGAGCAGGGAGCAAGTGTGGGCTGCTGTGACATCACCACAAAGGCCTCAGCTGATCCCCGGGTGCCAGACCTAGACTTCACCTGTGTGCTGCTCATGGACACAAACAGAACCGCTCAGCACACTGTGCCGAGCTCCCTCCACGTGGCAGGGGCTCTGCTAAGGCACGTTTCATAGTGTGCTTTGTTCAATACCCCCCGAATCCCATAGATCACTTCCATGCAGCACACCGGACTATTATCAGCCACTTGAGAAGGAACTTCGTGAAATCAGTAAGTGATGACCTCCCTGTGACCACATGAGCAAAGGATTGAAAAAAAGGAGAACCCAACGTAAATAATTGTGTGGGCTCCTTTTTTTTTTTTAAAGAATTATTTGGAACCTTGTGTGTAGAAGAAAGGGGGTGGGAAGTTTTGGGTTTTTCTTGGGGATTTTTTTTTTTTTTTTTTTTTTTTTTTTTTTTTGGTTTCACGCTTTGTGAGAGTGAGATGAAGAAAACAAAGGAAATCCCTTGGCAAATAAACTGCTGCAAACCATCAGATGGCTCTCCATGAAGCAAAACAAAATAGAACAAAAGCAGGGGGGAAGACCAGGAAGAAAGGAGAAAAGGAACTACAGCAAGGTTCCAGAGTAGCTTTGGAGCTATGGTTAAGGGAGAATAGAAATAAGAGAACAAAACTGCTAAACACTGTCTTACTTAGGTTTCTGCCCCTGGAGAAGTATGTGCATGTGGGTGACATGTAGTGCGTCTTGTCATAGAATTTAATGATTATTCCAGTGACTCACATCACCGAGCACTTATTCTATGCCATTTGCTCTGCGGAGACCTCTATGTTCATTTCTCTGTTTAATCCTGTTAAAAAATAAACTGAGGTATATTAAACATTTTAAGAGTTTATTCGAGCAAAAATTTGGAACCAGGCAGAGCCAAACTGGAAGTAGTTAGGAGCTCTCCTCCGGCAGGAGTCAGGGGGAAGACTTTAAGTTCAGGAACCAAAAAGACAGGCAATAATTTGAGTGGTTGTAGCCTACAGCCCAGCTGGCTGTTTGTGCGTGGTTGTCCTTGGTGTTTTGATTTTGCAACTTGGAGGCATTCGCAGGCTAAGATTTTGGTTCGCTTACATAGGCCGCCAAGGCATTAGAGCCGTATCAGTCTAATGGCCTTTTTGTTTAATTAATTTAACAATTCTTACAGCAATTCTACGGGCATGCATATGTTTTTAAAACCATTTTATCATATTCTTATCACCATGTCCGTGCTTTATTCACCATTTTTACAGACGAGGTGACCATATCTCAGGGAAGTCAGAAATGTGGCTCAGGGGGTGCAGCAGAGAAGTAGCTGAGGTGGTATCTTTCTGACTGGAGAGTCCCCTCATTCAATCACTCTGCCAACATTCCTACAGAATTCACAGGTACAAAGCACCTTCCCTGTCCTGTCTTTTCGTGCACCCCCCACAGCTGTGCATGCAGGAATGTCAATCCGACTTTGCAGATGAGGCCCAGAAAATGTGAACAATTTGTTCTGCTCACACAGCAGGCAGACGGGAAAAACCAAGGCTTAGACTCCTGATAGCAAACTTTGGGCTGCTTCTACACAAGGCCCACTGATGCTATATTTTTAAGAAAGACAAAACAATAGACAAATTTGTCGGTTAGATGCTTTAAAGATACAAATGCCAATCGTGATAGAATACTGGCAGATGATAATAAAAATATTTGCCCAAAAGAGTGAGATCTGTGAAACATCAGTAATTTAGATCCAGAAGCAACCCTGGGAAAAACCACTTCTGGCTAACAGAGGAGCAGACCAGTACAACGTTTCTGGAATGCTCTTCAGCAATATGTGAGGAGAGTTTTAAGTGCACAGACTCTTTGGCCCAATAATTTTATTTCTGCTTTGCAATGGCATCTGGCTAACAGCCGCAGCCAGAGCTGCTGCCATTAAAATGCACATGAAGTCAGAGAAAAAAAGAGGAAAACCTCCATCAACACTGAAAATTAAGCCTGACAGGAACAACCCAGAAAACTTGGAAATCCCACTCTGTAGCATGGGTATTGCTTTTTGAAGTAATCAAAATGCTGGTTTGTACCTATTTGAGGACTAGAAATCTAAGCCATCACATGTCAGAACATGGGAGCGGGTCTGTTAGTAGCATGGTGCACCTGGGAGGTAAAGCACCCTATCCAGTGGGTACTATGGGCAAGGTCAGAAGGAGGAGGAGCCAGACAGCCATGCATGCTGGGCTCTAGAAGGCCATGTCTTCCATCAGTTCCAAGGGCCAAAAGGCCAGGAGGTGAGGGAGGAGGGCATTGCACCCCAGCCCAACAGATCACTCTTATTAGAAGCCTCTATCTGTGTGGACTTTCCTCATGAAGATTCAAAGGAAAAGTCAACCTAGTCCTGTTGAAAAATTCTACAGAGCAGGCCAAAAAGAATATTAACTACATCACTCAGAAAATAGATTACTTAAAATGATCTGTTACAGGAACCAGAAAAATGTTAAAAGCTATTTGGTATCTTTTATAAGATAGGGGGAAAAAAAAAGATTGTCTTAAAAATGGGGAAGGTGAAACACATGGGTGACTCAGTTGGTTGAGCTTTGACTCTTCAGACTCCTCAGCTCAGGTCACGATCTCAGGGTCCTGGGATTGAGCCACACACAGGGCTTCATGCTCAGCAAAAGTCTGCTTACAGATTCTCTCTCTCTCCCTCTGCCCTCCTACCCCCAAATAAATAAATAAATCTTTAAAAAATAAAATGGGGGAAGGAGCTGGGAGGACAGGATGGTGAAGCCTATAAGGAAAAAAAAGGATGCGATCAAAAGAGAAAAGAATGAGACAAAAGAATAGGGTGAGCCAAAGAAATAAGAGAGATTTTTTCAAATATATTAGGAGTAAAAAGAGATCATAACTTGTACATGAGCACAAGTATGTACAGTGTGCATACGGAATCTGTCTTGCAGAGAAAAACTTTAGAAAAGTTAAACTAAAGATTTCAAAAGAGAATAGCAAGACATTAGGTAATAGATATGAAGAACATATAATCTACACTAAGTATTTTAGGTTTTCTTAAAGGGACATCCGAATAATTAGAGAAAAACAAAACATATTCTCTCTCTCACACACACACATTATTCTGAGTAGAAATCAAGCCAGTTGCCTCATGTCAGGCAAAAGTAAAATTAAGGCAACTATTGCTAGACACACTCGGACGGCTGCTTTAAAATTCTAACCACAAAGAAAATAATCAAATGTTAAAGTAGAATTATAGGTTGAGAGTAAAAATGATTTAGATTAATAAATAGACAATATCATACTTCTACGCATCATTAAATTATAGAAAACAATAGCACATCTACAGGTAGACCGAAAGGCCAAAAATATAGACTGAGAGTTTTTACACTGAGTCAAAATTTCATTCATTTGTGAACACAGGAGAAAGATACACATTGCACATTCTCAGAAAATATGTACTTTTTAAAAAGATTTTATTTATTTATTCATAAGAGACACACACAGAGAGAGGCAGAGACATATGCAGAGGGAGAAGCAGGCTCCATGCAGGGAGCCCGATGTGGGACTCAACCCCAGGACCCCGGGATCACGCCCTGAGCAAAAGGCAGACGCTCAACCCCTGAGCCACCCAGGCATCCCAATATGTACTTTTCAAAATATTTTTTGAAGATACAGACAGACCAACAGAAAAATAAGAACCCAAGAATGAAGACATCGAGGTCTATAAAAGGACCAGTGCGAACCACTGAAATGTAGCAAACATAGAGCTCAGTTGAAAGGTTATAAATATGGCTATAAGACAAAGCAACTGTAAAAGGAAAAAGTTATCTAAAAATAACACATATAAGGCAAAAACTAATCATACTTCTAACCTGGTAACCAAACCTATGATTCTATTACTAAAGCCCATGTATGGGGAGGAAAGGAAATCGGGGAGAAAGTAAAGGGTGCTAAATTCTTGGTGTAAAATGTTTGATTCCCAAGATGCCAGAGGTGAGGGGTCTCAAAGGAGACTTCAGGGAGTCCCAGGCTGCCATCTTGCAGAACAGGACACGAAGATCCAGGAAGGGAGGGGGCATGCTCAGTGCCATAAATCTAGGCCAGGTGTTGTGAAAATACAGCGCTTCTTTAATTTTCCACCTTCTGTTTAGTGCCAAGGGTCTTTATTGACAGGATTTCTGGAGAAGAAAAGAATAAGAGACTTGTTTTTATTGAACTCTGTGAAATCAGGGAATGAGTGTTAATAGAATGAGAAGTACTGACGTCAAAGCTAACGAATGTAACAGGGAATGTTCTTCGTAATTTACTTTGTTTTAACTTAGAAATTGATCTATTGAAACACACGCTTCCACTATCCAAAAACTTTGGGGAACCAGCAAATATAATCACTTCTTTTTTCTTCCACTCTTCCTCCCATCCGAGCGTCATATTACAGAAAAATGCTCCCACTTTTCCCACAAGATACTTCCTTTAGGATTTGTAGGAAACATTACCTATAACTTAAAATTGATTCATCAGCATAGGATGACTGACTTACAAAAAGTTTTACATTTTCGTTTGCTGAAGTTGATTCCAACTGTAATTGTTACTACATGCTCTATGTGATGGTCAGGATTAACCTGAGCCGCTTTCACTATCAATTAGGAATATGCAAATGAGCCTGTATGTGGGGACTCATCAAATAATCTAAGACTATTCATGTCAGACCATTCATGTCAGTAAGTTTCTCATTTTCTCCAGTTCTTTGCTGGCTCTCCATTTTTAACCTCCTGGGGACTTTAAAAAACATCAAATACTGTAGTATGTTTCTAATTTATTTATACTTAAATCATCAAAATGCTCTTTTGTAAGAGTCATTTGATGTCCAAGGATCCTTATGGGGCCTTTTCATTAGCCATGTCCCTGCCCCGGAAAAAAACAGGAAGTCACAATTTGCCACAATTAAAAAGACTGAGCCGGAAAACAAGGTTTGAATTCAGTTCCACATTGGTCTCAGAACACACTATTGCCTCTCTCCAAGCAGCCTTCTTGTTTTTCAAAGATGTTTCGGGACACAGCAGGCTCTTTTAAATGTAAGCTTCAGGAATAGAAGGCAGAATTCGTAATAATTGCTTGGGGTTGCAGTTTACCTTCCCATTATGTGTGTGGAATAGTGTGGTGGTTGGGGGGATTCGGATCCCTTAAAACAGAACCGGGGCACCTGGGTGGCTCAGTCGGTTCAGCATAAGACTCTTGATGTCAGCTCAGGTCGTGATCTCAGGGTCGTGGGATCGAACCCTATGAGGGGCTCTGCGCTCAGCAGGGAGTCTGCTTGTCCTTCTCGCTCTCCTCCTCCCCACTGCTCCCACTATCTCTAAGATAAAGATATAAATTCTTTAAAAAAAAAAAAACAGAAACAAAAACAGGAGGGAGGAAAGAATGTTAACTTTGCTACTATGGTACACTAATTTCCTTTGAGCTGAATCGAAGCGATGCTCTGCCAAAGTAAAATTCTAGCAACCATGCACTCAAGAGAAAAAAGTGGTGGAGGGAAGGGTCTCGATTTTCCTTAGTTTTCTCCCATGAATGCAAATTACATCTTTGGCCTCATGTTAATTGCTGGTAGTAAGCTAGGATGACACAAGCTGCTGAAGAGAAAATGTCGTCTTCTCTCAGTACAGATGGAATGTGTCAGCCTTTCGTAAGATTTTGCCTCCAATACCATAATCTCCAGGTGCTCTGCTTCCTGAACAAGTGTGAGGTTTCCTAATTTATCAGTCAAAATCCACTCAGAAGACAAAAAAGCATACCAGTTGGTTGAACAGAGATCATTTAAGATAAAGAGATTGTTAAATAGGCATAAAGTTGTGAGCCAGGTAGCTGAAAGAGTAGAAAGAGGCCTCAAAGGAGTCACGGAGGTAGCGATTTCGGGGAGCAGCTAGTGCTCCTCAGGCTGAGGAAACGCAAGAAGAGTTGGGAAGATTAAAATGTAGCAGCCTCACAGAGATGCAAGATGCACTCCTGAGGAGAGGTCCCCGTGGTCAGCCCTGGGGGGCCTGCTGAGCAGCTCTGCGTGAGGCACAGCCACTGCAGGGGTGAGGTAGACAGCAGGGAGTGAGTCCATGCCCACTTGTGCTCCCTGTGGTCAGAATCGGTAGTGCAGCCAGCTGGTAAAGCCCACTGAAGTCTGCAGCCCTGTCCTAGGCCCCCCACCACCTCCGCAAGGTGGAGCATGGGAGCGTGGATTTGGAGATGAGAGACAATGCTTAATAACTGGTCGCCTGGTATATAGTCATTTAGGAGGATGACTGAGCTGAGAGTTCCCATTGTCTTTTTACCTGGAAAAATCCAACAGCAAGCTCAAAAAAGTGGATTCTGAAACTGGGCTAAATAGCCAGGAACAATAATCAGAGCATTTATTGAATGCCATGTGCCATTGAGGGTTCTGAGCGTCTTACATGTGCTAATTCTTTACCGTGACCTTTTTGTCTCTATAAAAACCCTGTGAGGTAGGTACTACAATTAGCACTTCTACATGGGAGGAAACCGAGGCACAGAATGGTTACATAACTTGGCCAAAGTCACTGAGCCACTAAGAGAGAAGTGGGAGTTGAAGGGCAGGCGGTGGGTCTCTGAGACCCACTGTCCCAACCAGGGCACGTGGTACAAACTAATTGAATTCTCACAGCACCTGTATGAAGTCCGTACTAGGATTTTCTTTGTCTTACAAATGAGTAAACTAACACACCAGGAAGACAAAGAATTATCCCAGAGTCTCAGGCCTAGTAAGAGGCTGAGCTGTGATTGAATCCAGACTGGCCCGAGAGCTCCTGCTCTCACCCACTAGAGGAGAGTACTTGACAAATTAAGCCCCTAGGATGCAGAATTTATGGCATCTCTCCTCAAAAAACCCTTTGACTAGTTACGGTAAATGGGCCATTTACTCCCATCTTTTTTAATACTCAAACTCCCATCTTTTTTAGGCCATACTCGGCAACGCAGACTTTTATCAATCAGGACTGCTCTTCCTTTCAGATTCTTGGTTACATTTAAGGAAGCTTTGCTTTATGTCATGGCCCATGAAAAGGGAGTTTCACTGAAGCTTATGCATTTAAGAAAACTGAAAAGGTCTGAGTCAGTGTTTCTTCATGACCCCGGGTGCCCTGATAAGGCCCTCCCTCCAAGCGCAACAAAATCAGCAGTGGCTCCCTGTGGCTCTTCCCTAGATCTGAGCTCTTTGCTGAGAACCCAGACACCAGCTGAAGTGGCCAAACATTCAGTTCTCCCGTGCCATTTAGCCCATCCTGAAGGGAGCAGCCCTCACAGACAGTCTTTAGGAGATTTCCCGCCTCTAAAAACTAAACGAAATGGCCAAAATACTCTCCCATCTATATAAACTCTATCTCAACAGAAGGCTTAGTGGCTCTCGTTCTTGGCCTTTAGCACAATGCCTGGCCAGCAGAAGGAGTTTAATGAGTGTTTCTTAGATAAGTAGGAAAATTAATTAATGAGTGATCATCCCACAACCTATCAAGATACACATATATCATAATAATTAGGTGAAAGCCTATCTCTCTTGGACTCCAAGAAAGAGAGGAAAATACAAAACTATTTCCAGATAAAAGAGTGTTTTCTTCTTAAAGGAAATCTCTCAGCTAAGACCCCAAGGACAGTGATTTACTGAAGATCTAAAATGCAGGTATTACCATAATTTAGAGCAGAGCTATGTTTCTCTTCCTCTTTAATGATGATTCACTCTATTCTTAGTAGAGAACACAGCTAAAGACAGCGGAGATCTTTGCCAGTTTACACATTCAGCTTTGTGAGAATGCCCATTCCTTTAAATAATTCTTTTTTTTTTCCTCTCAATAATTCTTACTTAGCAATCTTTTTAATATAGATTTCTTTGAGTCTTTTCTGAAGTATTTATGGTCTACTTTTTACATCCCCTTCCATTCAAATGTATGTATGGACACATATTATGTATGCACGGCTACCTAAATAATCCATTTCCTTAGTTAAATTGTATATGATTTTTATATGCTTCTTTCTGATTATTCTTTATTTACTTGAGCCACATTACTATTTGTTTGATAATGAAAAACTGGTCTGTGAAACTTTCAAGAAGGAAAATTTTGTGACATTATTTCCTTTCCCAAAGGAATTGTTTCTACTCGTGTTTCGAGAAGAGCGTATTTCTCTAAAGCCTTGCAATACGATTTATTTGTTAAACCTTGACTTACGTATGCCATATCAGAAACCCCTCGTCCGTCAAAAGTGAAGTTATACCTATGTAATCACACATAGGTTCAAACAACAAGCGAGAAACATCATCCTCCAACTGAAATGCAACAGGCAGGAGATAAGAATTTTCTTTTTTTTTTTTTTAAACAAAATTCACACTTTACTTGGGTTGAGATAAACTATACAGAATTGATTTTCTTCACCAAAAATAACAGCAATATTTTCTGTATTATTCCTAGATAACCACAAAACACTTATTTTTGTAGGTTTTCCAGGTTTTGTTTATAAATCAAGACGAGGCAGTAGATATAGTCATGGAAAAAGAGGAAAACAGACAAATCAGTTGTCGGTACCCATGGCCTCTGATCCTGTCTTGACCATGAACAGAGGTGTTCAACATATACCTGCTAAAAAGCTTAGGAAGACCTAGGCGTTCAACATATACTTGCTAAAGAGCTCAAAGAATTTTCTTAAAACTAAATCATGACCATAAAAATAAAAGGACACAGGAAAGAACACAGGTTTCTAAAAATCAGCAGTAAGACCATGGATCGCACTCACTAAAGTATATGTGCTCTTTGCAGAAAAATGAGACAATCTATTACATTACAAAGAAGACGAAAACCACAAAGAAACAAAAATGGAAAAAGAATGTGAAAACCTCCCATAGCCGAGGAAAAAAACCACGGCTGAAACTTCCTAAGTACTCTTCTAATCTCTTTTCTGTGCACACACATACATGCTCATGAATAAACGCAGTCCCCCTTTTCAAAAGTTAGCTCACACTGAACATACTGTTGTGTAACCTGCCAGGCCTTTTTATGCTCTGAAATTCATAACTTAGGCCCTTGAGGCAAACTCTGGAAGAAAGGGAGGACCGGGCTTGAATAGCAATCTTATAAGAAAAAGAAAGAGAAGGAAAAGTGGCAGGCAAATGAGATCAAAAGAGGACAGAGGATATGGGGCTGAAAGGATATCACAAAGGAAGCACAAGATAAAGACGAACTTTTTTCAATTTAAACTGCATTTTCTAATTTTCTTAATTGCATCAACATTGCACTATTGTGTGTTTTTTGGAAATTCTACTCGGCAATTCCAGTCTTCCTCTCCTCCTCTTCCTCCCCCTTCTCTGTGGCTGGGGTAGTTCACAGCACAGCGTGGAGATGCCAACCGCTGGAGCCAAATTCAATTCCAAATCCAAACATAAGCAATGTTTGCGAATCGAGACTCCTTTGAGGTTCACCCAACTCCAATTTTACCAATTCCCTCCAGGGAAAGATTTCCCTTTGAAGCTTCTGTGTATCCGAGTGCATTCTGGGATGCAGGTTTGGGTTTCTGGTGTGGGCTGATTTACGTATAGAATGAATAGGCTCTGCACCTAACCCTCCCGTTGCTTTATGTGCCGGCCTCCTGTGACAATGTATACTGAGGCTGGTACTTGGAGGCATGGCTGGAAAACATTTTTGTTCATGTGCATCTGAATTAAAATTTAAAAGGCAAATTGAGAATATTGAATTAGCCCAGATGTTGTAAAGTTAATATGCATGTTGATTTCTTCAGAAATGCTCTTAAGTTTAAAAGGGGGGGCGGAGAGGGGGGGAGCACCCGAAATGAAACGTATTTTAAAATGGGAGTTTTAAAACTGTTAATTGTATCAAGCATTGTCTCGCAGATAAATGTGACAGGCCACAACTTGAAATGCTTAAACACACAATTTTTTTTTTCCTAAAGAAAATAGTCTGCTAAACTATGTGCGTTGGAACATGTTTCTAAGCGCGCTTGGAAAAGGCGGGGGGGGGGGTTGAGCAAGCTAAAGGGACTCTACCTGCCTCCAGAGACCTGAAAGCCCAAGCGGAAAAATAAATAAGCTTGAGCTTAAAATAAACAGAGAGTTAGGGGAGGGCTGAGAAGGGTGCCCATGCTGAGAATTAGTTGCTAACAAAGCCCACATGGTAGGGGGTGCCGGTGGTGTTCACTAGTGGTTACATTATTTTGGGGGTGAACTGAATCCACGGAGAGGTCTTTAAACCCAACTAGGAACCTAAGCCCCTGGCATCCCGGCCTTCAGGAGGCGTCTCCCTTCTCCCAGGCAAGGTATTGACATTTTCAGCCTGGGTCTTTGTTGACTTCATTCTTGTTCTCTCTACTTTGCATACTTATTTCTGTGTCTCCTCTTGGATTAAACTTTTCCAGGAGGCTGAGAGTTTGTCTCCTGGTTTAACCTGGGGGCACTCCTCCCCGGGGCCTGCTCACGAAGTGCCCAATCTGCACTCAGGAAACATTTGAGAAGAACAGCCTGCGTGATCATTTTGTTCGTTCCTAAATTACTAAGAACAGATTTGGGAGTGGGCCTGCTGAATTATGTCTCCTGGGCCTCTGACGGTCTTTATTTTTATACTCAATTATGTTGCTTGATCCCAGGCAGTTTCATTTGACTGTTTGATCACAAATAAATACTGTTTGGTTGACCCACCATCATGAGTTTTCTAAGACACATCAAACCTTAGAAAATAAATACCTATTGTTGACATGATCCTCCTTCCTTCTCTTTGCAGATTCTAGCATTTAGGTATCAATTTGGAATCTTGCTGCTAACAAAAATTGCCGTATTGCCCACATTTTTAATTATTAGTCTCCTTGGGCTTCCCTAAGAGAGATATGCTTTTTTTTAAATTTTATTTATTTATTCATGAGAGACACAGAGAGAGAGGCAGAGACACAGGCAGAGGGAGAAGCAGACTCCATGCATGGAGCCAGATGTGGGACTCGATCCTGGGTCTCCAGGATCACGCCCTGGGCTGAAGGCAGGTGCTAAACCACTGAGCCACCCAGGCTTCCTGAGAGATATGCTTTTAAACCAATATATATTCATAAAATAATGGTATATACATAGCATTTTATAAACAAATGTATTGAGTAAGTTGAAGTGTACTTTTATGATCAGAAAGATCGTCATCCTCTTAAAAACTATTCAAAGTTTATACCATTTATTAGGATGGTGAAAGGTAAATAACTCACCCAGTAGAAAAGCATCCATAGTCCCTTTGCAATCTTAAGCAGACTACATATAGACACTCTTTTTTGCTTACCACTAAAGCTTTTTCTTAAAACTGCATTCATCTCATCCTACTATGAGTTGAAAAAAATTAGCATAGCTCGGAGTGTTATTTCAACGAGGCAACAAACTAGGAGAGGACTAATGACAAGATTGTTGATGATGAACACTGATTCCAAAGTACAAAGTAAGGCTATTAGCCCACACAAGATGAATGCTAACATAAAATATGGCCAGTCAGAGTAATTCTCTCCACAAAATTCAGCTCATACGAGACATTGTAGTGTGAAGGAAAGAGTGCCAGCTTCAGATCAGAAGTCCTAGGTTCCTTCCAGTTTCTGGTCCAGCACATAAGGAACTTGAAAGTTGCCATGCCATCCTAGCCACAAGTAGAAAGCTGGACAACCTGAAAAACCAGCAACTCTTCTGAGATCAATCAGAGATGAGAGAACACAGGGCAAACTGCTGACCCCCAAATGAGAGACAGACAGATGGATACAGAGTACCACAATTTACCAGAACAGGCCCTCCTGAGCAGAAGCCTGCTCAGAAACCAGTGCTAGGGTAAGAAAGTCTGAGTTATAATTGATGAATTGCTGGATGCTCACTGAGGACAACTCTGAGAGTGAAAACACCAGGGAGATACAGTCATAAGGAAGCCTCAACACTTTGGTGAGTTTTACTTCCTGGAATTCTACTAGGATTTCGTAGTGGAGATTAGAGAAAAATCCACTCGTGATTCTGGCAGAGAGAGGAAATGGACCAATCTGTTTAAAGACACACACAGGGATCCCTGGGTGGCGCAGCGGTTTGGCGCCTGCCTTTGGCCCAGGGCGCGATCCTGGAGACCCGGGATCGAATCCCACGTCGGGCTCCCGGTGCATGGAGCCTGCTTTTCCCTCTGCCTATGTCTGTGGCTATGTCTCTGCCTGTGTCTCTGGCTCTGTCTCTCCTTCTATCTCTCAAGAATAAATAAATAAAATCTTTAAAAAAAAAAAATAAAGACACACACAGCCAAAACTCATGCAAAAAAATAAAATAGAAAATCTGAAGTCTTATACCTATTAAAGAAACTGAATCAATAATTAGTCATCTCCCCCAGATGATAGCTGATCCCCCATATGTGTACACTGGTGAGTTCTATAAAACATTTAAGAAACATTCAAAAATTCTCTACAATCTCTCCCAGAAAATAGAAGTAGAGAGAACACTTTCTAACTCATTCTGTAAGGACAGCACTCTTCTGATACCAAAAGCAGTACAAAGACATTATAAGAAAACCATAGACCAATAATTGTCATAAACATGAATGCAAAAATCATCAAGGAAATATTAGCAAATCCAATCCAACAATGTATAAAAAGAGCTATACACTATGACCGATTGGGATTTAACCTACGTATGTAAGGCTGGTCCAACATTTGAAAATCAATTAATATAATCCATCACATCAACAGGCCAAAAAAAAGAGTCACATGATCATATCAATAGATGCAAATAAAGCATTTGAAAAAAAATCTAACACCCACTCATAATTTAAAAAAAAAATCTCAGCAAACTAAGAATTGAAGGGAACTTCCTCAACTTGATAAAGAACATCTACAAAAATCTACGACTAACATCATACTTCATGGTGAGTTTTAAGATCTCTGTTAAGATCAGAAGTAAGGCAAGGATCCCTGGGTGGCGCAGCGGTTTGGCGCCTGCCTTTGGCCCAGGGCGCGATCCTGGACACCCGGGATCGAATCCCACGTCGGGCTCCCGGTGCTTGGAGCCTGCTTCTCCCTCTGCCTATGTCTCTGCCTCTCTCTCTCTGTGTGTGACTATCATAAATTAAAATAAACAAATAAATAAAAAATTAAAAAAAAAAAAAGAAGTAAGGCAAGGATATCTCTTCTTACCACTGCTTTTCAAAATAATACTAGAAGTTCCAGCTAATGCAATGAAACAAGAAAGGGAAATAAAAGGTACAGAGAGTGGGAAGGAAAAAACAAAACTATCTTTGTTCACAGACAACATAATCATCTATGTAAAAAATCCAAAAGAATTGACCAGAAAAACCTCTTGGAAATAATAAGCAATTATAACAAGGTTGCTGAATACAAGGCTAATATACAAAAGTCAACCACTGGGACACCTGGGTAGCGTTTTTGTGTTTGGTATTTTGTGTTGACATCCACAAAATAATTCTAAAGTTTATACAGAGAAGGAAAAAACTCTGAATGTCCAACTCAATATTGAAGAACAGTTGAGGGGTGCCTGGGTGGCTCAGTGGTCAAGCATCTGCCTTCCTCTCAGGGCATGATCCCGGGGTCCTGGGATGGGGTCCCACATCAGGCTCCCCACAGGGAGCCTGCTTTTTCCTCTGCCTATCTCTGCCTCTCTCTCTAGTGTCTCTCATGAATAAATTTTTAAAATCTTTAAAAAAAATGAAGGACAGTTGAAAGACTGACATTATTCTGTCTTTAAAACTTACTATAAACTTACAGTAATCAAGGCACTGTAGTATAGGTGAAGGACTAGACCAGTGGGTCAATGAACCAGATTTGAGAGCCCAGAAATAGACCTTCATAAATACAGTCAAATTATCTTTGACAAATGAGCAAGACAATACACAATAGAGCAAAAATAATCTTTTCAACAAAAGATTGGATATGAGCATGCAAAAAAAACTGAATCTAAATATAGATCTTATATTTTTCACAACAATAAATTCAGAATGGAGGATAGACCAAAATATAAAATGCAAAATTATAAATTCCTAGAAGATAACAAAGAAGAAAACCTATATGGCTTTTTAGATACAACACCAAAGGCACCATCCAAATAGTTATAAAAGTCAAGTCTGATAAAGGACTGTTAACTGAACTATACAAAGAACTATCAAAACTTAACGATACATACAAAACAAAAACAAAAACAAAAATCTTAACGATACGAAAATGAACAGCCTGATTAAAAATTGGGCAAAAGATCTGGACACTTCAACAAAGATGATACACAGATGGCATATAAAAAGGTATGCAACATCATGTGTCAGTAGGAAATAGCAAATTAAAACAACAGTGAGATACTATTACACAACTATCGGAGTGGCCAAAATCTGGAACACCGGTATCCTCAAAGGCTGGCAAGAATATGGAGCAACAGGAAATCTCATTCATTGCTATTGGTAATGCAAAATGGTAATGCCATGGAAGGCACTTTGGAGGCTCCTTAAAAAACTCTACATACTTCCACCATATGACCCAGCAATCATATTGTTCAGTATTTACCTGAAGAAGTTGCAATCTTTTTTTTTTTTAAGAAGTTGCAATCTATGTCCACACAAAAACCTGCACAAGAATGCTTATAGCAGCTGGATTCATGACTGCCAAAACTTAGAAGCAGCCAAGATAGTCTTCAGTGGATGCATAAACGGTGGTACATCCTGACAATTGAGTATTATCCAGCACTAAAAATAAATGAACTATCAGATGCCCTAAAAGACATCTAGGAAACTTGAATGCATCTCTCAGTAAGTGAAAGAAGTAGATCTGAAAAGGCTACATACTTTATGGGAAATAGCAAAAATATGAGCAGTTTCCAGCGGTTAGGGGAGAGGGAAGAATGAATAAGTGGAGCACAGAGGATCTTTGTTTTGAGCAGCGAAACTATCCTGTATGATGTTACAATGGCGAATGTACATCATACGCTCGTCGAAACCAAAGGCCGCACACCACCAAGAGTGAACCCTAATGTAAACTATGGACTTTGGGTGATAATGATTTATCAAAGGAGGTTCATCGGTTGTAACAAATGTATCACTCTGGTACAACCAAGCATCTGAGGATGTTGACTGGGGGTGGGGGTGGGGGTGGGGCGGGGGGAGGACTGTGCCTGTGTGGGAACAGGGGCAAGTTTCTGTATTTTCTGCTCATTTTGCTATGAACCTAAAATCGCTCTAAGAAATAAAGTTTTATTAATTAACAACAACAACAAAAAAGAGTCCTGGGTTTTAGTTCTGACTCTGCTACTTGCTAGTTAAGGTGCCCTGGGCTAGTCAACATATGAGGCCTCATAAACTGCTGGTACAAGTGATATTTGCTTCTCAGGCTTGCCAAGAGACGGCCGTGAGACACTGGGTGTGAGAACACATTGTAAAGTGCGGGAGATCCATGCCTTTGGCTTCCTACAGAGGCAACCAAACAATTTCTCATCGGTTTCCACTGAGCAAGCATTGGTGGTTGCAGATGTGGAAATACCTCATCCTTTTACGATCTTAAAGAAATTAGCATGAGCTCCAAGAAAATCCCAAACAAAAGCTGATGAAACTCCACAGGATGCCAAGGCAGCAGCTGGCACCATAAACACCGTGAGAGCTCTGTTGGCTCACCTCCCTCCACCGTGTTGCCAAGTGCTCTTGATGGGGGCACCTGCAGAGCTGCCGACACACAAACACGGTGGCGGGGGGTGAGGGGCGTACTCTAACCTGCTTCTGGCCCAAAACAAGAGGATAGCTCTGGAGAGCCGCCCTTGCAGGATCTCACCAAGGTTAAGAGCACTATGCACCTGCAGGAGAGAGAGGCAAGACCCTGATCCTTTGGGCTGAAGCATCCAGCTTATCCAACACATAAGTGTTGTTTGGGCTTTTTTTTTTTTAAGATTTTACTTATTTATTCATAAGAGATACAGAGAGAGAGGCAGAGACACAGAGGGAGAAGCAGGCTCCCCGCAAGGAGCCCGATGTGGGACCCAATCCCTGAACCCCGGGATCACACCCTGAGCCTAAGGCAGAGGCTCAACCGCTGAGCCACCCAAGGGTCCCTTAGGCTTTAAACATACTCTTAATTACCATCATCCTCTTCCTTTAAGTCGCTGGAGAGAAACACATTTTTTTAAAGATTTTATTTATTTATTCATAGAGACACAGAGAGAGAGAGAGAGAGAGAGAGGCAGAGAGAGAGAAGCAGGCTCCATGCAAGGAGCCCGACGTGGGACTCGATCCCGGGTCTCCAGGATCACACCCCAGGCTGCAGGCGGCACCAAATAGCTGTGCCACCGGGGCTGCCCGAGAAACACAATCTTTAATGCCCTTCTAAACTTTTGTATATTTGCTTGCATGTTTTGCTTTTGCCTGGTTATCTTGTAGGGCATTCTCCAGGCAATTTTTAATGAGCCTTGAAATGTTCCCATTATGAAGAAGGGGATAATTGTTAAAGTGATGTGGTCAGAATGAACGAGGGGACAGTGACTGTTTTCCCATATTTAGTTAAGTCTTACCTCATATCCCCCCACTTGCCTTTAATATCTTAAGCAGGCTTAATACAACCCATTTGGAATAGCTCAGAAATTCCCTCATTATTTAAAAAAAAAAAAGAATGATTTTGTCTCCCTGTGTAGGCAGCATGCTAGGTAAGAATAGGAAGGGGGTCCCAAATTGTCCTTGCTCACTGAGCTCACATTCAGAAGGACGCTGCCCACTGTGACTTGGGCAAGGAGGCAGGTGTCCAGGCCTGGCGCTAGGCAGGCCCAATCTGACATCTGTCCGGGTTCCAAGTCTCCCATGCTTGGAGCAGCACTATGATTTAAACGGGAAACATAGGTGAGAAGGGACCGTGGACTTTTGCCTTCAATTCTTCACAATTAAGATTTTTAGGAAAGATCAGGAGAGGTCTGTTAAGGGGGGCCAGGGCATGTTCAAAGTGGAAATGACGTCTCTGGGGCTTGTCAGCTGGAGAGCCTGCTGTGTGTGGTGACAGTCATGGCAACGGTCTCATTTCTAAGTTGGATTTGAAGTCTGGACTTTAAAATTTACAACCTGATGCTCAGAAACATCTCCGGGATCAAATTGTCCCTATAATTGAAAGGGTTCCATTTCAAATTAAACACTATGTGTATTTTTAAAAATATTTATGCAATAGCTAGGAGACATAGTTAAGAACTTTGAAACCATATGCAAGTGGTATATTCTCCACTGGCAGCTGGGCTAATGCTTTTTTTTTTTTTTTCCTATTTCAAGAGCATTGGGGAAAAAAGTATAATTCATCTGTGGATCTCTTCAGCCCAACAGTAGCTTGCATGACAACATCTCAACACAGCAGAGAAGAGCTGATTAAAAAAAAAAAAAAAAAAGAGCTGATTGTATAACTGAGGATTTTTACATATTTATAGGTCCTTGTAGAAATATTCCTTGCCCCAAACTTAAAGATCTACTGACTAACAGCTAGCAAAATCACATCGATGTTAGACTGCCAAGTCCAGGAAGAAAGAGGAAAGAGTGAGTCAAGGAAAGAAGAAAGAGCTATGAGAGAGAGAAAGGGAAGGAAGGAAGAAGAAAACAAGCAGGAAAGGAAGGAAGAAAAGGAGGAAGGAAGAAGAGAGAGTGAGGGAAGCAAGGAAGAGGGGGAGTGGAGGGAAGGGAAAGGTAAGAAAAAATGGCATTAAATTAGTATGTGTTTCAAAGCACTCCAGTTATTGGGCCTCTGGGTGCTCAGTCGGTGAAGCATCTGACTCTTGATTATGGCTCAGGTCATGATCTCAGCGTCCTGAGATGGAGCCCTGCATCGAGCCCCGCATTGGGCTCTGCACTGGGTGTGGAACCTGCTTGGGATTCTCTGTCTCCCCCTCCCACTGCCCTTCCCTCCTGTGCTCATTTGTTTTCTAAACAAATAAATAAATAAAACAAAGCACACCAGTCGAAGCTAGTTTTATACTGAACCCAATTGCTTTAAATTCAATGGATATTTATGGAATACTATATGCAAGACATACTGATGAAAAATTCGTAACAAGATAAAGTCCTCAAACCATTTTAAAATAAGATTCAGTTAAAAACAAAGCCTAAAACAAGCCACACAAACGCATGGACACAAATTATCATGCTACTTGTGCATAATATACGTACAATGTGGTGATATATTAGTCCCTAGGGGACTAAAGTTCACAAAAACACAAATTTGGGCATTTCACCATGCCTTTCTAGAATCCCATTTGATGATGATGATGATGATGATGATGATGATGATGATGATGATGATATAAAAGTCTAGGGCATGCAGCATACCTGTCTACCAATCTACCTTCCTACCTTGCTTCCTTCCTTCCACCTATCTATGCACCCATCCATTCTCCCCCATGCCATCTTCCCCTGAAGTCG
The DNA here is from genome assembly GCF_048418805.1 of Vulpes vulpes. NCBI lineage: Eukaryota > Metazoa > Chordata > Mammalia > Carnivora > Canidae > Vulpes > Vulpes vulpes. The sequence goes on along the minus strand of NC_132791.1, from coordinate 10,825,475 downwards.
ACCTGGCCTTTGACCTCAGAAAATGAATAAATTAGCTTTTTACTAATACGATAGAGCTCTCATTGGAAGCCGGTTGCTGTAGACAATTCCTGCTTCCACCACTACCTCTTCCCGATCCAAACCACCAACATCTCTCAGCTGAACAACTGCAGTAGCCTTCTAACTAGACTCCTCTAGCTAGACCTATAAATATGTAAAAATCCTTTAAATTCATTCTCTCACAGTCAGAGGGACATTTGTGAAATGTATCTGATCATGTCACTCACATTTTTTAAATGCTCCAAACTTTGCACTGACAGTAAAACCCAGAGTCCTCCTCGTGACGTTAAAAGCTTCACCCAACTAACCCCACTAACTCTCCAACGGCATCTGTGATTCCCCATCCCACATTATCTCCCATTTTTCCCTTCCTTGAATATGCAGGCCTTTTCCATGTGAATATCCCTCAGCCCTGTTACTCCATCTTTCTCAGCTCCCTCCCAGCAGCCCCCTTCTCCTTCTTCCTGGATCCCCTGAACTTCCCCAACACCCTGCCTAAAGTGAACTCTGCCTTCTTCATCCATTCATTCATTCTTCTCGCCTCTCATTGCTCATGTTCTGCAATAGCACTTGTGACCTTTTCAAGTTTTTTTTTTATTTCTCTCTCCCCTTGCTGGAATGCAAGTCCTCAGCACCCAACACCCAGCCTGCCTTAGAGGAAGCAATCAGGAAACATTTGCTGAATAAATGAAGAAATCCACTCATTCACCCATATTTTCTTGCAAGGCTGTGTTCCAGGTGCTAGGGATTTTAGAGGTGAATAATACAGCCCTCAAAGGGCTCAGAGTCCAATAGGGACACAGGTTTAAAAAAAATGGTTCTAATACAACCAGAAAATTGCTACAAGAGGCAGATATATTGTGCAATGGTCGGGGGGGGGGGCTGCCACAGAGGAGCTGAATCAGGTCAGGGGTCTGTGTGAGCAGATATTTTGTAGGAGGACCACCTCGGAGGGAGGATTTGGTGAGGGCATTCATAGCCAGCAGGACTTGCGGTCACAGAGGCATGGAAGCAGGAAAAAGCAAGGAGAATTTGGATAGCCTAAAATGTATCCTGTTGCAGGATATAAAGTGCTAGACACTTAGCTATAAAAAATGGCAGTGGAAAATACATCTGTGCTCCTGATGTCGGGCTCCTCATATGCTGTAGAAAGACCTTTATTAAGCAGGTGCTCATTAAATATGCTTACAGATCCATTTCTTGTTAAGCAAGAAATGAGACTACGTGGTAGATAAGAACCAGATCATGCAGAGCTTTATGTGCTAGACTAATTTGTTTTATTTTCTCCTGTGGAGAAAGGGATTCTACCAAATGACTGAGAGTGAAGTTTTTCTTTGTTGTTGTTTTGTTTTGTTTACCTTTGTTCTTCCTGGCAGCAAAGGGTAGAGCGGTGGGGGTGCTCAGAAGGGTTGAGATGAGGGAACTGTTCATAGACAGGGGTACTGTTATGACTTTAATTAAGATACAACCTGTGGAAGCATGTTATTCACATCCACTCATAAAAAACAAAAAAATGGCAAAGCTGAGCCCTTTTTCCAGACCAAATCACAACAGAAAGGACAATTCAATGCATTTGTTTCCTCATCTGTTTCAAGAAATAAGGTCTCATCTGAACCTCTTACTCCTTCTTCCTAAAACATTCCAGGACATAAAATTACCTAAAATGCTTTTCATTGAAAATCCAAAATATGGCTAGTTTATGTATGTGACTCACAATATACAACTTACATTCTTTTTGTTTTAAGATTTTATTTATTCATTCATGAGAGACAGAGAGAGAGAGAAAGAGAAAGAGAGGTAGAGACACAGGCAGAGGGAGAAGCAGGCTCCATGCAGGGACCCCCTATGTGGAACTCCATCCTGGAACTTCAGGATCATGCCCTGGGCTGAAGGTAGGCGCTAAACCACTGAGCTACCCAGGGATCACCACATTCTTTTCTTTCTTTTTTTTTTTTTAATTAAAATTGATACACTTTACCTTTTAGCATAGTTTTAGGTTTACAGGAAAATTGAGCAGAAAGTACAGAGTTCCCATATTACCCTCCTCTTCCCCAAATTCCTCATGTTATTAACACCTTGCATATATATGGTATATTTATTACAACTGATGAACCAATATTGATACATTATTAATTATTTTTAAAGATTTTGTTTATTTATTCATGAGAGACACAGAGAGAGAGAGAGAGACAGAGACAGAGACATAGAGGGAGAAGCAGGCTCCCTGCAGGGAGCTCAATACAGGATTTGATCCCAGGACCTACGGATCATGACCAGAGCCGAAGGCAGACACTCAACCACTAAGCCACCCAGGCATTTCAATACATTAATATTAACAACATAACACAGTTTATTTTAAGGTGTGCTGTAAAGTTCTGGGTTCTAACAAAGGCATCACAGCATGTACCACCAGTATAGTATCTTCCGTGATAGCTTGGTTGCCCTAAAAGTCTCCTGTGCCCTATCTATTTGTCCTTCCCTTCTGCCTCCCTAACCCTGGGCAATCATGGGTCTTTTTGCCGTCTCCATAGTTGGGTCTTTTCTAGAACATCATATAGTTGGAATCATACAGCACGCAGCCTTCTCAAACTGGCTTCTCTTACCTAAGAGCAAGTATTTAAGGTTCTCCATGTCTTTTTATGGCTTGATAACTCACTTCTTTTTATGGTTGAATAATATTCTGCTTTCTGGATATATCATAGTTTGTTTGAAGGACATTTTTATTGCTTCTAATTTCTGGAAATAATGAATAAAGCTGCCATAAAAAAATTTATGTGCAGGTTTTTGTGTGAGCTTAAGTTTTCCTTTCATTTTGGTAAATACCTAAGAGGATGACTGATGGATTGTATGGTAAGAGTATATCTAGATGTATAAGAAACTGCCCAAGTATCTTCCAAGATGTCTTTACCGTTTGCACTTCATCAGCAATGAATGAGAGCTCCTGTTGTTCTATGTGCTCCCCAGCATTAGGTGTTGTCCGTGTTTTGGATTTCAGCCATTCTAGTAAGTGTATGGTGGTATTTAATTGTTTTAATTTGTAGTTTCTTAATGACATATGATGTTGAGCATCCTTTTATATGCTTACTTGCCAAGCGTATATCATCCTGAACCAATACGTTGAAGAAGAAGTCAAATGAGAGGTCAGCAAATACTTTGAGATGAAGGAACAGAGAAACACGGCATACCAATGATGCAGTGGAAGTTGTGCTTAGAGAGATAGTTAGAGCTGAATCACCTATACTTAAATAAGAAAAAGAACAGGACGAGGTGGAGGAGGAAACAGAAAGTTCTCAAATCAATAACCTAATTTTCCACCTTAGGAAACTAAAAAAAAAGATAAACAAACTGAACCCGAAGGCAGTAGAAGAATGAAAATAATAAAGATTAAAGCCAAGATAAGTAAAATACAGAAAATTAATGAAACCAAAAGTTGGTTCCTTGAAAAGATCAATAAAACTGACAAATATTCAGCCAGAATGACCAAGAAAAAAAAAAGATGACTCAAATTACTAAAATCAGGAAGGAAAGAGGGGATTACTACAGAGTGTACAGAAATGAAAGGATGGTAAAGAAACGCTATGAACAATAATATGCCGACAAATGAGATCACCTACATGAAATGGTCAAATTCCCAGAAAAAACACAAGTACCAAACCTTGCTCAAGAATAAATAGATTATCTGAACCTATAACATGTAAAAAGCTTGAGTTTTTAATTAGATTAGCTTATCAGGTTTATCAGATACTCCTCAATTTTTCCTTTTTAAGAATTCCTCCATGGTCAATTGTTAAGACTTTCAAGATATGATATAAAATGCATTCCCCTTCTAGGCAAGGAGAATAATATTTATGCAAAAAACACAAAGATATGGTTATCAAAATGAAGTTCTATACTGTTCCAATTTGCTATAACATTTGGTCATTTTGTGCCACCATCTCCCACCCCCTCCCACACACATACTCAGAAAAACCAATAAATATTTTGCAATTCTCTCCCAGCTTTCGGGACCTGAAAGAAGTCCAGCTTACCTAGCACTTAATCACAAAATCAATAAGATGGTGGCTTTTGGAATCAGGCCTGGGTGAAAACTCCAACTCTTTTGTTTATATTACCTGTGGGAACTTGGACAAGTTTTTGAGAATCCATTTTCTCATTTGTGGGATGCTATGGAAATAATACTGCCTTCTTCTAGCACTGCGAGTCATAATTGGGGTAGCATCCAGAGGTGTCTAGCCTAGCCTCAATGCAGCAGGTGTTTATTGATCATATACTGTAGAACCCGTACTTGGTTCAGGATATGATTGTAAGCAAAACACAACTCCTTCATGGAGCTGACAGTTGTTGGAAAGACACTTTTAACAATGATTAATAGTCTTTAGTCATTCCTATTCTTAAGATGGAATTTAAAATGTAAAAATTAATACCAAGTCTATCTGGAATCATGGTTAAACAATGACTATTTGAAAGGAGGTGAAATGCAGATGAATTGAGGTTTTTATCTTCTCTTTATAGAGATTCTTTGTCTTTCTATGTCTCTTGAGAATGGAGAATGAAGAGAAACACGTTAAATGTTGGGTCAAAAAAATGAAGCTGTACCTAATGAATGACATGAAATGAAATATGTGGAAGGGCTTACGCGTATTTTCCAACAAACTAGAAGTACTGAATGAGGTTTGTAGAATACAAAACAATATGAACCCTCTTGACAATGATTCAGCAACAGTTTCTGCCCATCAGAGGAGGCTATCGAGACAAAGAATACTGGCACCCAAAGAATAAGGACTAAGGAGCAGTCACAGGGTAGAGGACAGAGACACCACTCGGATAAAGTGTGACCTGTCACAGAGCTCACAGGTGCAAAAGACAGCAAAATCTCTAGGACCAGAGAAAATTTAAAGCACCTTCTACCACTGGGAAAATTAATGCTTTAAGTGGCAATTGACAATCTGTCCTGGTAAGTAGCTTTCACCACTCCCACAGACAAAGGCAAGGGAAAGAATAAAGTCAGTTAGAATATCCCAATTTCAATTTGATGACAACTTCTGGTCATAAGAAGAAATACTTTCCTCAGAGGACTCCCAGATTCTCGAGCTGATACTTGTCCTGACTCGGAACTATATACAGCACCATCTAGTGAAATAACTTAGAATACTTAGGCTTTTGAAAACCAAAACTAAGAAATGGTAAAAAAAATAAATAAAAATAAAAATAAAAATAAAATAAAGCAATGAAAGATATGGGGATTTTTATTTTTTTTAATTTTTTATTTATTTATGATAGTCACACACACACACAGAGAGAGGCAGAGACACAGGCAGAGGGAGAAGCAGGCTCCATGCACCGGGAGCCTGACGTGGGATTCGATCCCAGGTCTCCAGGATCGCGCCCTGGGCCAAAGGCAGGCGCCAAACCGCTGCGCCACCCAGGGATCCCGATATGGGGATTTTTAAAGGATGGGATGAGGAATAAAAAATTCCCATAGTCTTACATGAATTACATTTATAAACTCCTAGACAATGTAAGGATGCTTTCCATTCAATCAGTAATTTGATACAGCGACAATCCCAAAGCGTGGGTTTGACATCATGGAGGAGAAATGTCAGAGGAAAGGAAGAGTGAAACAGACTGGCTGTGGAGGTGAGAACTGGGGCGAAGCCAGGGACCAATGAATTCCTAATTGAAAAGAGCAAGTGCAGTGGCATGCTGGACCCAGCTGGTACCCCCCTGGACAGCCAATTGTGCACCTATTTCCCAGCTCCTTGCTCAGCGCTGTCTCATTTTGGAACTTGAATTTGGCTGTGCTGGGAGTATTTACACGATGGAAATTGGCAAAGGCTACAAATCAAGGCTACCCAACCCCAGAAGGAATATCACTTTAACACCTATCAGCAAACTACTGGAATATACCAACCTCTAATCCTCCCAAATGACCATAGTCCTTATGGATGGAGGCCAGGGAGAAAGACTGGTGGTGACCAACATCCCATTAGCCAAAGAAATCTGAACCTAAATGGTGTATGGTTGGTGTGCCAACTAACGGCTGCCAGGCCTTTGTCAAGCACATCAAAATTGCCCAAACTTATTTAAAACAAAAACAAAAACCAGTTCAAGCTACTTTAGCTTTTAGCAAGCAATTGAAAATGCCTCCAGCACTTTGGAAAAGAGATAAATCAGGTGCTAAAAGAGGTAGCTAACGTGAATGCTGAGTGCAGGAAAGGGCTTGTGTACTACAGAGCGAGGGTCTGGACTGAGATGACTTTCATTAATGGCACAGCCTTAAGCAATTTAGACACCGGGCTGGTTCTTCAATTAAAGTCAAAATGAGTGGGATTTTCTTCCTTTAATTAATAGACCCCTTTCCTCAAATGATGTCTTACATAGAACACCAATATTCTATAGTCAGCTTTATAGGGTCATTTTTTTAAAAGGTCTCTGGAAGATCCCAGCTCCTCTGAAGACCTCACTACATAGTGTGAAATCCATTGAATTAGATTATTTCCAGGAGTCCAATTCCCTTCCAGCAATGGTATTCTAAACAAGGAGCTGGCTATCAGCAGCACTTCTCCCCAACACCCCCACCACCACCCAATATCCTGGGGAACTGAGCCTCTCCCCCTTAGACCCAAGTTAAGGGGGTGAAGAGAGTGCAGTCAGAAAGCTGCTTCTCTCCATAGATGCCCCAGGGCTCTGCTTCAAAGGGGTTGGCAATGTGCTAATTGTTGATCCTAGATGGGTCTTTAAGTCAGAAGAACTCGATGCTGATAGAAATCCTATCTAGGCCAAGACCTCTCAGTCCCATCAGTCCCATTCCCAAAACTGACTGGTGCTCGGAGTTTGGATGCATAAGTGCATTATCCACATCCTATTCCAAAGTATTCTGGTCTTATTTGAACATGGTTTGAAAACTATTAATTTTTATCAAGAGATGATGGTCAAAGAGGACTACAATATCATCAGGTTTTTTTTTTTTTTTTAATCATTCATGGTTAAAACCGGGAAAGAGGGATGCCTCGGTGGTTCAGCAGTTGAGCCATCAGCTTGAGGCGTGATCCCAGAGTCCCAGGATCGATTCCCACATCAGGCTCCTTGCACGGAGCCTGCTTCTCCTGTCTCTGCCTCTCTCTCTGCCTCTCTCTGTGTCTATCATGAATAACTAAATAAAATCTTTAAAAAAACAGGAAATATTGGATAATTTCAGGCCTAAAAGCTTTAAAGGTAAATATGATTCTAGGCAACCCATGTTTATACAGATAAAGGTAATATCTCCTTGACTCCACAGCATTACTAGAGGACCACAAGTTGATGCTATCAGAGGATACACCCTGGTGGTCCTGTGGGCCAACTCTAGTATCTGTGGAGTTAGAGAATAATGTGCATTAGCTGCCAACATTTAAAAATTGGAAAATATCATATGGAAATTCAATTTGTGGCTTTTCTTGGGGGGAAACAATCAGGATATAGCAAAACTAAGCCTGCGATGCTACCTGGCAACCATCAGCTGGACTGTCCTCCACGGTCCCCGTACTGCCCCCCCTTCCCAACACACATGTGGCTACCTCCCTGCCTTTGCTCTGGTCTGAACTCCATGACTTAAGGCTGTGCTATGCTAAGCCCCCAAAGGATAGTGGGACTTTGTGAGGAAAGTGAGGAAAATCCATAGATACAATATGCTGAAAGTTGCTCAGGCCTGAGCCACCTGGGCCGAGCCCTGTCCCAGGGAACAGAGATGTTCTTTGTAGGCAAGAACCACTCGACTCATGTACAGACTGAAAACCTGAGCTGCCTTTGGAGACAAAATGGGAGTTGATGTTTGTGCACATTTAGTTCTGAATTCAATGGCATGGAGAACTGCAAGCCTGTCCATGCTATCAACTTTTCACTTAAAAAAAAAGGGGGGGGGGGAGACAAAGGGGCATCTGGGTGGCTCAGTGGTGGAGTGTCTGACTTTGGCTCAGGTTGTGATCCTGGGGTCCTGGGATCGAGTCCTGCATCAGGTTCCCCACAGGGAGCCTGCTTCTCCCTCTACCTGTGTTTCTGCCTCTGTTTGTGTGTTTCTCATGAATAAATAAATAAAAACTTTTTTAAAAAAAGAGAAAGAAAAGCTATTGAGTCAAATGCTCCAAGAACCACAGAAACCTCTAAGAATATTTATGGCTCGGATTCACAGACAGGAATGCCTTGCTCCTAGGAGAAAACAAGAGCCATTACCTTTGGACACTTGTTTCATGTTCCCTTTCCATCCTTACAATCATCCAGAAGGCTTTTCTGTTTACAGGTGAGAAACTCCAAGCCCAGAGAGATTAGCTAACTTGGGCAAATCATGTAACTTGTCATTTGACAAAACCTGCGTTCAAGGCCCCGGCTGACTGCAAACCTGTGCTTGCTCTACAATACTTTGCTGGCACCTCAGATTTAATGGCTCTTTGTACCACCCAATGCAATTTCTTAAAGATTATTTCCTTGGAGCCCTGTTACAGGTTTATGATGCAAAGGAATGATTATCCACATTTTACAGATGAAGAGTTGCGGCACAAAGCATGTAAGTCTCAATTTAATAATTAGTAAATACGAACTAGGACCCGGGCTTTCTTACTTCCGATCAAATGTTCTTTCCACTCCATCAGACTAAAAGCTTTATTTGGGTAAGTGTCTCTGTATCTTACTCTTCAGAGGCTTAGTGTTAAAGAGCTGTAAAATTTTTATATTAGAGAAGTGATTTGCATTTCTTTTAATGAAGGATTTTTTTTTCCTAATTTTAAACAGAGGAGCAGAAAATGAAGGAAACAACACTTTAAGATTATTTTACTCATTAAAAAAAGCCATGCTTCTTTTAAGGTAGCCAGTCAAACTTCTCTGCAACTGAGCTCTATTTATAATAGAGACGAATTTAGTCTTTTGTGGCAAAGGCAGTTGACAAAGAAAATAGGTCTGGGTAAAATACTTTTTTGTTTTTCAAAATAGTACAACCTAGTTTAGAAGCAATAGAAGTTCCAAAGTGATGCCATGAACTGAAATTCTTTAAAGGAAAAAAAAAAAAAGGTGACAGTAATGGGGTAGGGGGTGGGGGAGTAGAAGAAATCAGTGGTTTAAACAGATTTTTCATGTCAGAGAACGCATTTCATTTATCTGTATATGTTTTTTTACAGATGAGAAATTTCCACAAATAGGGATGTAAAAAAAAAAAAGCAAGCCTGAACATTCCAGAAATGGAATAGATTGTTATAATATTCTGGAGAAACACAGTCTCTCTGGATTCGGTTATGCCAGGAGAGCATCTTACAATTTTCCTTACAGTGTTTCCCCCAAATTCATAGATACCTAAGTTAGAAGGAGCCATCTGCTCTACCCTCTGATACACATGCCACTTTCTTGTTTTATGACAACCCCAGACAGCAGATGCCTGCAAGTCCAAATCCAATTTACTCTATAAAAAGAACAGACTTTTATTTCCCACAGGGGATATGAAGGCAGGGTTTTGAAACCCCTTCCAGAGGGGAATCCATGCTGGGGGTGGGCGGCTTTGGAGGATGTGGGGACCAGCGAGGCAGAAAGCCCAGGAGACGGCAATGTCAGGAGTTCGGTCAGACAGGAGGCAGCAACCCTGTGCTGGGGAGATGGATCAGAGCAGGATGAAACTCCATTCTGGAAAATTCTTACCACTGAAACAAGGACGTGGTAGACAAGAGGTGTGGATTCAAGGTGAGTTCTGAAAGACCGAGCTATAATTTCTTACAGGTAGTCTATCCTCCTTTCTCCTGTCCCAGAGGTGTAGCCAGGTTGATGCTGCAGGAAGAATTCCAGAAGCTCCCTGACAAAAGCGAAGGAGTGGTTGCAGGGATAGAACAGGTTGCTGTACTATGACAGATTCGTGAAGGACCAAAAGGCAACTGTCTCCCTAAGTTGGCCTGTCAAGGACATCAGCTTTGCAGTCGAGGAGCACGATTCGAGGAGCAGATTCACCAGAAGAGCACAGATATCAATGGTCACAGTAGGTAGCCCTCATGTTAGAGGCTAGGAATGGCTCCAAGCCCTTTTGTTTACCTATCATAACTCATTTAGTCATCATCTGACAAAGAAAGTACTGGTATCCCCATTTTCCAGACCAGGTAACCAAGGCACAGAGAAACCGAAATTGGCTCCAGGGCTAGTCACGGGGTCACATAGCTAGGAAGTGGCAGTTAACATGGGAATCCATGGTGGTAGACAGAATAACGATCCCCCCAAAGACCTAATCCCCAGAACCTATGTTATCTTACATGGCAAAAGGGACTTTCCTAATGTGATTACGGATTTTGAGATGGAAAGATTATCCTGGATTATCCAAACAGTCCCCATGTAATCACAATTCTGGAAGCAAGAAGGTCCCAGCCAGTAATAAGATATACGGTGTTGGAAGCAAGGGGTTGGATTGATGGAAGGAAAGGACCATGAGCCAAGGAATGTAGGTGGCCTCTAGAAGCCAAAAACTCAAGAAAACTAATTCCTCCCTGAAGCCTCCAGAAGGAATGCAGCCCTACTAACATCTCTATTTTAGACTTCACACCTCCAGAACAAAAAACGTGCTTTATTTTAAGCCACTGAGTTTGCGATAACTTGTTACAGCAGCAATACGAAACGATCACATCCAGGAAGAGACTCCAGGCCTTAAATATTCAATTATATCATCTTTCCAGTGTTAGATGTCAAAATTCCTAGAAAAGACTCTATAAAAGGAGTTTCACATTGGCTTTAGGATTTCCCTTAGTTAACCCCATAGCTCTTGGTGTATGTAAAACTTTAATTACTATTTTAGAATGATTGTAATGCACACAGACCCGATAGTCAGCTCAAACACAGTGCCACGGCAGTAACCACTGTTAAAACGTTAAACATTTTCTAAATAGCCCCAAGATTCTCCCCGCTGTTCCGGACACCTTGGTGTCTCCTTTGGGACCCTCTCCCCAACCCAGACCTTCCATAATCCAGCCTCTGAATTCTTCCCTGACCCAGCCCCAACGCTGAGCCTGAGTCCATCTACTAAGCAGTGGCCACACCAAAGCAGATGTTTCATATTTTGAACATAACCCCAGAATATATAAATATATTATATACTGATATTAAAGCATTTAATAATTTATAATTTAATAATTCAACTTATTAAATTAATAATTAATTTAATAATTCAGAACATCCTGGAAGCTTAACTAAAAACAATTATAAATTATATAAAACAATTAATTATAGTTATGATTAGAGTGGTTTTTTAATTATTTTTATTTTTATTATTTTATTATTTTTATTATTATCAGTGAAAGCAAATTATCACCGAACAACAACACCACCATCTAGTAGAACACCTTCTAGTAAAAGGACCTTCTATAGAGGGCAAGCATGACACTCTCAGAAGCCAGATCCAGACTTCTAGACTCCACACTTGGACCACAATGGCCTCTAAGGAAAAGGAAAAACAACTGCTTACAAATCATATCAGTGAATACCTCAAAGGTTTGACTTTAGCCAAGTCAAGAAAAACTCTTTCAAGCAAAACTATCCCTCTTTCAAGCAAAACTGGGTGTTACACCCTTTCTCCTATCCTTTTAACCAGGACAACAGAAATTGAGAATAAGATAAGCACACTGTGTATAAAAATTATGAAATGTCACGTACTGCTTTTTTTCTCTGACATCTCTGGCTTCACTGATAAGGAATTTGACTATTTGTTGATGCCTCATATTCTTAGTCTCCTCTGAATAATATAATTGGGTGAATCAGTGTTTTCCTCAGAAGATACACATGGGGTTATACTCTAAAATTGCTCTACTGGTAATCCTACCCTGTGGAAAGAATCCTTTAAGGAAAATCATTAAGGGAACGTGTCAATATCCCTGACTCTCCTAAAGATGTATCATGGTGTGCTGGGTACACAGAGCATCTAGGGGTTGCTTGGCCAACAGAAAGAAACACCAGACTTTGAAGTCATTATCAACTTTAAGCCGCCCATGCTCCACCACTGCCAACTGTGCAACCTTCATATGCTAGCCGACCTCTGAAATCTATCATTCTGTAATTTAGAAAATGGGATAAGCATTCCTTCCTTATACCCTGGTTGTAAGAACTGCATGAGATAATGTACTAAAACGCCTACCATAAAATCAATGACCTATAGCCTATGGATCCCTGTTATTTCACTCCCCATCTTTCCTGTACGAGATACAAATGAGCAGCCAGGCTTCTTGCCTGGTACTTTCCAGATTGCTAAACAATATTCCAAGATGATAAAATATCAAACATGACACTCCTCAATAACTAAGTGCTTTGCTTCACTATATCAAAAGAAGCAAAAGCCATGCAGGTGCCACAGGACTTAAAAAAGTTTCGTGAACCCAAAGCTAAGCACAGGCATGTTCTGTCCCTAAGAAAATGAGAATTGTGCAAATGGAAAATTCGAGAAGGAAGCAGAGTTGAAAAAAAAAAAAAAAGGAAGCAGAGTTGAGTATAAGTAGAAACTCGCATATGCCCCCTCCAACAGCAGTTCTGAAGGTAGAGAATACCATCTTCCTATCACCTAGTGATCTACACTCCCACTTCTTCATCAACATTTTTTACATTATTCATAAATTTGAGAAAATGGACTAGGTAGCCCAAAGTCACCATTTTTGCCACTTCTATGCCAGCCATTTAGAAGATTGATCAGAGATTCTGTTCCTTCCTTCCTTCCCTTTTCCTTTTTCCAGGCACACTGCAAGGATAAGATGAAAGAGCAGCCACTTTGCAAAAAGATGGGAGAATTGGAACCCAGCCGTGACCCCCGAAAATAGACATAGAGATACAGAGAATGTATTTTTCTACCCAGTAGCCCAAGGGAGAACCTCTTCAATTAAACCACTTTTGATACAAAGCCAGACTGCCCAAGATGACCGCCTAAAAATATACGAAAATCTAGGAAAAACAAGCTCTCCATCCTGGAGGGAATGTCAATGGAAAATAGTTGTTAGGCTTTTCCAGTTACCAGTAATAAAAGAAAAATAGGCTCCCCATTATAAGACCAGAGCTGGAGGGGTCGTCAGCTGGTTCTGAGCCAGCCTCAGCATTTTCAGAGTGCGTTACAAATTACAGGAACAAAATGTGGACTTTTCACTCTAACCATGTTTTCAGAGTCCAGACAATTTATTATTAGGTTTGGTCCCAGTGGGCCAGAGTTGAAAAAGATGCCTCCATGTATGGATTCAGTTTATAAGCTTTTAAAGTAATACATTCTTATACCAAATAGCAATTTTACAAAGAAAAATGCAGATAGAAACAAATAAGGCATTAATCGTTCCACTCATAAACATTGATAATAGGCCTAAATATTTGTATTCTTGTCAAAGGTTTTCGCTCTTAATGTCTAGTTATTTGTATATCACTTTTGTCTGCTAGCTGATGTTGACGTCTTCGGAAGGCACAGCCATATCTTATCCATCTCGAAATCTTTTTCCCGATATAGTGTCTAACATATAGGAGATGTCCAATAAATGTTTGATGAAGAAATTTCTCTTTTGTGAGCTGCAAGTGAAGGCATTTTCTGTTAAGTTTCTCATGGGCTCATATAAACATCCATGCGATAAATTCTTCTTTGAGTTTAATGCTAGGGAAAAAAATGGACTCTCACAATGTTCTCTCTCCCTTTCCACAACCATAACAGCAACACAGCACATTACGTTTCCCTTATTTACCTGAATTCTAGAAAGGTCAAAACAAGTTTTAAGCTCAATTAATCATTCTCCTTAAACCATTCTTTCCGATGCAACACTTTGCCTACCTACTTTCTCTTTCACCCAACTCCTTGTCCTTTATCCTTGTTTTACATAAACTTTTTTTAAAGCTGCCTCGAATTCCTGTTGGAAGAAAAAGGAAGTAAATAGAGAATTGAAAAATAATAAATGAATACAGAACTAAGAAAGGAAGTTAGCTAATTTCTTCCCAGGGGTTTCTTATATGCACTGCAGAAACACCGTCGAGATGCTGTTGGGCTAGGTCCATGGTCGTTTCATGTGTTCCAATAGCAACGAGCTGTGTGATACTGAAGAAGGACTATTGGACTGGGAGAACCAGCATCATGGGTTAAAGTTCAACCTCTGCCCCTCACCAGCTGTGTGACCTTGAATAAGACACATAAATTCCTGAGCATCAATTCTTTCAAAGACATTTACTGTGTCCTTATCACAGGACAGGGACAGTGTCAAGTCAATAAGATGAAACCCATGCAATCAAGTGAGTGAGTACACAGCCTAGTGAGAGAGACAGACAAGCAAGCAGACGAGTTCAGTAAATTGTGATCATTGCTACACTACATATGGTACAGACAAAGTTTAGAAGGGAGACATCTCACTCAGAATGGAGGATTCCAGGGGATTTGAAAAAAATGTGGCAATTGTATCAATTTTTAAAGTTGATTGGGAATTAGCTAGATGAAAACTTGAGACAGAAGAGGGGGAAGAGGGTGTTCCAGGACTCAGGAAGAGCATATGTGAGTCACAAAGACAAGAAACAGCATGACAAAAGTGGGCAAGTACAAATTGTTGGAAGATAATATAGTATGTGTCCTGTCTGCCTCCCACGGTGGTTTCAAGGATTGGTTGAGTTGATGTATACACTGAAAGTGCTTTGTAAACTGTAAAGCACCATACACATGCTCAAATGTAAAAGATTATTATTAGACACTCATTTTTTTTTTCTTCCTCCAAATTGGAAACATTTGCTGAAGTAAACATTGCTGATGCATTAGCTGTCAGGATGGTGTATTATATTTGGAAAACATTTGCCAATGTCTGTTCAGTTTTTAAATTCCCAGTTACATGTGTTTTTTGTTTGAGAAAATACATCAAGTAATAATGGATTTGTTGTTAATTGTGCAACATCGAAGCTTCAAGTTCTAAGTAACCTCTCTTCCATGTTGACTTTTATTCCATGGTGACTATGGGGTTTGCATTCATTTATTTATTAATGAAAACTGATAAGTGGACACCATTACCACCTTGTGGTGATCAAATTTTGTCATCAGAGGAAATTCAAGATTCCTTATATGGACGAGCATGCCCATGAAACCAAATTGCTTCTGAGAGAAGGAGGAAGTGTGGTTGCCTCCACTTTAGAACAGCTTCGCAAAGAGGTCCCATGAAGATCAGATCCAAATACTCATCTCCCTATTCAATACTCCAGTGATCAAATACTTCCTTCTTAGGGACATTTTTCCGTGGTTAGAGAAATCAACCAAAAGCATGTGGGGTAGGAAAATCAGGATGGATAACTCATGTTCAAAATTCTTGACATTCATACACTATCAGTCATTGGAGTGTTTGAATCACTGCATTCAAAAGCGTATTCCTTTTTTCCCTTCACCCCATAATAATTTCCTATAAGAGGAAGATCTGAAGAAGAAAAGAATAACAGGACCTTTTTTTTTTTTTTTTCATGTTGCCAGCAAGTTGTCTAGGTTTTACCATTTCAAACCTGAACTCTCAGGAAATAATCATATCCTGCTCCCTCTCCTCCTTGCAAAAGAAGAAACGTTTTAAGTCTCAGAAGGTCTGTGTTAGTGGTGAAATCTTACATTGAGTCATGATTAATTAAGCCACTCATTAGCCATCCTGGCCATCCGGATCCAATATATCACATTGATGAACTAAGTAATACTTCCATTTATTTCATTTTGTGTAGAGGAAAACCAACTCACAGCTCATCAAACTTGTACAGGACCTGGAAGATTATTCTGAATGCTATCTCAGTTGATGAATGAGAAAACCTGAAGAAAGTCAACTCGCTCATTTAAGGCCAGGCAGTGAATCAATGACATAGCTGGGATTAGAAACTGTCACTCTTGTCCACCCCAGGGCAGTATGTCTGGACACAAGGCCAACATCCAGAGAAAAGACTTGGGAATGGCAGTTCCTTGCAACTGTAAGTGAGTGGCTTCGGGCAAAGGGTCCACTTGCTGCCACACCAATCTCACTGTTTGAGGGGACTGGCTGTCAAGTCCCTTCATCCAAGGAATAGCTTGAGAGAACCAGGGCTCCAGAAGCTTCTTGGCATACAGGAGGTACCAGTCCACAACCGCTTGAAGCAGGCAGGCAGCTTCTGCTAGGTGAGGTGAGTGGCACTGGAGTGGAGCCAGAGCTCCCGGCAGGAGCAACACGCTCCACTGTGCCTTGACAAGAGCGGTGGCTGAAACCCGGACAAACTGACTTGCTTTAGAGGCAAGCTGGGAAAAATGATTTGTTGTAGAATTCCTGTTAGTCCAGTCAGCTCCCATTCTCTTGTGAAACCGGATTTGTAGGCACATGCACAGGCCAATGAGTCAGCCCTTAAAAAGTCATTCATAATTTATGTATAAACAAGAATAGCTTTTGTTTCGGAGAATTTGGGAGGTTTTTGTAGTCTGCTTTCTTCCAGTACCATTTCTGAAGAACTGTTCCTGTCTCAAGGCGGTTCCTATAGGCCTATAAATACTTTGATGTTCAGACATCTGGAACTTATATTTGGTGTTGACTAATGAGTATTATTATTTTATTATGTATTTATATATGATCTGAAAGAAATTTGAGGTTATATGCCACATAACTCTGTATACACACTGAACAATGACAAATTCTTTTTACCCATTACACTTATGATTTATTACTTGGGCAGAAGAAGTTCTGAGTCATTCAATTGACATATAATTGTGTTTTGGAAGATAGTAATGGGATAGAGAGAATGTAAAATTGCCCTTAACATATATCGTTAAAATAATTTGTAAGTGGACAAAATGGACTCCAGAGATATTATTTCTCTCATTTTAAAAATATCAAAGGATAGCCAATATGGCAACAAACTCCAGTGCGCCTTTTGAATGAGTAAAGAAGAGCCTTGGTCTTAGAAATACATGTGGGTACGTTTGAAAGGGCAATAAACAATGCATAATGGATCTGACTTCAAAGAATGCCTATTGGAGAACCAGACCTATTTCAAAGTCAAATGCTTGATACCCCATTTGCCTTGATACCAATAAGCCACAGGTAAACACTAAGATCAAAGGGAATACTGGGCGTGTGTAGGGGCGTGTGATGACATTACTATTTCCACAAAGCATTTCCCCCAAGGGACACTGGGGACAGCACCTTGTAACAGCCTCTGTTGTATATTCAGGAATTTCTCTTAGAGGAGTGTCGGAGGTATTTCAGCCTGTAGGAATTGCAGCTCAATGGCCATAAAACAAGAGGCATACTGAAGGTGGCATGCACTTGGGGAAGAGAATATTGAGCTGGAAAGGAATAAATGGTGCCTTTATAGGCCATGCCGATCCTTGCTTGCTTGCTTTCTTCTCCCTCCCACGAGCAACATCAGTGTAAACTGGTTTGGCCCATCAGCAGGCCGTCTGGCCCTTCGTGGAAGAATGAGCCCTCTGTGCATGCAGGCAGAGCAGTTGCCAACAAAGGCCCATTGGAGTGTTTAAAGGTTCCAAGTGGCTGCTGAATCAAAGCATTTCTAGAGGCTGAAACTGTGAACAGGATATGCCATCAACAGTGAGAGGAACTCTTTGCAGCTCCCCTAGAGAATCCTTAAAATTGACTTATCTGCTTTTCCGACAGTCCCCAATTTCAATGCCCACAGTGTGGGCAGTATTCATTTAAAGTCATTACCCAGAGCTCGGTGAAATCATACTGAACTGCATTTCAGGCACTGGCTGACTCTGTAGCAGGGAAAAACTTAAAAAGCCCCAGGGGATCCCACAACAGGGAAAGCAGGAGTCCTAAAAACAAAACAGGATCAAAACTTGCTTTTAAGAGTGTCATAAAACGAAGCAATATTTCCAGTCTCCTCCCACATACACACCTTTCAATGACTTGACTTTACTGTCCATGATAAACAGATTATGATATTGCTCAGGAGCATAAACTTAAAAAGAAATGTTAGCCTTACTTTGGGTAGACGCAAAAACCTGAGATGGAAGGGACCAGACTTTCAGGCTATGTTTAGATTGCATAAAAATTATCTGTCCTATAGATTTAACACGGTGTCACAATATTTTCCTTTGACTGTCTGCCAGTGCATGTATTTCTTGTCCAAAGGATTATGCGAGGGTTAGTTGATTAGAAGTAAACAAGAACTAGATAAACTGAAACTAAACAAAGCAACGAATGTGTAGCATGAACCAACCTCATTATACATGATGGAAAATAGATGATGTCAGCCTCTGCCGCGGATTGCCCTCATACTTCCCAAAAGTGGTCTCTTCCGGAACAGTTATTCCTGCCCCATTGTCTAAGCTAGCACCAGCTAAGCAGTCAACATGTCAGTCAATCTTCCCTATCACATCCCTCACTTTATCACAGTCTGGGGGGATTGGGAACGAGGTCAAGCTTCTGACTTAGGTCGATAAATGTGGCTTTCTAATGAAATTACAACTAAGTTCCAATTCCCTCATTCTAGAAGGATGTAGCTCTGGAGTGTAGCTCTGTATTCTTACTCTCAGTATCCATTAATCTAGCTTAGCCCCATCCTAATGACTGCACTTCTGCTCCCTGTAATCCGTCATCCATCTGTGATCATATGGTTTGACCTGGTGGAGGCAGAATTGCCCAACGTGAGGTCTCATTCCATCTAGTGAGATGCTGGGACCCTACATGATTCTGCTCAGGTCATTTTCACAGGACTGTACCCCAACTGAGTTCCGCTAGACTTTGAGGGATTGCTATTTTGCTGCTCTCCACTCTTTCCACTAAATGGCGGTCACTCCCTGGATTCCCAGCTGAGATGCTGGATGACCTGGATGAGATGCTCCACTATCAACTGCTTCCAGAAATATCCCTGGATACTCGATCCTGGAGGCATTCTTCTGGGACTGTTCCCTGGCCTCTCTAAAGCCAGTCGTGCACCTCAGTCTACTTTCAGTCCTGTGGGTTGTGTCTTTGCCCACCTCTGGCTCTTTCTCTTCTCCAATGCCTGTTGTCACCAAGCTTGACCCATAGTGCATCAGGTCTGAGCCATGAGCTACAATGGTGAATTCTTAATGATGAAGGCAAAAGCTTCCTTATAATCGTTTTCATTCCTCTCATTTCATTGCCAGCAACGATGATATTCAGCATTACAGTCAACCATAAACCCCTCAAAAGAGAATCTTGATTTTCAACAAGGAAGGGAAGGATTTTTAGACAATCACCAACTTTGAGAACCTACCTCAAGCAAAAAAAAAAAAAAAAAAAAAAAACTGTAGAAGAAAAAAAAATGGACAAACTCTCTGACCCAGAGTGGTGAGGAAAGGTATTTATTTATCCATTCAATAAATATTTGTATGCTGCCTACTATATACCAGATCCTAAGTGCTGGGGATACAGAAATGAACAAAGCAGATTAAAACACTTGCTCTCATGGAGCCCACTTTCCAAAAACCACTAGCTGCAGGATCCTGAAGAAGTCACTTTACCTCTCTGAGTTGCATTTTCTTCATCTACAAAGTAAGAATTTTGGTGTGAAGATAAAGAAGTTTCTTTCAACTCTAACACTCTGCTTAACACTCTCTAAAGGTGCTAAGCAAATAGAGGCAGACAATATATCATACCAGCATAAAAAAAAAAATCTAACTGAATGGATGTCAAGGAAAGATGGCAGATAATATTCAATTGAATCCCAGTAATAGTCACGTGCTAGGCACCAGTAGGAGTTAGAAATACAAAAATGAATGAAATACACTCTCACAATCCTTTAAGACCTCAGTATCTAGTGGCAGTATCTAGGGAAGCATATGAAATGAATTATTTTTAACAAATTGGTTCTTGATAAATTGCACTTCTTAGTTTTTATCAACTTATACAACACACAAAAATACAAAGAAGAATATCAAAATCACCAGAAACCCAACCGACCAGAGACTATCATACCTAACAAATTGGTGAATCTTTTTCTAAACATTCCTCTATGCATGTATATAAATTCCATGGATTTTCTGTAAATTAGAAGATACAAATATTTAAATGCTGCTTTTTCCTTCAGAGGAATCTCATGGATCTCTTTCCTTGGCAACAAATATGAATTTATATCATCATTTTAATTGCTATAAAATATTCTATTATTTGTCTGTATTATAATTAACCAGCTTCTTATGAATGGGCATTGTATTCTATTTTTCTGTATTAACAAGACCATGCTAATGTGCACTTTTTTTTATTTGTGTCAATATCTCCTTCAAATAAATTTCCATAAGTAGAACGTAGATGTCGATGTGTATTTTCATTTTATATTTTGAAACATATTACCAAGCTACACTCTTAAAGGTTTATGCCAAGGTTTATGCCTTTCAGTAACCATATAGGAATTTACCACCTTTTTTTTTTTCCTGAGCCTATTTAATCTTTGCCACCCTGATAGGTGAGCTATACTTTCATTAACTTTTCTTTGACTATAAGTAAAGTTGAAAATCTTCATATATATTTATTGACTATTAGTATTTTTCCATTTGCAAATTGTCTTTTCATATATTTTGATATTTCTTTTTCATTTCCATAAATGGTATTTCACACATGGGTTAATAGTTTTTTATATATGGGAAATATTACCTCTTGTGCTATCTATAGGTCCAGCAAATATTTTTCCGGTGTGGAGTTTCAACTTTTTATGATTGTTTTTAGCCAGATAAAATACTTTTAATTATTAAAAATTTCAAATTCCACGAAAAGAGAGAGATGGGGAAAAAAGAGAAAAGTATAAATGAACCCCATATGCCTGTCATCCAGCTTCAATAATTAAGTAATTCAGACAAACTTATTTCAATTTTAAACCCTCTCTCTTCCAACTCTGTATTCTTTTGTAGCAAACTCCAGATATCCTATTATTTCACCTACAAAGACTTCACTATGTAAGTTTTCCACTAGACCTTTTTTCCTAATTTTCTAGCTATCACCTCTTTATTCAGCCAGGTTAATTTTTAAGATTTATTTATTTATTTATTTGAGAGAGAGACAGCATAAGCAGGAGGTGGAGCAGAGAGAGAGGGAGACAAGCAGACTCCTTGCTGAGCAGGTAGCCTGATTCAGGGCTCGGTCCCAAGACCCTGAGATCATGACCAGAGCTGAAATCAAGGGTCAGGACACTGAACCCATTGAGCAACACAGGTGACCCAGATGAATTTTTTAAATAATTTTGAGCATTTCCCAAAACCTGGTTGTGATTTTAACTGGTAATTCATTGGCATTACACATTAATTTAGGGATAATCTATATTTTCTAAAGTTGAATTTTCCTAACCAGAAATAGGCATGTCTCTTCATTTATTCTAGCATTCCTTCATCAATCAGCAGCATTCTCTAGGTTCTTTGTATAGATCCTAAAATTTTCTTTGTAAGTTAGCTAATATATGCTTTTTTCCTGCTATCATAAATCAACTATTCCTTTTTAGAATATTTTCTAATTGATTATTACTTATTATAAAGAAGAAATCAGTTATATATACATATGTACATACATGTATGCATATACATATATGATTTATAATATTATATAAGTTTACTATATAATATTTCTTTAATATGATTATAGAATATATGATATATATGTAACATTTATATTTATAAATAATACATAATATAATGCACAAGTATAAAATTTATTTGTATATAATTATTATAACTAATATATACATAAAATATTTATATATTATATATAACATATTTTTTTATAGTCACTGTGCCAACTAAAACTATTTGTAATTTTTCATTTCTTTCTGATTGTGGTATTCCTGTCCTGAGAGTATCATAATTAAGAAAGAGACAAAGGTTCAGAGTAGTGCCAAGAGAGATGACAGACAGACCAGGGAGGGGCATTGTCAGTTCTAACTTTTTGAACATAGCACACTAGTCAGAAGAGTTAACTCTGGCACTCCGAGAGGCAGAGAGCCAGACAATACTAGGTCAAGGTGTGCGCAAAAAAACAAACAAACAAACAAAAAAACACATTATTTATGAGGAGAAAGAGTAGAATTCAAAAAGCTTCCCATGGTTAATTTCTTGCTTGAAAAAATACCCACTGCTGAAGGGAGCTCTGTAAAGGCATAAGTAGCCTTGAGCCTTAGAAAGAGAGAAAGGAAGAATAGCCTTTCCAATGCCTCATGAATAAAGTAGCCATGGTGGGCCCTCTCCCCATTCCCTTAGCAAAACTTCATCATATCCCACTGTGTTGAGGTGACACAACCAGCTTTAAAGCTAGAAAAGACTTCGGAGCATGTCTGAATAGAGGGAATGAAGGGACTTGTCCATGGTCACAATGCTAGTTTGTGGTAGACTCAGGCTTTTCTGGATCTAGACTCATGTAGGCCTCTAGACATCAAGTCCAGAGTTCTGCTCCTTGTATCATGCTGTTTCAGCAATTTAAACCTAAGCTTTGTGGATTTTTTTTTTTAATTTCTAGCCTAGTATTTGGCCTAGTAAACGAGATTGTTTCTGATATATTTCAATAGATAGAGCCTTCGGTATAAAGAGATTTACTTTATTCTCTACATCACTTATGAGCATCATGAGAACGTGTGAAAGGAAGTTGATTTCTATGCAAAATACAAACTCAAAGATCTGTACATGCCTTCTCTCTCTAGAGATGTGAACAAATGAAGAAGTCTGGCACAATGTGACCAGGCAGCTAAATCTTATCAAGCATAGAAACACCATGGAACCACTGGCTTTCAGTAAAAGTGATAGGTGTCTTATTTTGTCACTTTAGGGTCATTTGGAAACCTCCCATTTGGTGTGATTGAGATGTCTATGTGTCATGGCATTTGTTTCTTTTCTAAAAATTGGCGTTTGTAATCACAGAACTTAATGGGCCTTCCATTCCTATTTAATTTGTTTGTAGTTAGGCTACACTGCTACCGGGTGAAGGGAAGTACCTTAGTGATAGACAAGTTAGAACTGTCAGGCGATCTATAGATGGTTAATTGAGAATAAGATCAATGGTCTTTTACAGTTCAATCTGTGAATTTTTTTAAATAAAAGAAAGGTTTCATCCATTCATTATGTATGCGAAGAAGTAAGAAAATGGTACATTCAAAATAGCAATTACTCATGTTCGGGAATAAGCAGAAATGAAAGGACAGCAAGAATAATCGCTCCCTAAAATCAGTCATCTAAAGTAATACTCATACACGTTGCTAAAGCTATACCTCTCAGAATGTATTTATTTTATACATAGTTCTAAAAACCACACTACCTTCATTATCACATCAGAAAGCACACAAAATAACTCAAAGAATTAAAAGGTTGAGGGACGAGGGAGCCCACACATATTGTTGTGAAGGCCTCACGGTTTTATAATACTGTGTCTTGTTCAGGGCAATAGCCTTGAGGCATGAGGGGAAAGCTACTGTGTTTACCATATTCTCCTTCAGAAAGCATGGACTATATTATTTTGATCATTTTCCATCAAATTATTACATTACAATTATTTTTCACTTTAAATGTAAACACTTTTTGTACAACTTAGTTAGGCAGTTCATTCCTCCATTGGCAGAGAAGTAACTTCATTCAATATTCATCAGTAGTATTTAAAGATTTTATCTTAAATTGGAACAAGATCTTAAGCAATGCAAACTCCTAGATATGTGCCATGCCAATGTATGAACAGCTAAAAATAATTTTTAACCCAATTCTGGTTCTGTTGCATCATTTCAGCAAAATTATTTGACCTCAAAACCTTTTTGTCAGAAAGCATCTCAGAAGACAAATCTTCCTTTGAGTATACAAGAGAAATGCTGCTCTGGTGCTCTGTGAACTTTGCAACATTTAGCACAAGAACTTAGCAAACATCCCTAACTCAAAAACTGGATTCCAATTTTAAATATATTCCACGTAGCTTGAAATCACAAGGAATTGGTTCAGTCCAGCGAGCATAAAATATATTCTAGAGAGAAAAAAATTAAGATTCTGTCCATGGGATCATCTTTCCTGCCTTTGCCTCTATTAAACCAAAATTACTGACTTAAAGTGGAGACAGTGGATTGGTCAATTCTAAGCTAGTAAGTTTCTGATCCTAGCAAGGAGGCCTGGGCAGCATAACATCTTGTAAACATACATTCCTACTTCTTATTAAATGGATCAGATAATCAACTTATTTTTAAAATCATCTTTGTAACACCTGATCTCCAGCTATTATTTGCTCCCATGGATGTCAAACAAAGGCCCTGAGTACGTCCCTCTCATTTTGTGTAGTTATGATCTAAGCCCATAAAACATTTCTATAGGCTCACATTCCCATGGTCATGTGTGGGTAAGAACAATAATTGGCCAGGTATTTAAACAACTGTGTCAACTCTTTGACTACTTCTCATTAAGTCTGAGCTTGAGTAGCCACTAGGACCCTTCACTGGCCTGACTCATCTCACTGAATTCATCCATTCACTCAACAGATATTTTTGAGGGCCAACTTTGAATCAGGTACTGCAAAATATCAATTAACCAAACAGATGGCAAACCAGAGCCACTCATTGTTTTGAATAATCCCAAACCCTCAAGGCTACCTACCATGTATGCAGTATCCCATACACCAAAGCACTCAGGGGTCTGATACAAATCTGCTGAGGGGAACAGAACTACATGAAAAATATGTGAAATATACATATGGTGTGACAACTTTTCACAATTGCAATATATACTATGAAATATGCATGTGGTGTGACTGCTTTTCACAGTGCAAATCCATTGATGTCCTAAGGACCAATTCATAAGCATCCATGCTTAACAAGAGGTATGAAAAATAGGAATGAAATATGATTTCTGTACCAAACTCAACTCCTGACTTCCTCTGAAGTCTACTCTCTCTAACATTATTGCAACTTGTTTACCTATACCTAAAGAATAATCCTACTTTAGGCTGAAACATATTAAAGAATTATTAGCTTTTGTTCTCATTTTTACAAGAAACTACTAAAATAAAACAACATGGATTTTATATATATGCTTATTTTATTAAGCTCTTGCTTTCACTTGAGTTTGCCATATAGAATTTTAGAGCTGGAAAATATAATCTATAATTTGACATAATCTATCACAGTGGTGTTAGAACTGGACCCCAGTGGTCACCATGGTGACTGTGTTAATCACAAGACACCAGGGGTCACCATAGGATGCAGGAAGGTGGTGTACACAGGCAAGACCCTGAATTCCAGAACTTTAATATTTGACTTATGATCCCAAGAACATTTATTTAAAGAAAGGAATCTGTGTTTTTTTTTTTAAGTTTCAAATCATCGAATTAGCCCAACTCCCTTGTGTTATGAATAACAATATTGAAACTTAAAGAGACACATGACCTGCCAAAGATCACATAGTGGGTGAGTGACAGTACCTGGACTCACATCAGTATCTCCACATTCCTTATTTAAGAATTGTCCAATAGGGGGCATCTGGGTGGCTTAGTCAGTTAAGCAGTTAGGCATCTGACTTATGATCTCAGCTCAGGTCTTGAATCTCAACTCAGTGCCTAGTGAGTTCAAGACCTGCCTTGGGCTCCGTGTTGAACTTTGAGCCTACTTTAAAAAAAAAAAAAAAAAAAAAGGAGAAGGAGGGAGGGAGAGAAAGACGGAAGGTCATACTGTCCTTCCAATAGGTCATACTGTCTACTAGTAAGGTATTTAAATGCCCAGAGTCCTAATGTTATGACAGTATTTCAATGGACTGTGGCATGATGGAGTTTCTGTCCATTTCAGGATCTTTGTCATCCTCTGTGAGCTCCTTTCTAATACCTCCTAGAGTTGAGGACATAAAACTTCAGAGTTTTGTTCTGAGAAGATATCAATACTACTAGGAAAGTTTGTCTGTAAAGGCTCTGTGTTCATATATATATGAACATATATATGTATATAAATATATATATATGTTTATAAATATATATATATGTATATATATATATATATTTGTGTACTAGATAGAGCCAGGAAAGCATCAGGTTGTCTCTAGGCTTGGCTACAAAGGGCAGTGGTGAGACTCAGCCAAGACCTGGTGGGGGAAGGCAGAGGTGATGAAAGGGAAGCATGGAAGGCCATGGAAGTTAAAGGGACTTCTAGGTGTCCCTTTGAAGCAGGAGAAAACTAAGGGAATGTTTTGTATTATCCTTTGGCCTCAAAATATGTTTAATACTGAGTTTAAGACTGTACTACACAACTTTCCAGATCAAAAACCTTCAGGGAAATTTCACTTAATTTTATAAATATGTGACTAAGAAATGTTAACACCTACCTTTAACACCCTAACCTTTCAAGATGTAGAGACTCACTATACAACAATATTTAATGATTGTGTTCAAACTACTGATTAATAATAAATTTCTGTAGTGTACTGCGCCTTACTGAGAAAGTATTTAGCTTCTTATACAGAAAAAAGAAACAAAAACTGTCCTATATGACAATGAAGATACTCAGGAAAGAACATCTTAGTTAAGTCTACATGGGTATTGGGGTAATATAACAGACTCAAAATCAAGTCTTTGTTTCTGTGTATCAGTCCACTGAGAAGTATTGGCACCTCCACTTTGTCCTTTACAGTTTTGAGAGGTAACAGTTGTATCTGGGAGGGGCTACCATGCTCTAGTTCCAGCCTTGGAGCCTCAGTCTGCCCAATCACACAGGTGATACTGTGTCTATATATGGATCCTTCTTTGGAGGAAACATCTTACTGTTGTGCATCTGTCAATCTGCTTTAACCATGATCTTTCTCTACCCTTCCCCTCTGGACTTTTTGATCTGCTGATCAATGGCTTTAGCTTAATATTAATTTTTAAAATTTCTCTTACTTTGTCAGTTGAAAGAATAAGGAATACAAAGTCAAGTTTGTAATGTCCAGTTTCCCAAGCTGATTACACCTCACCTTATAGCTAGGACCCTTTAACTTCACTGCGCTTCATAAAGAGCAATAGTAGTGGTTAAGAGGACAGCTCTAGAGTCACACAGCTTAGATTCAACTCCTGGCTCTATGAATTACAAGCTGGGTGATCTTGAGCAAATCACTTAACTTTGCTATGCTGTGTTTTCTCATCCATAAATTAGAGATAATAACAATAGAAGTTCTTCATAATGCATAAATGAGATAACAGGTGAAGGTGCTTGGAATAGTGACTAGCACATGATAAGTACTCAACAAGTGTTGGCCATTATGAATCTCATGCTGTTGTGTGGATCATGGAGGTAAACTCTTCTGATTCAAGTCTCACTAGGGAATGTGCAGCCACTTTCTTTAGTTGACAGTGTAACATACTCTGCCCCTCCTGAACATTCAACAGCTAAATTGTAAGCTGTATCCTATAGCTGTTGACTACTTTTGTTCACTTCTAATTCTGCCATTTTCTCTGTCTCCATCACTAACATTGTCATTATCATCTTCAGCAACATTGGCATTAAGTAGACTGCTGATGACCCAAGTCAGAAAGTTCAGTTCACCAAAAATTCACTGAGAAGCTACAACATAATGAGCAATAAGTCAGGCACTAGGACAAAGGAAAGAATGAGATGCACATACTCCCTGGAGAGATCTCAGGTCTACATGGTGGGGGAGACACAGTGAAGTCTTGTTCACTCTGACATAAGATTCCTATGCTCTGTAGGGATCCACAGTCATCAGTGATTTTTTCCCTCAGTGCCATCTAGAGCTCAGGAGAAGTCCTGAACCCAGCGTTGAGGATCAGAAGTCAGTAGCACAGAAGTGAGTTTAATCAAGACCCTGACTCTCATCCTGCCAGCTGTGGTCCCACAGATGGTAATAGCTTCACAGATGCTACACTAGGATCCCAGGAGAACAAGAGGCCTGAGATGCTGTGAGTAGAATGACCAAATGACTGGCATTCAAATACCTGAAGACACAGACCAACAGGACGCCTTCTTCAAGGGCCCTCATTGCTTCTTACCCAGCATGAGCCACACTGGAGACCTGGAACAGAAGGAAAGGACTGTATGTGGGACTATGGGCCATAGTCAAATTCCAAAGAAGTGAGCCAGAGGTGTGGTTAAGACCCAACTCCTGCCAGGGGAAGCCAAAGGCCAATGGTTGAGAAATACTTCCTTGGCCTATTCAGAAAGATGATGAAAGCTTGGTGCCAAAATACCTCTGTCAGCATCAGCATCTTTACTAAAATTCATTATTCACTTACTCAGGTTGAGCCCTGTTTTCAAGCAACATGTTTCATACACAGAAACCTATGAGATGGGTATCATTTATCCCACTTTATAGATAAGGAAATAGCCTCTGAGAGTTTCGGTAAATTATCTAAGATCACACAGCTATTAAACAGCAGCTTAGTCTCTCTGAGGCATGAAGGCACTTAACTGAATATACACATCCCCAGCACCCACCGGCTGCTATAAGGTTGGTAACAGAGACAAAGTTATTTAACTGCTTTTACGGTGTTTATTTTATACCAAAAACTGTGTATTGTCTTTTTTGTGTAGCTATAAAAAATATTATATGGTAAAGAATTAATTATTTATCAGCCTTTTAATATCTTCTCACTGCTCTAGGAGTCCAAAATGATTGTCTCTATTTTTTTTCACTTTTTTTTTACTTCTACCAGTTAAAAAAATTATTCAAAATTAGTTCCACTAGATAATTTCATGGTTACTAGACTGGAAATAAATAGCTCTCTAGAATTTGCAAACTCTAGCATGCTGTTTCACTGCAGAAATCAGATATCAGCATCGGGTTCAATCTGGCCTCCATTCTTTTCTCTTTAGAGAAGTACACTTGTTGATTGGTCTCAGTAAGATATGTCTTACATTCTGAATGTATTGTGCCATGTTGCATTAATCATTACATAGCTACAGGGAATGAAAATAACCAATTTCCTTAATTAAAGGGTTCTAGTAAGACAAGAGATGCTCTATTCACTTTCCATTTGTCTTGGCTAATAGTAACAGCAATAATAATACCTTGAATTTAGACAGTCCCTTTCTTCCAAGAAGTTCAAAGCTCTAGTATGTCATAAGAACAGACAGATGAGTAGTTGTAAACTTGGCAAGAAGAAACAGGTGTAATTTGGGCCAAATTAAAACACAAAAATGAGACCATAATTTTTTTTGTGATGAATGTATTATCTTTCATAGGATGGATACAGTGTGGTGTAAGAAGGAAAGAAAACACAAAATTTAGATGCCAGCTTTTGTGTATGAATCTTGGCTTTGCCAAAAATTAGCTGGGGGGTGGGTACAGTTCACACTTAACTACATTTAACCTGCTAAGTCTCAGGGTTCTCACCTATAATAGAGACATGTATGACTATTATTAAGATAAAATAAGAGCTAAGGAAGGCACTTTATAAACCATGAAGTCTTATAAATGTTAAATTATTGTTTTCCCATGATGTTCATAGAAAAAAATTTCAAGCAAGCTAACAAATAGTTGTACCTTACCTTCTACAACTCATGCTCCACTTTTTATTTTCCAGTCTCTTCCCTGGTATCTAGCACCCAATGAAAGGCTATGGATGCTTGTTGAATTGGGATGGATTAAATCGGATTGAACTCATAGTCTTTCACACAGATCTCTAAAAACAATAGATACGATACTCTAATGTTCCGAGTCTTTAAATTCTGGAAGATTAGATTTGTAACTGTAAGAACAGAGGAAGTGGCTCCAAATTGTTTCAAGAATAAGAATTTTGGAGGCTAAGAATTTCAAGGAAATCCATGGAATCTATGCTTTTTAAATGCAGTTGAGAATTTTAAAAATGTTTTTCAGATATAATTTACCATTAATAGACGTTGGTATTTATAGCTCTAGTCTCAAACAATTGCACGGGCTATTAAAGGGAATAGTTCATCTCTTTGGGAAAAATAATCTTGCTGTAGGATTTCAACAAAGGATAATATTGCCCTGCATGTGTATATCATATTGCCCTTAAAAAGGATTCACATATGTCTTTCCTAATTTGACCTTCACAGTAGTTCCTCATTTTACAGATAAGGAAACAGAATCGTGGACTGCCACTAACTAGATCCTAAATGATAAGGTTAGGATTAAAAATCAATTCTTCACTGGTTGAAAGAGATAACCACTTTAGGAATAAAGAACATGGGAGGACATTCAACTCCAAGCTCTAGAGGGGAAGAAGTAAGTGAGGGATTGGTTTAGCTGACTCTAGAAGCAAAGAGAGAGTGGCTTCACCACCGCTGCCAACAAAAACTCAACGGCACCGTTGGCTCTTTGAAGTGATCTGCTCACTGCCTAAGACAAAGTCTGCATGTTAGGTTTGATGGTTGTGGTTAGTGGTGGTGATGGGTTGGGTTTTTTGTTTGTTTAGGTTTTGTTTTGTGGTTTTGAATTTTTTTCCTATAACTGAATTAACAATTATTTGACTAACTGACCAGATGAACCAGCTCTTTTGCCTTCAAAAGACATAACCTAAAAATACAAAAGAAGAAGAGAGCACCAGAATAAGGAATAATGGAGTTGAGATAAGAATATAATGATGGACATTAAAAATGGACAGAAAAAAGGGAACAAGCACCTAGAAAGCAGGGGGGGAAAGACCACTTTAAAAATATTTAATCTCCTTTATGTTTATTTTACTTAATTGTTTTTTGTGTCTTTTCCTAGGAAATAACATGATAAGGTAAAAAAATAAACTTTAAATAATCACCCAAGGTCCTAATATAAAACTTATTCTTTATTTTGCATGTAAACCTTTTTCTAAACTACTTTCAGACAGATTTCATGTACTCTTTCCAAGTCCCTCCTGATGGGAGTAACTGCTTTCTGATTTATCTTTGTGTAAGTGTAGGTTTCCATGCAGTGGGTTTGTTTAAAATGAAATTTGGGCTGGCAGCAAATCTCTCCTGGGCTTCCCTCTGGCTTCTTGCACATTTCTTTGCGCAGTGTCACAGAAAGAGCCAGACTGGGAGAAATGACTCTTCCTTCCAAAGAAGCATTTATAAAAATATATATATCACATGAATTATTATCCCAGACTCATCAACAACCTTCTCACAAAAGATGTAAAACTTTCTTATAATAGAAGCTACCACTCATCGAGAGCTCCTGTTAGTCAGATGCAGTGTTAAGTTCTGTATATAATTTTTATTTTCGTATAACCTTACAACAACCCTATGACTAGGTATTATTATTATTCCCACTTGACAGTGTAGGAAATTGAAACTGAAAGAAGTTAAGTAACTAGCTCATGATCAGAGAGCACACAAGTGTTGGAATTGGGATGTAAGCTTATGTCTGCCAAGTTCCAAAGCCTTTTTGTATGTGACAGCCGCTGTAGAAGCAAAGAGCACAAAGTCATGTTGCCATCATCTGAGGGGAGGCCATGGGAGCTCAAGTTACACAGTCACTGGATGACAGTTTTCACTGGACCTGGACTCAATCATTGGGGAGAACTTAGTGAATCCTGAAGAATGGCAGGCTGGCACATATGTCAGACTTGTTATCTACTTTGTTAATCACTCTTCCAGTATCATTTTGATGCCTCTTTCTCCTCTCCTCTCGTTATACCTTCAGGTTGTACATTGAGAAGCTGTATTGTCTTGCAGGCAGACAGTATGGGGTTGCGAAAAGAACATGTGGAAAGCAATAAATAAGCATAGTAGCTAGGTGTGAGGCACTATGCTGGGGCTTTACTGATATTTACTCATTTTACCCTCAGCTCTTCCAGGATGTGTTTATATTATAGTCTCCTCACTTAACAGACCAGGAAACTGAGGTACAGGGATCTTCCAGGCTCAACTACTCACTACCTACGTGACAGTGGGCAAGCCACTTGACCCTTGAAAGCCTCAATTTATCATCTATACCAAACTCATAGAATTAGAATCAACCTATAGTAGAAAGTTGGCACGCAAAGGCTGTTTGCCTTATTCAGTTTGGTATCTCTTCTCAACATCTAACAGAATGCCTTGAAATGGTAGGAACTCAGTTAGGATTTAATTTGGTTTTGATATATAGACTGGTAGATGGACAGTAGAATGGTGTTGAAAGGATGATATGAAATAAGCATTTGTAGGTTAAATCTTCTGGAAGGAGATAGGATCAGGCCTCTTGAAAGGGGAGCCATGTGGACTATGGTTCTCATCTTCTCTGCCTTCAGTCTTCTAATCTGAAGGCTGAATTATCCCTGTGGATTATCAGAAATGGGAGAGAGGAGTAGAAAGCCTATCCCCCATCCCACTGCCACCACTTCCCTGCCTTTGTCTGAAGTATAAAGTCCCCCCATGATGTGTTTCTCCACCCATGTCTAGTACTAATCCTTCCTTCAATACCTGATAAGTCATCCATTCCAGACCAATGGCTTCCCGTGCTTCAAAAACACTTTCACCTTTCACACCCCTGTTTACCCCACTTATATGGAATATCTTTCCACCATCTCTCCTTGTCAATCTTCCAAATGCTCCTAAGCAAAGCCCAAATGGCATTTCTTTTAAGGGTCTTCCTGGAATTTAACACAAATAACTAGACCCAGCACCCTCAGCTGGGTATTGTAGCGGGTGCAAATGTATCCCCCCACACACACACACAGAGAGAAGTAACTTTGTCTTATTCTTCTCTGTATCCACAGCAACTACCACAGAGCCTGGCCTAGGACACTTTTTATATAGTTGAATGAAATAAAAGAGGATGTGATCGGAACCCCTTGTCCTAACCTCTGCAGTGAACCATAAATCAGGCTGTGTGTTCACTGAGGGACTGCTTTTATGTTCTCTATCCCCTCCAACCTCTGATTTAAATATTAACAGACTTGACAGGGCTGAGGTTTACCCTCCATGAAAATGGAAACTGGTTTGGTTTAGAATTGTTTTAATAGTGAAAATCGGAAGATGACTGATGAATCATCCTCTTTAGTCACCATAGGGCCAAAGCTTAGGACACACTGAGAAGGAACTCTGCCCTTAACCACATCTTAAATGGAGAATGTCCACTGGGCTCTCCACCCACCATCCCTTTCCATGATTTTTGGGTCGGGTTTCATTGGAAGCATTGCGGGGTTGTTTTCCATTGACACAGAGATGGAGCACAGTCAGGATGGCCACAGTAACTAAAAGACAAACAGTGAGGGTGCAGCACCAGGTCTGAATTCACAGTCTTGTTGTCTTCTCTATTAGTCCAGTGCTCCCATGGCCTGATATCCCTCCAGATACTTTGAAGGTAGAGTTTGGACCATTGGCATGGCTGTGCATGTATCCCTTCCTTTCTTCCTACAACAAGTTGCTGAGAAACCCTACACTTAAGAAAAAGTAATTGGTCAACTTCCATAAGGGACCATGCATTTACTGAGGACCTGCTGTGTGCCAGGAATTAGGCATGGGGGGGTACACGGAGGCAAACCCAGTGACAGCCCCTACTGACCTGGCAGAGAGCCAAGTGGTGAGGAGTGTGAGCTCTGGAGCCAGACCACCTGTCGGATCTGATTATCAGCTCTGACACCTAGGAGTCATGCCACTTTAAATAAATGAATTAATCTCTCTGTGTCTCAGTTTCCTCATATGTCAATGGGAATGATAATAATAACATCTACCTCTTAAGAGTTCTTTTAAACATCAAATAACATATGTAAAGCCCCTGGGAGATAGTAAATTTTAGCCCCTTTGTGTTTTAATTTAGTAAGGGACACAAACATCAGACAAGCAGTCAACATTACATTGGAAACAAACATGATTAGAAATGAGCCATCAGTGGTTGACAGTGAGAATGAAACCAGTGATACTTAAACTAGTCTAATGGTCCAAGAAGGCTCTACTGAGGAATTGTACTTGGGAAAAGGTGAGGTGGGAATTGTTCAAGGCATAAGCCCTGTGGTGAAGAATACAGAGCACATTCCACAAACCAGAAGAACAGTGAAGCTGGAGCTCCTCCAGTAGGAGCTGAGGAACCTGGTCCAAGTGAAGAGGTCAGTTCACTGGCTTTAATGAGGGCCCAGTGATGGCATGGAGGAGAGTGACTGGTGGTTTGGGGGGAAAGGATAGAGGTCTTTAGGATGACATAGTCAAAATCAGTCTAGTGCAAGGAATGTGAAACTGGTACAAAGATCCAAAGAGGGTTTCAAGTAGGAAACAAATCTTTGCTATCAGAGCAGATGCCATGAGCCATGAATATTTACAAAAAGGAGTAGAGGCTTCAAATTTCTAAGGGAAAAGATGCTATGGGAAAAGGAGACAGAGGGAGATGGGCATTTGAGAAAGATGTGAAAGGCAGCCAGGACTACCAGGAGGAGGAAAACGAATGCCATGAGGAGGAGCAAGTACCCACATGGCACTCAAAGGGCCAGCCCTAGGAGTCCTCAGAGGATGTGTGGCCTGGACAGGGGTCCTCTACAACACTATGGCCAATTTTCTACCTATGACTCTGGGTGGCTTGGATTTATCATTGGAACGTTGCACTAAAGTTTCTGAATTCTATACCAAATACACGTGTGTGTTTTGGGGAGCAGGAGAAGGCAGGCACTGGAATCAGGAGGAAATCCTCTGATTTTCTCCTTGTCCCATCATTGGCCATTCCTGACCTATAGCCATCACATCCCTGGTGGGCTCCTCTGGGGAAGAGATTCTCCCACAGACAACCATATTCCAATATGTTATGGGACTTGAGGACATTTCTTTTTTAAGAACTGAGTTTCCTCCAGTATAAAATGAGAGACCTGGACTTCTAGGTCAGGGTTATCAAGTTATCAAGACCTTATATGAAGCCTCAGTTCCACCCACAATTCTTGACAGGGTTCATTTGTCCCTTTTTTCTACCTTTTTTTTGTTTGTTTGTTTTAGACTCATAGACTGCCAGAGATGGAAACCCTCTCATCTTACTTACAGTGGATATGGCATAGATCAATATGCCAAGATTGAGGAGAAGGGGAAAGAAAGATATTTCTAGTCAGGATATATCAGCTGCATAATCGGTTGGGCCCAATGCATCACAGAAATATGAGGCACCTTGTTCAAAAATTAGGAATTTCAAGATGGCAACAGCAGAGCATTAATCCAAGCCCATGGCCCAGTGTACCTACATGAGTCGCATGAAGCCAGCCTACCTCCTGATCCAATGCCTTTATCACACACTGACTTCCCTTTGTTTCTCTTCCCATTCGCAGCCTCCATCAGGTAGTAAGTGAAAGAAAAATAAACTATATTTTAGGTTTGAAAGACTATAATGGGGCTCTTGAGAAGAAACTATTCAACCCCTAGAAAGAAAGCAAACAAAGAAGAGGAGTTGAAGACCATCCCCCCTGTTTCTGACCCTCTGCAGCATGCTGTTCACTTCCAAGAAACTGCTGTGTGAGCGGAAAACAGGTCAGAATATGGAATTCAGTGGGTTAGTAATTTTTGGTCTAAAAAAAAAAACACAAATTTGGTTTTATGACTAAAAGGCAATATATTCTAAGAGGTGGGCAAAAGGGACTGTCCCTGACCTCAAGGAACAGCTTAGGATAGTTCCTATTTCTTGGTGCTTGAGTTACTCAGAAAGACCATCCAGATCCAACAAGGCAAATGGGGTAAATACAACCCCTATTGTGGGGGCGGGGGTCATAGCACTGACAGACATAACTAAGCCACCACATGGACAATTAAGAGCATAAGAGACTGAGACATGATGTTTGGTATGAGCCAAAGCTCTGATAATATTGCCAAATAAAGCTAAAGCTACCATGCACCGGTTATATCAACAGGAGTATAAAGGCCTGGGGAAAGAAGGCAACATTTATTCTCTGCCAGTATTGAGGGTGACACAGTGAGAAGGATCTTCTCTGTTTTAAGCTCTTCATTCTAAGTGAGAAAGGGAACAAGTGAAGGTTTTAGGTCAGAATGATCTCAAGATGATACCACCTGAGGAAGAGTTGAGAGTGGATGGAGTTTTTTGCCTGAAGAGCAGAGTCGGTGATTCATGGGCATGTTTGAAAGGCTGTTATGTGGGAGCTGGATTCGGCATACTCAGTGTGGCTATGGATATCAAGAGACTTAGGCGGCTGGAAGACAGGAAGACAGGACAGGCTCCTGTCACTGGAAGTGGAAGCAATGTGCACCTGTGCATGCTATTGCAAATTAGGCATTCTGCTAGGTGGGACTCCTAGGTTCTCTTCCACGTTCAAGAACTCCAGGGAATCAAACACTTGAAAAGATAGTGGGTGTCTTGAATCTTGGTGAGATATATTTCACAACCAAAATCAACATATTTCCAAGATTTCATAACTGCAAGGAAGATGGTAACAGGGAGGGGGAGCCGGCATCTACAAAGAGTTAACTGGAAGAACACAGGTACACTTTACAAATACCTTCCCGCTGAAGAGTCACCCAAGACACTGCCGTTGGCACACGGTAGGTACTAGCTAGGACTAGGGCCAGCACAGATTTTTGGCTTAACACGAAGTCAGTCATCCTAAGGTTACCTAAGGCTGGCCTGGAAAGAGATAGCGGTGGCTGTTCTCTAAAAATATTTTTATTGACCAACCTGGAGTATGGATTAGCAACAGCATCATCTTCTAGCTATGATAAGAGAGAAAGCTCTCCCCGCCCCCCCCCCCAACTTTTGCAAGGCCTGTTTGCAATCCTGGGTCCTGTTTCCTTTTATAATCATATAGTGCTTTTGTCAAGCCACTCTGATTCCTCGTTTGTTTTCTTTGGATTACTCCACCCTGCTGTGGGAAAATTAACTCTTTGGCACATCCACAGGTACACAACATGCAGATATCCACCCCCGGCAACACATCCTCGGGAGTCCCACCAAGGCTACCAGGTTAAAAGAAAGGCTTAAAGTCTAATTAGAGTCTAATGAGCTGTGCTAATTGAGATTATTCTTACAAATTGTTTAAAATTCTAATGAGTTGGCCTTAAATGGAACCTCCAGTCAATGTTTACTCTGGCTCTGCCCCAGCAAATTTGTAAGACAAACACAATGTCTCCATCCTTGCCAGCCTCACTAAAAATGGGGTATAACACTACTGGACGCCAGATAGTCACAAGCATTAATCATCATTTTAGGCTGCTAGAACGCTGTCAGCTACTGATACAAAAACTGATATCAAACACAATGGGTGTTTTCTAGGAAAGTAGCATTCGCCATGTGCCAAGCGCTGAGTTAGGGGAGTCAAGAACTCAGGACAAACACAGACAGACACTTGCCTGATTTCATCAGAATTTCCAAAGTCAATGTGTGCCTGTTGCAGGGCAGTGGGGGTAGGGGAGGAGCCAGGAGGAGAATGATGGGGGAGAGGGGGAAGGGAGAGTAGTTCAACTATTCCTCCCATTCAGATGCCAACATTTTTGTAGCAGGACTTGGGATCCATTCATTCCAGATCACTAACTACAGTAACATCTACAGGGGATTTTGCTCACGTAGAGCTCCATAAAGATAATGAAAGCCAAGAGAGGCTTTCCAAACACTCAAGGAAATACATCTCAGGGCCTGCCATTGCACACAGACATCATGGCTTGTACCATCACCTTCAGGGCCTGGACACAGAGAGTCAACTTTGGCTGACTTCCAAAACAGGTGCTACACCACCACTCTCACCGAGATGGAGTCCTCACGGCAGCTGGTTCTCAGGTGGCTCCAACTGAAATGAAGTCTCCTGTCAATAGTTCTGACAGATGGACCCTGTGGTCCCATACCCCTGCCCCAAGAACTCTGGCTTCTACCTCAAGGAAGCAGAATTTGTACTGTAAAATGTTCCCCAAATAAAAAAAAGAGTTTTCCAAGTTGCTGAGCACTCACAAATAGGGCAAATTCCCTTTCATTCATCTTAGCAAATAAGACACTTAGGGGTGGAAATTTAAGAAATGGAACCAAAATTCACCTAAGCCAAGCTCCAAAAACTTATCTTATTTCCATACTACCCTATTGCCACCTATAGAAAACAAAATGGCTCAACAAGCTGTATCTTTAACATATGCTTTGTCCATGTTCTAGGAAGCTAGTAATCTGGAAAAAAGAATGTGGCCTCAAACTTTATTCTTGAGGCAGATTTTCTAGGATGGATCCTACTTTATCACTGCTAAAATAGTTTTAACAGCTCAGACTCTCCTTTAAACAGACTTTCTTTCCAGCTACGCATTTTCTTATGATTATCTCATTTAAAAAAAATCCATGATGGGGGGGCATGGGTGGCTCAGTCCATTAAGCATCCAGCTCTTGATTTCAGCTCAGGTTATGATCTCAGGGTCTTGAGATAGAGGCCCACATTGGGCTCTGGGCTCAGTGGGGAGTCCGCTTGAGATTTTCTCCCTCTCTCTGCCTCTGTTCCTCTCCACTGCATCCTCTAATTAATTAATTAATTAAAATTAAAATCTTAAAAAAATAATCCAGGATCACCAGAGCAGGTATCTATACAAACTTGCATGCATCTTCAGAATTATCAAGAAGAAAACTTTATTGCACAAATATGACCATTTTACCTATACAGAAAAAATTATTATGAGAATTAAGCTGGAGTAAATGCAGTGAGAGAGAAGCACAGTTTAAATGTTATAGGAGTTTGATGGTGGTAGGCCATCTGACTAACAGAACAGATGGCTTCAAACCAAAAGGGTCATCAATGCTGGCCCTGAAAAACAAGCCAAATTTCAACATGACAACGGGTTCAAGAGGATTCCAAATAAAGGGAGAAGTGGGAGTCAAATAAGAAGCCAATGATGGGTAAAAAATACACAATGGAGAAAAAGGCTGTAACATGACTCGTTGGTCTTGAATTGCATGCTAACAAGTTCAACCCCCCATTCAGTAAGCACTGGGGTGTCATGATGTTGGGTTAAGTGGCCCGAACTATCAGATCTGGGGTTTAACAAGATAAATGCAGATATAAATGTCCTGTGGGCTAGAGGAGAATAGAGAGAACTGCAGACCAGATACAAAACAAATCTGGGGGCACCTGGTGGCTCAGTGCTTGAGCGTCTCCCTTTGGCTCAGGACATGATCCCAGAGTCCTGGGATCAGGTCCTGCATCAGGCTCCTCGCAGGGAGCCTGCTTCTCCCTCTGCCTGCGTCTCTGCCTCTCTCTGTGTGTCTCTTATGAATAAATAAACAAAACCTATAAAAACAAAATAAAAATAAAACAAATCTGACCCATTTTCACCAGCACCAGTTTTCTTCAAAATATTCCCATTGTATAGAAACAATGACTAAGATCAGAACAGGATTTTCTTAGTAAGAGAAATGCTTTCAACTAATGTAGGAAAGTCTAAAATATGAGTAAATTGGCACATGTTTTGGCACAGGAACCAGGCCAGACATTTTAAGCTGTCCCTGCTGTAAATTGCTAGGCCGTAAAATTATCGGCTATAACTGCTACAAAGGTATCTTAGAAACCACCTCATCAAACCCCTTTATATGACATGTGGGAAAACCAAGATCTAGAAAGAAGCCATTGGGCTTGTGCAATAAAGTAAAGCATAGTATGTGGTAATCATTTGGGCCTCCTAATGAATGGGTAATGTTTAACTTTCTCCTGTGCTTATAGTCCAAAGATAGGGACAAATGTTCCTCCTCATACAGGGCCATATGGCACAGTGGAGGCCAGTGTTCATATCCCAGATTCTCCACTTGTTACCTGGGTGAGTGAATTACTATCTATACCTGTTTCCTTTTCTCTAAAAGAGAGGGTATAAGGGACGCCTGGGTGGCTCAGTGGTTGAGCATCTGCCTTTGACTCAGGTCATGATCCTGGAGTCCCAGGATTGAGTCCCATGTCGGACTTTCTGCATGGAGCCTGCTTCTCCCTCTGCCTATGTCTCTGCCTCTCTCTGTGTATCTCATGAATAAATAAAAATAAAATCTTTTTTAAAAAGGGGGGAGGGTCTAAGAGTACCTTCTTCATAGCGTTGTTATGAGCTAGTTTATATATAGTTCTTAGAACAATACTGCCATAGAATTGGTGTTCCGTAAGTGTTAACCATTTGTATCTATAATTCAAGTGACAGATTTGGGTGATCAGTTGCCATATATCTGGAGAAGCCCAGCCAAGATATTGCAGAGTTTGGAAAATATTTCAGGCTAAAAACAGCAGAGAGGATTGAGGTATAGAAAAAGAGAAATATGGTGTGGGGAACATGGGAGATGCCCTCAAAAACTGTATCATGGCAGAAAAGGGTATAGGTTCATTCTATTTTCACAGCAGTAGAAAGAACTAAGAAAATGGAAGACATAGGTAGATCCCTATTCATAGAAAGGATTTCTAAGTAGAACTCTTCCAGAAGAGGAGTAGTTAATTCAACCAATAGAGAATGTTCTACCAATGGACATGGTCAAACCCTGAAGATCCAGCAGGATGGTGTCCAGGCGTCAAGAGGTCTGGGTTAGGAGGTTAGCCTGCGCTACTCTCCAGCCTTAAAAATAAGTTCAAAATGTTCAGCATTACTGCTTAATTGAACAAAATAAGAAGATAATAACAATAATAGGACTTTAAATAGTTCACAAAACAATTCTGCCTTCAGTATTCAATTGAAACCATAATCTACAAGATTAAGTCTTTTCCCCATTTTACAAAAGGACTCTGAGACATGGAGAGGTAAACTGACGCTACTGGAAGCCACACTATGAGCGTCTTGTGACTATTGTTCAGGGCTTTTTTTTCCCCCTGCTGTACTATGTGCAACCAGGCAAAGGTCACAAGTGAACTTAATCTACGAAGTAGGGCACAGGCCAGACAAGGACATCAAGATGGTGCGCCTCTAAGTCCACAGAAAATTGCCCCTAAGAATTCCAGGGGCTTCTAGGTTGGAAAGTTTCCACCAGGGCTTTGGAATTTTGTTAACAAAAGAATCTTCCTTATGATGCTGTATCTTAAAAATAGTAAATAGAAGTCTAATTAAGATGCAAAGCAATCATTTAGAATAAAACCTAGTTATTGGATTCTTGATATAAGTTAAATATTCAATTATGAAGCTTTGAGCCAGCTGGGACACTGCTGGCTGTCTCTTTTGGAATTGATGGGTTTCCATATATTACATGATAAACTCAGTTTCTAGGCCATAAAATATTTCAATTTGCCTGCATTTCAAAAATCGCTCACATACATGCAAATTCCAATATGGTTCCTAAGTAAGGAAATAACATTTCTTTGTAAAATTCTTTTTAGTTTATAGCATACGTTCCCATCCATCCTAACAACTAAACTCATAACAATACTATGTGATAGGTACTGTCACCCTTAATTTTATGGTCAAAGATCCAAAAAGGGCTTACGCGAGGTCACCCGGATAATCAGGATAACATCACAGAGGCAAAGTTAAACACTTCTCTTGAAACAGAGCCACGGTGCAGTGACATGAGTAATCTCTACCAAGCTACGGTTGATACCTGGAACTAGCCAACTCTCAGTGCAATTTTGTCAAGTTCCCATGTCTCTCAGAATTTTTTGGCCATGTTCTGACAGCACTCACCTCACCGGGCTCTGCTGCCCTACCCAAAGGTATGGGACTGGTTTTCTCAATACCAGGTGGATGGGCAGGGCTCTGAAAAAGCAGTAAGTGAGCTGCCACATGCCCGGAGAAATGTGACTCATAGCATTGAGATGAGGAGGTTGTGAGGGAGCTTGACAAGGCCCCAAGAGGACCGTTATCTTGGTCAATTGGCAGGGCCATGGTCTAGCCCCTCCCTACTCGGGCTCATAAATTCTTACTGTCAAAGCCACAGATTTGACTGGACCCAGAGCACTGACTCACTCTAACAATGCTC
This sequence comes from Vulpes vulpes, assembly GCF_048418805.1. NCBI lineage: Eukaryota > Metazoa > Chordata > Mammalia > Carnivora > Canidae > Vulpes > Vulpes vulpes. The sequence continues at coordinate 10,783,819 of NC_132791.1, read as the reverse complement.
ACAGACACATTCATCAAATTAGCTGCCAAATCTGCTAATTCATGGGGAAACTCATTGTCAAGTGGATGGATGCTTGGTGTCAGCCTGACCAGCTGTGGACAGGCCGCATGGAGAGCCAGGTGACTGGCAGGCTCCTTCAGGGGTCTAACCCTGATTAGAGTGAGGGAATTAACTGGGTGATCTAAATGCTGAATGCTACTGGGCCAGGATAACATGGTGAGGCTTCCAATTCACCATGGGGTGGGCCTGTGAGGGAGAAAGAAACACGGAGGCCAGTGCGGCAGGGCACACCATTCCTGGGCCAGCTAGGACGGGCACTGGGTACCTCCCTGACTTACCTTTAGACACATCTAATCTCAGCCAACTCCTCTGCATCAGAGGCACTTCTGAATTGTATTTCTTCCTGTCAAGTTTGGTTGTCGCCAGGACTAATTCCGGCCTGTGAATCATTCTGATACTTTAAAGAGATTTCGAAAAAAAAAATAAATAAATAAAGAGATTTCGTACCGCTCAACACTAACACTTTCAATGTTGATTCCTGAATGCAATTCTCAGGGGGCAATCTGAGTTCCTTGTTTCCAAGTCTGCGGTGAGAGTACACTCATCGCTGTCACCCCATGTCAGGGCATTCTGACTCATCCGATCTGCTTTTGCCAAAAATAAAAAATAAACAAACAAAAAAAGCTTTGAAAATTCTAATATTTGAATATTAGAAAACCAATATAAGCACCATACAGGAAAATTAGAAAATACATATATGACATGGGGCCCAAATCCCAGGACCCTGAGATCATGAGCTGAGCTGAAGTCAGACACTTAACTGACTGAGCCACCTAGGCACCCCTGATATTTTATTGTATGAAGCACCAAAATTATTTAAGGAATCCTCAATGGTTGGATATTTAGGCTGTTTCCAACTTCTGTTTTTACAGAAGTACTGCAATAAAAATCCTTATCATTAATAAAATTATATTTTAATAAACATTTAAATTTTAATTGAATACTCTAATAAACATTTTATTTTAGAAGAATTTAATGTTTACAGAAAAGTTGCAAAGAGTACAGAGAGTTCCCATGTATTCCGTACAACCCCTACCATTAACATCTTACATTACCATAGTACATTTCCTGTAACTAAGAAAGCAACATTAGTACATTATTATTAACTAAGCTCCATACCTTATTCAGATTTTATTAGTTTTCCACCAATGTCCTTTTTCTGTTCCAGGATCCAATCCAATGTAACATATTGCTTTTAGTATACCTAAATTTTTATGCATACATTCATTACTTCCATTTATGCCTGAAAGTGGAAAAATGAACTCCTGGAAGTACTGGGTCTAAGGGCACACATATTTTTAAGTTGCCCACCAGAAATGTTGTACCAGCACACATTTCTCCAGTAATGCATTAGAATGCCCATTACATGCTGATGACACTGTTCTGTAAAGCAGCTTTGAATCCTAGGCTATTCTGAATTAAGGTATGCCTTAAGTGTAAAATAGATACCAGATTCTAAAAATCCAGTACCAAAACAATGAATGTGCATGATCTCATTAATGATTTTATATTAATTACATGTCATAAAGATAACTTTTTATATAACATATTATATAAAATACATTGTTAAAATTAACATAGGGGATCCCTGGGTGGCTCAGCTGTTTGGTGCCTGCCTTTGGCCCAGGGCGCGATCCTGGAGTCCCAGGATTGAGTCCCACGTCGGGCTCCCTGCATGGGGTCTGCTTCTCCCTCTGCCTGTGTCTCTGCCTCTCTCTCTCTCTCTCTCTCTCTCTATGTCTATCATGAATAAATAAATAAAATCTTAAAAAAAGGAGCCTCGGTGTCCATCAAAAGATGAATGGATAAAGAAGATGTGGTCTATGTATACAATGGAATATTACTCAGCCATTAGAAATGACAAATACCCACCATTTGCTTCAACATGGATGGAATTGGAGGGTATTATGCTGAGTGAAATAAGTCAATCGGAGAAGGACAAACACTATATGTTCTCATTCATTTGGGGAATATAAATAATAGTGAAAGGGAATAGAAGGGAAGGGAGAAGAAATGGGTAGGAAATATCAGAAAGGGAGACAATATAAAGACTCCTCACTCTAGGAAATGAACTAGGGGTGGTGGAAGGGGAAGAGGGCGGGGGGTGGGGGTGAATGGGTGACGGGCACTGAGGGAGGCACTTGACGGGATGAGCACTGGGTGTTATTCCGTATGTTGGCAAATTGAACACCAATAAAAAATAAATTTATTATTAAAAAATTAAATTAACATCAATTATTTTGTTAATATAGCTAAGAGAAAATTTTAAATTATATATGTGGCTTGCATTATATTTCTACTAGACAACAGAGTACTAAACTAATTTTATGATCTACTAATGAGTTACTACCCAGTTTGAAAAACACTGCTCTAGTGGGCTCTGGATTCCTGACCAGGACCCACTGCAGAAGGCAAGTTGCCATTCCCCCAACACACACACATACCCAGAACACCTTTCTGAGAGCTAGATGCCCAGGGACTGGGCCAGGATTCTCCTTGAAATATGTTTTCTTAGTCTGTTCCAATGTCTAGAAGAATGGATGGCCTATGTTCAAAGTTCTACTCCACAGGTCATGTCTAAAATAGTGTGGAATTCACTAGACATTTCTGAAAAAGTTCAGACTTCTCATCAATATATTTTGAAGATTTGAACACTTCCTTTAAAAGAAGTTGATACCTAAGAAAGTGTGTTTTGGTGATAGAGATGTCCTCAAGCAGGCATTGATAAGCTATCTTGTTACAGTTATTGGTAGATACAGATAAAGCTTTCTGTCTAATGGGAAAAGATACAATCTCTGGGAAATGTTGATGTTAAGATCTAAAGCAGAATGTTGCTGATTTTTAACTATGTGTCATTTAATTTTTGCATGCTTATAAATTCTATTTAATAATGCTCCATTTAACTGTATAGTCAAAAGTATAGTGGAAAAATGCTTTACAATAGTATTAAGTAATACCACATGGAATACTGGAAACTTGCTAAGAGAGGAGATTTCAGGTGCTCTCATGATACGCACACACACAAAAATGCTAACTATGTGAGGAGAAGATACGTTAATTACCTTGATTTTAGCAAACATTTCATTCTGTATATGTATGTCAAATCATCAGGTTGCACAACTTAAATATACATAATTTTCAGCTGTGAAGATTTTATTTTTTTTATTTTTTTTTTACTTTCGATGAAAAGAAGGATTAATTAAAAAGAAAATACACAAATGCCCCAACATTAGTAATATAAAATAAGTCATTTTATTTCTATAACCTCTTTATAAACTTAAATAAGGGACACGGACAGAGACATTGAAATGGCATGTACATGATTTGTTCAGTAATTTTCACCTGAGAGGTTTTTCTCTAGGTCAAAATCCACCCCGAGGTCTCTGAAATGAAAGGAAACGAATAATTCAGGGTGTACTTGGATCTGTTTATTAGATGCCCTTCTGCTCTAGTAAATACTGCCAATGCCATCAAGTGGTTAACCTGATGAGCATAAACATGGTGACTTCAGTAATGTGCTTATTAACCTTACTAATAAACTTGTTAACTACTTTCCCTTACAGATATGCTATTGACCAAAGGTTTCTTTTTTCCACCCGGCGTCACAGATGCAGAGGCACATTGCCACAATATTGTAATGACCACTCTGCTGGAATCACAATCAGATCGCCTCTAGGTTTTGAGGTCTTGGAAGGATGGGGCACCACAAACTGAAATAAAACTGAATTATTCTCTTCATACATATTATGCAATTCTCTTATTAAATTTCTCCTGAATTTTATCATTTCTGTCACTCCTCTATGTTATATAATTTTTCTGTTCCCATTTCTAAGCTATTAATATTCCTAACTGGAACTTTTTTTTAAGAAGTTAAATTCTTTTGTGTAAGGTGGACATTTCTACATCCCTCTAGATAGCGAGCTCAGAAGATCTGGTCTTTCTCCCCTCATCAGCCCAGCACAGAAAAGGCACTATCAATACTGACTGAATACAGAGACTTTGGAATGAAGACTTGTGCTGTGTGTCTACTCCTCACTGGCTTCTGCTTCCATTTGAGATGTTCTTGGGGGGAGAGTGATGTTTGGAACCAACCATGACCACTGACTGGACCAGGAGACAGGCTTCTGGGACTGGGCCTAGCTAGACTGAGTGAAAGAACAGGCATGGGGCTGGTCAGAAATAGAAGCCAAGTGTGAGGAGGGAAGCAGAGAGATGGATGGATTTCACAAGATGCCAGGTTCTCAGCTCTCCTACCTTCATCTACCCTCAGTGTACAGTCCTGTGAGGAGGATGAATGGGCCACACATAAGACCAATCCCTCAAAGATCTAGGAGTGGCTGGGAAGCTGGCCGGATGACGGGGAGACCCTTCCATATGGTGAAAGTATGGCTCGGGTCTGGCTGTGGGCTGAGGCCCCTTGGCAGGCCTTCCCTGGCCTCTGGGTGTGAGGGAAACATAGAGAGAGCAGTGTGAGGAGTTGATAGCCAGTGTGGGGGTACAAATCTGAAAGCATAAGGACAGAAAAGAAATGGACTTATAGACACAGATCACACAGAGAGGCTACCCACGAGCTCAGGAGTAGAAAACAGGAAGAATTGTGGAGAAACCCAGAGTCTAAGAGAAGTTTCTTTTTTTTTTTTTCTTTTAAGATTTTATTTATTTATTCATGAAAGACACACAGAGAGAGAGAGAGAGGCAGAGACATAGGCAGAGGGAGAAACAGGCTCCATGCAGAGAGCTCCATGTGGGACTCAATCCCAGGACCCCAGGATCACAACCTGAGCCAAAGGCTGACGCTCAACCACTGAGTCACCCAGGTGCCCCCTGAGAGAAGTTTCAAGCTGGAAAAACACAGGTAGGATTGAGGATTGCAGAGGGAGCATCTTGCAGGAGAGAGAGGATGCTGCATTGGTGTTAATGAGGCTGCAAAGGGGCACCACGACCCCCATTTCCTACACGTATGCAGAGAATCAGACTATGCTTCCCAGCTCTTGTGAACTTTAGAGGGAGCTGTGAGGCCCCAAGCTGCTGCAGGAAAGGGTGAGCTGGGTACTTGGGGCCAGGTCTGTGCTCTCTCTCTGGTATCTAAAGTCAGGTGGCCACAGGAGGTGACCCTGACCTTCACTGTGAGTCAACCAACTCTTTCAGGTCACCACACACTTGTGAACACGCCTTCCTGTCTGTCTGGGCTGTGGTTTGCCTTCCTTTGATAGAGAGAAACTGAAATGGGAGGCAAAGGCAGGGGTCTACGCTTCAGAATTTCCGTATCACATACAAAAGATAATTGCTCGAGGACACCAAAAAGGAAGTCAATCAGAAAAATCCACAGGCCCTTCAAGAAACAGAGCTGGGGAGATGCTTGGAATTTTGAGTAACTCAAGGCAAAATGCACAGGAAAAGTTTATCTGCCCACAGGTAGGAGGAAAAAAAAAAAGAAAGTAAAGTAAAAGCTCATATGCTTTTGGCTTCCGTGTGCTATCATTAATCATTTTCCTCGGAATGGAGGATCGTTTCCTTGCTGTAAGAGGAAAAGAGAAACAGATTCCTTTGACCAATATGCTACCCAGATGTTCACCAGACTCCAATATCTTTTTTTTCCCCCCACTTGATTTGGAAAAGTGAAAGCTAAGATGACAATTGAGGGGAAGTGGCTCCTGAAGACAACATCACCAATCACTGCTCAGATGAGGCAACAGTCACCTTCTGCTGGGGGAAGGGAATTACATGACATCCCAAGAGACTTCAAGAGCAACATCCAGCCACCTTCTGGAAGACAGAAGCCATGGAAGTATTCGTTGGACTAACTCTTTGCTGGATCAGCCGTGAATTAAACTGCTTTATAAGATGGAGACAGTCTTGTGTGAGGCCTGTTGCCTGCAGGAGTAGCCCCAACCTGGAATGTCTTGACACATCCCAGCTTCACATGGCTTCCCACTGCATCATGCACAGGATTCTTGAGGAGTTCCTTGCCCCAAGGAAAAATTAAGTCAGATACTTGGTGGAAAGAATTCTGGAAGCTTCAAATTAGAGAGACAAGGGTGAGACACAAAGACTGTGAGGTTCAATAAAATGGGTCTAATTCTGAAGAGAGTGAGGACTGCCTCTTTATTTATCACCATGGATTTCCCAGATCTGGAGACTCTTTGGGTCTCAATAAATGTTATTATTTTCCTCTTGATTAACTCGTATTTTTACTTTTATAAGTGTTTGTAAGTGAAAACCTTATATTACCAACTTAAATAGAAAACAAATAGCCCTTGCCATGTGTAGATGTGAATCATGAAAAATACACATAGTGACAAGAGAGGCATTATAAAGGCCATTCCAAAGAGAGGGTTATCTACAGATTTTTTTGCCTTAAATTTGCTTTTGCTTCATTTATAAACAAATGAATAAAGAAAAATGATTAGTAAGTAATAGAAAAGTTATATGGATATTTTGGCTCCAAACTGTAGCCTTTCTGGCTGAAAAATTAAAGAAGGCCTCTCATACAAGAGTCAATAGTACTTAGCATTGTAACCAGACACCCCACCAAAATGATCCAAGTACCACCAGGGAGACAATCCCTCACTTTGGGAAACATCAGATTAGATGGTCTTGAATTCTGACAGTCAGTAATCTTGGTTGTTAAAAAAAAAAAATCTTGGTCGTTATGGTGATACCTTTTAAACTGTATCATCAATAAAATTATCAATATGACACAGATGAGACTATATAGAATGAACTTCAGAAGTAACGAGCCTGATGTCTTTGCAGCCAAACTCCTTAGCTACGCATCACACAGTGGGGCCCCGTTATGATTTACCAAGTAATTACGTGGACCTGGGTTTCCCAAAACTATGGCTGGTTGGAAATAAGTCTACAAATCACAAACCATCTTTCTCTTGAGACAGATTATGATGTTTCTGGAGTTTAGTTCTTCCCTGAATTATTGTCAATAAGGTGAAGAATGTCTTTTTAATAAAAGCAGGTTAGGCCCAATGGTGGGACAGCATAAAGAGAGTTCTGGAGAATGGATTGAATTCCTAAGTGTTTTATCCAAGGTAATCCAAGGGAGAGAAGCCACAGTTGGGAGAAGCCATGGTCAAGAGACAAGCTGAATTATTCTCTAGGGAAAACCAGCTGTGAGTATTGGGGGAAAATTTTAACGGGACACTGAGCAGTAAGACGGATCAGGGAAAAAGAATTGCAAAGTAAGGAAGAAGGAGCCAAACTGGTGGTTCAGAAGCTAAGTTGAAGATTAAGACCTCGTACCACAATGTTTCATCTACAAGGCACCTGGCACATAGTGCCCAAGGCAAGCACGTGAGCAAAGAAAGAGCCACTTTAAAATTCATAGGCAGTACGTGCCTTTGGTATACTTGGATGCCTATAAGCCTGCACGCATCCATCTCTGCACGTGAGCCCTTCGCATTCCTCACTGCATGAGGCTGTGCTGAGGGAATTCAGAGGTGAACAGTCTAGATCAAGAGGCTGAGAAGGAAAGAAAGGAACAAGACAAGAGAAACCATGGCACTCAAGGCAGACAGGGTCCAATAGGCCAAGGGAAGAAGGTCAGGGAAGAATGGGGCCATAGCAGGCTGGGGTGGGGCGGGGCGGGGCAGAGCCCGGAATGCCTAGAGTTCTCGAATATCTCTACCTCCACATGAATGCAACAAAAAAGGAAGGACTAGGGATCGAGTCCCACTTCAGGCCCCTGAACGGATCCTGCTTCTCCCTCTGCCTGTGTCTCTGCCTCTGTGTGTGTGTGTGTGTGTGTGTGTGTGTCTCATGAATAAATAAATAAAATCTTAAAAAAAAAAAAAAAAAAAAAAAAAGGAAGGACTTTCCTGGAAATGGGACCTTTAAGCAGCATTAAAAGGATTAGGGACTGGGTGACAGGCACTGAGGGGGACACTTGATGGGATGAGCACTGGGTGTTATTCTATGTGTTGGCAAATTGAACACCAATAAAAAACAAAAACAAAAAAAAAAAAAAAGAAAGAAAGAAAGAAAAAATAAAAGGATTAGGGGAGGCCAGGATAGCTGTAACAATGGGGGAAGGCCCAGGGATTTTTCAGGCTGAGAAAACAGTTTCGGCAAAGGCAGGGAAACAATTATTTACAGCTTCCTAGATGTTTTCTAACCGCAGAAACCAAAATGTAAAGAATCTGTCAGCACATTCGAGGATTGCTGACTGAATCTTGAAAATTTATAGGCAACTGACACAGGAGGGTTGAGCAATTCTGTTGATGTTATCAGGGTACCTGTAATCTTACGTGGAGAGCCAGAGGCTCCCAAGAATTTTCTTAGATTCTGCAATTTGAAAATTCTTTTGCAATAAAATACCTTGATGTGTTTATAAATGCCATATTACAGTAAAGTGATCCCTTCCGGACCAGACACTGGGAGGCGGGGGAGTAATATCTTGAATGGAAAATTGGGAAATTTCCTGGAAAAATAAAAACTTAAATGATACTTAAGGCACTCGGTATCTGGTCACATGTTCAAACCACAGCTGGCCTGGACCCCTTTCAACCCCCAAATATTGCAAGGTAGCAGAGCTTACTTCTGCTAATGGTGAATTCTTCTCCTTAACATTAGAGCACGGCAACTAATCCTCTCAATATTGAGAGGTGGAATAAAAAGAGGAAATTGTTGATCTTTGGAGAAACATCTTAGGAAAATGGTAAATAAAGGGCATCTTCTTAACTGAAATAAAAGTGCTGCCCTTTTTGTTTGTAATTGAAGTATAATTGTAATCGAAGTGTAATTGACGTGTAATTAACGTCAATATTAGTTTACATTATATTACAATGTTATATTAGTTTCAGGTGTAAAATATAATGATTCAATATTTCTAGACATCACTCAGTGCTCATCATGATAAGCATACTCTCAGTCCTCCTTATCTATCTCACCCATCCCCCTACTCACCTCCCCTCTGGCAGCCACCAATCTGTTCCCTGAATTTAATTTTTTTTATTTTGCCTTTTTTTATTTAAATTCAATTTGCCAACATATAACACCCAGTGCTCATCCCATCAATTGCCCTCCTCAGTGCCTGTCACCCAGTTACTCCATCCCTCCACCCGTCTCCCCTTCTGCAACCCTTTGTTTCCCAGAGTTAGGAGTCTCTCATGGTTTGTCTCCCTCTTTAATTTTTCCCAGTCACTTCCCCTCCTTTCCCTTATAATTTCTTTCTCTATTTCTTATATTCCATGTATGAGTGAAACCATATGATGATTGTCTTTCTCCAATTGACTTACTTCACTCAGCATAATACCCTCTAGTTCCACCCACGTCGAAGCAAATGGTGGGTATTTGTCATTTTAATATGAGTCTGGGTTTTGTTTGTTTGTTTCTATTTTTCTTTGTTTTGTTTCTTAAATTCCACATATGAGTGAAATCATATGGTATTTGTCTTTGTCTGACTTATTCCACTTTGAATATCCTCTAGATCCATCTACATTATTGCCATAGAAAGATTTTATTCATTTTCATGGCTAAGGAATATTTATATGTATATGTATATATACATATATATCAATTATATACATATACATACATAATATATAAATATATTTATAATATATAAATATATATATATAAATTGACATGTGACACCACATCTTTATCCATTCATCTATAGATGGACACTTGGGCTACTTTCATAACTTGGTTATTGTCAATAATGCTGCAAAAAACATAGGGGTACATATATCTTTTTGGATTAGTGTTTTCCTTTTCTTTGGAAAAGAAATATCCAGTAGTGAAATTACTGGATCATATGATAATTATATTTTTAATTTTTTAGGGAAACTCCATATTGTTTTCCACAGTGGCTGCACTCATTTACATTCCATCAACAGTACATGAGGGTTCCTTTTTCTCCACATCTTCACCAACACTTACTATCTTTCTGACTCTAGTCATTCTGACAAGTGTAAGGTGATTCCTCACTGTGGTTTTGATTTACATTTGTCTGATGATTAGTACTGTTAAGCATCTTTCCATGTGTCCTTTGGCCACTTGCATGTCTTCTTTGGAAAAATGTCTATTCAGGTCCTAAAATGTCTATTCAGATCCTCTGCCCATTTTTAATCAGATTATTTGCTGTTTTTGGTGTGAGTTGTATAAGCTTTTTATATATTTTAGATATTGACCCCTTAAGAGATACGTCATTTACAAATGTCTTCTCCCATTCAATAGGTTGCTTTGTTGTTTTGTCGATGGTGAATTTTTTTAACTTCTATTTTAAAATGAAACAAATGAGACAAAGAAATTAAGTAAATGGGAAGGAACATTAGAGTGTGTCAACACTAGTTCTGTGTCACTCTTTTACCCAAGCAATCCTCTTGGCTCTCACTCCCTATAACTTTAACTCTTGACCTGGAGCCTCCTATGCTTACCCCTCTCCTCTCCCTTGGATCTGTAAGCTGGCTCTGAATTCTACTTCCTATAGAATTCCTTTCACCTTGCCAACCCCAGAAGATATAACCAGATGTAGGAAATTTTGTTCTTCTGTCTTCCCCATCCTAGCAAATGATATCACCATCTATTAGGTACCCAAAACTAAAAAACTTAAGAGTTATTCTTGATTTCCTTCTTTCTCTCCATATTAGGTTCCTATAGATGACATAACAAATATATCACAAACTTAATGGCTTAAAACAACAGATATTTATTCTTTCACAGTTCTGGAGGCCAAAAGTCCAACATCAGATGTTGGCAGAGTTGATTCCTCCTGGTCACTCTAAAGGAGAATCAATTCCATGCTTCTTCTACCTTCTGTTGGCTGTGGGCAACCCCTGGCCCATAGACTCATAGACCCATCACTCTAATCTCTGCTTCTGACTTCACATGACCTTCCCCTTTGATCTACCAGTCTTGTCTCCTTTTTGTCTCTTATAAGGACATTCATCTTTGGATTTAGGACCTGCCCTAATCTAATCTCATCTCAAGATCCTTATCTTTCTTATATCTGCAGAGGCCCTAATTCCAAATAAGGTCATATTGAGAGGTTCCAGGTGCACATATCTTTTAGAGCCCACAATTCAATCCAGTACATCCTCCTTCCCCATCAAATTAGTTCCAACTACCACTGACTTTACTTCCACCATATATTCCATTATCTTTTCCTTCTTTCTATCTTCATTACCACCATTCAGGTCGACAGCACCACCAATATGTGTCCCTGGACCACTTCTGTAGCATCCTAACTGGATTCCCTGACTCCACACCTGGACCTTCCCATTTGTCCTCCCCATCACAGCCTAAATGATATTTTTGGTTTTTTTTTAAATTCATCTCTTTGGATCCCTGGGTGGCGCAGCGGTTTAGCACCTGCCTTTGGCCCAGGGCGCGATCCTGGAGACCTGAGACCGAATCCCATGTCGGGCTCCTGGTGCATGGAGCCTGCTTCTCCCTCTGCCTATGTCTCTGCCTCTCTCTCTCTCTCTCTCTCTCTCTCTCTCTGTGTGTGTGTGTGTGTGACTATCATAAATAAATAAAAAAATTTTTTTAAAAATGCATCTCTTATTGATCCCCTACTTAAAACTCTCCACTGATCTATCACTATCAGAATAAAACCCAAACTCCTCACCACAGCCTCCTGACATAGGAGTGACTATGATATATGCTCAAGGTAACATTTTAAAACTATACAGCTTTTTTATGACTTAATCTCAATTTAGAGACACCTGACAATGCATGTAGTTTAAGAGGGAAAAGAAAAACACAAAAATACATAACATAAGCAAATAAATGAAATATCCACCACTTCCAAATGTTGCTACCAGTATTAGCTGCAGACAGAGCAGAGAGAGTATCCTGGATCTTCTTTTCTACCTTTGATGTGTTGCTTATTGATTTTAAGCCTGAACATCTCTTTTTCCTATAATTTTTTCCTGTAATTTTTTAGGCACAATTAGATCACATAATCAACTTATGAGTTCAAAAGCTCTCTATTGGCAAAGACACCTTGTTTCCTATTTCTGTTTTTGTTTTTTCAATGTGGTTCAGCTAGTTGGTTGCAGTCAAATAGAGGCAAAGGTAAGTGTTATCTGAGTCCCTCCATGGCCTGCTGCATGGGGTCGATGATGGATGCTTGCTGGGATGCTGAGGTGCATACAGCCCAGGCTCCTTTGGTCAATGGAGCCTGCTCTCTGGGCAGGGAAATGGACACTTGGATAAGTCATAAAATGAAACAGCATGAAGTAAATACACCTAAACCAGGATAAGGAGAATGCAGAGGAAGGGCTGACTATTCCTGAGTCAGAGCATCAAGAAAAGATTTGTGACAAAGGTGATTTTTAAGCTCAGCCTGGAAGGATTTGTAAGAGAAAATGAGGAGGGTATTGCTGACCAGCATTAATGATGACAAAAGTGCCTGAATTGAAGGTTCTTGAACATCATGCTCACAAACTTGAGCTTTATTCTATATTCTGTGGACATATTATAAAATACTTTGAGAAGGGATATGATGTGAAAGAGCTTTGCTTCTGAGAGCTCACACTGGTGCCTGGGCACAGGGCAAATGGGACACAGAGAGATGGACCAGGGAGACCAGTTAAGGAGCTGCAACCACAATCCTTAGAAGACATGAGGGGCCCTGATCAAGACGGGAATAGACGTCTGAGTGGCTCAGCAGTTGAGCTTCTCTGCCTTTGACTCAGGGCCTGATCCCGGGACCCAGGATTGACTCCCACATCAGGCTCCTGTAGAGAGTCTGCTTCTTTCTCTCCTTATGTCTTTGCCTCTCTCTCTCGTTCTCTCTCTATGTCTCTCATGAATGAATAAATAAAATCTTTTTAAAAAGACAGGAATAGAAGTACTGCAAGACAGAGACTTTGAAAAAATCAACAGAGTTAAGAATCAATTGGAGATGGAAGAGGAAGTGGAAGGAAGAATTAGGATGACTCTGAGCTTTGAAACAGTGAAAAGAAGGAATTTTGTACTTCTCATTAAAATTGGAAGCAAAAAGATTGGGAGGGGAAAGATAATTTTGCTCTGGGTCATCCTGGCCTTGTGCTCATTACTACTTGGACAGATTACCAGAGCTGAACATCAGCTTTTGCTATGACTGCTGGGATCGGAAATGGTCTTTTTTTTTTTTTTTTTTTCCCAAATAGATAACACTTAGCACTCGTCTTAGGATAGGTCCGTTACCCACACCTTCAGTGACCAGCTCTAGTATCAGCAGCTACAGGGGCTGTCGAGCTCATCACCATATTTCTGCCAACTTACCCTAACTCAAAACACTAATTAACCCCTTCCCATCAACCCCAAAGAAGGCAATGAAAAGCACAAAGAATGTAAAACAAAAAGAACACAAGCATTAGAATCAGATAGGACAGGCCTCCAAAACCAATCTCTTCACCTCCCAGCTGCATGACCTTGGCCAAGTTTCTCAATGGGTCTGTGAAGGCTCTAAATGCAATTGTGCTTTTTACTCGCCATCATAAGAGCATGTAGGGATGGCTACTGTGGTCCCCACGGATGCCTTCCCAGTGGACATCGGCTTCATCCATTCCATGCTTATGATAACAGCATCGTGGACATCAGCTGCCATTGAGGGCTGACCAAACTAGCCCCACTCAGGGCAGCAGAGGCTGAGGAGCATTTGTCAGCTGATTCCAGGCAGTGAGAGAAGCCAGAACATACAGATTAGGAATGAACTGCTCCCTCAGCAATCACACAACACTGGTTCTTTATGTGTATCTGGGGAATATCTCACTTCGAAGGGGTCATTGTTATCATCATAATTAATATCTTACATCTGTACAATGTTTTGCAGTTTTAAAACACTTTCCTGTTCTTCATTTGATCATCACAGAAACCCTCAGAGCTACAGATTTTTATCCTTCATTTTGCACTTGTTAGTAATAATTATGATTAGGCAACAATAATGTATTAGGGCAGTTACATCAAATTATTAATTAGTTACCGTGTTGCACACCTTGTGCTAAAAGCTTAGCTTGCGTTATCTCATTTAATTCTCACAACTCCAAGTGGTAGGTGAAACTAGTATCCCTGCTTTACCAAGGAAGAAACTGAGACACTGAGAAGGTAAGTCACTTGCACAAGGCCTTGCATAAGACCCTGCACAAGGTTGCACTGAATCCAGAGCCCTCTGCACCAACCACTGATCAGACTGCCTTTCTAGGAGTAGCAGGAGGCACAGTGTGGTTAAGAGCTGCTTCAGAGGTGATAGGTTTAGTAAGTGCAGCTCTGCGACTCAATCCACTTACTCTAGACCTTATGTAGCCTTATGGGCCTCCCCGTGTGTTTGGAAGAACAACATAATGAAGACCAATTCCTGTTATGGAGGTAGGAGATAAGAGGACAAGAAGTGACCACTGGGCATTCGTGAACTCCTCTTAGGTGTCACTAATCTCATGGTCTGTCCTTACCCCTTGACAGATGTTACAGCTGAGGGCTGCCTGCATTGGGACAGTTGCTTCTTCCATTGGACCTCCCACTAATCCTCCCTTGCTTCACTGGGCTTCATGGTCCATAATTTCTGCTGCACTCTCACGACTGCCCCAATCACTTGGCCCACACAGCCCTTCCATGAGCCTGCCAAATGCAAATCCAGATATTGACCATTCTTCCCAATCTTCCCAAGGTCTGCAAACATTCCTAATAATGCAGTCTCAGCTAGTTTCTGTTTTGCCTTGAACGCCCTACAGAGGCCATGGCCTCTGAGGGGAGGATCTGAGCAGTTGCAGAAGTGGTTACTGCAATAGCCCCCTACATGGGCTCCTTCCATTCCTTCTCCTTGCCCATCCATACTCCCCCATGATACATGGACGATCTTTCTACAGCACAGATCTGATTTACCATATCCCTTCTCAAAAACCTTCAGTGCCTCCTAGCTGCATAAGAATACAGTCCAAACTCCTCATCCCATATTGTTTTAGGACTTGATCCCTGCCTTCTTCCCTTCTGTTCCCACCTGCTACCACCACTACCATCACTTCATGTATTCCTCATGGGCCTTACACTTTCTTGCCCAGTGCCTCTGCTCAGGCTCTTACCTCTGCCTACAGTGTCTTTTCCCCCATGCTTAAATTTGGCCATCATTTGCCAAGGCCTACTTCAAAATACCACCCTTCCCTCAATTCTTTCCAAAACACTCTTACAATTATTTCTTCCTCATGATTTTCCCAAACATGTTATTTGTACTTACTATAGTATATACTACAAACAGTGCTGTGCTAGAATTATTTTTATAATGAGAGTCATACATAAGTCTATGTATCCCCCACTTGATTGAGAGTCCCTGGAGAGAGGGGATTAGATATTATCTGCTTTTGTCTTTCTTTTCACACGTAAAATAATGTGTTATGCAGTATAGAGCCTGATGAGGCAGGGGTTAGTAGATGGGAAGATAAAATGTTAGCTGATAATTGATGACCATGAACTAACAGGTTCCTAGCAGAAAAGTGGCTCATGCTCTCTGTTTCTTTCCATCCCCACACACAGCCCAGGGGCCCAGGTTGTCCTCAGGGAAGTACCAGAGCTGGTGGGGGATGAGCACTGATCACAGGTCCCTCCCTCCTCATTGCCACACCAGCTTCTGCTGCTTCTCACTGACTCTGGCCACTATGCAATCACTGAGGGTGCCTTGGGAATTGACACCTAACAGGTAGCATTTCAGTCACCAAGCCAGGTGAGACTCCAAGGCAGACTCTCACTCTGTCCTCTAATGATGAACCCCGGCTAAACAAAGTGATTACTGCTGTAGGAAGCACAGAGGATACAGAGTGGAAGTGTTAGGAGTTATTTTTCTCTCTCTCTTTTTGAAATTCAAAACAGGCCAATGTTGATGGCATTCTAAAGAATATCTTCCCCTTTTCATGATGGGTTTGCTGCCAGAACACAGGTGTTGTGAAAACCACCACTAAACCTAAACCAAAATGGGAAAGGAAAAGACTCACCTCAACATTGTCATCTTTGAACATGTAGATTCGGGCAAGTCTACCACTACTGGCCATCTGATCTACAAATGTGGTGGGATCGACAAAAGAACTATTGAAAAATTTGAGAAGGAGGCTGCTGAGATGGGAAAAGGCTTCTTCATGTATGTCTGGGTCTTGGATAAACTGAAAGCTGAACATGAACGTGGTATCACCATTGATATCTCCTGTGGAAATTCGAGACCGGCAAGTATTATGTGACCATCATTGATGCCCCAGGACACAGAGACTTTATCAAAAACATGATTACAGGCACATCTCAGGCTGATGGTGCTGTCCTGATTGTTGCTGCTGGTGTTGGTGAATTTGAAGCAGGTATCTCCAAGAATGGGCAGACCCGTGAGCATGCCCTTCTGGCTTACACACTGGGTGTAAAACAACTAATTGTTGGTGTTGACAAAATGGAATCCACTGAACCACCCCACAGCCAGAAGAGATATGAGGAAATCGTTAAGGAAGTCAGCACCTACATTAAGAAAATTGGCTACAACCCTGACATAGTAGCCATTTGTGCCAATTTCTGGTTGGAATGGTGACAACATGCTGGAGCCAAGTGCTAACATGCCTTGGTTCAAGGGATGGAAAGTCACCCATAAAGATGGGATGCCAGTGGAACCACATTGCTTGAGGCTCTGGATTGCATTCTGCCACCAACTCGTCCAACTGATAAGCCCTTGCATCTGCCCCTCCAGGACGTCTACAAAATCGGTGGTACTGGTCCTGTCCCAGTGGGCCGAGTGGACTTAAGAACTGCTGTTCTTAAGCCTGGCAGAGTGGTCACCTTTATTCTGGTCAATGTTACAACTGAAGTAAAGTCTGTTGAAATGCACCATGAAGCTTTGAGTGAGGCTCTTCCTGGGGCAGTGTGGGCTTCAATGTCAAGAACATATCTGTCAAAGATGTTCATCATGGCAATGTGGCTGGTGACAGCAAAAATGACCCACCAATGAAAGGAGCTGGCTTCACAGCTCAGGTGATTATCCTGAACCATCCAGGCTGAATCAGTGCTGGATATGCACCTGTGCTGGATTGTCACACAGCTCACATTGCTTGCAAGTTTGCTGAGCTGAAGGAGAAGATAGATCGTCATGGAAAAAAAGGCTAGAAGATGGTCCCAAGTTCTTGAAATCTGGTGATGCTGCCATTGTGGATATGGTTCCTGGCAAACCTACTATGTGTGTTGAGAGCTTCTCTGACTATCCTCCTCCGGGCCATTTTGATGTTTGTGACATGAGACAGATGGTTGCTGTGGGTGTCATCAAAGCAGTGGATAAGAAGGCAGCTGGAGCTGGCAAAGTCACCAAGTCTGCCCAGAAAGCTCAGAAGGCTAATATTATCCCCAATACCTGCCACCCCAGTCTTAATCAGTGGTGGAAGAATGGTCTCAGAACTGTTTGTGTCAATTATTAAAGTTTAATAATAAAAGACTGGTTAATGATAACAATGCATCGTAAAACCTTCAGAAGGAAAGGAGAATGTCTTGTGGATCATTGTGTGTGTGTGTGTGTGTGTGTGTGTGTGTGTGTGTGTGTGTGTGGTAGTTTTAAATTACTAGTTTTTAAAATCAGTACTTTTTAATGGGAACAACTTCACCAAAAGGCTGTCACAGAATTTTGAGACCCATTAAAACAAAAGTTTAAAGAGGAAAAAAAAAAAAAAGAATATTTTCCCCTTAATTTGATTTTCCGCAAGGAGAAAACTGGTGATTGTACTTCTCACTCATCTCATTTTAAAAATGCAGAAACTGGGGTGCAAAATTAGAGATTACATCCGTCAGCATCTAATTAGGAAAACAGAGCCCAGGATAACTCCAGAAGAAATTAGTCACAAGATTTTCAGAAGAGCCTAAAAGCCAAGTACGGAATAAAATGTCAAACTAGAGATTATCAACGGCTAAAAGCTACCACCATCCCAAGGGCTAGAGGAATAAAGAAAGGAGATGGAGTCACCAAGAGGCAACTGGAATGATGACAGGACTGCTTGGCAAAAGGGGGGACCACAAGAAGGAGAGGTTATCTGATGGCAGCGAGAACTGTGCAGGAGACTCAGCTACTTTTGGGGACACTTGCCAAAGCAGGGAGAGGAGGAGAGAAATACCCTGGCTTCCACCCCCTCCTCCCTCCAATCTCTCACCAGTGCCTCTGAGAAGAGGATCTAGCCAGAAGCCAGATGATAAGAGTTCTTGGGAAATGTCACTCACAGGGGTCAGCCCCCCCTTCACATGAAGCAAAACGAAGTAAGAACAATAAAAGGATCTGAGACCAAAGTGACAAGTGAATGGTACAGAGACTTTTTAGTTGTCCGTTCCATTCTACTTCATCTACCCAACATTTCTTATGCTTGCTGCCTGGGCCAATATTTCTTGAGTTTGTTTATGGCACCAAGCTCCCTGCCAGGCCCTGAGCACAAAGACTTACATAAGACATGGACTTTGCCCATCCTGAAGGGTCTCTGAGTCCTGAGGGGGAAAAAGGAGGAAACAACCTTAATGTGATCAGCACCATAATAGGAATGGGCAGTAAGGGACACATGAGTGGACCCACAAGGATAAGTGAAGATGGAGATTTTCCATGCATGAGAAACAGCATAAAGCAAAGGTGCAGAACCTAAATGTATGTAAAGAATGCAGGGAGGAAGAAGTCACTTTAAGGGACTAGAGGGTTAGATCTGTCTGAGAGTGGCAGGCAGTGAACTGGAACATCAGATAGGGCCAAGAAGCAAAAGGCTCGAATGTGGTAAGGTTGTGACTCCAGGGTGTAGGCAAAAGAGCCCTCTGAGTCTTGTGTGAAAGAGCTTACTTTGTATAAGAATAAGGACTATATAAGGCCACTGTATTCTAGCTTATTCTGTTCTAATTACACTCCCTCTTTGGGTGTCTAGTACTTGATTTTCCAACATTCTTAATGAAATTTTCCAAATGTCCATAAAACTTGAAAGAATTCCATCATATGTAGCCATGACGTCCCCCACTCAGATTCTATGCTGGCACTGACTACACTGCTTTCATCATAAATCAACCATATATATAAAAAAAAAAATCAACCATCTATCCCTGTCCATCCATCCAGTCTTTTACTTATGGTGCATTTTAAGAAAAGTTATAGAAAAGTACACTTTGCTTCTTAATACTTCAATGAGCATATGATTAACGAGAGCTCAATCTTTGCAAATTTTTAGGTTAAATTTATATACAATGAAATGCACAAACCTTAAGTGCACCTTTCAATGAGTTCTGATGAATGTATTTCCCTGCGTGGCCTAGTCCCCTATCAGGACACAGAATATTTCCATCGTCCCCCAGAAAATC
Source organism: Vulpes vulpes (assembly GCF_048418805.1). Taxonomy (NCBI): domain Eukaryota; kingdom Metazoa; phylum Chordata; class Mammalia; order Carnivora; family Canidae; genus Vulpes; species Vulpes vulpes. The sequence continues at coordinate 10,764,490 of NC_132791.1, read as the reverse complement.
TCCTTATGCCTTTCAAGTCCTACATCCCAGAGATAACCATTGTCCTGTTTTTCCACCCAAATAAGTCTGTTCTAGAGCTTCATTTAAATGGAATAACATAGTATAGTATGTACCCTTGTGAAAAAGTATATAGTCTTGGTTCAGCATTATGGTTTTGAGATCCACCCCTGTTGTTGCATACATCAGTGTTACTTCTTTATTCCTCAGTAATAGTCCAACATGCCACAGGTTGTTTTTCTAGTCTCCTGTTGATGGACATCTGGGTTGCTTTCAGTTTTGCTATTATGAGTGAAGCTACAAGTAATAGTCTTATGCAAGGATATTTGTAGACTTTTATATCTTTCATGGAAATACCGGAGAGCAAGAGTGCTGGGTCACACAGTATCTACGATAATCACATTTACCTGGCAAGGTTGTTGTGGAGCTTAAACAAGGTGATAAAAAGAAAGCACTTGGCATAGGGCCGGGCATGGAGGAATCACCATGCTGATTTAGGAGCAACAGCATTATCAAATGCATTTTCCTGGTAATAATAAAATAGAGTAATAATACAGGATCATGTTGTCACGTTCTCATGTTTCAGAGTACTTCAAGACTACTCTTTTTCACAACCACTCACCTACTCTCCCTGTTCCACAGTTGAAGAAATTACAGAGACACAGTCCAGAGCTACCCACTTCTGGACAGAATGTCAGCATGAAACTAGTGGTATTTCCTATTTTAGTAGATGAAATCTGTGGCCTTTCTTTTTTTTTTAATAATAATAAATTTATTTTTTTATTGGTGTTCAATTTGCCAACATACAGAATAACACCCAGTGCTCATCCCGTCCAGTGCCCCCCTCAGTGCCCGCCACCCAGTCACCCCCACCCCCCACCCTCCTGCCCTTCCACCACCCCTAGTTCGTTTCCCAGAGTTAGGAGTCTTCATGTTCTGTCTCCCTTTCTGATATCTCCTACCCATTTCTTCTCCCTTCCCCTCTATTCCCTTTCACTATTATTTATATTCCCCAAATGAATGAGACCATATAATGTTTGTCCTTCTCCGATTGGCCTTTCTTTGAAACAAGAGCACATTTATTCCCAAATATGTCCTCCACCCCTAATAGGTAAATATCTCCCATCACCTATATGTGCAGGAAGTATCCATACACTGAATTTCAGCAGTAGGGAGTAATAATAGGAAGAAGGAGAGCTCTGGAATTAGCTGCCCTGGTTCAAATCCTGGTCTGTCATTTGAAAGTGTATCACCAGCATTCTGATCAGTGCGAGGTGGTATCTCACTGTGGTTTTGATTTGTATTTCCCTGATGCCGAGTGATGTTGAGGATTTTTTCATGTGTCTGTTGGCCATGTGTATGTCTTCTTTGGATAAATGTCTGTTCATGTCTTCTGTCCATTTCTTGATTGGATTATTTGTTCTTTCTGTGTTGAGTTTGATAAGTTCTTTATAGATCTTTGATACTAGCCCTTTATCTGATAGGTCATTTGCAGATATCTTCTATTCCATCGGTTGCCCTTTGGTTTTGTTGACTAATTCCTTTGCTGTGCAAAAGCTTTTTTTATCTTGATGAAGTTCCAATCATTCATTTTTGCCTTTGCCTAGCCTTTGCATACATGACTACTTAGAAGATGCTGTGGCCAAGGTTACAAAAGTTGCTGCCTGTGTTCTCCTCTAGGATTTTGATGGATTCCTATCTCACATTTAGGTCTTTCACCTATTTTGAGTCTACTTTTGTGCATGGTGTGAGGAAATGGGCCAGTCTCATTCACCTGCAAGTGGCTGCCCAATTTTCCCAATACCATTTGCTGAAGACTCTTTTTTTTATTGGGATATTCATTCCTGCTTTGTCAAAGATTAGTTGACCATAGAATTGAGGGTCCATTTCTGGGTTCTGTATTCTGTTCCATTGGTCTACATGTCTGTTTTCTTGTGCCAGTACCATACTATCTTGATGATTACAGCTCTGTAACAAAGTTTGAAGTCCAGAATTGTGATGCCACCAGTTTTGGTTTTCTTTTTCAACATTCCTTTGGCTATTTGGGCTCTTTTCTGGCTCTATATAAATTTGAGGATTATTTGTTCTAACTCTGTGAAATAAATTGATGGTATTTTGATAGGGATTGCATTGAATATATAGATTGCTCAAGATACATTTTAACAATACTTGTTCTTCCAATCCATGAGCATGGAATGTTTTTCCATTTCTTTGTGTCTTCCTCAATTTCTTTCATGAGTGTTCTCTAGTTTTCTGAGTATAGATCCTTTGCCTCTTTGGTTAGGTTTATTCCTAGGTATCTTATGGTTTTGGGTGCTATTGTAAATGGGATTGACTCCTTAATTTCTCTTTCTAATGTCTCATTGTTAATGTATAGAAATACAATTAATTTCTGTGTATTGATTTTATATCCTGCCACTTTACTGAATTCCTTATAGTTCTAGCAATTTTGGGGTAGTCTTTTGGATTATCCATATAGAATATCATGTCATCTGAAAAGAATGAGAGTTTGACTTCTTCTTTGCTGATTTGGATGCATTTTATTTCTTTTTCTTGTCTAATTGCTGAGGCTAGGACTTCTAGTACTATGTTAAATAGCAGTGGTGATAGTGAACATCCCTGCCATGTTCCTGACCTTGGGGGAAAAGCTCTTGTTTTTTCCCCATTGAAAATGATATTCGCTGTGGGCTTTTAGGATATGTATGGCTTTTAGGATATTGAGGTATGTTCCCTCTATCCCTATACTATGAAGAGTTTTAATCAAGAAAGAATGCTGTACTTTGTCAAATGCTTTTTCTGCATGTATTGAGAGGATCATATGGTTCCTGTCCTTTCTTTTATTAATGCAGTATATCACACTGATTGATTTTTGGATGTTGAATCATGCGCAGGCAGAAATAAATCCCACTTGGATGTGGTGAATAATCCTTTTCATGTACTGCTTATTTTAATGTACTGGGTCTTATTGTCTGGTATTTTGGTGAGAATTTTTGCATCCATGTTCATCAGGGATATTGGTCTATGATTCTCCTTTTCGGTAGAGTGTTTGGTTTTGGGAATAAGGTAATTCTGGCCTCATAGGAAGAGTTTGGAAGTTTTCCTTCCATTTCTATTTTTTGAAAGAAACTTCAAAAGAATAGGTATTAATTCTTCTTTAAATGTTTCATAGAATTCTCCTGGGAAGCCATCCAGCCCTGGGCTCTTGTTTGTTGGTAGATCTTTAATTATTGTTTCAATTTCCTTGCTGGTTATGAGTCTGTTCAGGTTTTCTATTTCTTTCTGTTTCATTTTGGTAATTCATACACCTCTAAGAATGCATCCATTTCTTCCAGATTGTCTAATTTGTTGGCATATAGTTGCTCATAATATGTCCTTATAATTGTATTTCTTCAGTGTTCGTTGTGATCTCTCTTCTTTCATTCATGATTTTATTTGGGTCTTTCTCTTTTCTTTTTGATAAGTCTGGCCAGGAGTTTATCAGGAAATGACATATGTTGACAAGGATGTAGAGAAAAGGTAACTCTCTTACACTACTGGTGGGAATGTAAGCTGGTACAACCGCTCTGGAAAACATTTGAGATTCCTCAAAAAGGTTGAAAATAGAGCTACTCTATGACCTATGACCCAGCAATTGCACTACTAGGTATTTACCCCAAAGATACAAATGTAGTTTCTGAAGGAGCACCTGCACTCTAATGTTTATAGCAGCAATGTCCACAATAGTCAGACTATGGAAAGATCCCGGATGTCCATTGACAAATGAATAGATAAAGAAGATGTGGTGTATATATACAATGGAATCCTCCTCAGTCATCAAAAAAGAAAAAAGAAAAAAAGAAATCTTTATATTTTCAATGACATGGATGGAATTAGAGGGTATTATTATGCTAAGCAAAAAAAAACTCAGAGAAATAAAATCATCATATGTGGAATTCCACTCATACATGGAATTTAAAAAATAATAGAGGATCATAGGGAAAGAGAGAAAAAATTAAACAAGACAAAAATCAGAGAGGGAGACAAACCATAAGAGACTCTTAATCATAGGAAACAAACTGAGGATCATTGGGAGGTGGAAAGATGGGGTAATTAGGTGATGTGATGAGCACAGGGTATTATATAAGACTGATGAATCACTGACCTCTCTATGTCTGAAACCAATACTACATTGTATGTTAATTAGTTGAATTTATATTTTTTTAAAAAGGAAAGTGTATCACCAGAGACCACTTAGTTTAAACCTTTCTAAGCCTCACTTGCTCCACCAGCAAAATGGGTATACCAATAACTACCTCGTAGGATTATTCTGAGGATTAGAAATAATGAATGCAGAGCCTGGCACATGGTAGGACCTCAATCAATGTCGACTACTAATGTGTATAAGGGACAGATAGAAATAAGTGGAAGTCTTTACACCTGTGATAAATACACACTTAATTCTTGAGTGACATCAACTCAGCAAGGAAAAGCTGAGCATATTAGAAAGGGATGTGGCCACTTATTACTTTGCTAATTATCTTCCCAAGGAATTCACTTTCATTTCACCCTCAACCCTTTCCTCAAATGAAAAACAAAATATATGTAGCTATATTCATTCATCCAACAGTCACTGAATGAAGCCCGTCCTTACAACTGGGCCGTGCTAGGCACAGGGTTAACCTAGAGGGCAGGCAGCCTTTGGCCTTGAACAGCTGTTGGTCTACTGGAGGAGTCAGATATAAAGCAATAGCTAGAATAAGTCACTTCTTACTTGAGGTAGAAGCCATTTGGAGCAACTCTGATACTATTCCTAAAAGGCTACATATCTTGCCTGATGATGAGCAAGAAGCCCTCAGATGATGCTGTTTATGTGCCAGCTAGTCTTAGTCAAACAACTAGAGCATGTCAGAATAAGCAGTAGAATAAAAGCCAGCACAAAGAGCTTTGGGAGTAGCATTAACCAACCTGTACAGCAACGTGGAGTTCCCTCCCAGCAGGCAACACAAACAAGGCCCTGGCCTCTAGCTTTTCATGGGAGACTACTTGAGAAAAAAATGTGTCCTAAAAAAGAGAGAGAGAGAGAGAAACCAGAGAGCATCAGGGAAGATTTGTACGGGGACAAGGAAAAGAGAAGCACAGTACAGGGTAAAGGAGAGGAAAGGGAAAATAATATGAGTGGAACAAGAAGAAGGTAAGAAAAATAGGATGTGAAGACCCACAGGAAGGAAAGACTGTGCCTGGGGACATTATAGATGAAGGGCCATTTGAGCTTGGTTTTGTTGTCTTTTTTTTAAGTTTTAATTTTAATCCCAGTCAACATACAGTGTTCTATTCGTTCCAGGTGTACAATATAGTGATTCAACTCTTCCATACGTCACCTGGTGCACATCACCATTTGAGCTTGGTTTTGAAGCCTGAGTAGGAGTTTGAGAGAGGAAGATGTTCCAGTGTAAATGGGGTATGATGGTGTATACTTCAGCATGGGAAATGCTTAGTGTAGCTGGAAGATGTTATGGTTTTATTAGGTCATGGGCAGAGGTGAGGAACACTGTCAGAAAGAAAGAATGAAAATTGTGATCAGACTATAAAAAGACTTGAATGCCGAGGTAAGGGTGGGATCCTTTCCCTACCGGCAATGGAGAGCCACAGAAGGATTTTCAGTAGCAGCTGGCATTCTTAAATTCATGTTTTAATAAAAAATAATCTGACCTCAGAAGAGAAATAACATGCCACCCAGATCCCACGTTAAGGGTGAAGGACTTGAGATAAAATTGCTGGGAATACAGCAATAATCCAAATACTAATACTAATAGTAATACTACTACTAATAATAATCCAAATAATCCAAAATCCCTTTTGGGATTACCTCAGCTGAAAAGACTCTCCTCACCCAGTCATGCCCTTTTCCTGAGGTGGCCAGCATCTGGTGTCTGATTGATGTGGCCTATGGGGTGCAGCCCTATCCCCTGAACTTGGAACAGCTCTGAAGGGTTATTAACTCATTTGACAGCTCTCCGCTGAGGCTTCCACTGAGCCTGCATTCCCAGCCTGAGCTCTCCCTAGACCCAGTCTTGCTTCCCTCCCACCCCTCTTATTCCCTCTCCTCTTCACTCCTCCTCTTCCCTTCCCTCCCACCCCTCTTCTCTTCCTTCCCTTCCCTCCCCTTCCCTTCCCCAAGAACACTCTCTAATATACCCTCTGTACACTAAACTGTCAGTCTGCTTCCCAGGAAACTCAGCCTAGGACGGGATGGTGGAGTAGGTTGAAAAGAAAAGAGGGAAGAGGCAGGAGGTGAGATCTTATTGGCCTGAGCTGTGCTTGCTCAGGCCACACAGCCCAGACTTCCCAAGACAATCCTCTGCCTGGTTGTAGACCCATCCGGCCACATGTTTCCTGTGTTTTTTCTAACTCCTGGCTGGTCTCCTGGTTCCTGGATTCACCAACATGCTCCAGTGACCGAATTAAGTTGTCATCATTTTGGAAAGCAGAAAGGAGAGTCTTCCACAGACAAGACACAAAGAGAAGAAAGCAGTGCTCTCCCAGGGCAAGAAAGAATGATGAAGAGGATGCAGCAACCTCTCCAGAAATGGGGGGAACGAAATAAACCAACAGGACAGCTGCTTATGAAACCTATCTTCTTTTCTGAAAACAAATCATTCAAAAGATAATCCCTTTTAAATACTTTCATAGACACTTTCCAAGTCTTTTTCATCTAGGCACAGAAACAAAATGTTTTAACAATAGCAGGATGAAACTATGTGCATAGTTTTATATCTTGCTTTTTTCTTTCCCCTTATTTCATTCCAGCTTCCCATGTCAGGAAGGGAAATAACCTTTCGATTCAACAGGGACAACTGGGCTCAATTTGTACAGTTGAGTTTTTATTCAAAATATAAATCAACGGCTGATATAAGGAAAGCCAGATTCATATTCATTCGTTGTAAGGTGGCAACCTATCAAATGTCTTTCTTTCAAATGTATGAGCATCAGACACACACCTTTCTCCCTACACAAATCCTACCCTGATTAGTTAGAAGAGTTCTATTTGTTTTGTTAAACATGGTAGATATAATAATATTCATAAAACATATGTGAACACATAAAGAATTGCCATACAATGAACACCTCTGTTCCCACTGCACATTTTTTTTTTTAAAAGAGCATTATCATTAACTTGAAATCGCTTGTAGGGTGCCCTACCCCATCCCAAACATTAACTCCCTCTCAAAATTAGTAATCATTGTCTCAAATTATGTGTTTATCATTTCCTTACTTAATTTTATAGTAACATAGATATGTTTTCATCTTTAAGTTGTGCATACACACATACATATATATTTAGTTATATATTTTTTGAGGTTTAAATTAATGAAATCATTCTGTATTCTTCTCTGGCTTTGTTTTTCCACTCAACAGTATGATCCTGAGGTTAACCCACATGTATTTTAATTGAAGGTAGAGTTATTTCAACAACTCTGAATCATAAATACCATGGTGTCCGATGCTAATAAAAGCCCCAGGTAGTCAGAGAAAAGAGACATTTGCAAATCAGTGTCAGGGTTTCCATAATGTAATGGTCCTGCTGGAGAACATTGTTTTTTCCATTCCTCTCACCACTCCACTTCCTGCAGGGACACTGGGCAATGTCACCATGGAAAAATGTGTCCAGAGAAGCATCTCTCTCAGTGAGCCAGGGAATTCATCCTCTGTATCTGCTGCTGTGGGACAGGCTCAGCGTATAACCCCGACCCTCTCCTCTCTGCTCTGCTCCTGTCCTGAAAAATGGACCTGTCCCAGCTCTGCAACCAGCTGATGGGCACCAAACAACCCCCACTCATCTCCTGCCCAAACCACCCTGTACGTCATTGCCTAGGGCTGGACACCTGACCTGCTTTTCTCTCATAATGCACATGAAGAAGATCGATCTTGGGGAAACTACTATCCACTGATGTTCTAGATGCATCAGTTCAGTTGGCATCTGGTTTCTGAGCCAGTTTTCCCAAGTCTAAAAAGCAACCCCCCCCCCCCCATGGAAGAAAGGTCATATCAAGAGCCATTTCCCCCTCATTTAAGCCAGATAAAATGAGAGTCTGTTCTGTTGGCTTTCCACATTTAGCATTTCCACTATAGCCACTGCTGGCAACTCCCCCTCTCTGAAGAAGACCAAATTAGACCCTCAGCCAGGCTGCTGGCATCGGAGCACTCTGGATCCCAAATGTCAAAGATTTCCATCCAAGAGGCTCTCATTTCTCTCTCACGTTACTCTGCAAAGGCATAATTAACAAACCATTGACTTCTCCTTTTCAAAGAATCTACTCCCTAGTCTCAGGGAGGAAATCTGGTTCTGTAGGAGGCAAACTTTCTTCACATGGGATGTTCCTGGAGACTCAGCACCTTATCTCTGAGGACTTCCCATCCCCACAACCCTGGCACAAATGACTTGTCCCTTCTCCATGCCCTTCACTCGATCCATATGGATTTATCTTATGATACCCACAACATAGTACTATCTTTAATTATTTAGATAGTTTTCTCCTCTACCAAGTTATAGGCTCCTTTAAGGAAGGAGAGTATCTAATCCATCTCTATATTCCCAGCTTAACCCATGGCATGGCATAGAGGAGTCACTCAAGGAATCCACCATAGTTGTCCTGAATCTCCTCTCCTGATCCATCCCAACAGGTGAAATGGAAGGCCAACCACAATGCCAGACAAGCAAACTGGAGCCAAAGAATAAGTTTCATGAGGCTGACAGGATGTCTTTCTCCAGGAGAGAAGCTAAAGAATATGAAGGAAATCTCACCAAGTCCTTGAGACAAGGGCAATAGTCCAAACTGGGGATATTAACTACTCATGTTGAATATGAAATGGTGGGATGGGATTAATTACTGGAGAGGGAGCCAAGCATCAACTGGATAGTAGAGTAGATCACAGCAGATCAAGAACAGGCTAGGAAGTCTTAAAACCGTGAGTTAGCCAGGCTTAAACAAGTTTAAAGCAAACAGGTTGTAACTAAAGGTTGAACAGCCTTGCACGCCATGCTATGGAGTTTGGCTATTATTCTCTGGGACAATAGAAAATGGCCCTATGGCACCTGAGGTAAATTGGCTTCCCTCAAATAGAGCCTGGTGTGAAGTAAGATTGAGAAGAGGGACATGAGGTTAATAGGAACTTAATTTGAATTCTGTCTTCAACTCTAAGATAGGGGGAGGCACCTATGTGGTTTAAGGAGTCTTGGCATTAACTCTATAAATGTAAGCTAAAATGGCAGGTTTCAAATGAGGAAAGAGAGATGGAGTCAGGCCATCACAGCTCTCTCACTCATTCTCTGGACCTCAAGACCATCCTCTGTAGAGCAAGGATATGAAGCCTTCCTCACAAAGCTCATCATTTATGAAGCTATCGGGCATTTTTTTTTTTTAAGAAACAACAGATAAAACACCTTACAAGTCTGCCTGTTGACAGTTTGCTAAGAGTTTCGTGATACATTGGAAGCCTCCATACTCCCAGCCCATCAAATCACGACACAGTGCAATGCAGGAGCCATATTACCTCATGCAATGTCTACAGGGATCTGGAGTGGAAAGGGCTTTGCCTGCACAATTCCTGAGAAAGCTGGACACCATATAGAGACCATGACAAAACAGACCATCTTGGCCAGACCTCCTGGTTACCATATTCTTCAGTCTAAAACAAGATAATCAAACCCTGGTAAACATTCCTAAACTAAAATGCAAAGAGACCATTTCAGACCAGGTAGAGCCCTTCTAGGTCATCTAGTCCAATACGCTAATATTACAGGTGAAAAACTCAAAGTCCAGAGCGGGGACCAGGCTTAACCAACGTCACAAATATGTAGAGAAGAACTGGAAACAAAATCATGTCTTCCAACCTCAGATATCATGTCTTAAACCCTGACTTAAACATGGTTTTATTTTTTAAACGACAGACTAATAAAAGTTTGATAAAATGGGAATAAAATGGAAGAAAAACTCACTCAAATACTAAGAGGGAAAGTAAAACTAACCAACAAGGCAAACTCTCCAAATAGATGATACAAACAATAGAATGCTAAGGCCCCTAGCTAATTGCATTTACGTTATGAAAATATGAAATGAGGGTGATCAAGCCTGGAGATAACCCGAGCTCTCAACTCATCTAAACAACTAATGTTAAGAGCCTGGGAAATTGAAGTGATTAGGTTTGCTAAACTGAAAAGAGGCGAAGGAAAAACTGGATGTGATTTTGGATGGGCCCAAAATTTGTGTGTGGCAGGGGGACTTCAAATGAGAACATAGTAGGTAGAAGTAGGTGGACCCAACCCCACTCCTATTGCTGCCTCTCTGAAACCTGACATGCAAAGAATCTGCACAAATGCTCAGAACACGAGAGTTCTCTTTCTAAGCCTCAGTTTCCACAGCCCTGAAGCCAGGATCATAAGAACCATTTCCCAGAGCATAACAGGAGCATCATGAAAATCCCCCAGTAAACCATGACTTACAGAAGGCATGGTTACTCAAACGTGGATAGGACCAGAAGGTTTGCTTACAATTCTATGATTTTGTGTATCTGCTTTTTGTAACAAATGATGGAAAAAAAGAAAAAAATGACACAGTGGAATAGCAGAAAAATCTCTTCAGAAGGAAGTAGAGAGAGGTATTTAACAAGCCTAGCAAAACAACCATACATTATGCTGCCTGCCAGACCAGTAACCGAAGCATAAATTTAAATGGCCAAACCAGAAAAAAACACTGTGGAGTTTTTTAGAATTATGGAATTCCAACATGCCATATATCTTCGGTATGATTATCTACACAGTTTCTTGTTTAGGATGATTTTTGGACTGATACCAGTCCCAAAATGCAGCTGCTAACACGAACTGCTTTGTTTCACATTGTTCCCAGGGGTGCTACCTGGAGAGGGGCATTGAACATGGGGGAAGGGAGTTCTAGTTCCAGTTCTGCTCTTACTTCACCGAGTGGCCTCAAACACAGTCCATTTCCTCCCTGGGGTTTAGATTCCTCACCTATAAAATGAATGTTTGATCCAGAGATAATCGTCATTTTTAATGACGAATCTCTCATTTTAGCTATTGAGTTGGCTTTCCAACATGCGTGGTATGTGAAATCTTCTTGTAATGAGAAAGGTTGGGCTGCCCAGGTATGATGCCAAATGGCAGATGGCTTGGCTCCCTCCTCTTCGTTGGGCAATTCCAGATGAAATGAAAAGACAGCCAGCCGATTGAGGGTCCTTCTTCATTTCTCCTCCTGTACTGCCTCCTGCTGCCACACTAGCCACTTCAGAATGTCAGTGCCCCTCAGTGCTGATCATCTACTGCCCTTCTCAAAACCAGGATGTAGAGAACTACACATTTACATATGACACTTGAATTACAAGATGGACCGAAATTATTTTAATTTCGAGCTATTGCCTCGTTCATGAGAAGACCCAGGAATCATTTCTAATCCTTGACAGGTAGTCATGGAGACATATTCTGAGTAGCCCCAAGAAGAGAGAACTAGGACCAATTAGTTGCAGGAGAATAGTTTTAACATAATATACACCAGTCTACTTTATGATATTCCTAAACATTCATGCTAGTGAAATCAAATATTTTGTCTCTGATGTATTTTCTAAAAATAAATTAAATATGGATGTAACTATGTAAAAGTGCCCTGCGTGTACCTATTTTTTCACATGCTCCAGGTGCTGGTATATGCTTTCAGCCAACAAAAGCTATCAAAGGAAACTCTACCCTCAACCTTGAACTGAGTATACTCTATAATAGGTGTGGTTTATCTATGGTTTATCTACCGTAGCCTTCTCTTATGTTTCTACGTGTATGTGCCCACATATATGCACAGTGACAATAATTTTGACCCACCATGGAATGCAAAAGCTACTTCAGAATAGGTCTGGATTTTCCAGATTTTCCTTGTTACTTGTTACTGCAATTAAATTGCAAATTTTGCCACATCTTAATAAGACTTCTTCAAAAAAAAACAGATGAGGAAACCAATGATGAAGATAAGCAGATAATCAGGAGGGTTGTAGCAGACTGTCCCTATATTTGGTTTGCCTGGACTGAAGGCTGATTGGTGAAGCTCCTGCTCTCTTCTCCAGGCCTTACCACCTAAATCAGCCAAGGCCACTCCTTTTGTCCCACAGAAGTGATCTGCTTGGGCCAATCTTGCAAGCTGGAAGTTGGCTAAGCTGAGCTTAGACACAGAAGTTCCAGAGCACTTCACTGCCCTGACCACTTTCCTGTCAGATGTCCAGAATCTTGGCTATATGATAGCCCTGCCAGATAGCCCCACTACATGAACTCCCTACATTTTCTAGCACTCACTCAAGATCTTGTGTCTGGACGTCCTTGGCAGGGCATCTTCTGAATGTTCAGAGAAGCTCTCAGAGGCTCTGTTCAGCCTGCCACCTCCTAGGAACCTTTAACTATGAGTGGCTTCATGCTTTTTCTTACAGTTAACTTCATGTTTATAAGTCAGCTTTTTTTTTTTTCATTGCTTTTCATTTTCACTTACATGGACATAATCATTGATAAAAGCAATAAAATTTTTGGTTGAGGAAAAAGATGGCAAACTGCCAACTAGAGATTAGTGGAAGACCTTTGACATTATGTGACGTTGTTAACATCATAAATGATCCTTCAGCCTGGAAGGACTGAACAACCAAAGTCTGATGGAAGAAGCCATAATTGGAAGCATGTGGTTGGTGACTTTAGAGAACATAAAGAGAACAGAAGAGCCATGGGAACACAGTGTGACAGGGACCATGCTACAGATACCCTATATTGTGCAGATTAAGGGTCCCATTTCTAGAACCCATACCCTAATTAGTTCTTCTGTGGGGTTGGTCAGTGGCAGGGGGTTGTTTCCCAATACAGGAGATTTTCAAAGATTGGCTGGGTGTGAAAAGATGTATGTACAAAGATATTCATTAATGCCATTTATATTAGAAAAGATAAATCCAACAACAGCGAATTAGTTACAAAAACTAGGGTAAACCCACACAATAGAACACTATAAAAACCAGATGTAGCTATGAATTTATTTGGAAAAAATGTTTTTAATGTTTTTCTAAGTAAAAAAAAAAAAAAAGTAGGGCACAATCTCTTTCATAGAAGAGACTGAAGAGTTATGCACCTGAGTCCTAACTATACTTATTCCTGAGTGGCAAAATTATAGTTTTTTCCACTTGATTTACATATGTTTTCTCATTTTAAAAAGGGAACACATAGTTTGTATAATATTTTGAGGCTAAAATAAAAAAATACAGGTTGATTGGTCTTAATGGCATTTAAATACTCCTCCAATAATGAGGCTGAAACTGATTCCTGAAACTATAAATAACTAATGCTATGGCCCCTCCTCCCTTTAATCTACTCCACGTACACACATACACACACATGCACGTGCATACATACACACATGTGCACATACATAGCTAATCTGGAGGCTCTTTTGCATCCCTGGGATATGTGTCACTAGCAACAGCCAGGAAGCCCATTCCTGGGCCATGGGGCTACCATGATCAGCCTCCCACACAATGGCAAGAAATTCAATAGCCACAGCAGCACATTCAAAATGACAACATGGCTGAAATAACACCAGTGCTCTGCAAATAATAAACAGGATGGAGCACAGCTCAGATTAGGTGAACTCCACAGCTTGTTTTCTTTCTGTTGTATTTCCCCTTTCACAAAACAAGAACTTGCCTTTGGATGTCCCAGGCTGAGCGATACTGTTATTTTGACAGTTGTTTGGTGGCATTGCAGAGGATGAAAGGGTACTTGTTAGTTCTCCATCTAAACACACCGCCCACTCCATGCAGCATAGGCACTATTATTTTGATGGATGAGATTTATAAATACATACGTAGAGGGCAAGTTGAAAATTAGCAAGGAGATGCAGAGAATTATAATGAAGACACAAATATAAATGTGATCCATTTTGTCTACAAAATAGACCAAAAATTGTATTTTAAAATGAACTTGTAGAAAGATAAATGCATTTTAACTAGAGATTGATACCTCCTAACAGGTCAAGGTTAAGGTCAATACCAAACACTAATCCTCAAGCTTCTCAGGAATGTTGTGGATATAGCTCTAAGTGGTTAATGGAGCTGAAAGTCCTTTATACATTTTGTGAGGAGTCGTGATCGTTGTATGAGTAACAGTAAGAAAATAATGTGTAATTATTCTCTGATTTCTTAAGAAGACTTACTTACACCAAAGGCCTGTTTTTGCCTGCTGTGTTAAGATACACAAAACCATGCTAGGAACATGATTGTTTTTCTTTGTTGAAAAAACTGAACTCCACATCCAGAACCCTACAGAAATACCCTACAGAAAATATGAGGGAAAACATCTTCATTCAATTGTCCATATAAGTCTTGGCTCTAATATGTTAAACATATTATATCAGAAAGAAAGTTATCATTCAAAATGGGATCCACACCAAGCCACTTCTGAAACAAATAGTAAGATTTTAAGCCTCTAAAAAAATTTTTTTATACAAAGTAATATTTGGAATCCTATATATGGGCACTTCTACATGTTTACCACTGTTTACCTATGCAAGGAATCTCAGAACAATGTTTTCCTGAAGAGAATTCTGAAGCTAAAGATGATGAGGGGATCTGTCCAACATTTCACAGGCAGACACTTTCAGGGCCAGGATTCCAGTCCACGTTTTTTTGTTTTTTGTTTTTTGTTTTTTAATTCCAAGACTCATGCCTGTTCTGCTTTAAATGAGCTGCCTCCCTTTTTTTGCCATGCTGGGTGGCATCATGACATATAGTATAGGCTTATTACCTGAAAACCCCTAGTTTCTAAAGAGGACTAGCTTATGGAAAATGACTTGTACCAGGCAGGTCACCCTATGCCCCACATATGACCTTCTTGTTGCCTAACTCATGATTGCAGTGAAGTCACAGTTATCCTAATTGCCCATCATCTCATGACCAAGCCATACAGGAAAGGTGTTTCCTCCCAAATACTGATCATTTGGAACATTGTTTATGACGGAAATAATGTGAAGGGCTAACCCAAGATAAAACAATAGTCATGTAATTTAAAGTCACATTCTATTAACAGGAAGATATGCAGGTTACTGATGCATAGGGGTTGATTTGCAACTGTCATTCTTATTCAGGTTCCATTTGAGTTGAAAAAAAAAAAAACAACTTGGAAATAATGAACAGAGGCCCCTCACTTAGATACTTTGTTAGAATGAAAAGTGTCCCCCACCCCCACCACCAAACCAACAGATAGAAAACATTTGAGAAGTATTTGGGATAATGGAGAAGACCAAATTCTATAATCCTACCACCCTGGGTTTTACTACTTACTGAGTTATAAGATCTTGGGCCAGTTATTCAACCTTTTTAATCTGTAATTTCCTCATGTGTTAATGAGTATCTATATATCTCACAGCTAAGTCCTGACAGAGCCAGGACTCAAAATCCAATTCCATCTGACAGAAGCCTGTTGCACATCACCATGCATGTGCACTTCAGAGGACAAGTAAGCCCAAGCATGGGAAGATGTGCTCATATAGAGCAGGGAACCTGAGCCTTCCCCTGGGGGACATCAGAGACCAGGTAATAGTAGAGGGTACATGAAAGAAGTTGTTTTAGGGGATCCCTGGGTGGCGCAGCGGTTTGGCGCCTGTCTTTGGCCCAGGGCGCGATCCTGGAGACCCGGGATCGAATCCCACATCGGGCTCCCGGTGCATGGAGCCTGCTTCTCCCTCTGCCTGTGTCTCTGCCTCTCTCTCTCTCTCGGTGTGACTATCATAAATAAATAAAATTAAATAAATAAATAAATAAATAAAGAAGTTGTTTTAGGAAAAGAAAATGTTGGTGGAAAGGTAGGTGTCCACATGAGGACTTCTAAGCCAAATCTAGTACAAGACTCAAAGTCCAGAGGTATTTGATGAGGCCCTCAGAAGTTCCAAGGGCATAGGTCTCCAAAGAAAACAGGTCCACCAATCTGTGGTGAACCAAAATCCTGAAAGCTCTCTAAGCACATTTCAATCAAATGGATTTCTTTATCTGACATTCATTAAGCATTTATGCTGGCAGGCACTGAGGGGCCTTGCACACAGGAGAACTTAGAGTCTAGAGGGAGAAACAGACATGTACACAAACAATGTCAAGCTGTTAACTAAGTACAGTGGAAAACTAAGAAACATAAATGAGACCTAAGAAGAAAACTTTAAGTCTCCAAGGTATGTCTCTAGAGTTATGTGAGGTATAAGGTATGTTTTACTTCAGGGGGTAATGTCCTCCTTGATTCCCTTTGCTGCTTCCACATCATTTCTCTTCCCAACTCCTGAATTCCTACTTCAAAATAAACCAACAAACAAAACTCAGCTTCATTAGACACCGCCTCCCCTCCTCCCCCGTCTCACCATTGGTGCCCTCATTCACTGAAGAGTTGAGAACATGGTGACTCTTTTTCTCACCACTTCTCTTAGCTTCTGTCCCGGTGACTTCATCACCCATGGAGATCACTCATCCATTGCCTGGCCTCTCGCTGCCATCCTTAGTTACACCTATCAACCAATATCAATGCAGGCTGAAATTTCCCTTCTGAACTGTCCACTCTTGGATGTCTACTTTCTAGCTTACCAGCTCATATCCATGGCCACATCGATGATTCTTTGGCCCAATTTAGAGCTCCAATCCATCCACTGAGTCCACAGATTTGTTCCTTTCCATCACCTCCAATATATTTTCAATTTTTCCATCCCCGGGTGAATTTTCATGATGTATTTCATAATGACTCCCTGCTCCTTCCACTCCCTTGCTCTCTCCTTCAAACTCTCCTGTCTAACCCTGGTCCACAGTGCTGGGTAGGGGCTATCAGCACAAACTCTCTACATTTGTGAGGTGGTGCGGTCATAGGAATTAGAGGCCTGGAGAGATTCTCTCTGGTGTGGCAATTCCCTCCAGCCAGTGAATTAATTAGCTCTTGCAAATATGTTGTTACATGCAGGTAAAAGAAATTAAAGCATTATTATATACACAGATTAGGTGAAGGAGAAGTTAGCAAGGAGGATAATTTGAATTTACAACTGAGAAATAAGTCTCTTTCAAATGTGTTTATACATTTTCATAAGCCTGTGGTTTTGTAATCAAAATTATCTGTTGGCCTTTTCTTCCTTTAAATGTATGTTAGTATATATCTTAATATGCAGGGAATTTATTTAAACTTCCTTATCCGTGTTCCGATGGTACTTCCTTCCTACCTCCATCCTCTGGCCCCAGATATCAACATTTGGGTTAAGTCTACTCCACCACCAGACACGAACACTTCACATTGAGCTGGCTTCCTTTTCTACTTGGCTTTCTCTTAGCAAGAATAACAGCACCAATAAGACATTTGTTGAGCCCATAACCAGGTATAAGCCAATGTATGGAAGACTTTTATAAAGATCACCTTGGCTCGCTGCCTTGTAGTTCACTGAATGTCACTGAATTTATTAATTTCATCAGTATGTGTAAATAGAAAACACACTTTCTTTTAAAAGATGAATAACACATCATACATACTATTCAGGTAAATTTTCAACTCCAACAAACATAAAATAAATAAAATGTGTATCAAAGGCTGTATTCAACATATTCATTAATGAGCGAACTAGTAAGATGTTATAACAAGTATTTGAGAAGGTAGATATGCATAGTCAATAACAGGTTTCTACTTTTGATACAAAAGTGGCCATTGTCCCACAAGGCCATAACCTGTCATCTTTGGGGATATATTTTCCACTAAACAGGAACTATTTGCCTCTCTACCAGACAAAAATCTACAACTTATCCTGATATTCATTCCTACAGAGCTGTAGAGTAGCCCAGTCAGTAGAAAGTCTACTGAACTGCACTGACACTCTACTGACAGAATATTGACAGTATCCTCTTTTGCCTATTTGTGAGTTTGCAGTAGTTTTCATGACAACTCAAAGTTAATGAAAAATTACCGTGCCATTAATTAGTAAGTGAGTGAGAAATCTTTTCTCAGAAATGTGGCACAAGGACGCCTGGGTGGCTCGGCGGGTGAGCGTCAGCCTTTGGCTCGGGGTGTGACCCCGGGGTCCCGGGATCTAGGCCCACATCCACCTCCCTGCGTGGAGCCTGCTTTTCCCTCTATGTCTCTGCCTCTCTCTCTCTCTCTCTCTCTCTCTCTCTCTCTCTCTGTCTCATGAATAAATAAATAAAAATATTTTAAAAAGAAAAAAAAGAAAGAACATTATTTAAAAAAAAAAAAAAGAAATGTGGCACAGTTTTCCAGAACTAAGTGTGAAAAAAAAAATCACAGATAAAGAGAAAGATAGGGAAGGAGTGAGGAAAGAAAAGAGAAAGAAGGAAAGAGGATTTCAAGTTTTATCCTTCATGTTACATGCCTAGAATCTGGATTCACCCAAAATATTTTACCTAGAGATGATATTCAACAATATGTGTGATTCTGTCAAATTTAAGGCAATTTGAATTGCAGACTAACAATATCTGAATAAATATAGCATTACGCTTAAAGATTAGAGAAAAGCTAAACTTATAACAGTTTTGTTGTACAAATATTCTGTGGTTAAACCAGATATGCTACATTTTCATTGTTAAGATATTTGTTTAAATTACTTTACCGGAGTTTTGATATACGCACTGCTGTTTGGATTTTTTTAATCCTTTAGGGAGAAGGGCATGACAAGTTTTTGGGAAAAACAGTTTTAATAAGAGTTTCATATATAAATGTTCAGTGCTACATGTTCTAAAATGTATTTAAGAAGCATAGGAAAGTCTGGGAAATGTCAAAATTCCTTCTGATCTGAAAGTGATCTCTTCAGAGTGAAGCTGAGTAGAAAAAAAGAATCTTATTTTTTTTTCCTGCTATTTGAAACAAATATTCAGACATGTTAGAATTTAGGTTATTAAAAAAAATACAATTTAGGTTATTTTTTTTTCCTTAGAACTTTAAGCTTTTGGTTCATATAGAAGAAAAGAAATACTAGAATAAAACATTTTTGGGGGATCCCCAAAGCCATGACATGTTGGAACAACTGAAAAGAGACAGACAGGCATTTGGATGAATATTCCATATAAAAACCCACCTTCCAATCTCACAAGGGAAAAAAAAAATATCCTTCAGATAGTCCCTGCACAATTTGCTGCGGCTAACCAAAAACACCTTCAAAAGAATCTTTGCAGTGGTACCATGAAATCTCTAATGTTGGCCTTCAGTAGAATCAGAAATCACAATGCCAAGGACAAACAGAAATAAAATTAAGCTGTTTTTTTAAAGTGTCCCAATGTCAGTCAACATTTCAATCATCCAACATTTAGTGTAAGGACTAACTCTTCACCATAACATGTCAGCCTTTAGATTCCCACACAAGGAGCTGGCATTGACCCTCATGGGCTCTCCTGTCCCTTTCATGAATGGCTTCATGTGAGCCAAACTTTCAGGGAAGACAGACAGGGTTACTAAATCAGTCTCTTCTTCCCCAAATGCTAGAGAGAGACTACAAAAGGAACTGACCATTAGTGAGAACAATTATGGCCAATTATGGCTTTATAAATGCCATTCCCTGTAAGGTACATGTTACCTTCTTCCTTTTACCAAATGAGGAGACCAATGCTCAGAGAACTGAAGAAAATTGCCTCGGATCACAGAGGACTACCCAGCAGGAACACTTGCATGACAAAATTCATGTCAGTTGAAAACGATTCCCTCAGGCTGTTGGCCAGCAGGAAAGCGAAGATGCCTCTTGCATGATCAATCTTTGAACAAGACAAATCAGAAAAGGGATTTGGATTCTGGTGTTCTGACCCCAATACCAGACACTCTTTGCCCTACTTCAGTGACCTGAGATAGAAAGAGAAGACCTCTAAGCACGGTGGATATTCTAGTACCCCCACATCCCTGTTTAGTCTGGGGTTCAGGAGGGAGGGCCAATTCTCTGAACATATTCACATTCTAGGTATGTCCACACAGGAATGTCCAGGTCCACCATATCTGCAGTGCCCTGCCTAAATCCCACACAGGCCTCAGAACTCAAAATGCCCACCCAAGTTTTGGAGAGAGCCTGGAACATGTGTCTATTGTTTTTCTAACAACTGCTTCAATTCTGGATATGAGGCTAATGAGATGTAATGAGAAAATTCATAAAACCATCCCTGCTCCCCATTCACTGAAAGTTCATATTTTAAACCTTTGTAATTAATCATTCGACAGGTATATTACCAATGAGACTTGCCAAATTATAAACAACGACTTGTCAAAGTCCAGAGCTGTGACAGGAAAGAAAAACAACAATTTATCCAGTTATCCAAAAGCAACAAAAAAGATACAACTAACTCTTGAGAAAATTGACAGGCTAAATTTTACTCAGATTTATTTAGATAGAATGGTCTTGAGATGCGGTTGGTCTTGATGATCTATTGCCAGGAGCAAGAAGTTCTGTATGAATTAGTCTGCAATTCAGTTGTTATACTTGGTAGGTTTTCATCAGGGTTTAAATGGTCAATCTTCAACATCTCGACCAATACCTTAGTATGCCTCAATTACTCTGGAATACAATTTGCAGATAAATCAACCTGACTTGGTCTCACAGGGTCTAGTTTCTCAAAACTGGGACTACAGTGCTTCATGAACAAGCATGATGGACAACACATCATTCTCTGTTTTTTTTCCAAGATAAACTCTCAACCATGCTTTAGTCATTCTTCTTTGTTCAACTAGCACTTGTTTGGATCCATGAATAGCACTGAGGACACAGAAATAAGCAAGGCACAGTCCTTTCCTCCAAGAAGCATGAAGTCTACTTGGGATACGGTCCAGTAAACCATCAACTGCAGGATAGTCTGATGGCATAAGTCCAGAGAACTTTGTGGACATTAGACTCAGAACCATCTTCGGCCAAATTCAGGGAAGGTTTTCAAGAAAATGAGTTTGATCTCAGTCTTGAAGAGTAAGTAGAAGCCTACCAGATATAGAAGGAAGACTAAAATGACAGGTAAAGGGAACAGCCTGTAGAAAGGCCCAGAGGTGCTTGATGGGATGAGCACTGGCTATTATACTATATGTTGGCAGTTCAATTAAAAAAAAAAAAAAAAAGACAACCCCCCCCCAAAAAAAGAGAAAGGCCCAGAAGTAGTAGATAATATTGTATGTTTGAATGAAGGATGGTGCAGAGTCGCCTAGCAAACACACAATGGAGAAATCACATGAGCAAGAAATAAAACTTTGTTGTGCACAGAGAATTTGGGGATTCTTATTACTGCGGTGTAATCTAGACAATACTGGCTGGTGCAATGGCCACATGTCCTTGGGCATAGGGATCTAAGCCTCAATTTCTTCATCTGTTAAAAAAAAAGAGTGAGAGAGAGTAATGATACCACTCCCTCTAGAATATATTCATAATAAAAATAAGCTAATAAATGTGAACTTAACTAAAAACTGTTTTTCTTTATTCAGTAAACTTAAGATATTAATATTGCCTTTTTAAAAAACAGAGCAAATAGCAAAAGAGGGAAGAATCACCATCCAAAGCTACTTTTTTTCTGTAAGGTAAAAGGAAACTTTATTTTCCATATTGACTAGTCTTGTACACTGACTGCAAGGTCTTTAGGTAAAACTCTGTATACCTTGAGTGACAATTCCAGGAAGACCCACCTTATCCTTTTCTGACACAATATAAACAGACCTCCAGCAGGCCGGGGCCTCCTTTGATGAGCCTTTCTGAAATGTATATATTAGTATTTGTGGAGACACGCCTCTGTCAGCTTTGGCTAGAACAAAATTTCTTCTGATATGTGATTCTCACTCCCACCATCTTCCCCATTCTACCAAACTTTGAATTCATTTATTTACCCAATTAGTAACACAAATATTGATTGAGTACCTTCCTATCCACAGAACATTGCTATAGTCAGCTGACTATATTTTCTGAAACTCAAATTAGGACAGATGTCCAGACAATTAAAAATGTATAAACAATAACAGAATGCTTGAAATTGAGCCCATCAGGGATAAGCTGGCATACATGATAGGTAGGAAATATTCATCCATTGATTCATTTAACACCTACTGACTGACTCCCTACAGTCTGCTAGGGCTGCAAATGATAAACAAAAAAAGAGACAACTTCTGCCCTTGATTTACTCACCATTTGGATCAGAAAACAGGTATTAATGAAATAATCACAGACACAAGTAAATTGGCAACTGTGATCAATGACGTGGAAGCTATGATGTCATCAAGTGTCAAGCCATTTAATTTAGTCAGTAATGCCGAGGAAGTAATGCTTCAGCTGAGATTTGAAGGTAACCGAATGTAGACAGGTGGGGACAATGTTCCATGCAGAAGAAAAGCCTGTGCAAAAGCACTGGAGCAAGGTAAGCAGGGGAGATAAAAAGAAAAGTGAACAGAGAATGCTAGGAGGGAAATGATATGAAGGGAGATTGGATCCATAGAAGGCCTTAATGTCCTTATACCAAGAGCAATAAGAAGCCACTGAAAGGATGAAGAGGTATCAGACATGACATCAATCTGATCTCGAGTGGTATATCTCTCAGGAGAACTAGATATGTCCAGCATTAGCAATGAACTAAGGGAGATGCCAGAAGGTAAACTCTCCAAAGTCAGGGATCTTTGCTCACTTAGGTACCCCCAAATAACTGAAATAGGAACTGGTTCCTGAGAGGAACTCAATTAATATTTGAGTGGCCAGAAGAAGGAGCATCACTTCCAGAGATAGGATAGGATGTTAGGAGGCAGCATGTGAGCTGGTAAGATCAGGCTAGTGGAGATGAGAGGTCAGGTATTCCAGAGAAATATTCCAGGGGGAAAGACATGCTTGAGCAAAGGCAGGGAGGCCACCAGGGCACAGACAGGATGAGCGGTTCCCTTTGGTTGGAACACAGGGTGCATAAAGGGACATCGTGCAAGGGAAATTCCAAAGGTAGGCTAAGGTTAAATACTAGGGGACCCTATTAATTGCTAACGTTATTTCCCAAGCTTATCCATATGTCTTCTCTTGGCACTTGGAATTCCCACTCGTGGAAACGCTGTGGGCTATAGCTGGAGGAGCCAGGCCCCAGGAAATCCAATTCTTGAGAAGCAAGAACTCTACACCAATGTGATGATAGATTTTTTTGTTTGTTTTTATTTGGGAATTCCAATACATGAGCCAGCCCTCTTCAGCACATTCCCCAGGGAGCCACCGGGACTCTATCTGACACGTGGCTCTCACCACCCTAGCCTGCATTCATCCTGCCCTTTGGGAGGCAGAGAAGGGGATATGAAAGTGAACACATGTAATCCGGAATTCCGGGCACCATCTAGGAGGAGCGTGTGCAGCAGCTCAATCATGCAGAACTTCTGAAAAAGTGTTTCTCCCATGGAGACTCCAGACTGTGTCTACTTGCCACTATTAATATATGTTGAACCACACTTGGAGAAATCAGAGCTGTTGGAATGAATTACTGATCACAAGAGTTATGAGTGTTAGCTGGAGGCAGGAATGAAATTCAAGATATGCTGTTTTTCTGTGTGCGTGGGTGTATCTCATTCCTTTCTTAATTTTTAGATACTGGGTTCACTAAAAGAGTAACGCTCAGGAGCCCTGGATGGTAATCCTGGGTTGCCACAAATCGGGTTAAGACTTAGTTACTTAACCTTTCTGGGTTTCCTCATGTATTAAAAACAAAGTGGGGGCATTAGGGAACTGGGGTAGGAGGGAGGATAATAAGAGGCCCATGGTGTCTGGACTATGCCAGAATCTTTCAATATGAAACTAGCATTTGGGTGAGGGATGCTCTGGGGCAACAGAAAGTACATGGTGTGTGGACTCGGATCTGGCTTTGAAGCCTAGTTCCCTACTTGCCAACTATCTGTCCTTCCAAGTTAAGTTCAACTGAGCACTCTCTCTACATCTATTCCAAATGCTTTATGAGGGAAATTACCCCCATTTTACAGATGAGTAAACCAAGGCACAGAGATGACAACTTGTCCAGGGTAAGTAGAAGTGATTTTAGACTCTACTCTTCTGCACTATAGGGCAGATGGCGAGTAACTCACTGAACCTCTGTTAAGATTTTATTTTCCCATAAGGTATACGATTAATGGTAATAACAGCAATACCCACCTTATGGGATTATTATAAAGGTTAAATGAGATAGTGGATTCCAAAAGTGTTTCTTAAACACTATTAAAGAAATGGTATATAAAGATGAGTTGGAAAACACTTTAGTTAGATCATAAGCTGACCTCGAAAGGACCTTCCAACTCCAATTCAACATCAGTGATCACATCTATTGACCATCTAATATGCTCCACTACTATAAGGTAGGCATCTTACCTCTTACTTTTAGAGAAGGAAATTGAGGTAGCTGGTAAGCACTACTACTAGCATCTTAGAAGCATTTGAACCCTAGTCTGCTTGGGTCCTGCAGGCCATACTCTTAGGATTCAATGCTAAGACCCTCCAGAAAAGCCAGGAATTTTGACACAAAGAGGCCTGAGGTCACACAGAACAACTGGGCCAATATGTGCCTCTCGTGTTTCTAGAACTCCTTGAGCTTCAAACCCCTCTGAGGTGAGAAATGAGAATGGCAAGGAATGTCCCCAGACCATTCAGTTGGGGAAGACAGATGTCCTCAGAGACATTCAGAAGATGCTCTACCTGCCTTCTACAGTCATGGAAGGACACACAGGTCTCCATCCAGGGACCTGAGCCCTATTTTCATTCACACAGTCACCAGTCTGGATAATCAAACTGAACACACAGAGGACTAGAATATGGCTGGCTCAGGCTGATCTCCTGCCTACACCATGATAAGCAGCAGCTCTCAGGCCCCTACATGTGTAAGATAGCGCAAGCAGATGACCTTGTGCCAAGTGGGTGCTAAGAGCCAAGCACCAAGAGTCTGCTCAGGTGTGTGTCCCTGGGGAGATGTGTAGGCCTGGTACAGCAGCCTGAGCCAGTTGCTGTCATACCCCTGCCAAGAGGCCAACTTGACACAGTGTAAGGATGACCAAATCTTTGGAGCTAGATGGATTGAGATGTTCCAAATCCCTCCATACCACTTACCAGCTTATGTCCTTGCGCAAATGATTTACCAATAAGAAAGTCAGTTTCCTCATTAGTAAAAGTCCTTATACCAGCTTGACAGGGTTTCCTGGCACACAGCAAGTGCCCAATGAATGTTCATCATCTCCTCTTCCCTGGTGAGGAAGAAAAGCTAATAACACTCGGTCCAGATCAGAAAATAAGAGGTGATCAGGGAACTTGTTGCTATTATACATTTGAAACTAATGTAACATTGTGTGTTGACTATACTTCAGTTAAAAAAAATCAGATATTGGTCTTAAAAAGAAAATGGGGTGACCAGAAAGGCCTAAGGGAGAATAGCAGCTTCCTCAGGGTTGATATCAGTTGTTTAATACTTGTTCAACCCTCATTCATTTATTCAGTGAGGATTTACTGAGCACCTACTATGTGCTGAGCACTATATTTTACGCATGAGAGGAATTGGACATGGCACCTTGCCAACACCATCCCCACACCACCCTTTGTACACCATCCCGCTCCTTGCCAGACTACCCAAGGCAGAGAAAAGGCTCAGAAAGAACCACCTCCCTCTTCAGAGGCAGGAGGCCAAAGAGCAGAGCCATTAGTTCAGTGAATCCTTGGTGCAATTGCAGCCAGAAAGGGTAGGAGTGTTCAGGTGCTCAGGAATTGTTCTATATGGAAAGACAGAAGGAGCAAATGTCACTCCCTTCACCCCTTCCCCAACCCCAACCCTGCATGCACTTAGGAGGTACTTGTCAGGAAGACAGACCAGATACAAGGGCCGAGTAGATTGGGGAACATTGCGGATGAGGCATTTAGAGCCTAAAGCAAAGAAATTTATAACCTGTGATCCTGGCCTGGGGAGAAAGTCCCAGCAGGAAAGCAGAGCATGCTCAAAAATCTCCTTGGAGACTGATCACTGACTTTTCTATTAAGTCAATTATAAAAAGTCTCAGAGGAGTTGGGAATCGTGGGGTGTCAGACTGGAGGGAGGGGGTGAAAGGTTTCTTTCTGATATTTTTCATATGTATTCCAAATTCAGCTGCAGCTCTAATAAATATTGTGACCCACACTCTGAGCCGTGTTGGACCAAGGTTTGGTCTCACTATAGAGCTACACCATGAAGTTTAGGGACGCCTCTTCCAGATTAGGCTGCTCACGTGTGTTCCCTTCTGGATGCAGATTCAGGAGGATACAGACAAAGAAGAACATGAGCAGGGCACCAGACATAGGATGTTCAGTCTATGGACAAGATGACCTGAGCCTTATGGGTATGACCCCTGTTTTCAAATATTAGCATAGCTATAGAAGGGGAGAGGAAGGAGGATGGTTGCATTTGGGACACCAAGGAGTGGGTTTCTTGGAAGTTCCCTGCTGTGTCCCCAGGGCTTAGCACACACAGTGCCTGGCCCAGAGTAATCAGTACATACTTGTTAGATTTCAGTGGATTGAAGAAAGCTATCAGAGTCAGGCTGCTGATAGGCTGGGATCGGTGAGATGGGAGGGATCCAGCAGAGCTCTCCCTATCTCTAGACGTATGCACGCCAGATGCCACATGGCAGGCTAGGGGAGGCCAGACCGGACAGCCATCAAGGCTCCTCTGGGCCCTGAGATTCCGCAAGCTTGGCTCCAAGAGATAAAGGATCCCCATTCCCCCAGGGTGCTTTGGGCCTCACTTCTATTATTCTGCTGCTTCCACTGCAAGCCGGTCCAAGAACACACATGGTTTAGGATCAAAGCTGCTGGGAGGGTTCCCATTGCACTCTGTGCTCGGCTGCTGACGGATCCCTTGAACTGCCAGGGAGGTCTGGGGAGTGACTGCGGCTCTGCGGTGGGGCTCAGGCCCTCCAGCCACAAGAGGCTGCCTGAGGGGAGAGGGGCCTCGTTGTTCCCCAGCCTGGCCCTCAGCTTGGGCCCAAGAGGACTTCTTTCTCCTGTTCGGGAACAGAAATCAGGCTTGAGAGCAGAAATGACCTCAACCTGCATATTCCTTTGAGCTCTCGCTTAGCTGCTGCTGGTCCAGCCCCCTGAGGAGGAATGGGAGGACTCTGCAACAGCTTCCATGGGATTTAGGAAGTGCTTCCGCCTGGTTTCACCCAGAAAACAGCGTATATTAAAAAAAAAAAAAAAAAAAAAAGAGCATCAGAGGCTAGGCTATCTCTAAAGCTTCTCGTCAGGACCCTTTGGGATAAAGGTAGAGGCTAGTCCTTGAGGGGAGAGAAAATAGGAAACAGTTGGTTTACTGCTGCTTCTAGATCTGTCACCCCAAAGCCAGTGCAGAAACCGGCAAGGACCTCCGACAAGGGGTTCACCTCATGTCCTGAATCCCAGGTAAAAATTTCATGCTGGGTGGTCAGGTTGGTTTCAGCATGTGATCAGGACACTCAGAGGCAATAATGTTCAGTAACAAGTATGAGCATGAAATAAGGAATCTGACAAATGCTAAAAGAGAAAAAAAAATCCCGGAATTATAATGTGTTATAACTGTTTTGCTCTGCAATGTTTACTCAAGTATTTGATCTTTCCCTCCTCCCAATCTTTTGAATTTTGAGAAGGAAATACTTTTAAATTTTATTTTCATACCATATCCTCCCGCTGAGATTCCAAGGCTGTCAGCAGCATTACCTAACGCAGGAAGGCTTGGGGAGGACGTTTCAAGGCATAGGAACAGGGAGGCCTCAAACATCGCTGAGGCAATGGAAGAGGGCCCGACCGCATGGCCACCATGACTATAATAATCGCTTCCTCCTTAGTTTAAGGGACAGCAATAATTTTCCTCTTGGTGCATTTCTGCAGAGCAGCTTATTTGCCTGTTAAAGAATAATAACCATCAAGAAAGAGAAAATGAGGAATTAGTCACATTTATGGTTGCATGAAGAAATGTGCAGTAACTACCCTTGACTTGGGTGTGGTGGCAAAATGGAGCCCATTGACCTGGCCTCAGGAGAAGGGGAAGGCAAGTTTCGGTGGCCCAGACACCTGTAATGCTGAGCTGAGCAGATGGCCAGCCTCCCAAAGCCTCGGCCACCTTGACTGCAAACAGCATGCTGGCTTCTTCTTGGCCTGAGGAGCACTGTGAGGCCCACTTTGGAAGCTAGCAAGTGAAATGGCTTTGCATTCATTACGCCTTCTCCAACAAGGAGCCTGACAGACACGAACAACAGGGTGGCCCTGGGCTTCTTATAAGGAATGAAGGAACTATTCCCTGCCACATGACAGCTAGCTCTAGATCAAAAATGAAAATTAGGGGTACCTGGGTCGTTCAGTCGGTTCAACATCTGCCTTCAGCTCAGGGCATGATCTCAGGGTCTTGGGATGGAGCCCCACATTGTGCTCTGCACTCAGCAGGGAGTCTGCTTCTCCCTTTCCCTCTGCCTCTCCCCTCTGCTCATGCTCGTGCTCTCTCTCTCTCTGTCTCTCTCTCTCTCTCTCAAATAAATAAATACAATCTTTAAAAAAAATAAAAATAAAAATTGTAGTCACTTTGAGCAATAAAGGAGTATGGAGAGCACCGCTGATGCTACCAAACCTAGGAAACTGCGCCTGAACTCTGCTGAACTATTTTAAGTAAATGCATTCCTTCATTCATCTGGTACTTCTTTTGGGGTGGCAAATAGAAACTGAGGAAGGAAACTGAGGGAGGCCCTCAGAATGAAGAAGTCTACAGTCTAGTGAGGGGACCAGAAGAATGGGGCAGGTGTTAGGACATGTGCTAGTGTATGGGTTAAACCCAGAGGAGGACACCTGACCCGGACCGGGTGGTCCAGGACACATTGCCTCCGAAAGAGATGTGATGACTGGAATCCAAGGGTTCGCCCCACAGAAGCAGAGTGAATCCCTCTCGTTTGCTTCCTGAGTACCCGAGTTCACCTTTCTTTTTTGCCCCAGGAGTCAGCAGCGTGTGGGATCAGTTTGGCATAATCTTGTCTTTGCACTTGTCTTTCAGGTGCACTTGTCATCCCCACTCGCTTGCCGGGTCGGGACTTTTCTGCAAGGCTGTCAGAGTTTGGCACAGGGGTTGAAGGCAGTGCCTGTGTCGGCAGCTGCTACGACCGACCGTGGTGCTGGAGCTCTCGGGAAGGCACTGGCTGGGGAGATACTCACGCCCACGTCCCAGGGGCAGTACCTGGGAGTGTCTGAGTAGAAGAGTCAAGTCCAAAGAACGCCTCCGCTATTGTTGGAGAGCTTCTCCTCCAGGCTGCTCCCTATGTCATTTGGGCAAAGAGGATTAGGGTGTGCCCTGAGGTCGGCCTGGGGAATGCCCCATTTCCCCAAACACAGCACACAATTATAACAGAGGGAGGTCACAGGGCATGATCTTGTGAGCAAATAACGCTGTCACTGGAGAATAGGAAGCTAATGATTTATGTTATTTCCCTCTAACCCCATACTTTCAAAGAGCCCCATTACTCAGATCCAAGACAAAGGTCTGAGAAAGCCGAGGCCCCACTCAAATGCAAGCTATAACATGCTGAGCTATTCTGGGCCTTGTGCATTCTGTGTATGGGGCCCTACCTCCACTTCAGCGCTTCATGGAAGCTCCTACTCATCCCACAAGACCCTGCTCAAACATCACCTCCTGTCTTGCAGTCCATGTAAGCAGCGTGAACTATTAAGAGATCAGCTGCAAAGTGACTGGGCATATTTGATGCCACAAGAAGTGAGGGTTCTTATAGCTAGGCAATAAGTAGTGTCCACCACCCAGGTAATGCATTTTATGCACCCTACCATGCTCCCCTTTTCGTGATCATAAGATATTGTAACCCACTGGAGGTTTGAGAACTTTATATATTGTGCCCAACCTAAACTTTCCTATGCTCATATAGCCACAAAACAGATGGTTTTCTCACCTTCTTATAACACCTATCAAAACAGAACATACAATGAGAAGCATTAGCATGGTGCATTTCAGCCTCATAGTATTCCTGTGAGATAAACATTATCATTCCCATTTTACAGATGATAAAACTGAGCCATCAATTGATCAAGTGAGTCACAAAACCTTATACTGCCAGAAAATAGCAGAAAGTGGGATTAGAGCCCAAGGCTTCCAACTCCAAAGCCAGATCGTCAGAGAAACAAAGAAACCAAGAGAAAAAAAGATAGATGGACTATGTTGGAATTATAAACCAAAAGAATTACAAAAAGGAGAGAAAGTGAAGGGCAAGGTCCTCCTCTGTGAAGGGATAGGCCTAAGTCGGCAGATAAAGAGCAAAGAGCTGGATCAGTGGCCCCATCCCCTTTAAGATCTAACAGGGTACTGATTACGTGAGGGGTTCAGGGCATAGGTCTGAATAATCCAACGTGCATAATCATTGCGGGAGAGAAGCTGGCACAGAGAACGGAGGGGGTCTGTATGCTTCTGCAATTCAAAGCACCCCATGCAGTATTGTTCAGCCTCAACTCCAAATAATAGTATATTCAGAGTATGAATGTCACAGGTCCATTTGTCAGGGTTGTAACAAGTCAATGCTCTGATCTGAACCAACACTCCTACCTAAAGAACACGTACTACTCTTGAAAAAACAACCCTAAAAGAAGAATTCGTCAGGGCTATGCGTCCCTGCCCAGGTAGCCCACGCTGACCCTAGCAGACAATAGCCTTCTGGTCACTGGAGAGGAGGCTCCACTGAGGAGCAGGGGTTACCATGGCTCTAAAGCATCCAACTCCATCTGCTTTGCTTCTGTGTTCACCAACGTACTTCGAGGATTAATTCCCTCTCCTTGCCAGAACAACAAACTGAGGACAAGCTTGGCCTATGATATCAAACTCTGCAGCATTCAAAACCCAATGTCACCATTTTCTTAGAGACCTTAGACAACTCACAGAATCTCTTGGAGGCCCAGTTTTCTCATCTCCGAAACGGTAAGGTAGGGATAAATGCCAACCTTATGAGGTGGCTGTAAGACTAGACGGCATAATGCCTCTAAGTGCACAGTGCTTGGCACATAGAAGCCTTCAACAGGTGGCAGTTATTAGTGACGTATTTCTATTGTTACTTCTTTGATACAGCATCTGGAAGGTATTTTTCTATCTTATAAATTCAGGCTTTGACATTGAGCTTCTATGACACTACTACGAGAGGTTAAGTGATCACTCAGCATCCGGGTTAGCTTGCTAAGGTCTAGAGACACTGACTAGATAATGTTCTTGGACTTTATGGCCTTTGGTCAGTCCCTAGTGACATTGGTACCCTGGCAGCAACTTCCACCCCGCCCCACAGGCCCTCTCTCCCAGTCAACTGGCCTCTACAAGTTCTACATTTCTTTCTTTGCTTCCATGAACTACAGAAGTCCTTTCTTGTGAACACTTGCCCTATCAGAATATCAACTACTGGAGACCAGTGCATGTGTTCTTCCTTTCTCTGTGGCTCAGGATCTGGCCCAGGACAGAACTTACTGTGTGGAATATGTGGAATGGAATGGACAAAGGACATGAGCAGGGAGACAAGAGAGAATCAAAGAGGAAGATAATCATTGATTGATTCAACAAATGACCATGTTTGCTAAGACCAGAGTGGAAGATGACTCTGCATCTTGTTTTGCCAATTCTAATCACTTCGAGGCATTTGCTTTTCTCATGGTGTCCTATTCTGTCCTCTTCTTCCCACTCCTCTTTTTAGCCTTTACTTCCACCTCCTATCCTCAAAGCCCAAAACTGGAAGATCAGTGAGGGAGATGAGTATTGTATGGGTTGTTGGCAGCAATCATCAGCTGAGAATTGATAGAGTATCCCTCCTTGGGGAGTTTAGTAAGAACTGACCCAAACCTAGACTGGCCATGAAGAACTTTAGGTTTATAAGTAAAGAACAGAGGAACAGAGGATTAA
Source organism: Vulpes vulpes (assembly GCF_048418805.1). Lineage (NCBI taxonomy): Eukaryota > Metazoa > Chordata > Mammalia > Carnivora > Canidae > Vulpes > Vulpes vulpes. Next base: position 10,732,594 of record NC_132791.1, on the reverse strand, counting down.
GTCATAAAAGAGATACAATATCCAATCAAACGAAGGAATGGGCCAGCCAAGTAGCTTCCCAAGACACCAACCGTCTGGTGTCAGGATACCAAATAGGTCCTCCAAATCCTAGGCACATAACACCACAAAAGATTCCTTCTTGGTCACAGCATGTAACTAACACAGATCAGCAGAGGGTCCAGCTCCATCTGGTCATTCAGGTACCCAGCCTGACAGAAGAGCAAGCCGTCTTCTGAGAACACTGCTATCTTTACACATGGCTTCTGGGTTCAGCTGCCAGGGAAAGGGGGAGAGTTTGCTTTTAAACCCTTGGCCAGGGGACCCCTGGGTGGCTCAGTGGTTTAATGCCTGCCTTTGGCCCAGGGCGCAATCCTGGAGTCCCGGGATCGAGTCCCACGTCGGGCTCCCAGCATGGAACCTGCTTCTCCCTCTGCCTGTGTCTCTGCCTCTCTCTCTCTCTCTCTCTCTCTCTCTCTCTCAAATAAATAAATAAATAAATAAATAAATAAATCTTAAAAAAAAATAATCCCTTGGCCAGAAATGACATGTATCACTTAAACTCAGTCCCCATTGGCCAAAACTAGTCAGTGACCCATCCAACTGCAAGAAAACTGGAATGTGAGGTCCTCCGTGATGCTCACCAAAGAGAGAAGGTGAGAATAAGAAGACAACCAGAAGTTTCCACCACAAAATTTTAGACATCACATGAATTCAGTCAAAATATAGTGGCTGTCACCCCAGGTCTCCACTTACATAAACTTGTACAACCTCACTTAGTTACTCTTACTAAAAGAGAACACCCTCAATGAGAAATGTATAACCACTGCTCATTGGGGTCACCCTATCTTTTTTGGTTAGCTTTATTATGGAGGTTGTTCAACATCACAATGGTCAGGCCACCAAGCTTGAGATCAACCAGGTTATTGTTCCCAGAAGCCAGAAGAAAATCTGAAACCAAATCAGCATACCTGGGGTCATGCCATTTACTGGCAACAAGTGACTCTGTGTAATGTTTAAATTTTAATCCCTTTAATGGGCTTTCCAAGAAGAGGTTTGATTCAGAAAATCAGGCAAAAAAAAAAAAAAAGTTGAAGAGAAACTGAGAATGAGAAACAAGAAAGAATGAGAAACAAGAAAATTTTGCCAAAAGGCAAACCAGGAAAAGCAACTTTTAAACTCCTTTTGAACTGAGGCTGTGCAACTATATTCTTGGAAGTTGCCTTTATCCTTCTGAGTGTAAGTGATTTATACCATCCGATTATGAGTGATGGGAAAACTGTGAATGGGAAAACTGGGCTCCCCAAACACATTAAAATGTAACGTTAACATCAATGCATGCAACGAGTTCCTCGTTTTACATTTAAACGTAAAGAGAAAAGAATCCAACTTAATAGAAAATAAGTTTCTCTCCACTCGCACTAAAGCAAATGATGAGCAAATATATTTTAAACATTGATACAGGCAAATACCAAATTAGTTGCCTGAGGCACCCACATCTCAGCCCAGGCCTGGGCACCACGTAGCTGTACCAGAATCAGAGCCAATTCTATCCTGCCATAGGTAAAAGGAAGCATCTCGATGTAAACAAAGACGTTGAACTTGGCTACAATATTATGTAAGTAGTGGCATGGCAAGTTACAAGTCAATTTGGATATAATCTATTTGAACTAGCAAACGACAAAAATAATGTTTTTCTTGTAAGATTATTTATTTAGTGAAATACATAAGCTACCATATATATATATAATATAGCCCATATATATATTACATACATATGTATACATATTACAATATATATACATTATATATACAATTATATATACATATTAGACATACAATTATATATACAATATATATACATATATTATAATATATATACACAATATATACTATATATATTATAATATGTATTACATATAAATATATGTGTGTGAGTATATAAACATATAGTGCCTAGCATGAGCCTGCTTGGGTGTTCCAGCTCTAAGTTGATTAATGACTATTATATCAGGTAGGAGACTTCAACTCGAACCGAGCCATCTCAGCATGAAGTGGGTCAACTCACTGAAATATGCCTCAGCTTTCCTTTCTCCAAAATGGGGATGATAACACCTGCTTCGGCCTTCCCAACAGTCATAGAGATGACCAAGATAGAATAGATAAGAGACCTTTGAACTCTTAGAGAAGAGATACTCGAGAAATCCAAACTACTATTACTTGTCTCTGCTGAGTAACACCAGGGGATTTGCCCCACCAGGAAACAGCTCTCCACGTAGTGTCCATATCAAGCAAACGCTCCAGTGATGACCTATTTGCCAGTGTCAGATAGGATCTTGGCAGTGCTTTTAGTTAACCGAGTTCATTATGCTTAAGGACACAGTGTCAGGTGAACAGGAAAATACCAAGAGGGCCTCCTGCATTCTGTGTGTGGGAGTGACTAAACAGGTTTGGATGCTGACTCGTCAGCAACAAAAGAGAATAAAACCAAACTTTCTCGTTTAACCTTCATGCTATTTTGACATTCCCGAGATTTCCCACTTTCTATTCCACCGGCCAATGACAGAGCCCTTCCCTCCTAGGGAACATGGATCCAGGGCCATTTTTCTTGGTCACTTATATCTGGGATTTGGCCAACAAACATTCTGATAGCTGCCCCTTTAGAAACAACAAATGGGATTTCAGTCAAATAAAAACCAGAATTTTTTTTTCCACAATAAAAGACAAGCATCCATGAAAACTTGGGTTTGAACTGATTTAGAGCCCACTTTGGCAAAGGGGGAAAAACTGTGTTTTCACAATTGCTCCAATGGTAGCCAACCTCTGCATGGGCCCAGAGCCTAAAAGCAGCAGCTTGTAAAACCTGCTTAGAAACCTTGTCAGTAAAACAGACTTCATTTCTCTGGGAAATATTGTGAAAATACACCATATCAGATCCTCAGCTGGAATTGTGAACACTGAGCATACCGCTGAGAAGAACACAAGTCCCTGTCTCCAAAGAAATGAATGTCTTTGAGCACACAGCGTCTCATTAATCCTCGTGACATATCTATGAGGAAGTCAAAAACAGTCATTATTTTTTTCCCATTCTGCAGATTTTATGGGCCTGAGGTAACAGGACACGTTTGTAGCAGAGCCCAGCCTCCGGGACTGGCCAGCCCCCTGGGAAATTAGTGCTTTCCGGTAAGTTCTTGTGTCATCATATGGTCACTCACTTGTTCCCATGCTGGGCAAACGTTCATTGAATGCTGACTCCATGCCAGGCACTGAGATATGTACCAGGATAGGGAACTGATTAAGGAAACGTCCTGCCCCAGAGAAATGTGTGGTCTAGGAGAAGAGTCTGAGAAGTAAAGAGGTAATTCCAAGAAGATCCCAGAACCACAGACAGCACACCTGAGTGGCTAAGAGCATGCCAGGCTTTAAGGGAGATCTGGGCTCAAATCCTTGCTCAACCTCCCATTTGCATTTTTCCATTGCACTTATCCCCTTCTAACATATTATACAATTTATCTGTTTCCACACACACACACCACATACAACACTAGAATATGAATTCTATGAGGACAGAGTGGTTTTTTGTGTTTTTTTTTTTTTTTTTTTTTTTTTTGGCTGTTTGTTCAGAGATGTGTCTCAGGACCTAAAACAGTGCCTGGCATGTTATAGGTGTTGAATAAATATCCTTGGAATGAACTGGAATGAACGCATTCACTCTATGTCCCTGGGAAACGTACGGCCCCCCCATCCCTGAGACTCGGGTCTCTCATCTCTAATAGAGGAGCTGTCGAGAGGATCGGATCAGAGAATGTACACAAGTGCCCAGCACAGAATGCAGCCCGTAATAAGGCAAGTGGCCGGGACTGTTCAATAGTGCTGACACTGTCATCTCCAGTGCCAGGGAAGCAGGACTTCGCAATACGATCCTGCGTGGGACAGAGGGAGGCCTGTGACACTGAGTCCTGGAGGATGAGGAGCAGAATGTTGCTAGAAGACTAGAAGAAAGCAGCAAAGGAGGAGGACTCAAGCCAGCGAGAAAGATGGGAGCAAGGTGGAGAAGCCTTGCCTGGAAGCTACCCTAGGGCCCTAGGGTTTCCCAGCAGCACCCCCCGTTTCTGTCCCCAGCCCTCCATCCCTGGAGCCCCAGAGACTCCTGTGCTTCAGAGGTGCCTTCCCTTGGATCATTTCCAGGGCCCAGCACAGAGCACAAGTCCCCTGATTCCTCCTCCTCGGGGGGCCCTGCCACGGGCTGGGTTGTGTGTGCTCAGTACAAATCCACCCAGATGAGGCTGGCCGGGTAGTGACTGCAACAAGTAAAACAAGAGGCTTTCCGCTCGATGACACACCTCTGATTCAGTCTGCCCTGACAAAGCTGGAGATTAAGTTTCCTTGCCTAAAGCTGCAAGGAGAAACATGACACCCTTTACTGGCTACGAGTGGAACACGCTTTATTAACCCAGCCTTAATTATATTCCATTTTGAGATTCAATAGTTTCGATTGCAACACCACATGAAACCAGGGTGAGTTGCACCCCATGGGACTCCGGCCACAAACGAGATCGGAAAAGTGCCTCCGAGGCACTGACCTGCTTCTGCCAACCAGTGAGCAGCCCCGAGCCCGTGCCCAGCTCTGGGGGAGCCTCAGAGGTGGTCAGATGGGGGCAGGGCTGGGACAGCAGGCAGCTGGGTCACGTGAATTCAGCCTCTGTTTATGAAACGAGTGATGTCTCGGTGTGAAAAGTAAGAAGCACATGTGGCAGGATTTACACACAGCCTAAACCTGCCAGGGAAACAATGGGCACAACTATCTCCGCAAGGACGAAATTCTTTTTCACTGGATCATGGCAATCTCTCCTCCTACCCCCTCATTCTACAAAAAAGGCAGAAAATGACCTTTTGCTTTTCAGTAGAGTTATTAGAATCACCCTTATCTGAGGCAAAAGAATTCATCTTGCACTATTTTGGGGGGGGGGGGCGGTCAGATTTTCTCCAAATATGCCTGCCATCCTGCACTTTCAAATATGGTTACTGAGGGAGCTAATTGCTACAAGGGCTGAGTGTCTCCATTTGAATACTAACAGCTGCAAATTATTGACCATTGTCTAGGTAGCACATGTTACATTAAGGGTTTTCCATGAATTCTCTTATTAAATCTCCACAACAGCTTTATGAGGGGCGCCTATGCATTTCTTTTTTCTACAACTGGAAAGAGACAGAGATGCTCACACCTACATCTACAAGAGGTCCAAGGTAGCACCATCACTGCTACACTCTGCCTCATGATCCCAGACGGCAGCATCTAAGAAGACAGGGCACATGCTGGAGTCATCTGGGTCCCCAAGTGCCCAGATGCATGGTAGGCCTCAGTGATGTTTGGTTAATTCATTCACTCATTCATTAAATTGGTAATTGTAAAGAATCTTAGATTGGGAACAATGGGGCTAGTTGGAAGCCAGCTCTTATAGGAATATGCATGTGGTCTTGAGCCAGGCACTTCCCCCTGGGCCTTGGCCTTCTCCCTTGAACAATAAAGAAGTTGGACCAGATGACATCTGATTTGGGGTCTCACCCCAAGTTCACTCAGCCAGCAAGCCTCCAAAACCTGCGCTGGAAACCTTTCTACCTCCCCATCTCCCACCCCAAACTTGAATACACACTCAGAAAAATGGGCCCTTAGCCTGACAGCACCTTGGCCCGAGCCCTGGTGAGTCATATGTCAGGCTAGGCAGGTAGGTAGGTGTGCACAAGAGTCACTGCTAAAAACACAAGGCTGCTGTCTACCAAAGGGAAGACCAGTTAGCACCACCAGGAACCAAGGTTCTCTTTAATCTCTCAAATAGGAAGAATAAGACTTTGTGAGCCCAAGGGGAACCTTCCCCTCAACTGGGGAATGTGCAAATGTCAAAAGAACCTTCTTAGACACAGGTTAGGTATTTAAAATCAAAGCATTTTCATTCAGTCATGGTCACTAATGCATTCAGCTCATTTTGCTACATTCAGCAAATTGTTTTTAAGTGCCCGCCCTATACCAAGGATGGGATAAGGCAAAGAGACTATAAAGAAAAGATAAACTATTCTTGCCTCAAGAGCTGACAATCTTGTGAGATTCATCTATCATCCAAGTTAGGCGTGTAGGAAGGAACAAAGAAAGTACTAATTCTGACAAAGAAATGAGAAAGGAAAAAAGGGAGCTGGACATTGGGGCTAGTTTCTCAAAGGAAATGGCATTTGGTTTAAGCTTTGATGAGGAAATGGGCTTTGCCAGGTGAAAGCTAAAGAACATTTTACCCAAAGGAATGATTAGTGAGTGTTTGTTGTGTCACCATGACACGCACATATGTACACACACATACACAAACAAGGGTTATCTGTGTTCAGAACATCCCTTTGCACACATATGCACCCACTCAACTAGGTTTCTCAGCCCCAGAAGTGCCCACTAGACATTAGGACAACAGGCCACACTGCTCAGAATGACAAAAAATGAAACACGGGTCTCTGTGAAATGCAATTCAACCCATCTGGAGGCAACCAATCTGCCTTATTTCTGCCTAGTTCCTCAAAATTGTCTTTCACATTTGAGTTCAGATGGCCAGAATCCTTCCAAAATCTTTTTTCTCCCCCTTGGATGTGTTGGAAGTTGTCTTTTTCCAAGGGGAAACACACTGAAATGGCAAGAGATTCCAGGATGCTCTTGGAAGGAATTAGATGTTGTTTAGATTCACACACAAAATCTAAAAAGGTAGAGATTCTTTCAAGTTGTGTTTACTGGTCCCAAAGCGCTCTGTGTTTTCCTCTATATTAATACTTACCGTAATGTGAATATATCATTTCATAATGTGATAAAGGACACTAGTGCGCAAGTCAGCAAACTAAAGCCTATGGGCCAAATCTGGCTGGCCGCCTATTGATGTATGACCTACAAGTCAAAAGTAGTTTTTACACTTTTCAATAGTTTTAAAAATGGAAATAATAATACTATTTTGTAAAATGGGAGAACTATTTAAAAATTCAAATTTCAGGGTTTCTAAATAAAGTTGTTTTTAGAATGTAGCCATGCTCATTTATTTTTCTATGCTCATTTATTTGTCTGTGGTCACTTTTGCACCACAGTGGCAGAGTCATGGAGTTTTGGCAGAGGCTATACGACCTGAAAAACCTAAAATATTTACTACCTGGCCCTTTACAGAAAATGTTTGTTAATACCTGCTCTAAGGTATTGGGATTCTCTTGCTGAAGTGGATGCTAAGTGTTTTTTTTTTTTTAATAGGTCTTGATGCTGAAAAACAAAATCTCCAAACTTCTCAGTAGTTTTTATCTTCTAGGAGCTAAAGGAATGAATTTACCTTTGGGTCACACTACCCTTTGTCCTTTGTTCTTTAAAAATGAATCCAGTGGGCCCTTTAATTACCCAGATGTAAAGCAATATACCCTGCTATTATATTTGAGGGAAAATGAAGTCACCATTAATCTTAATGTAAATGTTTACACTAAGAAGTAAAGAATTCTCTTTGGCATATAAGTTAGATGTTTGTTTTAACATAGCTATATCTCGGCAGACTTCATAGCTTCTTTAGAGAAAACATTTCTTTAGTTTTAATCTTTCCTATGATGATTTTAATTATTGCTCATTCTTGGCAAATTGTGTGCACGTACGTGTGTTTTCTAGAATTTTTTCACATGAGTTTGGGAGTACAGACCTAAAAACTGCAGGAAAAATGGGGATTTTAAGCCAGAGGTGAGATTAGATTGGCTATGTTTAAGTCATCTTGAATTTGGATACGATGTTATTCAAGATAAACAACAGCCTAGGCTTTGCGAAATAATGATCAAATATCACATTTTGATGTGATGGTCTTTTGAGGATCAAGGCCCAAGGGAAGAATTCCCTCTGTTAAAGCCTCAATGTCCTTGTGGTACCTTAGCTTCAAAAGAAGGACAAGATATGAGGAATAAGGAGGCATAATGGTCAGCAAGAGGTTAGATAGGGGAACAAAACTCTTTTCTCACGGTGGGCCTTCATAATATGAAGTCTAGACTCTGATGAAGACTCCCATAGTGAAAGTAAAAGCATCTCTTTGAGATACACATGATGAGCAATGACCATTCAGAGACACAATGAGGAAACAGAAGGCAAAGCAGTAGCTGCTGACACCTTGCAACCCGACCTCCTCCCCAGGTGGAATGTGTGACATTCCTCAGGCACTCCTGGCTGCCCTAAGCATTTTTATCAATAATCTAGCTTCCAGAAGGAAATGTGGATGCAGTTAAATGCCCTTATAACCTGGAGCCCATTGACAGATACTTGAAGTCGGCAGAGTCTCTCCAGGGAAATGGAGAGACTCTAAATAAATGTCTCTCCAGGAAGCTCCCAACTATCTTAATGTTAATCTCTTGCTAGAAGGAAAATCAACCTTAACTTGGCAATGGTAATCTCTTGCTAGAAGGAAAATCAACCTTAACTTGGCAATGGCAAGGCCTCTAGTATCCTGTAAGTCTCTTCAACATATGAAGATCCTTTTGAAAGCTCCCTTTTCCTTAGCTCCCTCAACTCCCAAGTATATAATCAGTTATCCCTCAAAACCCCAGGGCAGCAGCTCTTTCTGCCCAGGGGTGCTGTCTCCATGCTTTAATAAAACCACCATTTTGCACCAAAGATGTCTCAAGAAGTCTTTCTTGGTGGTAGGCTCCAGAACTCACCCCAACAAACCTCACCTACATTCCAAAAAGACATCAGGCCTACAGAGAGTGAGTCTAGATCTAAGGTCCTTGAAAGCAGATATAGAAAATGACAAATTTTGAGTATTTTCTGCTTGCACTTATCTTCTGTAATCCCCAACATTCAATGCAATGGTATTCAAGCTTTACAACCTAGGTTCAAATGTGTGGTAATAAATTAAGAGAAGAGATTGCTCCATACATGAATGAAATGATAAAGAAAAGAGTTGGGCCCTCTCCTGAGACCAGGGAATAGCTGAGGTTGGCCATGCCCAATAGAGCAATGACTGGCAATGACAAAAGTTCCACAGCAAAGAGCAAAGAGGTCATAACAGGTCTACACTAGAGGCCTATTTGACACATAACCCAGTGTCAAAAAAAACTATGAGAATGAGAATAACTGAGAATAACAACTAAGAATGTTTCAAGGGAGAGACATGTTAGCCATCAAAACTGACAAAGGTTCAAGCCAATAGCAACAGGTGTTAAAGGGATGTGACCTCATTTTACATCCAGGTTGGTGTAGCTTGGCTGTCCTAGTTACTTCTGCTGACAGCCTCCACAAAACTGCAAGCTGCTCAAGAGTGGATAGTCTTTCCACCCCCACCATTACGATTCCTGACTCCAAGTAGAGTTTGAATACAATAAATTATCCAACAGAAAGATGTGAGGGTTATTCCCATGCATTCTCATTATCAAGAGCTCCTACTCAATCAAGCTCAGGAGCTTGCTGTAATACAGGCATTAGAAGTTCTTTGGATAGATCATCTGATAGCTGTTCTATTGTGAAACAGATACTTCTATCCCAAAACTTATCTTAGAAATCTGCAAGATTGAAAATGAGTAATTTCTAAAGGATCACAATGGCATATAAGCATATCTTAGAACATTTTAATTACCCAGAATGTGTTAAGGATTATAAATAAAATATTCCACTAATATGGCCTATCTTATTATTATTTAATTGATTACTTTGAGATTTTTTTCAGATTTGGGAGTTCTATCAACATGTAATTAACACTCAATACATTAACTATTAAAAACAATGATTACTTTCAGCTGGATAGCTATAGCTTACATACATACTGAACGTGGAATTTCAGAACATTCAAGTGGTAAAAGTTACACAGATGATCTAGCCCAATACAAAGTTCACATCCTGCTGCTCCCCTTTCTCATGACTATGGCAGATAACACACATCCCTCTTTCCTGCTGGACATGACTAGAGCCACACAATCCCCATCAGCAGAGCTCTCTGACCCATACATTCTCAACCAGGCAATACAGCACCCAAGAGGCCAAAACTTGGTTCTAGGAAAATTTAAAAAAAAAAAAGTGTTAGCTATTACGATGGTTTGTTGCCTTCCAAAGGGTCACACTACATAAACAGATGTACAGTATACCTATAGCCTTAGAATTATATGGAGATGAGGTGACTAGGGGGAAAAAAGCCTCAAAAGACTCCTTATGAGGCTGAGAACCACCCCTCTAGACAATCACTACCAACCCTCTGAAGCTGGCAAATAAAGGGAAAGCTGTCTGCCATCCTGAAGAGCCTAAACATCCTTTTTACTACTGGAGAAAGTGAGTCTCAGACAGGTAAGATGAATTGTCCCAGATGAAATATATAATAATTGGCCAAGCCAAGTCTTAAACTCCAACTTTCAATTAAATACCCAGTTCACCATACAATAGATCATGTTATGGTTACCAATGTAATATAGAATGGGTAGCATGAGTCTACTGTGCAATCTACTCAGTTAAAATTATATTTCTTTTTAAAGTACATGAAAAGGAATAATATAAAATACTAAAGGAAAGCTAAATTGTTAATTCACAGCTCAAATGGTATAGGGGAAACAGTACCACCTATGCTCGAAGCGCCTGAGCATCTACTATGATCAAGCGCCAACCGCTTGTGCCATATCTCAAGTTCCCCAGGAAAGTGGGCTAGATAATTTTCAAGACCTCCTTGCTCTGTCATGCTGTGTGGATCCTCGCTTTATGTGTATGTCAGTGAGTTGAGGGAATTGCACACGCACATACACACACACACACACACACACACAGTCCTTAATCACTCAAGTTATTCAGCCAAAAGAAGGCTAAATTCCTTATTAATGCATGGTTGTGAAATGGATATTGTTGGTTTTCTCTAAGTTGCCCACATGGACAACTTGAAACAGCCCACATGGACTAGACCACTTTTGTGAAGCAGTTTTATTATAGTAAAAAATCCCACAACAAGTCTGCCAAGGCCAAAGCAAAGACGCTCCATTCAGACATCATTCATTCTGGCCAGAGTGGTGGCTGCCAAAACACTTTCCATGGGCAAGGAGAGCTAATGAATAGAATTTGCACGGAATAACTTAAGCTAATATTGGCATCCCAAGAAGACGTCTGTGTTGACATCTTACTCTCTCCTCTCGTCTCTACTCACTGCTAGCAGTGACCTCTCTAAAATGTATGTCTGAGCATGTCATTCCTCTGCTTACATATTCTGGATGGCTCCTTACCGTCTACAGGACCAGTCCAAACTCCCTGGCAAGGGATCCAAAGCTCTTTGCAAACTGCCTTGGCTCTACGACTCCTGCCTCCTTTTCTGATACCTCTCTACTCTATCCACCTCTCTCCCTTTTGGCTCTACACTTTAGCCAAACCAAAAAAACTAGTTGTTCCTCAAGACAACCCATGTCTTTTCCTACCATTGTTACTTTGTAGAAGCTGTACTCATCCTGGGAGAGCCACAGCTGTTAACTCCTTATTCTTTAATAGCCAGCTCATGTAGCACCACCTTCCCTCACCCACCCTCAGGCAAGGTTGAGGGTACCTACCTCACATTGGAAAACTTAGGAGCTCACATCACTGATAATACTAATGAGACCCCAAACTTCCTTCAGGACTGAGATTGTGTCTTACTCATCTTTGCAGGGCCAGCACACAGTAGGCCATTCATTAAGTGTCACCGAGTGGCCAAAGAGATACCTATTGATTTATGGAACAGAACTAGCTAGCACAACTACTACTGACATCTATGTAGTCTACCAGAACCAACCAACTCACAGTCAATGTTTACTCCTTTATTATGTAACTATGGTATTCTATAGTGTTTCCTCAGAGAAACAAACTTAAGAATGTTTAAATTATGTGTGAAAGAATTCTACATGGACACAACATTGCATAACACTGATTTGCATGTTGGGAAAGTTACTTCTTTTCCAATTCTGTTTCAGTCCTTCAGATGACATAAAGGAGAAAGTCTCAGTTTGATGCCATATGACTTCAACACCTCTCCAAAAGCATGCGAAAATTTCCCTTTTTAATAAAGAGAGAGCAGAATGCAGGCTCAGAGACTTCAGTGGGAATCAAAATTTAGCTAAAATATGAGGACACTGATTCATTCTCATTTTTCTTCCTTTCACGATTACTTTCCAGTTATAGCAAGCGGTAATGGTTTTTTATTTAATGTAGTGATATATAAGTTTTCTTGTTAAATATATTTATTTAAGTCAAAAAAAGGAGTATGGTTTAAAAAACACAAGAAGGAAACATTAAAGGTACTCGTGAAGTACTAGAGAGGATGGCATCCCCACACCTAGCAACTACAGAGGATTGGAGTCTTAGCAGGCAAAAGATCTGAGGGGCTCACAAGTCCTCTACTTTTGGGTAAGTTACTAAATTTATTTGGGCATTTTTCTATGAATTAGCAGAGGAGAGTTAATAATTACAACTTTCCCTATTCAAATCTATTATAAAAATCAAATGATGTAATGTGTGAAGAAATTTTTGGAAATGTGTAGAGAGCAACACCGTGATCATCAAAACGACCAGCCCTAATACAGCATACCATTCCTTCCCATCCTGCCTTACCCAGTGTGGTTGAAATTTAACTTTGTTGAGTTCCAGTTCAAGATATCCATTTGTGTCCATGGATTTAATTCTCCTCATTCCCAAAATCCTGTTTAAAGTGACCAAAGATACTTTAAAAATAATATCTCAGGAATGACATTATTAAGTGATCAAAATATATGAGGAATTTCTGCCAGATGTAGGGCACGTAGAACCATTTGAGGAAATTGCTGATGAGCCCACCACCCAAAACAGTGAAGAAGAACGCCACCAGGCCTGTAACTGTATGCCTGAGGCAGTCCCTACACTCTGGACAACAGAGACAGGGTGCCCATGAGGTTGGGATGCAGAATGGAGGGAAGTGCTAACTTAAAACCCAAAACTGACTTATGGGAACTACGCTAGTACAGGCAGTCAAGGTGGGTTTGGATTAAGGTTAGGAGGTTGTAGGAGGCCTGTTGGGGGCCACCAGAGTTATTTTTACCCTTCAGCCAAACATAAGGAGGACAAAAACACTAAGTGAAAATGTGATCTTTCATTTCCAAGTAACTGGACCTCAAATTTAATATAATAGGACCGTTTCTTCCTTTTTCCCTTATACCTTTTCCAAAAAACTTCAATCAGGAATCTACAGAGTCTGTGCCCACCTCAACCCCAGATCCTGGATAAGTTCTATAAGGCTTTTGAGTTCACAGAAAGTTTAATAGGAGACACCAGCAAATTGGTCTGCCCCAAAGCCAATATTCAAAGCTCTATTACTAGAAGTCACGCTAAGAAGAAGGAAAGTAGATGGGTTTGCTCTGCTTTGCATGGATCCAGTTATTTACTCTGATGACTCTAAATTCATACAAAACAAGGTTCTTGGGTTTTAATTATGCATCTTCAATCCCTCCAACCCACATCACCATTCCCTCTTCCCCAATAAAACTGAGCCTAAGATGGGACAGAAGAGGAGAAATTAAGAAAGCCTGATAGGGCTGGTTTGGGGGGCTGTCTCAGAATTCCAGTAGAGGAAGATGAAAGACTAAAGTGGAAGCAGAGAAAAATAGAGAAAGATGGAAAATGTGAATTTCATGTTTTGTTATGAGTCAGGAAATGAACCCTTTCAGGGTTTTCAAATAACTTCATTAAAGATCCCAATTTCTTCTCAATCACTTTTGGTTGTTGACAAGCATTTCTGTGAGTGTGACATGAGTCCTCCTGCTTTATCTGGGTTTCACGTTATTTCACGAGGGCAAACTGGAAAGTGTTCAAAGAAGAATGAATGGCTCAACTGGTAAAAGTCCTGGAGTGGTGTTGCAGGAAGGAAAGCTTAAAGAAATGGATGATTTAGCTAAAAGAGCACAGTTTGGGGAATAGGAGCTGAAGGGACTTATTTGTTATATGTGGCCCTGAGAGGCAGAATTGAAACAATCTGTAAAAACTACAACAGGGACAGAAATCTGCTCAATATTAGGAGAAATTTCTTTTTTAACTAACAGTGCTGTATAAAAAAGAATGCGCTTCCTAGACTACAAAGAGGAGGATGGAGAGTTTGGGGGTTGCCTGTCAAAGAAAGTGTCCAAACTTAGTCTGGAGAACCACTTCACTGGGACAACTCAAGCAAGAGGGAGCCAGGTGATGGGCCTGGGTTTAATGACTCTTCTCACAGATACAAAGATTAGGATAAAGGTGAGGCAGTGGACTATCTGAACTTTAAAGAGTCCAAAAATGTAAGAACAACAGATGCCCAATGCCAACCTTCAAATGCCAAGGGCATTTTTCCAAATAGAGTCATGGGAAGGCATTCTCTTTTACTAAATCAAAGCTATTCCTCTCTGTTCTCTCAAAAGAAAAATAAGCAAATGGCAACTAGCCCTAGAGCTTGCTTCTCCAATTCTCCTGCCTTAGGACTTTGTCTCAGATATAATTTAGCTCCTCCATGGTGACAAGTTAATGTTTCCAGAGTCCACTATACTTCGGACCTGAGAAAGATCTGAGGCTTGCCTGGTAGGCCTGGGCTGCAGCTGAGAATTCATAATCTCACCTTGGATTAAAATACAGACTCCCAAAGGACAAACTTTCTTCCCCCAAGGTATCTGCCTCAGTAATCTCATCTCAAATAGAGAGTAAGACTGAACCCAATACAAAATATCCCCAAAGGCGGCTAAAGCTAGGAGTTAAAAACAGCAGCTGAAATCTCCAGGAGATACTGCAGGCAGGAGCCAGGTCTTCTCCATCCCTACACTAAGACTCAGGCAATAGCTGGCTGAGCATGACTCAGAAGGCATTTCTGTGCCTGTGAACAAAGCCCAGGCCTCTGGGCTGCAAGATCATCGCATCACATTCATACAGTGAGCCAACAGGTGAGCTGCTCCGACTAGCACACCAGATTGCTTTCTGGCCAGGATTTCTGCAGAGTTCGCTCCTCACAGGGAAGGCAAGAAATCTGAGTAAGACAGCAGCAGCAACCACAATGAATCAACAATAGGATGAGTAAATATGCACATGAGCACCTACTACACCCTTGGCTCTGAGTGGGCTCAGGAGATTCAAAGATGAAGGAGCGATGGCCTCTATCCTTGAGAGGCTCACAGTCCATTGGGAAAAGCAGATAAATGACCACATTAGAGTAACAGAACATGGTGATGCCATCATGGAAGTGGGTCCATTGCAGGAGCACTGATAAGTGACTAGTAAATTATTCCTGGGGAGTTTTCATGGCATTATGTCATCAGAGCTAGAGCTCCCAGGTTAGTCAAAAAGGAAAAAGTATGCCAGTCAGAGGGAAAAACATAAGCAAAGGCATGGAGGCAAGATATTGGCTACAATTACTCTGAGTAATAAGGGCCTTGAAGTTCATGTATAGAATTAAATAAAAATAAAACTTGTATAGATGATGATCTCAAAACTAAGTGTTTTGGGAAGTAGATCTAACATCTTCCATTGATGGAATACCGGTGAAAAAACTGATCGACCTGAAGAAGATGTAAATTTGACTTTAAAGCAAATTATATCCACGATGATAAAGATACACAAGGGAGTGAACAAGAAAGGAAAAACTTTCTTCTCTTAGGTTAGGGAATATTAAAGGAAAAAATCATTTGTTGGGCAGAGACTTTGACTATGAATATAGAGAACTAAAATGGTGGAGTTGATGGGGAGTTAGAAAACGCTGGAAAAGTAGACACATGAGGCTGTTAAATAGGAACATGAGTTCTTTCGCTCTCTACGGAAACACTTAATAAATACATGAAAGATAAATTTCCATCAAAATTCAGCTGCCTCACTTCTTCTTTGGCCACGTTTTGGACAAAGATGTTTGACAAGATGAAGCGGCTCATGCTTTAAGCTGACAGGCCTGCTGGCTTCTATCCAGGATAAACACAGTCAGTAAAACTATCCCTTCCCAACCGCCCATGAGACTGCCGAATGGGGCTACCAGCACTCATAACTTTTTCTCCTTATGAAGCTTAGAAAGGAACTCATACCACAGGTCACCAAATGAGCTGACATGGGCTTGGGCAAAGGGAAAATGATAAGCAGAAAAATCAATTCCATCAAACACAGGTGGCACTGCTCTTGTTTTATCACCAATTTTACCCGAGGGGCAACTAGATGAACGTACCTTTCTTTATATTTCATTTCTGAAGGTATTTGAGGATAGTTATCTCTCTTGGAAGATCAAAAGAAATGTTTTTGGAATAATGGAATGTACTGTAGATCAAGGGTAAACCATAACTGGGCTTAACTGGAAGCCACTGGATCTTTATGTCATCCTGGCCAGGTCACTCCGCCTCTCTGAGGCAATTCCTCAGAAGATCTTCCTGTTTATTCCAGTGTTATTTTAGGAGACTGTGACTTTTGGGTTGATTGATAGATTTGAGGTTTTTTTGTTTTTGTTTTAAGATTTTATTTATTTATTCATGAGAGACACAGAGAGAGAGGCAGAAATATAGGCAGACGGAGAAGCAGGCTCCCTGCAGGGAACCGATGTGGGACTCAATTCCAGGACCCCAGGACCATGATCTGAGCTGCCCAGGTGTCCCAATAGATTTGTTTTTAATTTTTTTATTGGAGTTCAATTTGCCAACATATAGCATAACACCCAGTGCTCATCCTACCAAGTGCCCCCCTCAGTGCCCATCACCCAGTCACCCCAACCCCCCGCCCACCTCTCCTTTCACCACCCCTTGTTCATTTCCCAGAGTTGGGTGTCTCTCATGTTTTGTCTCCCTCACTGATATTTTCACTCATTCTCTCTCCTTTCCCTTTATTCCTTTTTACTAATTTTTATATTCCCCAAATGAATGAGACCATATAATATTGTCCTTTTCTGATTGACTTATTTCACTCAGCATAATACCCCCCAGTTCCATCCATGTCAGAGCAAATGGTGGGTATTTGTTGTCTCTAATGGCTTAGGAATATTCCATTGTATACATAAACCACATCTTCTCTATCCATCATCTTTCGATGGACACCGAGGCTCCTTCCACAGTTTGGCTATTGTGGCCATTGCTGCTAGAGACATCAGGGTGCAGGTGTCCCGACGTTTCACTGCATCTGTATCTTTGGGGTAAATCCCCAACAGTGCAATTGCTGGGTCGTAGGGCAGGTCTATTTTTAACTCTTTGAGGAACCTCCACACAGTTTTCCAGAGTGGCTGCACCAGTTCACATTCCCACCAACAGTGTAAGAGGGTTCCCCTTTCTCCACATCCTCTCCAACATTTGTGGTTTCCTGCCTTGTTAATTTTCCCCATTCTCACTGGTGTGAGGTGGTATCTCATTGTGGTTTTGATTTGTATTTCCCTGATGGCAAGTGATGCGGAGCATTTTCTCATGTGCTTGGTGGCCATGTCCATGTCTTCCTCTGTGAGATTTCTCTTCATGTCTTTTGCCCATTTCATGATTGGATTGTTTGTTTCTTTGGTGTTGAGTTTAATAAGTTCTTTATAGATTTGTTTAAACATAGAATTCAATCTTAAGATTCAGATAAAAATACCATTCACTCATTTACTCAACAAATAATTTCAGCCCCTACAGTGTACCAGCAACTGTCCCCGACTCTGCCTCAGATTTAATGTTTCACCATTCCTTGTTCCAAAGAGAATTTGAAGCAGCTTGTAATAATAATTCAGTACAATAAATATAAAATTGGATAAAAATAAAGTAAAATCGGGCATATAATCATTTATTACATATAATCATTTACTTGATCATGCACAGTCACATATAATCACTATATGTCACTTAATTGATTATAAAATCACATATTTAGCATAGGGTGCTTCTTAGTTATTTGCTAGAGGGGGGGGTCACTAAGTTATTTCCGAGCTTCCTAGCAGCCAATGCAAAGAGGAAGACAATCCATTTCATCATTTTTGGTGTCTATAAGACATAAATAATATCAAAACTATTCCTGATGCTGAAATCTGAATATTTAAAATTGACTTGACATAGTTAAATACTTCAAACTACAGAAACCTTAATTCAACAAACATTCACTCACACCTACTCTGTACCAGGACTTGGGCCAAGTATTAACATGAGTGATATGAGTAAGATTTAGTCTGTGCTATTCAGGCCTTTCTTAAGCACATACTTTAGATCAGGACTCTCAGGCTATCACTGTAGACTCTTCCCCATTCCTGACTATGGCCCACCAACCCCCCCATGAAAGGGAGAAATTATGATGAAAGCAACCTTTTAGAGGTCATCCTAGCTTAGGAGAAACTCCAACAGGGTGTTGCAAAGAGGAACACAGAGATGGAGAGAAGGGGGTGGGAATGGGGCTTGAGGGGGAGGAGGGTTGTCTGTGGCTTGGAGATGCCCTCTTCCATCTCCAGTCCCCACTGGTCTGGATTATACATATCTGGAAAACAAGCACATGGAATTTGTATATGCTTTTAAAGGCTTTATCATCAACAACTAATTTTCTTTGTGATGAACTAAATGCTACTATTGGCAAATGAGAATTGTCAGAGCTCAAAGCAGCAGCAGAACCCCTCTGTCCTGCCTGCAGTGCTGAGCTCATGCCAGGCCAAGGGAGTCCCTCCCTCCCTCCAACAGCCAGGTCACTCCTGGGTATACACAGAACGTGACTGAGGAAAGATACTGCCCTTAGGAACATGCATAGCTCTACAGATCCTTGGAGGCATCTAGCTTAACATCCCCATTTTCCCAATGAGGATTTCCATCAAAACCCGCTGAAGAAAATACACCACGGAGTGGTGCTCAAGCAACTGACTCAAAATCATGCAAGGCGGACCAGGGACTGAACTACAGGAATACTTCACCACATACCTGGATCCTATTTGGAATTTAAAATTGCGCCTCCTTGAAATTGTGGCTTCTTGAGTACAGAGACCATGTCTTAATGTCTCATTTGTTTCTGTAGCCTCAGTGTCTAGAACATCATTAGGAGCTCACATTGTGCTGCTCTGCTTGGGCTCTGGCAACCCTGGGGTCTGCTGGCCTCCACTTAGCACAGAGAATTGACACTGAGAGCACACGGATGCTCCTGGGAAGCTTTAAAAAAAAAAAAAATACTGATGCCTTGACCTCACCCCAGACCAAGTAGAGTTAGGATACCAAATGATTCTAACTGCCACTGATTTCACCTCTCGGAGAACCAAAGTGTGGCCATCCTGCCTCGAGCTGGAGCCCAAAGTCACAACAGTCTCCAAATCCATTGTCCTTGGAAGGTTAGCTCCAAAGGGATGCCCTTGCCAAGACTTTCACCATGGCAGTCAGTCCCAAGGCACTCAAGATCAAGAGCAGGAACCTTTCCCTGTTAATGTTCATATACTGCCATCTAGTGGTGTCTTTGGCTTTTTGTGTCTCCTAAAGACACAATTATGCCCCAGCTGTAGCTGGGAGATTTCATGGGGTGTCAGAACCCCAAGCCGTTTTATTATTTGAATGCTTTGTATTTGCGAAGTGCTCCATTCTTTCTCCTCACAGGAGAAGGTCTCTATAAGTCTTTGGTTTTATTTGGATAGAGAACTTAGGGTGCAGTTGTTCTAAGAAGCCCACTGGGAATCTATTGCTGAGCCCTGGCTGAGCAATGTGCTGGTTGTCTGGCCTTGGAAATATCATTTCATTTTCTGTGCTTCACTTTATTCATTTAAAAGACAGAATAACTCTGCCCTCTGTGTCGCCAAAAAATTTTTACAATTAATGAGGTTGCTAATATGCAGATTTGTTACTAATATCTATAATCATAAAAATAAATAAATACACACAGATAGATAGGTGCATTGTTATGCAGATTTCAACACATATGGCACATGAATAATCAATAATAATTTATTGATTAAGTATCTGGAAGCTAATCCTATGATTTGACGATGACAACATTACCTTTCAAATACATGACTATTACCTTTTTTTTTTTTTTAACATATATAATGGATAAAATTCACATCCCAATGAATTTAAGTGCAGGCACACTTGCCTCACGGAAAGATCACCAAAGCAAAGAACCCCTGAGATGAGGTCACCAGAGGCTCTGTGACCCCATTATCAATTTAGAGAGGTTAGTGGGGAAAGCACTGTGAGAGGATTTGAATCAGGAAATCTGTGTGGGGTAGTTCTAACCAGGAAAAGCAAAGGTGAAACCACCCCAGGCTCATCAGGAATTTGCAAAGAGAGAAGTCCTACAAGACCATTCCAACCAGGGATGTTCTGTGTGCTAGTTCTTACCTGGGCACAGGACTGGCTGACCAGGGACACCTCAGGAAAGTCCTGCAAATTTGTGACTCAGTTAGATGTAAACTTACTCCTTGCACACTTTGTTATTTTTGTGACAAGTTAGTGCTTGGCTTAGTTTTCTATCTTTCCTTGATTACACTGGATTAAGAGTGAAAAAGCAATACAAAGGGGGAGGTCTTGGAAAAAAATTTTTAATGCTTTAGTTGGAACAGCAGCATCTCTTCCACTCTGAAACTTTTAAGAACTACCTGAAAGCTAGTTTAAAATGGGCCCCACAGCAGTGATCCTGACTCCAGAGCTCTGGGCGGGGCCCAGGGATCTCCAATTTTAATGGATACTTCCAGGTGCTTCTGTCCAGGTACTCCATAGATGGCACCCTGAGAAATCTCAGTCAAGAAGCCCCTCTTCATCCAGGCTCCAGATATTAGAGGGCCACTGATTTTTATCCAGTGGGGTGGGGCAAGAAGTAGGTTAAGCTCAGAATGGGGAGCAAATTGCCCTAAGCATAATAGACTGGAAGGAAGTCTGGCTCAGCAAAATAGAGTAACCAATAGTTTGGTCATCAGACAGTGTCGGGATCAAAAAATGTCACCCAAGCAGAGGTCACAGGACACAGCCAAGCACTGGATATTTGACATGCAATTTCTCTAATCCTCACTACAGGAAGGAAGGTTGTTACTGTCCCCATTTCACCATTAAGGTAGAAAGAGATTACTCCTTGCTATTCCTGCCATACTATCATCCAGAGAATGCTGCAGCAGTTTCCAGGGTCCACTCAACAGAGCATCAAGACCCTCACATAAGTTCTCTCCTACACTGGCTATTCCCTCTCCAGTCTTCATCCCCATCTGCTTCCCCTATCTGGGAAATTCAGATCTAAGGACTTAACTCAAATATCTCCTTTCTTTAAGACTCCAAGTGAGAACTAATAGTTGTTGAGATTTTTTTAGGTATTTTGTTGACCAACTAATCATAGACTAGGCATGTTGCAAAGGTACCTTATATAATACAATGATTGCATAAGCTACAAATCATCTGGAACAGGAGTTGGCCCAATAGGGCCCCCAGGCCAACCAGATAGTCACCTTTTTTTGTAAATAAAGTTTTATTGGAACACAGCCACACCTATTTGTTTACATATTCTCTTTGGCTATAGCACAATTGAGTAGTTGAATAACTGAAGAAACTATATTTACTGCAAAGTTGAGTATTTGCTACTTGTTTCCTTACAGAAAAAGTTTATTAATCTGGGTCTAGAAAGATGAGCAACACACCTAAAACATTCCAGCAGGCATTTTGAATCTTTCCTAAAAAAAGATAATTTGAAGCCAGGCTCTGACTCCTGAACTAATGCACAATCATGTTTCTACTCTTTCTACTCTTGGCATCTTGTTTGTATCTCATTTAAAGCATTTGTCATCGTTTTTATTCATATAGTGGCCACTTATTCAACTAATTTTTGCTGAGCTCCTACAAACCAGATAGGGTTCATGACTTCTAGGATGTAACTACTAGAGGAATGACCCTCCAACTTTTCAGATTATTAATCCCTATCTATAAAACAACCTTTGAACACACAATCACAATATAGGCATGTTTATTAATCATGAAATATATATGTATACCATTTTACCAACATATTAGGCACACTACAAGGGACACCAATAAATAGAGATTGTAGCTCTATTTTATTTTTCCCCTATCCAACTCTGGAAACCACTGGACTAGAAGGTTTATAAGATGTCGTGGAAAGTGCTAAGAAGAAGAGTGAACATGGCTTAGAGAAAAAAGAGGGACTAAATGCACGAAGGGATATTAGAGGAAAGACATGTGATCTAAATCTTGAAAAAGGAGTAGGAGATCATTAGGTAAAGAAAGGGGAGAGGGCATTCTATATAGGGAAAGACAGATTGTCCAAAGACACAGAGCAGAGAGACAGCATACTGTGTTCAGATAAATGGGGTATTGTTATTTATAAAAGAGGGACAGACGAAGATGAAGCAGGTCAATGTGATTGAAACCAGACTCTGAAGGGCCTTGTGTGTCAGGTTAACTCTGAAGTATATCCGGAAAGCAAAGAAGAGATATTTAAGCACAGGATTGGCATTATTAGGCTTCTGTTAGAAAGATCTCTCTGGAAGGTGGGTGAAGAAAGGATTAAAGGGGAGACTGAAGACAGGAAGGGTAGTCCACAGTATTTACTGAATACTTGTTTGTTCCAGTTGTATAATCACATCTCCCTTTTAATTGAGAACTCCTTAAAACAATGGCAGCGATTCATCTTTATATTCTTTCCCCTGTGCCCAACACTGAGCTGATACATAGAAGCTAATGACTATGTGTTGAATTACACCCAACTGACACTTTCCCCCATTAGAAGGATGACATTCCCCATAGTGAAATCTTTGCTGCCTCTGAAAAACCATCATGGCCCCAGGCTTTATGCTTGAGACGGGGAGATAAAGGACTGAGGGAGACATGATTCTATAGTAGGGGATCACAGACCTCATGTGACCAGCACCTGGGCTGACTTGACATTTAGAGAAATTGCTGAGAACGCATCTCCAGGCTGTGGTTCAGTGAATCAGTAGGTACCAGTCATGCCCTGGGCAGTGTGGGGAGGTTGTCTGCTGATGACTGCTCAGTGGCAAAGCAACTCATCAGGCACATGTATAGAGAGTGATATGGTGTGATGCCTGGGTGGCTCAGAGGTAGAGCATCTGCCTTAGGCTCAGGGTGTGATCCCAGAGTCCTGGGATCGAGTCCCCCATCAGGCTCCCGCGAGGAGCCTGCTTCTCCCTCTGCCTATGTTTCTGCCTCTCTTTGTGTGTCTCTCATGAATAAATAAATAAAATCTTAAAAAAAAAAAAAAAGAGTCATATGGAATGCTTTCTGCTAGGGAAGTCAGGAAGGAATGAAGCAGTGCTTGCTACGTTATCAGAATCAGAAATTCTACAAGTGGCTCTTCACCCTCCACCTCTTTCTAGTTGAGCAGTAAGGAATAAAAGGTTTGCCAAGGGCCACAGAAAATGAGTTGCTCTAGGAGGAGAAATCAAACTTGAATGAAAAAAACACCCATGTGGCTTGACCTAAGGGCCCCATTGAGGAGCTTTAGGGAACCTCAGAGTAGGAAGAACAATCAATCAATCAATCAATCACCACAAATACATAACCCTGGTTAATCTGCTTCCCCTACCATTAGCTGGTAGTGGAATGAAAAGGACACTGACATTTGTAGAGGAAATCTTTCACGTACTAGATATCAGGAGATGATTTCAAATATTCACAATTTAATATAATTCATCACAATAATAGCTCAAAGAGAAAAATCATGTGCTGATCCCTACTAACACTGGAGAACCCATTCTTGATTTTTTTTTTTTAAATACCTAAAAGTAAGAACAGAGGACTGCTGATTCAACACTAGAAAGTATATATCTAGACCAAAAACCCATCATGTTTATCAGGAAAACATTAGAAAGAAGTATTTCAATAGGTAAGATAAAGAAGTATGAAACACAAAAACTAGAAAAGATGTAATAAAGTTATGAGAATATTATTTGCTTAGAAAATTCAAGAAAAGCAATTGGCAAATGTTTAGAAACAAGGAGAGAATTCATTAAGTGGATGGACACAAAATTAATATACCGAAACTACTAGCTTTCATCTATGCAAACAATAGTCAATTAGAAGGCATAATAAAAGGGAAAATCCCATTTACAATGGAATCAAAAGGACAAAAGACCTACAAATAAGCAAGATCTCCATAAAGAAAACTTCAAAATGCTACTCAGAGACAAAAAGGAAGCAAACAAATGGAAGACATGCTGTGTTCTTTGATAAGAACGCTCCATATCCTTAAAAAACCAGTTTTCTTAAATCAATCTATAAACTTAACACACTTCCAATAAAAATACCAATGGGATTTTTTTTTTAATCAGGCAAGCATAGACAGGCACATTCTAAAGTTCAGATAGGAAATAAACAAGGGTAATCAAAAAAAAAAAAAAAACCCGTGTGAGGGAAAAATGAGAGAGGAGTAATCAGTGGGGACCAGCCCTATCAAGTATTTAATTATTTTAAAAGCTATTAGAAATTAAAATAGTGTGGCATGTGCTCAAGAACAGCTAGATCAATGGAGCAGAGTAGCAAGTTCAGAAATAGACATAAATATATGTTAGAATATATATAGAACGGGTAGCATTTTAAATCAACAGGTAGGAGGAGAATTATTTAATAAGCGATGCCTTGTCAATGGGGTAGCCATCTGGAAAGAAAAGTTGGATCTATCCCTTGTATCTTATATGAAAATAAATTCTAGATATAGCAAAGATTTAAACATGAAAGATTAAAATGAAAAAATACCAGAAGTAAATAGAAGACAATTGTTCTTTATATTTCCAAGTAGGGGACAGGGTGATTCTTAGTATAACAAAACACAAACACACACACAAACTGATAAATGAAACTGCATAAAAATGATTGTGCCTGATGTTTGAAGACAAAAGTAAAACAATGGGGGAAGATGCCTGCAGCTCTTATCACAGATACATGACTAATTTCTTTTAATTTATAAAGAACTATGAATCAATAAGAAAGACAATGAACAGATAGTTCTTGGAGAGGAAATGTGATTGCTTCCTGAACAATGGCTGAGATGTCTCAATATCATTCATAATATAGAATGCAAATTCAAACCACAATGAGATTATCATTTATCACCTATCATTTTGGCTAAGATCTAAATGTTTGGTAACACATCATGTGGGCCAGCATGTGGGGGAAAAAAAGCATCCCACATGTGACTGCTAGGACTTTGGACTGCCAAAACACCTACGGAGAATAATGTGGCACTATCAATGAGAACTTTAAATATATGACTTTTGATCCAGTCATTCTGCTTCTAAAATTTTATCCTAAAACAAGAAGTTTCAAGGGCACTGAGGGGAGTATTGATGGGATGAGCACTGGGTGTTATGCTATATGTTAGCAAATCGAACTCAAAAAAAAAAAAAAAAAATATATATATATATATATACATATACAAAAAAAAGAATAAAAGGACATTGAAATACTTTAAAAAAAATGAGACATTTCACTGAAACATGTTTTACACTAGCAAAATTTTGGAAGTGATACCTGTCAATAGCAGACTATTGGATTAAATTATATCTAGGTACAGTTATTTTTAAAGTGGTAGCAGTCCCATCTGTACTAATATAGAATAATTTCTATGATACATTTTCAGGTAAAAAAAAAGCAAAGTATCCAAAATATAGATAAAAATAAGAAAACATGTGCATAAATACACATGCACACTAAAACAGGTAATAGTCTGTGGAAAGGATCAGGGTGGCTAGGGAACATGGGTGGGAGGAAAATTTATTTTTCACTGAGCACCCTCACGTACCTTTTAAATTCTGTAGCATAAGTACCACCTATCAAAAATTAAAAAGTACCAACATAATTTTTAGAATACATACCTGCCCACACCCCACCCCCACCCCCTACCTCCTTGGTACTGTTCCAAATTTGTGGAATTGTGAATGGTCTGTCCAGACACAGATTCAAAAGACCTGGAGACTGGTTAGAGGGTGGGAGGAGCCAACTCTGGAGACGGAAGGGGTCTTACATCATCTAGCCCAGCATCCACTATAACTCTTACATCTTCCCTACAGTCATATAAGTAAAAGTGTGATCCACAGCTTAGCGGCAGCAGCAGCATCACCTGGAAGCTTGTTAGAAATGCGGAACCTCAGGCCTCACCCCAGACCTACTGAATCAAAAACTCCTTTAACAAGAACCCCAGGTGATTTTTGTGCACCTTCAAGTCTGGGAAAAACTCCCCTACGATGCTCCCCTCACATCAGCAGGGAAGGGGAAGAGGAAGGAAAGATCCCTTCCTTCTGAATTTACCTATTTGTTTTTAATAATTACCATATAGTGAGCACCAGTAATAGGCCAGAAAGTTACATGGGTAATAAGTCATCATTACTCTTCACAATTACTCTCTGACGCACACAGTCTCCCAGGGTGAGGTGCAGTACCACCACCAGGGCGAGACACTTCTAGGTAGAACATGGAAATTGCATACTATTTTCTTATAGAGTGAGAATATGACTCCTTTTCAAATCCTTTCAATGCTTCTAATTATTAGAGAAGTCACAGGGTGGTGCTAGGGTGTCTTTCAAGGCTCTTGGAATCTTTTACAATCCCCCCGCTCCAAACTAGTTTTCCCCTTAGAACTAGGACCCTCTCTTTCAATAACTCAGTTATTGTCATAATGAGCCTAAGCTATCTTCCTGCAGCTCCCATTGATGGATTATAAATTCACCCCTTGGGTCCACATGCAGAAAAAAACTGAGGAGGGAACTTGCCAAATGAGACATTAAAATGTTCTCCACAGAGAAAATAACTGGGCTGGTGTTGACATAGAAAAAAGAAGGCAGATTAACAGAAAGAGAAACATAGTTCAAAAACAAATTCAAGCTTATGTTAGATCATGACTATCAAGTAGCCTTTAAAATCAAAAGTGGAAAAAATTTAATAAAGGGCATTAACTGGACAATAAATTGGGAAAATGTACACAATTATTGGATACATTAAAGATTTAAATGTGAATGAAACATGAATTAACATGTGTATTGTCTTAGAAAGGGGAGCATATCTTCAGATACTCAAAGCATAAACTGAAGGATAAAATTGATTTAAAATTTTTAAATTTCTCGGGCAGCCCGGTGGCTCTGAGGTTTAGCGCCTGCCTTCGGTCCAGGGCCTGATCCTGGAGACCTGGGATTGAGTCCCACGTCAGGCTCCCTGCATGGAGCTTGTTTCTCCCTCTGCCTTGTTCTCTGCCTCTCTCTCTCTCTCTCTCTCTCTCTCTTTCTCTCTCTGTCTCTCATGAATAAATAAATAAAACATTTAAAAATTTTTTTTTAATTTTTGCACCTCCCAACCACCACAAACTTAAATGGTAATTGATGTCTAGAACAAAATTCCTGCAATATGCATAACATCATAACTATTCATACAATATAAATCTTACAAGTCATTAGGAAAATAAACCCTCTAAGTTTTAAAATGGACAGAGAAGAAGAGCAAACAAGACCAAAACATGAGATACACAAAAACGTTTATCACTATTAAATACAATGTAAACACTTTGATTATCTTTTTTTTAACACTTTGATTATCAACTATAAAATTAGAAAATATACACAAAAACGTTTATCACTATTAATTAAATAAATGCAATGCAAACACTTTGATTATCAACTATAAAATTAGAAAATATTAAAGAGGGGCACCTGGATGGCTCAGTCAGGTCAGTGTCTGACTCTTCATTTTGGCTCAGGTCATAAGCTCAGGGTCCTGAGATCAAGCCTCAAGTTGGACTCTTCGCTGGCATGGAATCTGCTTGGGATTCCCTCTCCCTCTCCCTCCGCTCTTCCCTGCCATTCATGCATGCACTCTCTCTCTCTCAAATTAAATATATATATATATATATATATACACACACACACACACACACACACACATATACACACATATGTATTAAAGAGTATTAAACCTGGACATATGAGATACAGAGAAATGGGTATAATTACATACTGATGGCAGAAGGTTAAACTGGTATGATTTCTCTCAAATATAATTTGGCTATTTGTATTTTTTTTAATTGAAAATATTGTTTGACCTAGAAAATCTACTTCCAGAAATTCAACTTTTGGAAATGAAGGGAGGAAGGAAGGAAGGAAAGGGAAGGAAGAAAAAGAGGGAAAAAGGGAAGGAGGGAGGAAGAGGTCTGAGAACCAATTCTAAATGTTCACCAATAGGGAATAGGTTGAATAAATTGTGGTATATCTGTGTAATGAGATATAGTGTAATCATTTAAAAGATATTATAGAAGTATATTGATTAACAGAAAAGATGGTCATGTATTACTAAGTGGGATAAAGATTGGAAAACATTTTCAAAGCAATCTCTAAATGTGTATGTGTGTGTGCAAAACGTATACAAATATGTGTACAGGATTTTTATTATTGAATTGTGATGATAGCAAAAACCAAAAATCCTGAAGCAACCTATATTTCAAACAAAGCAAACTGACTGAGTGACCTAATTATGATATAGCTATACTATACAAGCATTAAAAACAATGGAGTAGGGGCGCCTGGGTGGCTCAGCTGGTTAAGCATCTGCCTTCAGCTCAGGTCACTATCCTGGGGTCCTGGGATGGAGCCCCACAATCGGGGGAGGGGGAGTCCCTGCTCAGCAGGGAGCCTGCCTCTCCCTCTGCCCCTCCCCCCTGTTCATGCTCGCTCTCTCTCTTTCTCTCTCTCTCTCCCACACCCTCTCTCAAATAAATAAGTAAATTTTAAAAAATAAGTTATATCTACATGTGCTAAGGAAAGATTTCTGAGATATGTAGCCAAAAAAACAAGGCAAAATACAGCAAGAAGAATATGATCTCATTTATGAAAATGAAAAAGACCTAGTTAACAGATGTAATATGATTTCGTATGTATATATGCATATATATATTCCACATATATATATTCAAAGGATATCAAAAAAACTATAAATAAGGGTTAGAGAGGTGGAAGCCTAGCTCAAGGGAATAGAAAGGAAGACTCATCGTTTTATAACTTTCTATAGTGCTTGAATTTCCTCTATGTGTATTTATTACTATGTTTATATACAGGCTCAATTACTAATGGAAAAAATATATATACGTACACATGTGTGTATATGCGTATATATAGGTATAAATAAGGACAGACCCAAAAAGTGAATAGTGATTATTGCTGGCTATTGAAACATTCTTTTATCTTTTTATCTTTATTTCCCTATTTTTTATGGTTAGCATGCCTTAATTTTGGAGTTAATATACTTTAATCATTTCAAAAATAACATGGTGACAAATATGGTATATTATGTTATAGGAAATTATAGTACATTTAAATTTTATATGAATTATTTGATTTTAGTATTTAAATATGCATAAAAAATGTCTCTAAGGAAATGTAAATAATGGAATAATCTGTTGATGGGTTTAATGGGTGATGTTTATTTTTTTCTTCATACTCTCCTTGTTAACTACCATTTTCCATATTCAGTATTCACTTTTATAATCATAAAAATACATGTTTTGAAATAAAATGGAAAAAAAAAGGAACTAACCCATCCCCATGTGGGAAGAAGTAGATTTAACAGGGTAGAGGAAGCACACAAGGAGAAGACTCTTAGTATTAATAGACAAGAGAACATGTCAGCCTCCTTGGGCACAGCTGACCTTAGGTAAATGTGGGAGGGGATGTACAGAAGCTAAAGGAATTCCCGTGATGCATACTCAGCTCTAGAATCTTGAAACAGGAAGAGATTTTCTGGGTTACTTAGTTAAATCCTTTAGTTGAACTCTGATCTTGCAGAGGCCTCTGTTGTTCCACCTACATGGGAAATGCTGACCCTATCCCTCAGTGGTTAACATCCTTAAGGACAGGAAATGAAAGGAGATAGTGTGGTGCACTAATGGGACCAGACAGCTCCTCTGAGGTGCTCCAGTTCCCTGGATATGTCTTCCAATCATTCACTTTTCTAGTAATACATGGGAAGTATTAGATATGATTAACTTAGCCACTACCTTCACCTTCTCCAAACTCTGGCTCCTCTGCTTCCCCTCCACAGTGCTTGTCTCTTTCTCAGGCGTGGGACACAGTAGGAAATTTTTCTGGAAGAGGCTTCCCCCACAACCCAGGACCCAAGTGCAATGATGATCCAAGCGTATTCTACAGAGGACCATAATGCCCATGGGAGCATCTGATGCAGCGGTCATGCCCATGACGCCCTGGCTATGCGGGAAACCACTCAACTTCCTTTGAGTTCCAGCTCAGTTCAGATGGGATTGAGACACTCCCCTGTGACCAACCTCACACATTACTCACTCCTGCACAGGTAGGTGGAAAGGAGTTTGCCACCACCGTGTTTCCATGGGCTTTGGCACGCAAGGACATTCCATTAAGCCCAAAGGGCAAACCAGTCCCTTGAGAAATGAGGCAACCCAATTTTGAAGGGAACCTATCTGTGTGGACATGAAACAGTTAAATTGCAAAATCTCAAGAGGATACCAAGTAGATAATTTTCACTTCCAGCTTCTATCCACCCAGGGAGACATTTGCAAGTAGGAGAGAAGAGCAACCATTAAAGAGAGAGAGAGAGAGAGAGAGAGCTTCTGGGTTGTGATGAGAAGATATCCCATGTCCTCCTCAAACAGAAGTTGGCTTCCCTCCAATAAAGTCAGGGATATTTATAATAGCCCTCCAAACACCAAAGTGCAAGAAATAAGGAACCAAGAATTTGCATCCTAGGAGATGACAGGGCTAGTGCTCATCTCCTAAATATAATAAGTTCACACCAAATTGTGTGGTGGCACACACACAAATAGTTCACAGTGGTTACCAGTCCTCAGTACCATCAGAATCACCTGGAATGCATCTCAAAATTATAGATTACCAAACCCCAAATATTTTAATATAACTGGCTTGAGATCAGGGCTGGGAATTGGTGTTTTTTAAATTATCCCCTCAAGTGATTCCAATGAATAGCTGGGATACAGACCATGGTGCTAGTGTAACAGAAGCCTGATGGGTGAAATCTGTGCAATAAAAGAACAGACTGAGCAACTTTGCACAGAGAGACTAACATCCAAGTTTGGACCCTCTAATCTGCTTCTACTTAGTTGCTGGAGGGGTCTTTCAAAATAGAAAATCTCATCATCCACTTGCCAGTGTAGAACCCTCAAGAGGTCCCCATGCCCTACAGGACAAGACCCACCTCAGCCTAACTTATAAGACCTTTCATGATCAGCCCCTTCCTTCCTCTTCCTGCTCATACTCTATGCTCACACTGGGCTGGACTATATATCTTCCCTAAAGTGTCATGATATCCTAAGTCTCTGCTTCTTCTGTCTGAAATTTCTTCTCTCACTGTCACACCAGACTCATATACTTATCTTTTAAGGCTCAGATTAAAATGCTCCTACTTCCCATCCCTCCAGTAGAACAGATCTCTCTCTTCTCTATGCATCCTGTATGAACCTCTCTTTCAGCATTGATATTATAATTTTCAGTATATATTGAACATTTACTTGTAGCCCCAACAAATAAAGCCCTTTGAGGCTTAGGGTCTCATTCATCCCTAAGAACCTAAATCAATGTGCAGCCTGGAGATACCTCACTTGGTCATAAGATCAGGCCAGGCCCTAACATTTGCAGGACACAGGTCAAGAATCCAAACGGAGGCCCAAATAGCAGGTATCTCAACTGCTGAAAAGTTGTAAATCAAGCCACCTCCCTGTTAAATATGCTCTTCCTCCTACCTTGAAAAATGTACCCTCAACAATCTGAAAGGCCAGGTTCAAATTGTAGACCTCTAGGACTTCTCAGGGATTGCCACTAGAACTGGGAGACCCAGGGAAAATAGACGCTTGCCCCACCCCCCCAGCCCACCTCCTTCCCTGCATCAGTTCTCACTTGCAGTGTGAGAGCCCTCTCATGAGCACAAGTGGTTGCCCATACACCATCCACACCCTCCGTAAACATCCACTCTTTGACTACCTTTCAACCCTAGGAGTTCACCTCTTGATGCAGTGAGCCCAAGGGAGAAGAGACCTGAGAAAGAGGCCCATGCAGAATCTGGAAGGGGGCTCTGAATTATTTGGGCAGAAAATTCAGGGTTCAGAATATACATGGGGAGCTGGAAGAGGGCCAGAGTGAAGCCCTCCAAAGCTTGGAACCAGGGTAAGGGCTCTCCTTGTGCAAATCCAAGGGAATTCTACTTAAGACTCATTTCAAATATCATCACCTCCTCTGGGAAGCTGACCCAGATTCTCCAAGCCAGGAGCTATCCCTCTCTCTTCTCAAAGAACCTTAAAGGTGTATCAAACTCTGCATTTAGCCCAATGTATTAAAATAATCCATTCCTACATCTCAAGAAGGGAACATGGACTATACCTTACTCATCACAGTGGAGCCCAGGCATCCACTGCAGGGTATGGCATAGGGCAAGACCTTAGCCAATGGCCAAGGAGTTGTGAATTCATGAAACAGGTGATGATGGAAGGAGAGGATACTCACTCAGCAGGCCCAGACACTAACTCCCTTTAGCTTTCCAGCCTAAGAGTTTTACAGGAGACCTTCTGAAGGCAAAGTAGCAATTAACATTCTCAGTTGAAGTCAACTCTAGTCCTACCTATACACAATTTGTGATTTATCACAAACACACTTTCCATGGGGAAGTTGAACTGCTTCATTTCATACTGGGATTTTATTTTATTTTATTTTTCATACTGGAATTTTAGTTCACAAATGATTCTTTTGCTCTCTGAATAAAGTGACCCTCCAAAAAATAAAATGACACTCCAAGGTCCTGTTGAGAAGAAGAACGTGAAGCATGAGTGCATGGAGTCATCTCTGAGCAAGCCGTATAAACACCACCTCTCATCAACAGGATTTGAACTGAGCTACTTCTGAATAAGTGAAAAGGGCTCTTTCTCCTACTTACATTCCTTATTCCAAAGGACATTCCAAGACTTTGTTGATAAAACCACCTAGGAGAAAGCTTTTCCCTCCAGTAGCAAATGCCTCTACTAAATCTCTGGTTGATGACAGAAGCAATTTGCAGATGAGATTAGAGTAACTCTCCTACAGTAGTATGTCTTTTGATTCATGTAGCAGTGGCTGAATCCTTGGTCTGCTGGATTTTTTTTTTCATCCTCTGACGATTCACCCAGGGATGTTCTGAAGTTGTGCAACAGGCAGATTGTAATCGCCTGCACCCAGGGAGCGGCAGAGGAGTGAGCACAGTGAGTCACAGACCACAACAAAGCCCTTCCTGGCATGTCAGGCTCACTTGGCAACCCCAGAGGATGTAAAATTGACAGCAAGACAAGGAGCATCTTTGTTATTTGTCAACAAATTGCGGCGGCCATTGCAGAGTCTTGGCAACCTGACATGGAGAAGCCTTGAGGGAAGAAATGGGGGAGCAAGTAAATAAGATGATGGAAAACCCCATTCTCCAGATGACTGACTCTGAGACAAGTGCGTCAACAAGGATTTTTTTTTACCCCAATGACCTACTTATTATGTTCAAGGAAATAGAAGAGTAGTCTTTAGTGGTAGCAGGACCCTCAAATAGATACAAATATCCAAATGACCTTGAAATAAAAAGACATTTAGCATCTGGCTCTATTAACTACCAGCTGTGTGACTTTGAGCGAGTCATGTGACATCTGAGCACCTGGTTCCATTTGTCTATAAAATGGGAGTAATATCTATCCAGCCCAACTCATGGGTTGTTATAAATATCAAATAAGATATGGAAGTAAAACAATTTGTAGCTACAAAGTTTAGTACAAATATTTTTATCACCATTATGTTTGGCACTAAAGGATATTACCCAAAAATCAAATCCAAAGAGACTGGACAGAAGCTGACTTGATTATATTAGGTTCATATAAATAAATGCATTTATATACCAACGTGGAGCTATCAGAATATTCGCTGGTTGCTATACATTCTATTTCCAACATGAAAAAAATCATGGAAAAATGTCATTGATGGTCTCCCACAAAGAGCTCAGCACTAGCCCATCTGCAGAGCTTCACTCCTATGATGTAACTAAGCCTTAGGTTCAAATTTTCTTTCAATATTTACTGAGCACTGACTGCAAGCCATGCCCTTTGCTGGTCACTGGGCATACAAATACAACCAAGACGGCCATATTTCCTGCTCATTATGGAACCGAGGAGAGATACAAATAAAGTATCCAGAGTACTCCACGTTATGGGAACTTGTATGCCAAGGTATGGAGAATGGGAACAAAAGACAGGGGCAGCTAGTTCTGCTTATGCAACCAGGAAAGCTTCAGAGAAGAGCAGATTCTTGAACTAGGTCTAAAAAAAGAAGCTGGCTGAGTGAAATAAGTCAGTCAGAGAAAAGACAAAAACCATATGATTTCATTCATATATGGAATTTAAGAAACAAAACAAACAAGAAAAGGGAAAGAAAGAGAGAGAGAAACAAATCAAGAAACAGACTCTTAACTCTAGAGAACAAATTGATGGTTACCAAAGGCGAGATGGGTGGGAGGGATGGGATTAGAGAGGACATTTGTTATGATGAGCGCTGGGTGATTAACATAAAAATTTGAAAAAAATAAAAAATAAATGAAATCAGAGAGAGAGGGAGGAGCTGGCATTTACCAGACAGCTGGCAATTGGGAGGAATACCTAGGAAAGGAAGCAGTGAGATCAAATGCCTGCATGTTCTTGGGGCCTAGGAAAATCCTGACTATGGGATGTAAGGGGACAGTAGTAAAGAAAGGTAAAGGGACAGGCAGGAATCATATCATGAAAACCCTCGTCTGGAAGCTGACATTTACCCTGTAGGCAGTGGGGATCCAAGAAATATTTTGAACTTGGAGATGACATGATTAGATTTTCACTTTAAAGAAATCACTGTTGTATGCTTGTAATGGGGCCTGGAAGGAGAAAAGCCTAGAAGTTGGAAACCTTTTGCTGGATTTCCAGTTTCTTGACTTTTCTCCTTCCATGCCATAAGACAATCCATTCCATTTTCAAAACATCTCTGTTAAAAAGTCATTTCTTGCTGAGGTCGAGTCTTCCTTCCTGGAGTTTCCATATTAACTCTTCCTCTTAGGGCCACACAAAGCTGATTTAAAGATAAAAATGGTGTCCTCCCTCAGGCTCTTATGCTCACGCTCACACACTCACTCTCCCTCTCAAATGGAAACATATCAATCACCCTCTTCAATCATTCCTTCTAGGACATGATTTTGAGTCATTCTCTCATCTCTGATCATTCTCCTTTGAACAGAATTACATGGCTTATTCTAGACCAGAGTAGAGAAGACAGGCGCTTCAGCTTTCAGAGTAGGTATGTAATAACCATGTAGCACTAATCTGAAAATGCCTGTCCAGTCTCCATCTCTTCACCCAGTCCAGCCCCTTCCCCAACCTCTAACCTCTCAGTCTGTGCGTCCATGCTTAGCTTTTCCAGAAGTGAAAAGATTCACTCAGGTTTCCTGCTGCTAATGCCTCTGCCTTTCTCTCACTCCATCCTCCACCTCCATATTGAAAAAGTAGGAAAAGAATGAACATATATGGACCACCGACTATGGGCCAGATGCTGGAAGAGGTGTACATTCGTATGACTCATCTCATAAGCCTTGTGACCCCTCTGCAAGTTGGTCACTTGCTCAAAGGAAATAAATGATGGAATAGACGTTCATACTCAGATCTTTCTGAATCTAAAAATTCCCCTTGAATAGACATTCATACCCAGGTCTTTCTGAATCTAAAAATCTAGAGCTGGGATCCTTGGGTGGCGCAGCAGTTTAGTGCCTGCCTTTAGCCCAGGGCGCGATCCTGGAGATCCGGGATCGAATCCCACATCGGGCTCCCGGTGCATGGAGCCTGCTTCTCCCTCTGCCTGTCTCTGCCTCTCTCTGTGTGTGTGTGTAACTATCATAAATAAATAAAAATTTAAAAAATAAATAAATAAAAAATAAAAATCTAGAGCTGTACTGTTGGATACAAGAGCCATTTGCTACATCTGGCTATTGTACATGTGAAATGAGGTTGTTTGAATTGATATGTGACATGAGGATAAAAGTATACACCAGATTTCGAAGGCCTCATTCAAAGAAAGAATGCAAAGTATTTCATTAAAAGTTTTATGTTGATTTTGACATGCTAAAACAACATTCTTACTATATTCAGGTAAATAAAATATATTATTAGAAATAGTTTCACCTGTTTTTTTTAATGTGATTACTGGAAAATTTAAAGTTACATTTGTGAATTAAATTGTATTTCTTTTGCATTTCACCAATCTAGAACACTAGAATGAAAAATCCCAACTCTTTGGAAATTACTATCCTAGAATAAGAACACATAATTCAAGGAGTAGTCGTTCATTTAGGGTGGTACCAGATAGGATCAGAAGTTCTTGATCAATGATGTAATCTGAGCTTTGCCTTTCTGTATTCTACTATTTTCTATTTTTCTTTTATTTTTCAAACTTCCCAGAGGTTTTATAAATAAATAAAATAAACTCATATCTCTTGCATCCGTAAGTACATGTATCTTTTCATCTAATGTGTGCTACGTCAGAATATTCCAGTTAGCTTATTACATCTGAATAACACCATGTATGGTCACATTGGGAATCAGCCTTAGCAGGGAAGACTGAAACATTTGAGGAAATAATCCTATATGTGATATTTTTTGTGTTTTGCTAAGTTATTTGGATACTTTGTAACTTCATCATTGTGCTCATTACATTGCTTTAACCCTCTGGTAAAGAGAACTTTGACTTTAAAAAACTCAAAATCCTGGTGAAGGAAAATTAAAGGATAGGAAACCACATGCTTGATGATTATCATATTTATTATTTTCAAGAGTAAACCTATTCATGGTGACTTGACAAACCATCAGGTCCTCTGTGAAATCCACATCACCAACCAAAACCTGCAAGGATGAAATGCGACAAATGCTAGTCATGCGGACCTGACTACAGCTTGGGGATCAATTCAAGCTGCCAGTGCAAGCCTTTGAAATAAAAGAAACACAGAATCATCCATTATGATGTCAACCTATAATACTAATTATCATAAAAATGCCTTACATTTATAATTACTTTAGAGAGTAAAAAAAAAAAAATGTGTTCACTTCCATAATCTCATTTAACTCCCAATTTAAGATTTGGAAGTTCCGGCAGAACCAGCCCAACAACACAGGCTGCCTGCCTCCAATTACGTCAGCTGAGACTTTTTCAATTGCAAAGCTTTAACATTAAAAATAAGTTTTTGAGGGATGCCTGAGTGGCTCAGTTGGTTAAGCATCCAATTCTTGATTTCAGCTCAGGTCATGAACTCAGGGTTGTGAGATCAAGCACTGTGCTGGGCTCCTCTCTAGGCATGGAGCCTGCTTATGACTCTCTCTCTCTCCCTCTCCCTCTGCCCCTTTCCCCCACTCTCTCCCTCTCTCAAAAAATAAAAAAGTATTTTTTTTTTTTACTTCTGTAACAGAAAAGTGCTAGACTCAAGAAATGGTGCTAGATTCAAAGAAGTTTAATAAGGCCAATGATATGACCAAGAACCATACTTTCATCATCTTTCCCTTCTGCTCTGAGCAAAGTCAACTTTGCCCTAAGACCAGCCTCCATCATGACTGCCTTGCATTTCTTCATCCACATCTAGCAAGAAAGTTTTTGCCCCAACACACCTGGAAAAATGCCTAGATTCCCTCTGACTGGAACGATGTCAGTTACATGCCTCCCCAAACCAATCATAGAGGCCAAGGGAAGGGATGCAGGCACCTTCTGTGAAACTCTATGAAACCCCAAAGGAAATCAGGAGCCCTTGAGAAGGAAGGAGGGGACGACAGATGCTGGAGAGGCAAATCAACAAATGCCCACTACACCAGCCTAAGGCTTTTCCTATTCATGTGCAGTGGTAATTACGGAAGATAAAAAGGAGATTAAGTGGATGGTAAACGCAGATGTCCTGAAATATTTTGTAGCATTGGGGATGAATTGGAGAGTCTGTGTATATATGGGGATTTTCCTCCTATTAGGTGTGCTAAGCTGAGTAGGCTAAAAGTTACTTAAAAGATTTGCTTCCTAAAGCACTTACTTGTCCTGCATTCCTGAAGCAAAAGGAAACCAAAAGACACGTGTCAACATTAAAACTTGTCCAACAGTTGTGCAAGAGACAATGCTCTTCACCTGCTCCCTATGCATAATCAGAGCTAGGTGATGGTGGTATCTTGACTATAGACCACACTAATAACCACAGACTCACTACTGCCTGGTACCAGACTCAAATGACTTACACCTTCAGTTAATGCTCACAACAAACTCTATGAAGTAGGTGCTAATAATTACCATTCCTAATTTCACAGATGAGGAAACTGAAAATCAGAGAAGTTAGGTGACTTATCCAGGCTGACCCTGGCCAGAAATTCAGTTCCATTTCAAAATCTTAACATTGTGCCATTCTGTCCCAGGTAAACAATGACAAATTTTGCTTCTCTCTGGCTTTCTTGGAGACTTGTGTCATTTGTAGGCAAGTTCTTACAAATCAAAACCCTTCTTTCATCACAATGTACCCTTGTTTTCAAAAGGGAGAGGCATCCAAAGAGCCTCTAGCATCCTTCTTCAGACTCTTT
This sequence comes from Vulpes vulpes, assembly GCF_048418805.1. Taxonomy (NCBI): domain Eukaryota; kingdom Metazoa; phylum Chordata; class Mammalia; order Carnivora; family Canidae; genus Vulpes; species Vulpes vulpes. The sequence goes on along the minus strand of NC_132791.1, from coordinate 10,694,085 downwards.
CACTGTTTTGATACTCTCAAGAAAGTAGTAGGGTTCTGGGATCCCTCAGACCTGTGTTTGAATCCTGACTTTGCTACTTACCAGCTGTTTGACTTAACAAGTCAATTAATCCTTGAGAGCCTCGAATCTCTTTAAGATGTAGATATTACCTGCCCTCTGGATTGTGTGAGACATAAACAGGGTCATAGGCTGGCAGACAGAAATTAGCTGCTTTTCTCTACTCTCCCATTAAGGGTAGGAAGCTCAGAACACATTGGCAGGGTCTTCTTTTTCAATATGTATTCCTTCCCAGAACTCTGAGGAACCATATACACCAAATAGGACAATTTTATTTAAAAGTCTTCACTTTTTCTTGAAGTCTTAAAAAAATCTTTTTCCTATTGCTAGAATGGTGAAGAAAAAAAATAAGAACACTTGTTTTTTCATTGAACCCCTGGGGCTTGTTTTTAAAATAGATTCACATGTTGTTTTGTGGAAATGGGAGTATAGCCCATTTAAAGGGGGTCTTTCAGAGTGAGAGGGAAGGCCAGTGGCCAATTCGGTTTTAATGAGTTCACTTAAGTATGTAAGCTAATTAATAAATTCAAGTTTCCAGGGCAAGAACTAAGCTAAAGAGAGGTAGCCAGGTGGTTTAAAAATGCCTCTGGAAAAAGCACATCATTTGGAAATCATGCTGTTGATAGACCTTAATCACTTTCTCTTCTAGTTTCTGCCAAATTTTGGAGAATGGAAGATAATTTCATTTTGTTATATTTTGTTTGGCTATGTTTCCCCTGAGCTAAGATGTGAGAAGAAGTCGGGCAGCTAGTTAATCAGATCCGTGAGCATTAGTAACTAGGGAAGCCCATGGATGTCAAGGGAGAAAACGTTTCCAATAAAATAAAAGTGTGGATGCATGTGGTCACCTCTGAGCTGACACCATAGTCCACTTGGTGGCAGCTTCCCCAAATTGCAGGCAAGAGTGTCTGATAGGGAATGACCAGACCTTTCCAGAAAGTATGAGCATCACAGCAAGCCCTCAGGAAGTGGATCAGAAGAGCTGAGCTCATACACCTGTGTTCTAAACTCCGAGTGGTACACATGGATGAATTTGGGTCCATATGATGGGCCTTGATGGGATACCAATGTGAAAATACATACACAGCAAGACCAGAACTGAAGAACAGTTTAGAAACTAACGTTCTTCCAGATAATTTATTAAGTGGGAAATGTGCAGTTAAGAAATCTTAATACAAGAGAATAGGCTAGTAAAAGCATGCCTGTTTTGGAATTCAGTTACTAGACTGAACCATATGAAATTGCCATTTCATACATTAAAAATGGTTCAAAATTGGCAATTTCCTGTCGCTTGATCAAGCGTCACTTAAGCATTTTACAAAAAAGAAGATGATAGGCACTGGTTGTCACATTTTGACTACTATTGTGTGTCAGGAGTGATACTAAGTGAAAAAATACACATAAACATATAACACATATGCATATTATCTTATTAATGGTTATCACAACTCCATAAGATCAGTATTATTATATTCATTTTCAGAAGAGGAAGCTAAGAAGCAGTGGAGGAGAAATAATGTGCTTAAAGTCATACAGAGTTGGGATGCGGACAATCTCTGGGACCATGTTGCCAAAACCCAATGGCCAATTCTCCATGGTGATGGACACAACAGATCATTGACTCCTCCTTGAAATGGTTTCTTCCTTTGGTCTGTCTTTGCTACCTCCTATCTCACTAGCCACGTACTAGCTAAAATCTCCTCATCTTCCCAACCTGGAATCATGAAGTGCATCCAGTGCTTCAGCTTCAGACCTACTCTCATCTTAATTTATACACTCACTTCCTAGATCATTGTATTCTGTCCTTGATTTTTTTTTAAATACCAGCTATTTACTAATGATTCTCAAATTTAAATCTCCAGGCCCAATCTCCCCTCTGAACTCCAGACTAGCACCTCTAACCAAATACTTGCCTTCTTTGTTTAGAAATTCGATAAATGACTTGAACTTAATATGTCAAGGATTGAACCCTGATCTCCACACCCATCCCCCAAAACATCAATCCTTCATCTGTCTTCATAATCTTAAAAAGAACAGTTCTGTGCCTCCCTCCCCAAAGGCCAAAACAACCAGAGAGGAGATATTTTTTACTCCTCTACTTCTCTCATAGCTCACATCTAATCAATCCATCAGCAGATCCTGAAGTTCCTCCCTTCTGATTATATGCTGAATTGGAACACATCTCATGATTCCACTCTACTATCATCCAAGTCACCATCATCTCTCACTGAACTTTTAAAAAAGCCTCCTAACTGGTCTGTTTCCACCTTCATCACTCTATAGTCTGATCTCTGATTGTAGTCAAAGCAATCTTTGTAAAACATAAATTAGGTCATGATATTCTTCATTCGAAACCCTTCAGGGGCTTCTTATTGCACTCAGAAAAACATACTCCAAAGTTTTCCCCATGGCTTGCAAGGGTCTGACCCCTCACTACTTTTCTAATCTCCTCTGTGATGGATAAAAACTGGCCCCCTCTCATTGAGAGGTGGAATATATTGTCCCTTCCCTTGAATCAGAGTCCAGTATGACCAGACATATGATGGAAGGGACCTTAGGCCAGGCCCAGGGCCAGTCTTTAAGAGGACTAGTAGCTTTGACAGGCATGCAAGGCATCTGGGAGTCCTGAGCCACCATGTCAGATGTTCAATGCCTTTAGCCACTGTGCTGTTAGAAACCCAGACAACATGATAGCAATAAGACCCTGGGCAAGCACTCTAGTCAACAACTACATCTGAGATCCTGCGTAACACCACCAACTGCAGCCATGTAAGAGAGGCATCTTGTTCTCGCAGCCCAGTCAAGCCTTCAGATGTCTCCATCCCCAAACGCTATTTGAGTATAACCACATAGGCGACTTTAAGGAAAAAGACCCAGACAAGCCCAATCAACCTACAGAATGATCACAGATACTAATGATTGTTTTAATCCACTATGTTATAGTTTGCTACACAGCCATGACTATCTGGAACATCATTCCCTACCATTTTCTTCCTTATTCTCTACACTCCAGCCACACAGACCTACATACTCTGACATGCCAGACACATTACTACCTCTAGGTCTTCATATATGCTTTCCCTTTATGTGGCATCCACTTCCTTTGGATAGCCACATGGATTTATTCAAGGCTCTGCTCAAACATCAGAGTTTCTCTGGTGAATTTTATGTAAAACAGCACCCTATCACTCTGTCTTTTATCAAGCTTTATTTTTCTTCTAGCATTTATCACCATGTAATATATTTTAGACTCACTTATTACTTGCCTCCTACTAGCAAAATGAGAAATTTGCAAGAGCAGTGATATTGCCAGGTTTCCTTTCCAGCTCTTTCTCTACTACCTAGACCAGTGCCTGGTATATCCTATTCATTTAATATACATTAGTCTATATGAATAAGTGAGATTCCACAGCCCAAGTACTTCCTCTGCATTACGCTAGTATATGCAGAGGAAAGAATAGACGGAAGGAAGAAAATGTAGAGTCAGGGGAAGAGACAAAGAAGCAATAACACAAAGAAAGTCTATTTCTTCTTTGCAAATCCTGATCCAAATTTCCCTCTTTCTCTTGGGCCTTTGCTATTGGGGCAGTTATACATTTCTGTCCATTGCCTCAGTTAATCTCAGGTGAAAATGTCACTGTGTATAAATATGAGTTGCTATGTACATGTTATACATAGTCCAAATTCAAGTGCATGTTTGCTATATATTATTCATAGAGACCAATATAGATTCTTGGCAGGTATAGGAGAGTCAGTTTATGGGAAAGGAAGAGACAGAAAGATCAGCTTCACAGTCTGTCACCAGAGAGACCTCCATAAAGGATGTTTAAATACTTTCAAAGAGAGTAGCATGGTTCTAGGGTCTCCTGTGTTCAAATCCTGATTTTGCTATTTACTAGCCATTTGCCCTTTAACCCTTGTGAGTCTCACCTTTTTTTTAATCTGGAAAATACATCCAACATGGCCTACAAGATAAAAGCACAGGTTTTATAATTACACTGACCAGAGTTCCAGTCCCTGCCCAAACTCTTCCTTAACCACTCAATTTCTTAGTTTTCTCTTTGGTGAGTGGGAATAATGCAATTTCAGAAGGCTGATGTGAGGATTATATGAAATCACAAATGTAACATAATGGCAGCTAGCATTTATAGAACATCTAGTTACCATTATGCTACATTCCTGATCTCATAAAAATCCTCTGTTCTAAGCAACACCAATCGTATTAGGTAGGAACTAATACTATCCCTTGCCCAAAAATCACAGCGCTAATAAGCACTAATGGAATGGGATTTAAACACAGGCCATCTTAACTCTAGACCCAAACCCTCAAGCATCCCATTCTGTTGCTCTTGGGGATGCTTAGAGCTATATCTAGCACAAATGACATTCTTTAAAAAAAAAAAAAAGTTACCATTTTAACTACTGCTAAGGCTATGTGTCATCATTATGACCCCCATTACCATTTTCATTATCATGTTAATGTCTACTTACTATTTTCTTGTCCATAGGAGAAAATTCCAGACTCCTGCATCTGAAAAGCCTGAAACTCACAGTATGTCCCTACCTGTTTATTTATAAACCCAGAAACTGAGCACAACACCTCAGTGACCCAGAATATGAGCAAATGGGTCAGGCACAGGGGTAAAAGCATAGTTGTTGCAGTGATATGTTGGCATCAGGTCCTATTAGCTCCATGGAGCCAATCATACACATCTCTTCCCAACTCTGTAATTACCTTGGTAGCTGGAAACTACCATGATGGTAGCTGGAAACTGGCATGTTGGGGATGTTCACACCACAAAAGTCGGGGAACACAAGAAATCAAGGCTTTGTTTTTCCCTCACAGAGCAATGGTTGTTAAACATCTGCCTGCACATCACCACCTGAAGTCAGGCAGGCATGAGTTTGAATCCTCATGCAATCAAGTGGGGTCCCAAGAAAGTTATTTTCCTCACTTCTGTAACAGATAGCTCTCTACTGGATTGTTGTAAAGAGTAAATAAAGTACTACTTGTAACGTTCTTAGGAGAACATATGGCACTTAGTAGGCATTCCCTAAGTAATAGTGGTTGTATTAGTTTTATTATTTGCATTGTATTAAATAAAAGTAGTTGGCAAACATTATGGTATAAATAAGAATGTACAAGTATCAGCTTAGCAGACCTGTACTTCACCAAAGTTGGTTTCAGCCTTCCAGAAACTATCCTACTCAAATCCCAATTCAAAAAGATCTGAACTTAAATGCTTCCTATTCTCTACTCAAGTAATGCATTCTTGTTTGGATCCTTTTCTCACATTACAAGCCCCTGCCCGCACCATTCAGCCAGGGTCAGGGTGAACCTTACCTAATTAGTAGTGGTATAATCAAAACAAATATTGTTTCATTTCCCAATGGTATGATTGATTGCCATATGTATTCAAGGTTGGCCCTGCTCTTGATGAGTAACCAGAGAGAAAAATCACAAAATCACCAACCACTTGTGCTGGAAAATAATTGTGGGCTCCTCTTCTCCACTTTGCAGATGGAGAGATTGAGTAGGTCAGTGACTTGCCCTCTAGAAATATGTGGCTTTACATCATAATTTTTTTGTGATTTGTAAGAGGCAAGGACGCAAAGGATACTGTCAAAGACTTGGTGATCCTTTCTACCCCGTCACCAAGGCCTACCCAACCACCACTCCATTGCCACTGCTGGATTTCAATGTATCAAATTATATACCATAGACATTTAAAAATTTAATGACATCATTTATTTTCTAGTGGAACTACCGCATTATATTGAATTCAACAGTTTCAGATCTGGAAGGACCAAGTCTACTGCCAAGCTCATACTTTTAAAACTTTAAGTACTGTACACATTGAAGGACACCCAATTGCTCTGGATGCTCATAAACTCTCAAAATGTCTAAGCCGTTTCAGGCCACCACTCCCTCTTAGAGAGAATCATATGTATTAGCATATTAGAGGCTCTGAAAAGCTCTATGGTTCGGACATCTTTTAAAATTCTTTACTAGGGGGTGCCTGGGGGGATCAATTAAACATCTGCCTTCAGCTCGGGTCATGATCCCAGGGTCCTGGGATAGAGCAGACATTCCAATAGGGGAGTCCACTTCTCCTTCTGCCCCTTTCCCCACTCGTGTGCATGGGCTCTCTTTCTCAAATATATAAATAAAAATCTTTTTAAAATAAAATAAAAATCTTTATTAATCAAATGTTTATTTTTAATTAGTCCCATGTTTCCCAAATTTTTGTTTTGCTTTTACTACAGAACTCCTTTTGTGCTAGATATCTTAAATCTTAGAGAATATCCAGCATAAGGCCAATTTGATCAAAGCTAATCTAGTCTATCCTTTCAAGTTTAGAGAAGAAACTGAGTTAACAGGTGAAGATCCAGCTCTTCCATCTCCCACTTCTTGCCACTGCTGCTACTTATTGACACCTGTCTCCCCCCCCCCCCCAGTATGTAAATAGGATAGACCTGGGCTGGGTGAGTTCCCGGGGAACCTTCACTAGCCAACAAGAATGAACAGGTGTGGTGACTGGGTGATGGGCACAGAGGGGGGCACTTGACAGGATGAGCACTGGGTGTTATGCTATATGTTGACAAATTGAACTCCAATAAAAAAACATACAAAAAAAAAAAGAATGAACAAGTGAGTGAATGAATGGGTAGATGATATAAAGGGATAAAGTGGATAAAAAAGTGAAAGAGTAAAATAACAGATAAAGAATAAGGAAAATTAATAAGTACATAAGTAAATGAGAAGGTTGGCCCTCAATTCAACTAGCAATGGCTTCCCCTAGCAAATGGTACCATATCTTGTTATCACTCACAGGCAATGCATAAGAACATGGTATACCTTCCTGGTTTTCTTTCTGTAGATGAAGTATGAAGAAGTTTGAATTTTACCCTGACAAGGGAGAGACAAAGAAGATTATAAACAGGAGAGGAACATGGTCATACTTATTTTTTGAAATAGCACTCAAGGAGAAAGAGTTTGATGGAAGCTTCTTGTGTGACCTTCCCCAGGGGAATTTAGAATAAGCCATTTATTGGTCTTTGCCTCTCATTCTTCTTACCAAAAGAAGCCATTAGAAAATCTTGAAAAGTATCCAAAACTACCTCACACCCATCAGAAGGGCTAAAATTAACAACAGATGTTGGCGAGGATGCAGAGAAAGAGGAACCCTCGTGCACTGTTGGTGGGAATGCAAGCTGCTGGTGCAGCCACTGTGGAAAACAGTATGGAGTTTCCTCAAAAAGTTGACAATGGAGCTATCCTATGATCCAGCAATTGCATTTTAAGTATTTGCCACAAAGATACAAATGTAATGATCTGAAAGGGTACCTGCACCCCAATGTTTATAGCAGCAATGTCCACAATAGCCAAACTATAGAAAGAGCCTAGATATCCAATGACAGAGGAATGGATAAAGAAGACGTGGTGTGTGTGTGTCTGTGTGTGAGTGTGTGTGTGTAATGGAATACTACTCAGCCATCAAAAAAATGAAATCTTGCCATTTGCACTGATATGGTTGAACTAGAGGGTATTATGCTAAGTGAAATAAGTCAGTCAAAGAAAGATAATTATCATATTATTTCACTTATATGTGGAATTTAAGAAACAAAACAGGATCATAGGGGAAGGGAGGAAAAAATAAAACAAGACAAAACCAGAGAGAGAGAAAAATCATAAGAGACTCTTAATCATAGGAAACAAACTGAAGATCGCTGGAGGGGAGGTGGATAGGGGATGGGGTAACTGGGTAATGGACATTAAGGAGATCACATGATATAATGAGCACTGTGTGGTATATAAGACTGATGAATCACTGAACTCTACCTCTGAAACTAATAATATACTATACTTCAGTTGAATTTAAAATTTTTTAAAACTTAAATACAAAAAAAAAAAAAAAAAGAAAATCCCGAAAAGCAGTGACAGAATTAGAATTATCTTAGCAGTATGGAGTTTACTTCTGCTACCCCTTTAACTAATCCTAACCTCTTCTGGCTTTGAAACCTAACAGAGGTGTTAATATTGGAGACATCCACATTTGACTTACTTTTATACGACTTTCAAATGGAGATGAGGACAGTATTGGAAAACTTGGGAAATAAACCCTAGGAGCACGATTTACTAAAATAGACTAACTAGATCCCTGGCTCATCCTTAGCGGATGCTCAATACCAAATCTGAATATTGACAAGTTTTTTTTTTAATTTTTATTTATTTATTTATTTATTTTATGATAGTCACAGAGAGAAAGAGAGAGGCAGAGACATAGGCAGAGGGAGAAGCAGGCTCCATGCACTGGGATCCCGACGTGGGATTCGATCCCGGGTCTCCAAGATCGCGCCCTGGGCCAAAGGCAGGCGCTAAGCTGCTGCACCACCCAGGGATCCCCTGAATATTGACAAGTTTAAAAGACCATTTTGTGACTTAAAAAAATTGACAGAAAAATTTTTTAAAAAGTTATGCTTACTAGTATGTGATGTGGGCCATGTTACCAACAGATTCAAGGTTGTCTGGTACCCCAGACTGTGCCTGGCACATAAGAGGTACTCAACAGGGCACCAGGGTGGTTCAATTGGTTCAGTGTCCAACTCTTGATTTTGACTCAGGTCACGATCTCAGGGTCCTTAGATTGAGTTCTGTCATGGGCTCCATGCTCAGCGTGGAGTCTGCCTGTCTCTTTTCCTCCCCCTCTGCCCCTCCACTCACTATCTAAAATAAATAAAATATTTTTTTTAAAAAGATATACTCAACAAATAATAATCAATGCTGAGTTTATAAAGGAAGCAGATTCGTTCATGTACTTGGTAAATGTATACCAAATGCCAACTATGTGCTAGCACGTGTTCTGCGTCCTGGGAATATAGCAGTGAACAAAGTCCCTACCTTCATGAAACTTCCATTTAAGTCAGGTGTGACAAAATCCTAGAATTTTAGAGTCAGAAATTATCCTAGAATTTTAGAGTCAGAAGTTGATTTTATAGTTCAACTTTCTCATTGTTTAGATACAAAAATTCAGATCCATAGAGAAGAAATTCCCTCTAAGGTCACCAAAAAAGTTAGTAGCAAAGCTAGAATTTAAACTCCAATTTCCTGACCATAAATTTAGCAATTACCCCTCACAATAACCTGTCTAGGTTAAGGTGGTTCCAGAATGTCTGGCATCATGATCTTAAAGAGAAGTCATTGTGCTATAAATCATTGTTAATTCTGAAAGACATAAATTCTATAGTCTTGACCCCAGTTTAGCATCTAAATATACTTAAGAATCTCAGGTCTTGGGGTACCTGGGTGACTCACTTGGTGAAGTGTCTATCTTGAGCTCAGGTCATGATCCCAGGGACCTGGGATCGAGCCCCATGTTTAGCTCCCTACTCAATGGGGAGACTGCGTTTCTCTCTCTCCCTCTACCTCTTCCCCTACTCATGCTCTCTCAAATAAATAAAATCTTAAAAAAAAAAAAAATCTTGGTATTGGCCAAGGTTTCTGACTTACTAGAATACATTACTTACTAGTACTTTAAGAAACCAAATTCAATTAACCAGAGCTCAGGGATTACCAAAATTAGCACAGACAAACAAATAATTGCCATTTTGTGTTCTTTTCAAAATGTGACCAGGTGGGGCACCTGGGTGGCTCAGTTGTTGAGTGTCTGCCTTTGGCTCGGGTCGTGATCCCAGGGTCCTGAGATTGAGTCCCGTATCAGGCTCCCTGCTCAGCAAAGAGCCTGCTTCTCCCTCTACCTATGTCTCTGCCTCTCTCTGTGTCTCTCATTAATAAATAAATAAAATCCTTTTTAAAAAATGTGACCAGGAAATAGGGACTGGATAAGGGCATGGGTTTTGGAATCAAATTGTTCTGAATCCCAATTCTGCCTCCTATTAGTTATATAACCATAGGAAACTGACACCCAACAAGTAAACTTACACTCAATTTCCCCACTTGTAAAATGAACCCTCATATAACTTTTATAGGAGTTCTATGAAATAATATATGTAGAATATAATAAGGGCTTAAAAAGTGGTCATTCCTTTCACCTCCCCACACCTCTTCTTTTGATTGCCAATGTCCCTATTTTAAGGCCTTTCAGTGAACCAGAAAATGTTCCAACACTTAATTGTGTAAAACATAAAAACAGAATAACCTTAAAAAGTCTGAATAAAATGCCCCTAAACCCATGGTGTGCACAACAGGCCTGGAATTTGGATTCTTTCATTTGGTGGAGTTTTCATATTTTCAGCCTTTGGTAAGACTTAAATTCCGGGGGGACTACCTCGTCTGATTCTTTGGCACTTTCCCTAGTCACGGTGGGAAGCCAGAAGTATAGAAATGAGTAAAATGGAAAAATAATGAAAAACAAAAGTCAATCAAATCTATTCTTTTCACTTTTTCCTTTAGTAGGATTTTTTTTTTTAATTTAAAAAGCAAATCTGTTTGACTCTCAGTCAAAACTTGGGATCAAGTTTTAGTTCTGCAAACCTTTTCCCAATGTTTTCATTTAGTAGAGATTCCTTCTACCCCATGCTGGACACATTTTTGAAACCCAAGAGAGTTCCTTTCGCAGGTAATGCCTTATCAAGACCAATGACTCATGACTAATTCTCCAGTTACATGCTCTAGAAAGATATATGCATACAGGTCTTGCTGGAGCTGAGAGAAAACAAAGCTCTTTGTTTGTCATCAATGTCACGTGCTTCAATGTTGAGCCCAACACAATCACGTGAAAGAGCAACCATCTGAATCTACACAGCAATTAGCATCACGATTTTTTTTTTAACATTCCGCAAACAAACCGTGTATCTACAGTTTAATCGCCTCCCCATTTAGCAGAAGAGGCCAGCCTCTCCCACCAACCCAATATCCCTCCCCCTCCGCCATGCCTGAAGGAAATCACATTTTCTTTCTGGCAGAGTCAAAGACACGGAAGAGATGTTAATGAGGGAGCTGGACACGCACAAGAATTCCACCACTTGTGTGCTCCAGCGAACGAACGAGCTGATAAAACCCTGATAGGGATGTGTGCTTACTGTGGAAGTCATCAGGGCTTGACATTAACAGGGAATAGTAATAAGCTTAAATCTAGGCAAGTAAAAATATACTAACAGCATCAGTTGAGGGTTGGGGAAAGAGGGGTATCCACTCTTGGCTGTGCTCTACCTCCTGTCTCCTCCCCATCTAGACCTCACTTAGTTGTCTCTGGGAAATGAAGGAGACTTGGACCAGATAGGCTCTAAGGGCCCCCCGAGATCTGACACTCTGGGAATGGATGAAACAACACGATGTCTACTGCAGGACTCTGGGAGTTGGGCAGTGCTGACAAGTCAGATGGTGCCAAAAGACCATCCATGTGGAGATCATCAGTGATAGTGGATGGGCCAAGAAGTAACAGTATACCTCCTCAATTTGCATAATAGCAAGAAAGGAGAGCAGAAGGCATTGGAACCCCTCAGAGCACGTTGCCACTTTGGAATGCTTCGTTCACTATGGAACACTTTCTCCTCCTTGTTAGGAAGAGTCGTCAGGATGTCTAATTGGAAGATTTTTCTAAGCCCCGGTCATGAATATACTTAAAATCCCAGAAGCTAAATTTTGAGGAAAAAAAAAAAACAACAACACCTTTTTTTTTTTTAAGTAAGCTCTATGCCTAAGATGGGGCTTGAACTCAGGACCCTGAGATCAAGAGTTGTGTGTTCTATTCACTGAACTGGCTACGCTCCCCCCATCCTCCAAATTTGTTTTAATTAGAAATCAACAAAGAGAGCAGGTAAAGCAGCTCTGGACGAAAGAGACACAGCACTGAGCACCTAGTATGTGCCAGATACTAACTTATACATGTAAACCAAGAGGACTCAACACAACCACCAGCCCCCACAGATAGGTGCGCAATCCCTAAAGTAAAGGTCAGAGACCACAAAGAATGAGGAGGAGGCCCTCTATCTTTCGTGAGGGTATTAGAAGTGACAGTAGTTAGAGTGGTATCTAATGAACCTAAAAATGATCATTTTCTGGACCTCTAGTCATGATAAAAGTCAGTGTAACAAGTAGAAACAAGTAGAAAAATGAATGATTTATAAAGGATAAAATCTTTGAAATTTGAATTGAACCTTAGTTCCTTCATCTGTGTAAATTGCTCCATAGTTATAGAGCTTTTCAATTTAATGAAGGTTTAGGAAGCACCTACCTGAAACACAGAGTAAGCTATCTGATGTGATACATGTGTAACACCATGATAAGATTCAAGAGGGAAGGGAGACGTGATACTGGGGCCCCACTTCCATGAGCACAATGATCAACTCTAATATTAGAGAATTAATTAAAGTCATATAATTAAGTACCTGTAGTCTTTCTTCAGGTGCTCCCTGTATAGAACTTTCTCAACATGGTACCTAAGGCATCTTTGGAGTTAGAAGAGAAATAGAAAAGGTAGTATAGTTCTTCATAAATAGGTTAAATCTAGTCTAACTTAAAGGTTAGAGAGTACTCCCTCTCCACCCCAGTCGTCTCCAGCTACTTTCAGTTTTAAACATCATAATGAAGATGGAACCCCCCCGCCCCAGATCATCAAACTCAATGCCAAGTGCAAATACATGAATCCCAATGGAATACCTTTATTGAGTTCTAAGCTGCATGTCAGGCCCAAAGCTGACCTCAAGCAGAGCAGTGATAAAGACCTCTTGCTCACCAACATTAGAGAGGTCAGACATGTAATTAAGGAAAATTCACAATAGAATATTCTAGAACAAGTCTATCCGGGGCAGTCAGAGACAGTGTCACAGAAGAGGTGCCATTTGGGGGAGGCTGGGTGGCTCAGTTGGTTAAGCATCTGCCTTCAGCTCACATCATGATCCCAGGGTCTGACTCCCTGCTCAGCAGGGAATCTGCTTCTCCCTCTGCCTCTGCCCCCACCACAGGTTGTGCATGCTCTCTCATACTCGCTCTATCTCAGACAAATAAAATCTTAAAAAAAAAAAAAAAAAGACTTGAGATTTGGGGTACCAAGCAGAGAAGAGAGTGACAACATGTTAAGCAAAAGGAATATCTTGAGCAAAGGCTCAGAGAGGTAAAGGGGCATGGGAACCTGTTCAGCCTCTTGCTTGAAAAAACAGTGAGTCGTCTGGAGACAAAGACTGTGGAGGATGCAGCCAGAGATGTGGGCAAGAGCCAAGTCATAAAGGGCCGCCCTGTGGGCCAAGGCAAGGAGGTTGGCCTTTGTCCAACAGCCATGGGGAGCCCTTGAGAGCTTTCAGACATTGGAGTGACATGGACTTTAACAGAGCTCTTTCTGGGGCCCTGTGAAGGCAGATTGTTGGAGGCAAGGAGGCAAGTTGGGAGGAGTTTTACTGCTATTTTTGTGTGGAACTTCTATCTATTCTGAAAACAACAATAGAGGAGTAGGTCATGTGGCCTAATAACTTTCCACGTGGGCTACTGTGGGGACGGTTTAGCACCAGGTAGGTGGACACCCACTGAAGAATCAGGACACAGTACCAAGAGGGAGCACAACAGCACAGAATGGTGGGCTCAGAGGGAGAAAGAGCAACAAGAACCCCAGGTCTACAACTTATCAGTTGGAAGACACTGGCAAACTCCATGAACTTCATGGAGTCCAACTCTCCTCATGCGTAAGATAGCAATCCCAACACCACCCTGGTTGGTGGGCCATGAGCTAGATGAACACAAGGTCCCTGGCAGAGCAACGGGCACAGAGTGGCTCTTCTCTAAGTAGTAGCCACCATTATTACAGTGGAAAAACCCTCGGCCAAGAATATCCTCAGAAAAGATCCATTCACCGAAACAGAGGCTGCTGCTGCTGAGCGCCAGTAACCAAAGCAAACAGAGCAGTGGGGACGAACCCGAGTTGTTACCTACACGAGAGGCTCAGGTGTCCCTTTGAAGGAAAGCAAAAAAGCAGCCTAAGTCTAACAAGCCCATACACACTGATCAGAGCTGCGGATTCTCAGCAGCCCTGGGCACATTCCCATGTAACCTGGTTTGACAAGCTGCACGGGCCCGGTGCCCAGCTTCCAGTCGGAATCTACCAGGCCCAGAATCTACCAGGCCCAGAGACGATTTGAAAATTTCTCTCTCCCTAGGAGGGTAGTTATAATGCAGAGTGGAGGCCTCAGCATTTGTTTTAAGCACCTGCGCATCACTCTTCTATTTCCTATCTCACCTAGAGGCTAAACTACTTCTTCATAGCAAAAGCACCAGCCTCATGGCCCAAAGCTCTGAACACAGCTTCCACAATTAGCACAGCTAATTTACCATCCAGGAACAGTTTAGGTTCTAGAATCATGGCTCATGATCGCAGATATTCGGATATTCCCAGTTCAGACAGGACTGAGATTCCTGCTCCAAACCTCTTGCTTGGAAAGTAAGGGCATTCATGGATGAAGATACAGCTCATTGCCGACTATTATGTCTCCTCCTATCTTCTGACTCTCATTCTCTCATTTGCAAACACTCTGGAAACTTCTCATGTCCCCGGTTCAGACATCAACTGTCTCCTTCCACCTACCACTGCATGTTGCTCAAAGTAGCCCACAGCCACTGCTGCATCTCACCTGGTAGTCACCCTTCCGCCTCTGGAAATCCCTTTGTTCATTCCCCGTAAGACTGAAATGTTCTGGCCAAGTCACTAGTGACCTTTCCAAATCCAACAGGGTCTCACCCTACTTGGCCCTCCTGGAAAGCTGTCCTTCTCTTGACCTCCTGCCATTCCTCCCACTCTCCTGCCCACCTTCTCCCCACCACCCCAGTTCACAATGACTGACTTCTCTTCCTCTGCCCATCTCTGGCTGTGCGCTTTCTGAGTTTTTCCCCAGGGCCCTTTCTTTTTCCATAACTCTCTTCCTAGAAGATTACACAGCAGCCCACCATGGTTCCAGATGCTTCCACTTCCATAAGAATATAGAATTTGCCTTAACTCTAGCTCAACACTCTCTCTCTCTCTCTCTCTTTCTCATCTAAAACAGCAAAGCCAACCCCTTCGTGGAATCCCTGTAGGACCTGCTTGTCCTATGCTGGCCTCAAACACAGCTGTTCAAATCCAAACTTCCGACTTCCCCATCAAAACCTGCTCATCTGCCAATATTTGCTGCCTTGTTGGTGGCATCATCATCATCATCCTCTTCACCCAAGGTAAAAGGCTCAGACACTCTTGACTCCTTCTATTTTACCCCACTGTACTGAGCTGTATCAGTTCTTTCCTTCCTTCCTAAATGTCCCAGGTCCTGGCCAAAAGCTCTTGCCTGGGCTTTTGCCTTCACTTCATAACCAGTCTTCCTGCTTGCTCCTTTTGTCTCTGCAGAATTTCCTCCTCATTGCCATCTTTATAAAGCACAAAGACTATTACCTTCAGAGAAAAACCCTCACTGCACCCCCTGCCACACCGTCTCCTTAGCACGGCATCGAACACTACAATATAGTGAGAACATACATTTGGGGTCTGTCTCTCCTACTAGATCATAAACTCCTCAGTGGCTACAACTGTTCCTTAGTGGCTAGATGTCCACCAGCCTGAGCTGTACTGGGTGCTCAACAGGCACATGGAGAAATGAGGGAACCTTCAGGCTGTCAGCACTCCCAGCTATCCAGCCCTGTTTTCCAAAATCAAAATGGCCTTCTCGGATTATTTGAGGATCAAGAGCTGTTGATCAACTTCAGAGCAATTATGGAAAATCCACCAAAGTATCCCAAAATTTTTAGGAGAGATGAATGCCCCCACCTTAACTTTCTATAGCATTGAGCTGCTCCTAACTGGTTTTTTATCCTCATCAAGAAAAAAAAAAAAAAAAAGGTCTCATTATATATGATAGATAGCAAAAATAATTTCACCAAAGTTATTTTTTTTTACTTTAACTTGTTTTATCATTCAAAATCCAGCCAGAAGAAACAAGAAATCACTCTACTTAATACAGACATAATTCAATTAAAATAATTGCTTAATGATCCGAATGGTGGAGAAATTGAGATATTTAAGCAGATGATGGTGAGGAAAGCAGGATGATGCTACCATTTCCAGGCTAGAATAACAACGGCAGACCAGGGGCCAGTCACCTAGTAGAAGTCCGAGCCTTGGCAGGGGCAGATTTATCATAAAGCTAATGAGCCTCATGCTTTGGGGCTCCTTACCCTCCTCAATGTTCTGGGTCTAATTTTTTTTTTCCTTAAAAGGATCCCCCAAAATCATATAAGCTGTCATCTTCACAAAACCTGGATCCTCCAAAAACCATGGAGGGAATATTACCACTGTTAGAGATGTTGCACAATGCTTAGATGGGGAGAAATCCCCTAGATTTTCCCTTCTGTCCACTTTCCAATTTCCTACTAGTACTTTCCAGTGGTCAAACCCAGCCACAAACCAACTTGCATGCAAGCCTGGGAAACACAGACTTCAGGGGCAGCCTCCCTATAACATGGGGCAGAGCGGGGGAGGAGCGAGGAGCAGATTTGAGAGTAAACAACCTGAGAATTAGCATATCAGCCTCATTGAGTTCTCCCTTTGGTATCCAGTATTAAGGCTGAATAAAGGCATATAGAGTTTAAGGGTGTTACCAGGAAAATACTAACTGACTCTCCCTCTCCCAAGATGTCCTACATGACTATGTATACACAACATACCTGTCTTCTCCCAGGCCTACAGACTCTGAAACTCTATCTTGCATTGTCCTAAAGGCAGTCAGATTCGGGAAGGACAAATCACACTAGCTGAGCTTATAGAAGCTTGAAGCCTAAGTCTAAAAACCAATATGTCAGGACGCTGGGGTGGCTCAGTGGTTTAGTGCCTGCCTTCAGTCCAAGGCCTGATCCTGGAGACCCGGGATCGAGTCCCACATCGGGCTCCCTGCATGGAGCCTGCTTCTCCCTCTGCCTGTGTCTCTGCCTCTCTCTCTCTCATGAATAAATAAATAAAATCTTTGAAAAAAAAACAATATGTCCATTTATAAGAAGAAACATCCCTGTAATGTGGAGTAGCATGCTTGTGTTGACAAAATTAGTTCAATTCTCTTGCTCACTATAGCACACAATTATGGACTATAAACACCACGGCAGGTAAGCAATGTGGATACAAATTAATAATACCCACCCCCCACCCCCTAGGGGCCTGGTAATGAATTTATAGTAACAACGTCAACAAATCTAGATTGAAGAGAAATTAAAATCCCTATTGAGCACAGAGCCCCAGCCAGACTAGTTAACATGATTTGAACATTTAATAACATGAGGCTCTGACAGGTACAGATGTTGGTGTCTACCGTAGATACCGATCTGGCAGGAAGATTGTCAACAGTTGTTTGCTTGTCAGAGCACAGATTCCTGACTCCTCTGATGAGAGCCCAAGTTTGCCTCCCTGACTCGGTTTTCCTATGTCCCATGCTGACCACCACCTCTTGAGGTGCACACGAATGTGACACCATCCAGTTGGTTACAATCAAGTTCAACAGACCTCGGAGCCATTCGCTCACATTAGGGCAGGCTTCTGAACCATTCTCACTCTTTGAGAATCTCATCAAAGCTTCAGACTCTCTGAAATCTATATACATGCAAATTGTGTGTGTATTTTCAGGGGTTTCTTTGACAGTGTTGCCTCCAGTTCCTTTTCTCTAGAGCAGGGTTTCTCAACCTCAGCAATACTAGCACTTTGGGTTGAGTAATGCTCTGCTGGGGGTGTCCGACCTTTCTATTCTAGGATGTTTAGCAGTGTCCCTGGCCTCTATACACTATGTGCATGGACCCCACCCTCTACCAGTTATGACAACCCAAAATGTCTCCAGACCATGTTAAGTGTTCCCTGGGGGCAGGGAGGTGGGGTGGTGGGCAATACTGCCCCAGTTGAGAACCACCCACCCTAGAGAGACACCCGCTGCCTCAGCTCTGACTCAATGAGCAATGCTCAAAGGGTCCAGCCCTGAGAGTAAACAGGTCCCCTGTGCCTGCCCTGTCTAGACCTGAGGCTATCAGTTCAACAGACAAGTTAGCTTTAGAAAGAAGGTGGCCTAAAAGTTTCTGCTCTCTGGTCCTACCAATGTATAAAATAAGTGTGTGTGGATCAGGGTTGGGAGGGAACTCAAAAACACGTAGTTGGGTTACTTATCAGGTTGGAGATATTTCGAGCCTATTTTTTGTTTGTTTGTTTCCATTTGGGGGGAAAAGAGAAACCATCATGATTGGTGTGCATGTGTTTACAAAACATTA
Source organism: Vulpes vulpes (assembly GCF_048418805.1). NCBI lineage: Eukaryota > Metazoa > Chordata > Mammalia > Carnivora > Canidae > Vulpes > Vulpes vulpes. The sequence continues at coordinate 10,675,814 of NC_132791.1, read as the reverse complement.
TAGGATTATATCCGTTAGCCAACAAATCTACAGTCCACTTGAAGCTGCTGGGATTGTGAGCCATCTGGAGAAGCTCCACACGTTTCTGGCATAGCTGGCATTATTGTCCGCCTCTCCCCAAGGATTAGAAACTCGCAGCCCACGCCAATTCTCTAGGCCACCTGTAGTCTTTATTTTTTTTAATAGTTTAAAAAAAAAAGACTTTGTTTACTTATTTGAGAGAGAGAGAGAGAAAGGAAGGGAGAGAGAGAAGGCACACAAGCAGGGGGCAGGGGCAGAGGGAGATGGAGACAGAGAAGCAGACTCCCTGCCAACCAAGAGAGCCCGATGTGGGGCTTGATCCCAGGACCCCAGGACCATAACCTGAATCGATGGCAGATGCTTAACTGGCTGAGCCACCCAGGCATTCCCATCTGTAGCCTTTAAAAGATAGCAAAGAAATCATCATTATCCTCAGCCCCTCCAAACACATGCTGAGGATTTATTGTGGGCCAGACACTATGCGTTATGGACAGCAAACAATTTAAACCTCACAACAAGCTAGAAAAGTAGGTATTATCATCCCTACCTTGAAGAGAAAAGAACTAAGCCTCAGAGTGGTTTAGTAGGTTGTTTAGAGTCACACAGCCAGTAAGTGGCAGAGCTGGAGTTAAAATCTAGTTCCTCTGACACCAAAACCTATGCTCTTTTGCTGTCACCATCTTGTGTCTGGGCCAGTTGCAAATTTTAGCAAAGATTATTTAATGAGGCAGGAAGAAGTGGCCTCTGTGGGATGTACAAAAATCAAGACAAACGACTCAGCTCTTTTTTCCGTGGGGAAATGCATCAAAAACAGATATTTGACGTCAAATTTGAACAGAATTCCTGATCGATGTAATAATATATATTTTTTTGGATATTTGAACCCATTTAGAGCATTGTTTGGCTGCCATCTTCCAATTCCCAGAGTCTTCCCAAGATACAGGCAGCTACATGCGGTGCTGAGAGTAAGCCAACAGCCCAAGAATCCTGACTTGGAGGGCTCACCAGCCCCATCTCCTCCGCAGCAGCTCCAAGTCGCTGGCTCTGAGCAGGAAAACATTCATGAGCTCTCAGTTACCAATTCAAACCAGGGACCTCCTCGTTCTGCCCACACAACTCCAGGGGACATCTGGGACAGGAACGGAGAGACCAGATTGATGGGGCTAATCCAGAACACAAATAATGTATTTCCTCCCCAGATATGAAAACAACGCTTGGAGCCAGGTTGTAATAATAGGTTTCCCCAGTATGACTGCTTCCATAGAGAGTTACAAGTGTCCCTTGATTATACTTCTAAGAATATCGAGTCTGGGTTTCTTCCTTCCTTTCCTTTTTCTCTTGCTTTTTCTTCCTTCCTTCTTCCCTCCTCCAACGTCACACCCAGACCTCCTCCTGTGCACTAGCCTCTGCGCTAGGACCTGGGGGTACTGCAACGAATGAAGGCCAGACCCCGTCTTATCTTAAAGCCTAGTGGGAAAGACTGGCAAATAAGCCCAAAGGAGTATGACGGGCACGGGCATGAACAGACTCATGCTACTGCCCCCTCAGGAAGATAAGAAACATTCAAAATAGTGTGGGGAAATCACCTGTTTGTTTGAAATACTGGAGGTCAGGGTCAAATGAAGCATCTCAGTAGGTATGATATTTTTGTATAGCCCTGCAAATCGGGGCCTTAAAACTTGTTAGGAAAACATGCCTTTGATGGGACCCTTGAATTCTATGGTATGAAATCTTAATAAAAAGAGATGTCAACAAAGCTGTTTTCTTTTTCCCTTAGAGAGCAGAGTGGGCAAGGATAAAGACTGTGGTCAATGATTGCTGCTTCTCTTATTCATTAAATTTGTTAATAATTTGATTGTTTTAATCTTCAAATTACTTTTGAATGCATGATCTTAACTTTGCCTGACAACAACCCTATGAGGTAGATAGTATTACTTCCATTGCACTGGTAAGAATATGGAGGCTCAGAGAGGTAAATGGTTGTCTTAAGGGATCACAGTTAGTTGAGAGAAGAATGGGCCTCTCAAATCCACCTCTGCCTACCTGCGAAGCCCGTGTCCTTTCCTCTAGACGGCAACGCCTCCATAGATGCCATGAGTCCTGGGAAAGGAGTAATGTTATTCAACTGCAGTCTCCCAGGCATCACACGTGGAGTGGAAGGTGTGTTCAAGAGGCTCTGGGGTGTTGAGAAGACAGTAAAGTGAGTTTTAATGGAAAAGATTGTTCTACTTATAGCGGCTCCAAAAAAAAAAAAAAAAAAGTGAATCACTCTTCAGGCCTGACATGTTTTGAGAGACAGACATGCCTGTAAATTTGGCCAGACTCGTGGGTGCCAGATGATAATTGACAAAGACCCTAGGGCTTGGCGATCAAGCCAGGACTTCCTCGTGTTCTTCGCTGGGCTCTCCAGGGGCCAAGCGCAGTGCATAATTAAGTCAGATGGTTGCAGAGGGGAAGAGATGGGTCATTTTCTCTATGGAGAGGTTTTCTTCTTGGCAAGATGCAGAGTGACACACTTCAGGCAGCAGGAAGATCATTTCCATAAAAGTCGGCAAGGAGGGAGGGAAATCGCAGTTACTGAAAGACAAACAAAGCCCAAATACCATAAACAGAGTATGGAGTTCCCAACCAGAGGCACAATTATCTCTTACCTCAAACTTGGACAGGACTCAAGCGAGCATTATAAGAGATTTTCTCATGCACATGAGTAATTGCCCCACTCATTAAAATGTTATAGATGAGCCTCACTTGGAAAGCAACAAAGTGTGAATTCCAATGCAGGACCTGGAGGAGGCTTAAAGGGGCCCAAGGAAGTCCTAGCAGAGAGTTTCAAGGCAGCCCAACGATCTTCTAGGAGGCAAAACAGTGGCCACAGTGAGAAGAAAGATGCAAAGAAGAAAAGGCATCACCCATATGAACACTAATAGATGCCTGACATTCATTAATGAAAACACAAAATCATAAAGTAACAGGAGATTATTTATGTCCATTTCAATGAAGGAAAACACATGTTTCAGTCTCACTCGGTGTTCACTTAACTACTTGGGAATCTTTCTTCTTGGACCAAAGACAATATCAGTTTAAAACAAAGAACCGATGGGATCAATAATAATGTAACTTAAGAAAAATGTGATTCCTTTCTTTTTTTTTTTTTTTTTTTTAATGTGATTCCCATGGGGTTTCATAGCACGACAGAAGCCCACACTGATATCCTTAGCCCACAAGTTTCGGGATGCCATCTTCTCATCATAGATACTTTCATGATATTTTGAGGCTGCTGAGCCACCCAAGAAGGGGACAAGCTGAATTCCAAATCTTTGAAGGTCTATTCCGATAGCTTGATAGATCATATTGTGAGCTGATCTTGGAATTTAAATAATCAGATTTGAATTTTTAACTTTACGCATCATCCTGAATGCACTGTGACTTGGTTGGTAATAGTAACATTCACCATGACAGGGGAAGAGCAGCATGGATAGAAGGAAACAAAAATTAATGAATTTAATATAAGACCTGCTGAACCTGAGACACCTACTGGCCATTTCCGGGGGCGGGGGGGCGGTGGGCATCCCAGTCCCATAGACAACTGATTAGCAACATTTCAAAGAGCAGCAACAGAAAGATTACAGCCAAAAATTAGAGATGATAATTACTTTTCTCTGCTTTCATATGTGAATGTGTTGCTTGATTCCTGCTTTTTTGTTGTTATATATGCATTTGTCATCAGACATAGTAAGTTTTTGCCTTTGTACTACAGCACAAAGACTTCTGAGTTGGAGCAAGCGTCCTCCCTGGAAAATTTCAGACATGACACAGACTAACCTGATCTTTAAAGGGCTAAACAAAGTCAACATTATAAAAAACGTAACACAACTCCATGAGATTTGGTAGGATAAGGGACATCCATTCAGTCACTTTGTATAAAGGACTGATGACCTTTATCAACAGTAACAGCTCACCTGGCCATATACCAGATAGACCTATGGCAACCCTCAAAATATGAGAGAATGCCCACAAGTGATGAACATCCTTCCAGATCACAGGTTGCTGTATTTTGTTTTTTAGAATGTTTCTTCTGATTATACAGTAATATATGTCCATTGTGTCAAGTTTGGCAAATGCAAAAGGAGCAACAAGAAAACAAAAACCACCTTCAATCATACCAGAGATAACCGCTTCTAATAATTGGCTGTATTTTCTGTTAATTTCTACTCATTACAAACATATGTATTGGGGGGTGTATGACACCATTCTGTACATACCATTTTTATATCTATTTTTCTCTTTAGCACAATGTATTGAGTATTGTCCCATGATATTAAATATTTTAATAACATATTTTTATTGGCTAAATAATGCCTTGTATCATAAATAATTGAGCCAATTTTTCAGCAATGGAAATTTGGTTTGTTTCCAGTTTTTTGTCAGTACAAATAACAAAACAACAAAAAAAAAATCCCACTACGTAAATCTGGCTATGCTCCTGTATCAGTTGGAGCCAGACAGGATGGCAGATGCAAAAGGAGTTTTATGAAAAGAATATTTATGAAAGCATTGGTGGGTTTCCTTTAAACCCACTCAACAAAGATGATGAGGCAAAAAGGAGTGGAGCCAAGAAGCAGTAGGGAAGCCACTACTAGTCAGGCTTAAATAAGCAAAGGGTGGGGTTCTGGAGCTACCAGAACCCAGTTAGATCTGCAGAGAAGGAAGAGCCACCTGACAGGCGATGTGGCCTTGGGTGAGGAAGGCAGCCACTCCCAAACCACGTCCCAGTTGGGAGGGAGCCAGCCTACCCTCTCTTTCCACCTGCTCTCTGACTGCCCTGGCTTGCCAACAGCAGAAGCCAGCAAGCACACAGAGGGCAAAGGAGCTAGGTTGGTGTCCATTGCGTTCAACCTCCCTAGATAGAGAGCAGGGTGGGGAAGAGACAAACAGACATAATCCAAGAGACAAATAGAGAATATCCTGCTCAACAACTTGCTTATGTCTTTCTTAGTTTGAGCCACGAGTGCTATGAAGGTTTAAAACGCAGAGTATGTGGTCAGTACCTCTGAATTCTGTTTGAGCTCCAGATGGCTGCAGAGCAGCCCAGCTCATCTAAGTTTCTTTGTTCCAAATCTAGGACTGGGTCAGCCCCTCCTCCGAGCCTCATTCTGCTGCAGCCGCCGAGGAGACTTCTACCACTTGGTCCCTGAGCCAGGGCTTAATGGGGCAGCCAGTATATTAGCACATTCAGGAAGTTCAGGAATTAAGTTGCCGCCTAGGCCAATAATACAATGCACCTACAGGATGATCCCTATCACATTTATTACACAGTTATTAAGCTTAAATGACCAAGCTTCTTGCCTGGGTCCCAATCTTTAGTGCATATTGACTGTTATAGAGCAGAGCCCTCTTAACACTATAGGTAGTGGTCAGTGGCCTTGATGCCCTGTCTGATTTTGGTGGGCACGATATTCCTGGAGACTGGTCCCTGCTTCCTTGCTAAGCAGTTAGTTGGCTGATGTCCTATCCCCAAATCAACAGAGCACCCATAGCCATAGCTGTGCCCATGAACTAGTAAAATCACTATTTGCTGTTACGCCCTGCTACCAGATTGAATACCTTTGGCTGTTAAGTCTAGCCCAGAGGGAAGCAAGCATAAATTATTTTTAGGTAATACATTTGGGGTCACTCCTACAGTCCGGTTATGATTCCAACAATAGGTCAACACAGCCTGAATTTTTCTACCCACTGAAAAATTGGTCTGGTAGTCAACTGTGCAATTACTGGTTAAACCCTAAGGTTTGCTAACAGTGAGAAAAGAGTAAAAATCCAGGTAGTTTGGCTGCTGACATTTGGCAATGACATCATCTTCTTTCCATGGCCTCTAACCCTCAGGTTCAGCAAATGGGGTTTGAAAGAGCTGCTTTAGGATCTGGCAAGTCATTTGGAAAACTGTCTTCCCCAATGCAGAAAAATACTTCATTTTTCTCGTCTGATCTATAGCAATGAACTCTTTTCCTGGTTCCTTGGCCATGAAATATGCCTCCTGTATTATTATAGGAAGATTTGCCTCGTTGTGGTCTATATCCTTGATTGCCTGGGTCAGCAACATCAGAAGTTAATTCCAAGCAGGTCTTCTAGGTCCTGTGCATGCTTTGGTGCTTTATAAATTGCATTAGAGGTTAGTTTAAGCTCTTGCAGCCCAATAGACATTGTATTGTGTGCCTCTATTTCTTTGTCTCTTTATTTCCAACAGTACACATTCAAGTCCTGTCTTTGTTTTGTCAGGTGGGTCCTATTAAAATCTTGTATTAAACTTTGCCTCTTTTGAAGTCCCAGACCTCATCCATCTGTTTTGTTTTTTTAATGATTTTGTTTAGAATTTTTTCAAAGTTAATGGAAATGTTTGAGGGATGGAAAGTCTGGTTAATTGATCTTTCAGTTAACTGAAGGTTATTGTCAACCAATATTTTTAGATTTTTGCGTTTTATTTCATCTCACTTCAAATATTCCCCCCGTTTGTTTCAAATACCCATCCTTCACTGACCAAATTTCCAAATTTCTCTTTTTCTTAAATCCTATGTTAGTTAATCCCTTCTACTCCCAAAATTGGGATTAGATGCCCAGAAACTAGATTCCAGAGGGACTGGCTGAGGACTATAAACTATAGAAGAGATGCAAATAAGGAAGAACCCCAGAAAGAACATATGCCCAAATTTGTGAATCACACCTGATAATCATAGACTATATATAAGCATCAAATCTAAAAGTGTATGAGTAAAAAAATAAAAATAAAAAAATAAAAGTGTATGAGTAAGATAATGAACAGCAAGAGTTAAAGGCTAAAGACAATGGATCTTAGAGAAAGCAAATGGAAATGAGGAAAAAAATTCCAAAATATTGCTGCCAACACTGATAGGGTATTTGGCCACTCTTACCAGGATGCTTCTCAAAGGTTAATTTCTACAAACAACAAAATTCAAGCTTGCTGAATGTCCCGAAAAATATCCTTTGCTCACAAATTTTAAGCAATGCCCTTTACCACCGTATATAATTTATCTAGAAAATGCCAATTCCAGCATTGCTACTTAAAAAGAAATGTTAAACTATGCATAAAAGAAACTCTGGGTAAGTTCCTAAACAAATAAGGCAGTGAACTAGTTCCAGAACTTGAAGATTGGAGGCATGGGTGGTTATACCCAATTCATGAAAATAATTTACTGAGTTCAGTGGGACCCCTGAATCAATACTAAACATGAACAAAAGTATATCCTACCCTAAATTTGTAATGAAGTAATTTGAAAATAGTGTTCGTAAGTTCATATTGTCTAGGGGATGCTTAAAGTATTATGGAGAAACTGTCAAGGTGTCGTACAAATGGGGGAATATATATATTCAGTTCCAGCTCCACAGAGAGAGAGAGAGAATAGTTTAACCAAAGGAATTTTAAAACCTCAATGTGATCGAAACAGAGAGAATCCAGCCACCAAACGAAAAAAAAAATTGAGGGTAGAAAGACAAAAGCATGAAGACATTCAAGGTTAACAAGATAAAAGGGAGGGGAGGATGGGTTAAATAGGTGATGGGGATTAAGGAGTGCTCTTGTTGTGATGAACACCGGGTGTTGTATGGAATTGTGGAATCACTATGTTATACACCTGAAACTAATATTACACTGTATGTTAACTAACTGGAATTTAAATAAAAACTTTAAAAAAAAAAAAGATAAAATAACTGCAAATCCAAATGGTACAGATCAGAAAGGGTGAAACTAACCAATCTGGGACATGTTGGAGGGAAATGCAGATGAAACCAGAATGATCTCCTAAGCAACTTCAGGGCAAAAGAATCAAATGCATATTGAACCTCTGGGTTCTTTGAAGTATATTGATCGTACTGTGTATTTATGAACTGTCCTTATTTCAGAATGAAGGTTAAGTCACTGTCAACAAATCTTTTTGTCTTCTTCATAAAGCACCCCTCTGAATATCATTTATATACAGATACTTGAACAGAACACACCTGGCCATGATCATCAAGATTCTGGTGTTCAGGAAAGAACAAAACCAGATAAAGAACGCTCATTATATAAACACAAACACACACACACATCACAAAAAAAAAAAAAAAAAACACTTTCTTAAGACTCTTATTTTTAAGTTAGTTAAATAAATTCCGTTTCAAGAGAGGAAATCAAGTGGGATAAACATGCCTTCTTTCAGATACTATGAGCAGTTAGAAGATCACATTCTGTTCTTTCTAGATGGCTGGGAAATATAATCAGATGATCCTGGTCTTGGCAGATACGTGTATCCTGTGTGTGCTTTTCCACAAAGTGGGCACAAGTGTGGTCACATGTTTATGTCCGCAGTTCACTGTCTGAGCTCTGTCTGCACTGGTTAGTACTAGCTCCTGCATCTATCACCATAGGGACCCATATCCATCATTCCCTTTCTTTCCCAGAGATCAACCAAGGGACTAGGCAGTCTTTCCTAGGAAATACTCAAAAACACTCAGAATCATATCCTATTCCTTATTCCTAGACAGCCTTGTGAGGGAGGCTACCTCCTTCTCAATAATATTTCCCTAGTAATTCTAATACCAATCCTTCTAGAGGAACTACTCACAATGACTCACTAGAGAAAAATAATACAAACTTAATCTCTTGAAAAACCTCCTTTAAATACAACTCTGATTATGTCACTCGACTTTAAGGTTTCAGTGTCTCCCAACTGTCCACAGAATACAGTTCAAGATATTAGCTTGACATACACACTCTTCTATAGTTCAGTCCCTGTCTATCTTTTCAGTGACACATTGTGCCGTTGAGACATTAAGAAATCTTCAGTTCAAACATACTAAACTTCCTGCAGGGCCTCAAGAAAGGAGAGGCTTTCTCGTGCCTCTGTGTTTTACTACTTGGTATTCTTCCTTAATAAAAATGCCTCACCACCACCTTGGCGGTCATTACCACCATCTACCTTCTGCTTCTTCTCCAACTGGAAACTATTCACCCTTCAAGGCTGAGCTAGACAGCAGCTTAGGAAGTGTTTTCTGGTCATTGGAGGCAGAGTCTACATGATATGCAACTATTACACAATTCAGTATCATATTTAATCTACTTATTGCAAGCATCACAAGGTTTTAATATTGTATAACTGAATCCCAGTGGAATGTGTACGATCCAAAGACTATGTTCTATTAGTATTTGGGAGAAGTGAAAGGTTTCCAGAAATCATGATATATGAAAAGGAGTGAAGAAAATAGGCCTGAAGAAAACTCAAAGAAGACCTAAAAGCTGTTAATAATACAAACAATAACCACGGGTAGGTTACTATTTGGGTGTCTGGTATGTATAAGGCACCCTACTAGCTACTTCAGAAACATCTATTTAATTCCCTACAAGTCCCCCCCCCCCCAGATGCTTATCATCCTCATCTCCATCTCAAAGAGATGAGGAAACTACTCAAAATCACAGAACTTCTCAGTTGCATGGCTAGTGTTCAAAGCTGGGTGCCTACTGTCACAGTCCTTTCACACTGTGGCATCCTGACCCACGTCCTGACTTTAGGATCATTGGTCTTGGCCTCTCTATTCTGCTTTGCAATTAGCTAGCTATGTGGTCAATGACAAGTCATTTCCCCCTCTATCTGGATCTCTTGACCACTCCTTTCTTAAAACCCTCTCTTACCCCAGAGAGCCGATCTATAAGTTTTACTTCTTTGTTTTATTTATTTATTCATGAAAAACAGAGAGAGAGGTAGAGACATAGGCAGGTTCCCTGTAGGTAGCCTGATGAGGAACTGGATCTCAGGATCCTAGCATCACGACCTGAGCCAAAGGCAGACACACTCAACCACTCAGCCACCCCCTGGTGTCCCCAAATTTTACTTCTTTCACCCCTGACTATATTGCAAATCTGACCATCTTCATTATCAAAACTCTAGTCCTTTCTCCCAAACTTGTGCAGTAAGTTCTTAATTCATCACTGGTGTCGATACCCGTTCAGACTGGCCTCCGATACAAGAATGGATCAGACTGGGCCTTAAAAACACAAGCTTATCACGATGCCCCATCTGTCCTTCCAAAGAAGACCAAATCCTTCCCATGGCACACAAGACCCCTGGCCCCCACTGTAGTTTAATCCCACCTTCGCCCCCACCCCCACTGTTCCCTGAGCTCCAGCCTTTCATTTTCTCAGCCTGAAAGGCTCCTCCCTTCCGTCACCAGCTCTCTATTCTTGTGACCTTCTCAGGGACTGCTTCACTGGGATGCTTTCCCTGACCCCCCAGATCAGATAGGCCCCCGTTAGACATCTCCACTGTCCACTCTTTTTCCCTCCATAGTATGTACCAATGTGTTGATAAATGACATGCTGCTGTGACAATGTGACCAGTGTGTGTCTGTCTGTCTTCCTCACAGGCTGTAACCTCTAGGACAGCAATGTCCATCCAGGTCCACATTTCTTCCTTTGTCCCTAGTACATGGTTTGGGGCTTGCCAAAGATTAAGTGCACAATAAAAATTTGTTAAATGAATGTGGAAAAGTGTATGTCTATTTCCTTACCTGAACAATAGGAAAATTCAACCATGAGATGTCTAAGGTCCCTCCAGCCAGGACATCCAACTCCTTAGGACACTGAATCACATTCCTTGTTGCCTTGGAAGTCCTAACCAGACCAAGATGGAGGTAGAGTTTAGTTCAGGAGGAAAAAAAGTGCTTTCTGATAAGAGGAACAGAAGAATTCCCCCAGAGAGTAATGGAGCTAATCAATTAATAGTTACTTGACCCTCTGCCAAGGATGCTATAGTACAAATTCCTGTATGCAGTGAGAATAAGAATAAATGACCTCAATATCCCTTTTTAAAAAGTCTGCAACTTTGAACCTGGTTGAAATAACCAGACCCAACTCTAAATCCCAGATGATTAAAGGGTAAGATCTTTAAGATTAAATAGTAAAATCACCAACCAGGTGATTAAATAGTAAGATCTTTTGTGGAAGATCCTCATACGTTAAAATGACATTTTAACCTCATAGGGAATTGACACATTCTATTTTAATGTATAGTAAACCACCTTGAGCACTTGGTAAAAATACAAATTCTCAGACTCCCAATCTATAGATTTTGATTCAGTAAGTCTGGCTATTTTTAACAAGAGTCCAGGTGAACCAGGTGAGTTAGAAAATTCTTGCATAATGAAAATAGCTCCGAGATTGAAGCTAGAAGACTGGGGTTCCAGCCAGAATCAATGGCTAATTAGCTCTAGGACCCTAGAAAGCTATGTGATCTTTCTAAGTCCCATGACTTTAGCGTCATCTTGGAAAGAGAAGCAATATTTTTAAATGTCTTAACATGAGTTGGCATGGAAACTGATTCTTAATGATAGCATATGCTACACATTGATCCTAATCTCACTACCTCTGCAAAGGATTCTAAAGCCCTTGTCTCAAAAGCTTAGGATGAATTCATTTAATGTTTGGCTTCCTTTAGAGAATGGAGGCATATTTTACTTCCCTCAAAAATTAAGAGAATTTTGGCAAAGATAAACTCAGCCACCTCAGTGACCAACTGTCAAAACAAGGTTTCGGGATTTCAAAAGCTTTTCCCCACAAACGAGCCTCTCAGAACAGATGTGGGATTATAAATGACATCCATCTAAGGTAAAAACCTGCCTTTATTTTCCCTTCCAGTCACTATTTTGTTCAAGATTCTATCACCTTTGGGAAATGCACTTATGAAGTATTCTTAAAGTTGGAATGCAAAAGCCAATCAAAACTATCTTTTCCTGCTTCTATCCTGGAAATTTGTACATCTGATACATTTTCAGACACTGGAAAAGAATAAAAGTTGGCTTTCCTTTTTTTTTTTTTTTTTTTTTTTTTTTTTTGAAAAGCCTAGGCACTGGGAAGAGCAGCTGGTGGCTCAGTCAGTTAAGCGTCCAACTCTTGGTTTTGGCTCAGGTCATGATCTCAGGGTCCTGAGATGGAGCCCTACATCAACCTCCATGCTCAGTACAGAGTCTGCTTGTCCCTTTCCCTCTGCCCCTCCCCCTGCTCGGACATGCTCTCTCTTTCAAATAAATAAAACCTTTAAAATAAAATCTAAAAAGCCTGAGAATTCAAACCTATTTATCAGAGTCCACAATCTTAACTAAGTTTCATTCATTCTCTCAAGCCTTCATTAACCTCCAGACAAGTGGCTGGTTTCTGCAGATAGAGGAGTAATTTTGACATAGTCCCAGCCTTCAAGGAGCTTATACTCCAGCACAGCTTCAATCAATGGAACTTTGTGCAATAATAGAAATATCCAATATCTTCACTATCCAACACTGTAGCCACTAGCCAAATGTCACTACTGAACATTTGAAATGTGACTGGGGAATGGAAATTTTATTTCATTTTAATTAATTTAGATTTAAACCTAAAGAGCCACACAGTGGTCGCTACCACACAGCACAGTTCTAGAATAAAAACAGATATTAGAAGAAGAAAAAGGAGAGGAGAAAGAAAGAAGAGGAGAAGGAGGAGGAAGATGACAAATAATAGAGTATGCTGAGTATGATTATCAGTGTATATATGATAAGCTATTGATAATCATGTGATGACTAACTTTTCATTGAAATATTTGAGGGTCAAGGCGATGGTGTTTATGAAAAGATGCAGGGTGAAGATGTCATTTGAAGAGTGAGAGGTGTTCACCAGATAGAAATAGGGAGAAGGAGCCTTTGGAAGAGAAGTCACAACTTCATGGAAGCTTGAAAGCACACATCGGGTTTTTAGGATAATGGTTTGGTTTGGTTGTTGCACCAGATACTTGGGAAGGAAGGAGTGAGGAGGGAGGGCTTAATCATGAGAAATGAGCAGGTGGGGCCAAATCACAAAAGGCCTGATGTATGGTTCTGATGAGTCTGGGCTTTGCCCATAAGCAAACATTTCTCTTGGGTATACTCTAAAGCTTTTCAGTGGTGGTTGATATGCTTGTTGCTTGTTTTCCCAGGGATGGGGCTAGAGCTGGTATTTTCATTGTCTTTAACTTCCTGCTTCAGCTTCATGCTTGTATTTTCTCATTGCACAATATTTTGGGTTTCTATTTTCACAATGCCCTAGAAAAACATAAATAGCAAAGTTAAGTTTAATTCAGCTGCAGTCTCTACTCATCACAACTACTTCAACCTAAACCTTTCCAGGCTACAGATGAACCTCATTTTTCCAGTAGGCATTATCATGCCATCGAGAAGGCTCCAGCAGCTGAAAAATAAAGAAATGTTCCAGCTCTTTGCAATGTACAGAAATGAAGGAAATTTATGCCCAGTTCAGTTAAAAACAGCACAACTCCAGAATGACCTGGGAAAGTAAAGGAACAGGACAACAGTCCACTGAAGCACAGAAGTCAGAGAAATTTGATAGTCGCTGTTAGTATAAAGTCCTTTCCTTTTAGGTCAGCACTGAAACACTATTATTTATTAATTACAAAAAAAAAAAAAACCACTACCCTTTATTAAGCATCAACTCTGTGTGGAAGCAGTATGCTGAGCGCTTTGCCTACAGTCTGCCACGTAGTCCTCGTAACACTCCGTTAGGTGAGTCTTATTCCTAGCTCCCACATAGATATGGTGAAGCTCAGAAACACTGTCTAGCATGTGGTTTGTCCATAGTCACACAGTTAGTGAGTGACAGTGTCAGGCTCAAAGCTGGGGTAGGCCACGTGAGACTTCTGCTACTGACAGGCACTGCTGTAGCATAACTGGTGTGGCAAGGAAAACTGAACGCATTCCCACATTCCCCACTTATCCTGCCCGGTGATCACGGCTAAATCCCTCAACACTTCAGCCTGTTATTTTACCTCTAACATGGGGATAATTTGGTCATTGCTCCAATTTTTAAAGGGATTTAAAAAAAAGTTGAAAATTTACTTTTAAATGGGAGGTGTTTGGAAGTCACTCAATCATCAAACCAACACAGGCCAAACACCTACAATTTAAAAAGCCTGCAGCCAAGACCTACAGGTATTAAAAGAATATGAAGACCTCAAGAAACTTTCCATTTAGCAGTTAAAAAAATCACGATGTTTATAACATGCCACTCACCCAGACAGGAATAATACTCATTCCCAGATTTCAGTAAAGTAGGAAATGGTATTTGTCTGGGTTGTACACTCCAGGCACTAGGATCTTTAAGGTTTTAGGAAGAGGAAGGTAACAAGTACAGGAACCTGTATACCCGTGCCCTCCATTGAACCTTCTTGCTAAGTTAATCACACTCTCTAGTCTTTCTGCAAAGCATATGGACAGACACCCAAAGCACACAGAACAGACAGCAGCTTATACCCCCCCAAACACTCTGTCAAGTCTGTTGCTGGCTTACCAAGAGTCATTTGGGTTTGCATCCAAGTGTGTTTATGCCAATTGTACTTACCAGCAAAATGACATAATTTAATTATTTGAGGAATTTAATAAAATATGAATGCATAAAGAGTTGCTTTTATGAGAAATAATTTGAATACTTTGAAAAGATTCAATAAGGATGAGTCACTAAGTAAATGGCTTTGGAAATAGGTGTTGGTGAGATGACAATAATTGGGGTAAAAATCATAAAAGTAAAGAAGGATTTTATGCCTACGTTGCTTCACAAATGTTCTTAAGTTCTGACTCCACGTTAAAAAAAAAAAAAACAGAAGTGCAATTGTAGATTGTGCATCATGGCTGTGGTTTATGAAAGACAATTGACTACAGTCGGTGAACCGTCCCTGCCCCCATCCAAAAGCTTTGGCCTGACATCAAAAGACTGGCAAAGGCATGTACATGTATGTTGTCTACATTAAAATAAAATGTGTATGGTATATGTGTATCATCTTATCCCCGCTTTAACCGACTTTTCAAAAACACCAACCAACTGTTGGTCCCAATCATAGCTGATAAGAGGACTTCTACTGTATTACAAGAGCAGAATTGTTTTGTTTTGTTTCAATTATAGTTTTATGAAGATGGCAAGATATTTGTTGAGTATGGCCAAGCCTATGCTCTGAAATGAGCTACATTTGGTTGCTGTCTCACAGAACATATAGTAGGTCCTGATTTCAGTCCCCAAGGCCCTTACATAGGGCTGGAGGGACCCTCACCCAGACTGGTTACAGGGGCACCAATAGTTTCTAGATTACCGTGCCCTGCAGGTCTAGATGCTCTCCATGTCAACTGTTTGGCTGACACTGACTGTGTTCACTCACGTGATTTGACTTGGGTTGGAGGAGTGTTTTTTAATCTATTTCCAAGTCTTATTGCTAATACTCTTGATCAAATTATTGAGTCTTTACAATTGATTTCTATGACGACCACAGTTCCCCCTAAATTGCTTTAAAAAAAAAAAAAGTGCTGGAAGCGTGTTTCACTCCAAAGTGGCCCCTAATGAGCAATGAATGAACTGTTTCTACTTGGCAAATATTAAACTATTCCACAGATTTTCATATCCACGTATAACTAAGGACTACTTACCAGTTACTTACTGAGCTATGAAAATTACTAAAATTGAGTTTAAAAATTAATACATTGCTAAAATGTACTCAACTCTTCAATTCAATGCTTACCAAAGAAGTCTCGCTATTTCTACAAAACACAAAGCTCTTACTGTATGTGTACAATCTCCGATGGCTGGAATTCTAGCAATTTTCAGAAAGAATGCATTGTTCTCAGAGCTTTATCACTGGGGTTTTAGGTTAAATATGGTCTTCAGTTGCCTCTCCTCTTGTTTCAACAGATGTATAGAAATGCTGTTAGGTTTTATCCCTGCTGTTTGGTTCTTGAGAAACCAACTACACTGTTGCCATTTTGACTATTTTTTATGTTTTTACTGTTGATGGCAAGCAAAGCTTTTGAGAACCACTGCTCAGCTTGTTAATCAGAACAGCTAGGTGAAGCACTAGCCAGCTCTGAGTCTCTCTGACCTGAGAATTCTATATTCTTGTTCCTTATAGCAGTTGCCATATCTGCCCTCAGTAGTGCTCTCCACACTATGGATGATGTGTGGGAGCTTAATCCCCTTTTTTCTCCTACTCAGAGTCTAAGCTGAAAAAGATCCCCATTTACAGCTCCATAATATTTCCTGGGTCACATCATTATACTCAACAATGCCATGCCCCATATTCCATGGTCCTTGTGTATATAAACAAAAATTATAATACCCTGTGAAATATTAAATTGGGATTAATTTTACTATTATCTTTTTATAGATAGATTTTCTTATTGAGACAAAATACTCAACAATACTCTCCATGCCTTTGGTCTCCACTGAGGGGGACCTCCACTCAACTACCAGATTTGATCATTTCACTCTCCTGCTACCAAAAAAAAAAAAAAAAAAAGATAAATTAATTAATTTATCTTATATGTATATCTTCTATAAACAGATTAAAATGTAAAGTTTTCTTAGTTCAGTATGCACGCAACCATGATGTAAACCCAACCAAATATTCTCACCTTACTTTCCACTCACCTCCTCTCATATACTCTTTAATAAAATTGAACTGCTCCTAGCACCTAATTTTAAGATATCCTCCTTGCTTTCAGTGATCCATCTGACAGCCTTTTCCCTGTTGTGTGTGGGCTCCTATCCTACCAAAGTTAGTCCTAAGGCTGCCTCCTATAAGAAATTTATCCAAATTATTATAAGCAGGAAGCAGTCTTTCTCGCCAAATCCCAGTAATGCATCCCCTGACAAGTCCCTTAAACTCTGCACTTTCAGCCTGGCATCTCAATGCATTACATCTGCCCTTTGGAACTCAAGCTGCTGCTTCCCCTCCTCCCAAGTTTTCATTTAAATTTCAGTTAGTTAACATACCAATATCTCTTTTCCTTTTAATTTTTTTTAATTTAATTTAATTCTTCAGTAAGCTGTATACCTAATGTGGGGCTTGAACTCTCAACTCTGAGATTAAGAGTTGCATCCTCTATCGATTGAGCCAGCCATGCATGCCCTACCTCCTAACACCCCACCCCACACCCCTACCCCAACAAGATTCTTGATGACAGGATTTGTGTGGTGTTCAGCTTCTTATCCTCCCACTCTCGTATCTGCCACTAAGCCTTGCCAATAGTAAGCAGTCATAAATAAGATGAATATGTGGATGGATGGATGGATGGATGGATGGGTAACTGAATGAATGAATCCAGCAAATGTCTAACCAGTGGTTCTCTCCTACAATAGTTTCATTTCTTGATCCTTATTCTTAGATGAGCTGGCCTTGCTAAGGGTATCCCAAGCTGGGCTCAGCAGATTAGCAGGGAATCTCTCTCCTGCTTTTGAGGCAGAAGAGTATAACCTGGTTGCAGGGCAGAGCTAGAACATGAAAAACTGTGCCAAGGAAATCCTTCCCACCTACACCTGCAAAGGATGAAAGGCAGGATTTTACCTGACCAAGGCTCTTACCCTCCTACAGGGTGACCACACAATCTCATATTCCAAATTTCTGAGAGTGAAGAAAAAGTTTATTAATGATTATTCTGAAACAATAGCTATGACCCAGGACTGTCCCAAGTAAAAATGACAAAAGATTACCCTACCCTTGGATACATTTCATCATCTATCAATTGGGTTAATAATGCTAACCCAATAAGAGTTTTCTACAAGATGAAACATGACCATAAAAGTGAAGCGCCCAGTGTGACATCTGGCACACCAATAGTGGTCAATAAAGAACTGCTCCTTCCCCCACTGCTTAAGAAAAGCTCTTTATTTTTACATTTACTGATCTATGTAATCCACTCAATGAACCTTTGTGGTAACCAAGGTAGACACCATCATCTCCTTTTACTGAGAAGCATGCAAGTCAAATGAGTCTCCACTAGAAGCTCAGGTCATTCATGATGGAGCCAGGACTTAAACACAGGCACATCTGTCTCCAAACTAAAACTCTTTCTACTGCAACATCCAGGTTTTGTGAGCTCCACAGATAAGACAGATACCTTGTAACATGAGGCTGAAGTTGTGAGACAGTGGGCAGAGGGCTCATAAAAGGACAACTGGAAGTCCACCCTCTTCTCAGTCCTAAGGGAGACAGAGATTCCAGCCTAGAAACACTAGTTTCATCAGCCTCGTCCTTTCCAGAAGGAGACAATTTCCTGGCTCTGTCATAAGCAGTTTCACGCTACATCTCAGAGGTGGCTGCATTTCAGTAGAGGGTGGGAAGAGAGTTGGAATACACCACAGTGGTCTACACAGATTAGGAACTCAGGGTTGATCAGGGAATGGTAACGATCTGGAAGGAGGCAGTTTTCTGGTAGGTTTAGCAAGCATGCAAAAACATCAGTTATGTGTACATATCCACAAGCATCCTGGCTAAAGACCAACTACCCACTACTGTTCCCAAATGAGACCAAACAATTAGAAAAGCCAGGCATTATCCCTTCTGTTCACGCTTCACTTCCAAAAGACAAATGGTGATTTGTCTAACTCATATATAATTCCTTATCTCTATGTTCTTATGTGAATGTGTTGTCTGATCTTGATTCATCTATGAGTGATGCAAAACTTATTAAAGTCCAACCCAATTTATCAATGAATAGTTCCTACTTCATAGAGAATATGAAAGGTTTTCAACACTGGTACCACATGCCCCTCCTCCTCTAAATTTAAATACAAGAGCATTCATGCTTTCTCATTTCCCTTGCTCACATATCCTTCTCCTTACCTACAAAACTAGTCCATTCTCCTGTGGACCAGATTTCTTCACCCTCAACTTCCAAGACTGTGCTCCATCAGCCATCCATCCCCTCTAATACTCGTTCTCAATTACCTCCACTCTGGCTTCTTCCCCTCAGCCTACAAATATGCATAAGTCTTAGAGATCCTTAAAAACCAACAAAAAAAAACTTTTCATTTCCCCTTCCAGTTCCCACTTCTTGGTTTTTCCCTTCATCAACTATATTGACAGTGTAACAAACACTAATTGTCTCTACTGGCTCAATTCCCATTCGTCTTCAAAGCATTACAATATGGCTATCCTAAAGACTCCACTGAAACATCACCACTGAAACATAGCTTGACAATAAAAACTAATACCTCAGTAGCTGCATGAGTTAACCTGTCAAATACAATAGTCTCACTTACTTCTTTTTCTCCTTCCTTGATCATTACAGCCAGAAGCATGGGGGCTATCTCCAGGGTGTTCTCATCACCCCCCACAGCCAATCAATCACAAATCTTACATGAAAAGAAGCCTACAAGGAGATGAAAGAGTCTGAGTCCCAGCCTAGAACTTGCTACCAATTTGTTTTGTGATTTTATATTAGCCACTACCATATCCAAGCCTCAGCATCCTCAGCTGTACAATTGAGGATTAAGAGTGAACGAGTTCAACCCTTCCTTTGGGTATAATACACCTAAGCCATCACTTTCTAGGCCTGTTTGCCTATTGAGTGCCTAAGGATTGGTTAGTTTAGAGTCTCATTCCCTTTCAAACATCATCCATCTCACCTCTCTCTACAGGTCTTTCAATTACTGATAGCACAGCTGAATCTATCCATTGTGCTCCCCACAGCCCTGGTTCTGAATGTTCCCAATTGGCAAAGAACTGGGATTTCCATTTCATCAAAGCCTGTTTTCTTTAACAATTCAATTATCATTGCATTACTGGGTCCTTGTTCTGCTATGGACGAGTGAAATCATAACATTAAGCAGTTTCCCCGATGAAGAGCCAAAAAAATGCAAAGGAAGTAACATCTGATGACATTCAGTGATTGAGAAGAAACTAAATAACTTTAGAAACTACATTCAGTCGAGACCTGGCATCAAGCGGCAGCTAAACCATAGTCCAGGTTTCTAGCCACTCATCCTCTTACCTAGCTAGAAGGGGAGGGGATGGCCAACACGGGACCAGCTCCATTTAGATCAGCTTGCATTCATCACAGCACACATTGGGCTTGGAGTCAGGCACTGTGCTTGGGGAATATAAAATGGAAAAACATAATCCTTCTTACCAGAGCCCTTATTGCCAAAGAATGAACAATCCATCTTTTCTTCTGGAAGATGGTAACAAGAATTAGTGTGTTGGAACAACAAGGATTTTGGTCTCAAGCAGACTTGTTTCTAAATTCTGATAACTGCATTACTTAGTCATGGGTGTTGAGGCAAGTTAATTAACCCCTCTAAGCCTCATTTTTTCCATCTGTAAAATGGGTTTTGTACTTTACAGGCTTGCTAAGAGGGTTAGAGTTAACATTAAAAAAAAAAAAACATGCTGCTTGGCACATGGCAAGTGCTATGAAAATGATCATAATCAATAGTCCTAGTAGGAAAATAGTCATTTGCCAGACATGTGAGATTAAACAAATTACTTTGCTTTTTGACCCTCAACATGTTTACCTCCTTTAAAAAGTAGCTAATAGAACCCATCTCACAGAATTCTGTGCAGGCCAAATTTTATAATGCACATAAAATTAGTTGATAAGCCATAAAATACCCAGGTGCTATAAAATGCTGTTACTGATGACAAATAGGGTAAGGAATAAGGACATCCCAATCTCATAGACCCATGGGTCACTTTCTCTTCTAGCAAAAGTTTATTTTCATTTTTAAAAAGATTTTATTTATTTATGAGAGACAAGAAAGAGAGAGGCAGAGACATAGGCAGAGGGAGAGGCAGGCTCCTTGAGAGGAGCCCGATGTGTGGGACTCGATCCTAGGATCACAACCTAAGCAGAAGGCAGATGCTCAATCACTGAGCCACCCAGGTGTCCCAATTTTCCTTTTTAAACAATCATATGCCACTTAACATGTGCCAGTTACTGGCCTAGTGGTTCATAATAGTAATCTCTGGTCTTCATAACAAAGCTTTGAGGGTAGGTACTTTTACCATCCCCATTTTAAGATGAGAAACAGGCTCAAAAAAGCTAAGTAATTCACCCAAGGTTTTATGGATGGTGGGCACTCTTATATACTATGCCCTACTAACCACTGAATTATCTCTAAAACTTACATTGTACCTGCAGTAACAAGCAAATTTCCCCCAAATAATCCAAAAACTAGCTACACGGTCCTGTTTTATGCCCCCTATCTCCTTCTCTATAAAATCACGGAGAAATGCTAGATGGTTCTGCCCACAGTACACTGGTTTTTGAAGATTAAATTACATAAACCAACAACATTTCCATCTAGCTTCACTATTATTTTTTATTTTTTGTTATTTATTTATTCCTAAGAGACACAGAGAGAAGCAGAGACATAGAGGGAGAAGCAGAATCTTCACAGGGAAGCCCAATATGGGACTTGATCCCTGGACTGGGATCACGCCCTGAGTCAAAGGCAGATGCCCAACCGCTGAGCCACCCAGGTGTCCCTAGCTACATTATTTTAATGAAGAAGTTTCCTACATATTTCCCTGTTAATTGTTATTAATTCTTATAAACCACTTGGTCAGAATAGAGAGCATTTTTAACAAGTGCAATGATAATCAACAACAAAAAGCACAGACACGGGCAAAGGGCATACATTCCATGAGTGTCAATAAAGAACACAATAAAAATAGGGAGATGAAGGCAGCTGTGTGATGCAGGAGGCTCCACTTCATCATCCCCACTGGAAAGAAGAGTTTCCCCAGCTTTCAAGTCTCCATAAAGCTGTTGGTAATAGTACCTGGCTGAGATGCCCTTCAAGAAATTCCCACTGGCATTCCTATATGTGGCTTGAGATCACTATGGCCTCATCTACCAATCTACCATTCTGGGGACTCTGGCTCTTTGTCTGCCTCTCACCTGTGCAGGGGATTGACAAAAGCAACCCACCTTCTCTGTACCTACCCCAAGTCTGGGGGAGAGGAAGGTCAATTTCCAGGTGCATCAATCTTCCCTGAAGTCTCTTCCCGAGGTAGGTAGGGAGCGAGTCCTATTTTGTAGCTGAGGAAACCAAGCATCCTCAGAATGGAGTGACTGAGAAAGATGGACCAGCAAGGTATGGGGGGAAAATACAGTCTGGTCTCCCAACAGATCGGGACCAAATTCTCCCTATACTTTGGCTGAGAGTAGAAACTTGGAAAGGTGACTTGTGAAGGTCAGCTCCATGAACCTGGGTCCTTACCTGCAACATGTAAAGAGTATCCGTCTCCTCCCAGGGTTGCTGTGAAAGCTGAAATAAGATAACGTATATGAGAGCCCTAGCCTCGTATCCAGCACATACATAATCAGCCCCCACAAAAAATGTCACTCTCCTCCTTACTCCCTTTCCCCAATCATGTCATCTGGGGAACAACTGAAGAAGCATAAGGGCTTTTCAGTGTGGAAAAATGAAGCCTCAGAAAGATAGTGAGCAGAAGAGAGGAGAGAAGAAGAATTACTTTAAGTAGTCCTCAAAAAACAACTCAAATTGGCTGGATAAAAGTTCCGGGTTGGGGAATGAGGGTAAGGATGGGGGTGGTACAAGTTGACGCATCATAGCAGTGAACTTCCTGGCATTCAGCTGCTCTGAACATTTTCAGAGAAAAATCATTCTTCATCTACAAGTTATGACCTTATGAATAATTTTTTGTTCATTAGCATGCACAGAAAAATCTGGTCATTTCAAAAGGACCACTTGAAACTCTTCTGCACGCATAACGGGCACTAAGAATCAATGCAGAGGCACAGTAGAGGCCTGCAGATAGTCTCTTTCCCAAATGCTTCACAAAGCCTTGTTCTAATTAAAGGGTATGCTTTTGCCTTTCAAGAGAGACCAGGACCTCCGGCAATCTTAGTGTAGAGTCTAGAGTCTTCCCTTTATCCCCAGGACTGGCATACACAGGGGCCAATTAAATGATGAGTGAACGAAGGACGTGGATAACGAAGTGAATGGTCGCTCGTTTCTGCCGCTGGTGACATGTTCTGTGCATGCTGCTTCTGTCCATTTTCAAAATCAGTTGCAAGCTTCCTTGGCAAAGATGCCAGTCACTTCCCAAAAATCTCTTCTCCCCCCATCTCTCTGGTAACAAAAAGCTGAATTCCTGAACTTATTCAGAGCGACCACATACCCAGTTAAAGGCATCTATTTCCCAGGCCTCCCTTAAAGGTAGGTATGGCCTTGTGACCAAGGCTGACCAATAAAATTTAAGAACTGCGTGGTCCTTCCAGCAAGTTTCCTTAAAAGGAAGAGGAAAGGCCCTTCTTCTATCCTCCCTCCTTCCCACTTTTGGATTGTCAAGATGGAGCTCCAGCCACCATCTTGGACTGCCAATACAAGACTTGGGATGCAAATGCTATAAGCCGGAAGAGTATAACCAGGCTCCTGATGACTTTTCGGGGCTGTCATAGCAGCTCTGGGCAACCTACTTCCAGATTTAATTTATACAAGAAAATAAACCCTTGGATGTTTGAGATATTTTATAGGGTCTCTGCTAAGCCTAAGGGATCCTGCTCCCAAAGCCCATTCTGGTTTTTCTGGTTGTAACAACCAAATATCCCCAGTGACTCACAGCACTGCCTCTAACTCGTAAGTCTGGACAAACAGACAACCTTCCCATGAATAATTAGTAGCTTGATACCTTAATCACAAAGCTGATGCTTTCTGTGAGGCCATCTTTTGACTTTTATGGCTTTTTAAATATTTTTCTCTAACAAAACCTATACATTAACCCTCTTCTGATCCCTATTCAAGGGCTGCTTTTCACTTCCAGGCTTTTTAAATATTTTTCTCTAACAAAACCTATACATTAACCCTCTTCTGATCCTTATTCAAGGGCTGCTTTTCACTTCCAGAACACAGCTCAGCAAGATGTCTGCCATCCCACTCGAGCCATCTCTGATTCAAATCCCGTCCTCTATCTACCCACTTCAGCCACTGTTTCTATTTGGGAAAATTCACAAATAACCAGTTCACACTTGTTTCTGATTCTGGGGCCCCTCAAAAAAAATGCCACAGTACTTGGATGGAGAGTCATCATGATGGTGACTCAGTCCAAACTCAAAAGCAAACCTCTACCACCACAGGACCAAACTTGATGGGAATTTGGGGTGTTGGCCTGACATACCAACCCCAGGAACGTGACTTTTTACTCAGGCCTAATCACTACCATCACACACAGGACACCAAAATAATTTTATGATGTTCCCAGCTATTTATGGTGAGGTGTAACCAGTGACATTTCAGAAAATGTCTGTCCCACATCTTGGTGCTTGATTTTGTTTTTAAATTGAAGCTGCAGAAGACATTTCACGTGCCGGGCAGCTCACATGCCTGCGGATCCAC
Organism: Vulpes vulpes; assembly: GCF_048418805.1. Taxonomy (NCBI): domain Eukaryota; kingdom Metazoa; phylum Chordata; class Mammalia; order Carnivora; family Canidae; genus Vulpes; species Vulpes vulpes. Next base: position 10,651,606 of record NC_132791.1, on the reverse strand, counting down.
ATGTGATTTGTGGGTATGACTTTTCACTTGAGTATAATTCCATATAAGGTCCTCTTTGCCTTCTAAATGTCAGAAAACTGTCTCATTCATGGAATCTTGAAGGACTAATTCTGGCTCTAGTTACCACATGCCGTCTGGTATGTGTGTACCTGTCTGTTGGCTTCCCTCAACTCTGTCCCCACCCACGACTCTGCCACCGCAACCCTAACCCCACACTCCCAGACCATAAGAGCCCTCAGGGGAGGAACTCACCTTTTTCCATCTCTATGATGTGTGCATAGTAGGAATTCAACTCACATTATTTATTTATTTAAATGATTCAAGTTCTTTACTTTGGAAAGAATATAAAGATTAAAAGGTTAATCTAATTATAGGATTGTAGACACCATAGTATTATTATATATATAAGTATAAAATTAATCTAAGGTGCTAAGAAACCTCTGATGTAAAATCTTCCAGAAAATCCCGCCTCATTTTAGGAAAGAATACACATATACACACACACACTCATCCATAAATTTCATTTTATCTTTTTTTAAAAAAACATTTTCCCTTTCATAAACTCACTGTTGCTTCTTTAATTCTTACCACTAGAAATGTGAAGGTCAAGCTACAGTCAGCTTAAACAAGAATGAGTCCTCCTTAGGCCCCCTTCCTGGAAAGGGCAGGAGGGCACCACGGATACAGGACAACAAGTGATTTTGCATCGTGCTCAGTTCAGGTCCTGTCCTTAGAAGTTGATGAAGGAGGCTTTTATTCAGGACTTTTGAAAACAAGTGGGAACTCAAGAGAAAGGAACTTCATCCTCATCCTATAAAATAAATTGTGTACAGTTCATTGGATCCTTAAGCATAAATACCAGAAAACATGCTGCAAGTAATTTTCCAGTGAAGCCATATCGTGGTTCTAGCATTAGCTATCAATCCTTCCTTATTAGAAAATATATGAAGCCCTTAGCTAGCCCTGGCTTTGCTCCTCTACTTCTGTTGAGTCCTGTGTCTTTTCATCTGCTGCCCCCCCTCTTTGCTCCATGCTGGGATACCTCCAGAGAGTCTGCCCCCTGACAGTACAGCTGACGGACGTCTTGTAGAGAAATCTGCCTCCTGTCTGCAATTGTATGCAGCTTAGTCTCTCTCTCTTTCCTTTTCTCTCTCCTTCTCCTTCTCCTTCTCTCTCTCTCTCTCTCTCATAACTAAATAATTCTTCCATAGCATTTCCTGGGCCCTTCCATATCAACTGTTCCCTGAACCATGGCCTGGAAATGTCTCCAAGCAGTAACCTGGGACATTCACAGAGCTCACCTCATTTGTTTCTCATCTCTTAGGGATCAAAGGTACTTCATTGTCTAATATTGGGGGGGGGGGGGTCTCGACACTGTTGCTTCATATAGTTTGTATGGTTTGGGAGGGTTACTTTAGGGAGGATGTATCTGGTCTTTTGACTCCACTGTGGCAAGAAGCAGAAGTCCTATATTCACTTTTAAAATGAAATCCCCCCCAAAAAAATAAATAAATAAAATAAAATAAAATGAAATCCCAAACATTATATGGTCTCATTCATTTGGGGAATATAAATAATAGTGAAAGGGAATAAAGGGGAAAGGAGAAAAAATAAGTGGGAAATATCAGAAAGAGAGACAGAACATAGAAGACTCCTAACTCTGGGAAACGAACTAGGGGTGGTGGAAGAGGAGGAGAGCTGGGGATGGGGGTAACTGGGTGGCGGGCACTTGACAGGATGAGCACTGGGTGTTATTCTGTATGTTGGCAAATTGAACACCAATAAAAAATAAATTTATTATTAAAAAATAATAACATAAAATGAAATGAAATGAAAATCCCAAACAAGATAAAACTAAATAAATAAACTACACGTTTGTTTGACTGACTGACAGACAAGCAGACTGATGGAACTGAGATCAGATAAACTTGCCAAGATATCTTTAAAACAGATTTTGATGTTAATTTGGACAAATAGTTACTAGGTCACTTTTTGCTTGAAACCAACTTGCTCCTTGAATACAACAAAGCATCAATTGTTTAACGAAGTAAATCATCCTTAAGTCTGTTGTCTTCCAGTTGCCTGCAAACACTCAACTATCTTTTCCAACCTAAGAAAGTCACGAACGTCTTCACCAAGTCCAAAATGTAATAGCATCCATTCTGTGGGGTTGTCTCAGCAAATCCTCCTCCTCCTCTCCCTCCTCCTCCTCATTCAGGTGCTTTTTGTCCTCCTGGGTGTTCCCCTTCCTCGGCAGAGAATAACCACTTCTAAGGCTAATTGTAAGGGTGAGTTTGGTTTTGGTTTTCCTTTCAGGTTTTTACTTGAAAATATTTTTTATTGTCCTACCTTTCCTTGTGTTCTGGCTCTGTTTGGACAATAATGATGTGTTCTTAATTGTAATCATATAAAGTCTCTCTTATGTGGAGGAGTGGAAGTAGCGCCCATTCTATTGATCCTATCATCTCAGCTCTCCTCTCCCATGTCCCACTCCCCACTCCTTAGGAGGTTTTATACTGCTTCCTTCTCCAGCAAATTGTCCTCATCCACCTCTGGTGGATTTCTGAATTCCTTGGCTCTAGGATGACTCAGGAAATCCCTAAATCCCCAAGTAGGTAAATAGGCTCAAAACGAGTCAAGAAGGGGGAACAGGGAAGTAGAGCTGTACCAGAAGGCTGGGCCCTTGCTGCTCTACTCTGAGTCACCCCAAGTACACCATTTAAAGTAGTCTGTAGTCCTAATTACTTCTTTTTCCTGACCACTGCAGCACTGACCCTTGCAAATACTAAAGACACAGCAAATATGTTTTACCTTCTAGACCACAGACAGCTCTTCAAAACGCCTTCAAGGTAAGAGGGTTATATTACTCCCCAGCTTTTGAAGGAAAAAAAGGTTTTTTTTCCTTCAAAAATGGAGAGATGGCCAAAAATAAAGAATGCCCACTTGTTTTGGTTTACTTGGGACTGAAGGAGGTTGCCCAGGATGGAAAAGGTATCTGCTTTGCTGTGGGACTTTTAGTTTTAAAACTAGACAGGCCCATGTCTACGAGGATGTTTATCTGGCACTTCCTGGTTGCATGCCATGCCACTTCTGGTTCACCCTAACAACTATCCCCAGTGATGAGATGATTTAAAAAGATGATCAAGGCAAAAGTCAATCACAATTATGTTCAAAAGTAAATATCCCCAATCACTTATTCTCCAAGTATTGTCAATTCAGTGTACAATATGACAGTTTGGCAAACATTTTTGGTGTCTTTAAACATATTTATCTGTTTTTTTAAATGTTCCAGTTTCAAAAATAGTTTCCTGCTCTATTTATTTCTATTTCATTTTTTTAATATTTTTATTTATTTACTTTAGAGAAACAGAACATGAGTGGGAGGAGTGGAGGGAGAGAGAGAGAGTCCTAAGCAGACTACTCACTGAGCTCAGACACCGATGTGGGGCTCGATCTCACGACCCTGAGATCATGACCTGAGCTGAAATCAAGAGTCTGACACTAACCCAACACAGCCACCAGGTTCCCCTATTTCTTTTTCATTTTTTAGTATTATATCTTTCCTTCCATGATTTTAAGAGAGAAATTCTGGAGTCACTTTAATGGCCATTGATGGGGAAACAGAGGACTAGCTGAGGACAAAGCACATTGACAAGCCCTTGAAATAGGGAGAGTGACATTCCTCTACAGACTCAACTGCCTCGATGTTCATACTTTGCTAAGGGCAGAAGGCAATCTTAGCTCCACCCCCAGGATCCTCTGAGTCTACTTTAACATATAAAAATTCCTTTAGAAATTTCCCTTTATCTCTAAACCCCCAAGACACGTTTTGGCAATCATCCCCCAAGCACGTGGCCCACTGATATACATCTGAAGAGTCTCATGGCTCAGGTTTCATTAGATGGTAGTAAGTGCCCTTTTCTAAACAATAGCCAGCCCCCTCAAGGTCCTGGAAACCTTGCTTCCAAAATTCCTTACAGAGCAGCTATCCCCAAACCCCTCCCAACTCCCAGGTATATAATCAGCCTCCCCTCACAGGCCTGGGGCAGCAGCTCTCCCTGCCCACGGGTCCTGTCCCCATGCTTTTAATAAAACCACCATTTTGCACCAAAGATGTCTCAAGAATTCTTTCTCTGTTGTCAACACCGGACCTCACCTATATTCCAAAACTTCATCAGCCGGTATAATGGAACACTTAAAAAAAAAAACGTGGTCTGAATTACAAACATTTTTTGCTTTATACCAAAAATAGCATAAATCCCTGTGAAGAAAAATACCAACACGTATCTGTTACTTGGAAAAATGTTTATATGCTTCTATGTACATATGTGTAGGTATTAGCAGTTTTCTAAATAATACATATGTGCTTGTTGGCCCTCTTCTCCAGAAAAGATTTACGTTTGGCTATGACTTTATTTTTGTGCACAGTGTAAAGGACATTTACCTTATTTCAGCTAATCTATTTTTGCCACTTAGGTTCTTTCAACCAGTCCTCTATTACTGGTTACTTAACTTTTCTACTGAATCCCCTGTTACCAGACATACGGGTTTTTTCAGTTCTTCTTTGTCACAAAAAGGAAGCACGGGAAGTACAAAATCATCCTCATTATGTACCAACATTAGACGTATTTGAAAAAAAAGTAAAAAAAAAAAAAAGTAGTGATTGTACAATTTTTATTTCTTATTAAATCATCATTTCAGCCACCTCACTGTAGTGGCCAAACCTTCTTCACCAAACTGCTTTGGCCAAAATGTTTTCAGCCATCTCACCCAGAATCCTGAAGTATGAGCTACATGCTCATTTTGAGGAGAAAACCAGAGACCAGGGTGAAGGGCTTGGAGAGGGAAAGAATAGAGAGGTGTTGGCATGATTGTTACTTTAAAGCCATCAGAACTTACTGTAGGTGTTCTTAAGGGTGTGAGGGACCATGGCCATTAAGAGAAGTCCCTACAATCCTGCTCCCCTCCACCCATGCCTCCCCCTTTCCAGACAGCATCCCAGATAAAACAGATACCATTACGTCCCCCAACATCCTACAGACTTCGAACACTTACTTCTCATTTTTATTTTAAAAGTTTATACATCTCAAACATTCTCCTTTATACTGTAAGAGCCCATTTGACCAGTTATGAAGCCCTTAGCTGCCTGTTACCCTGACTCAAACTGGCACAAGCAAAATGGAAATTGGCGACTTCACATAACAAAGTCCAGAAGTCATGCAGACCTTCCTTCCATCTCTTCACTCTGCAGCCTCAGCATGTCAGCTTTGTGCAGTGATTGCCTGTTTGTGTGTCGACAAATGGCTGTCATGACAATCACGCACGTTAACATGTTCGCTCCCCCAAGGAAAGAGAAAGAGAGGCTTGCCCTCCCAGCCATGCAATATAAGGCTTCCATTTAGTCTGATGTGGCCAATTTAGGACATACACGATAACAGTTGCCAGGCAAATGCTGTGTGCTGACAGACCTAGATGTGGAGTAATTAAGTTTTACCCCCTGAGCTGGGAAAGTGGTAGCTGAATAAAATCAGGGTTCTCTTAGGAAAAAGCAAGAGGAGGGAACCAATTGGATTCAATATGCTCATGCTTCACTTTCCTTAAATGATCCCTTCATTCCTCATTGATTAAATTACCCAGTCAGCTGCTGCCTCTCTACCTCTTTGGGTTTTGTAGTTGAAGTGTGGTGGTGAAGGACTCTAGAATCCCAAGGTCATGGCTCACCCTCCAGTTCTGCCACTTTCTTCCTTTGTGAAGAAGCTTTAGAAACTTTTAGAACATCATTTGAGCTCTCTGCGCTTACTCCCACTAGTGTAAAATGGGATAGTCACAATTGCTATTTCGTGGACCCGTTATACAGATTCCATAAGAAAGCCCATGCAGTGCCTTACGTAAAGTGATGGCATAGCAAATGTTAGCTTTTCTTATTAATGGTAGTGAGCTAATTAGATGTAAACTGTTAATCCTTCCAGTGGTTCTCAAAGCATAGTCCAAACCAGCAGCACTGGTATCACCTGGGAACTTATTAGAAATACAAATGTTCAGGACTCAACAGCAGACCAACTGAATCAGAAACTCTGGGTGTGGGGTCCAGCAGCTGGGTTTTAATAAGCTCTCCTGGCGATTCTGAAGCACACTCAAGCTTGAAAATCATGGCTCTACATCATCGCTATCTCGGGCCAAACTAGACCAGTCGCAGAAAGCACTTCCCAACCATTAGTCAATAAATCTTCCCTCTTGATTTTCCCTCTCCCTCCTGTGCTCCCTCTACTATATCTTCAAGGCCCAGCCCAAATAGTACCTTACTCTGGTGTTACCTCTGCCTGAAACACTCTTCCTTTAAACCTTGCAGGGCTGAGTCCTTCCCATTTCTGAGGCCTCGGATCAAATGGCACCTCTTTAGAAGAGACTTTCCCAGACCACTGAGTCTAAAGTAGCCTGAGCTTCTCTCCACCACACTGCACTGTTCTATTGTTTCCATAGCACTTGCAGCAATCTGAATTTGTTATTTATCTGTTTATTTGTTAATTAAGTTGTCTCCACTCACAGACTTAAGAGCAGTAAAGGCAGGGGCCTTGTCTACTCACCACATAGATCCTCATAGATCCTCAGCCCCTAACACAGTGCCTGGGAGGTAGTAGGCACTCAGGAAATATCTGTTGCATGAACGAATAAATGAAATGACAGTGAGCTTTTTGTAACACCAACACAAGGGCTGGGCTATGTCAGGCTTTTCACATGATTTGAGCCACCATATAATGATGCTAACCAGTGGATGCAGAAGTCTCCGTTCTAAGGTCAGAGAATTACAGCTCCCACGTGGTTCAAAGAGCAGGAGGTCCTCCGTTCCCTCTCTTCTCCACGTAAGCAGAAAACTGACCAGACAGTTGTATTCACTCCTATCTGTGAAGCCATTCAAGCCTTTCCTCGTGGTCTTGGGGGTTTATTTAACTACCCTGACAACTCAGAAAGTTCTTTCCGCCTCCCCATTAAGCCCTATTTCCTGACATCCTGATGTTTCTGGAGATGGAGAACAATTTGTCCATCTCTACTTCATAATAACCCCATGTGGCTGTAAAGCGAGTAATGAAATCAATCCTCGGTTTTCTCTTTTCCAAAATGAGTGACTCCAACTCCCTTCAGTGCTCCTCCAAGGGCCCATTTAAAAATGTCTGATGCTTGTCTGTGGAGCCTCTCCAGATTTTTCCCATTATTTATAAAATGAGGACATTCAAACTGAGAGCAATGATGAGAAAGATTCTGAACATTTCTTTTTTTTTTTTTTTTTGAACATTTCTTTTTCATCAAGTTAGAGGTACGTGTGAACTCTGCCCTGCAGTGACAAAAGCTGGAAATTCGACAGTATGGGTTCAAGTCCCCACTTAGCCACTTGTATGCCTTGCACTTTGGACTCATTATTTAACCTCTGTACTTTGACCCCGCTAAAATGGGAGTTCCTGTTCCTCCAGACTTTTGTGACAATCACATGAGAAAACATATATATGAAGTATGTAAAATGTGAAGTGCTTTATAAGCATAAATAATTGTTCAAGGAGAGAGTGCTTTACATTTCTCTCTTTAAAAAATCAATGCATACAGAGGTCACTACCCATAAATTCAGTTTTGTATCAAGAAAGAAAAGGTAGGGCAGCCGTGGTGGCACAGCGGTTTAGCACCACCTGCAGCCCAGGGCGTGATCCTGGAGACCCTGGATCAGTCCCACAACAGGCTCCCTGCATGGAGCCTGCTTCTCCCTCTGCCTGTGTCTCTGCCTCTCTCTCTCTCTGTCTCTCTGTCTCTATGAATAAATAAATAAAATCTTAAAAATAAAAATAAATATAAAGAAAAAGAAAGAAAAGGTACCAGATCTAAAAAAGAACATTAGCCCCACCCCCATTAGCTCTTCTGAGGATCCACAGGATAAAATCAGTACCCGAGCTCACAAGCTCCTCTAGCTCATGATCAGAGCACCACATGCTATTTTTGACCTTCACTGGAAAAACTGGCTGCATCAGACTTCCTAGAAAGAGTTTGCTTACATACTAAGCACATTAAGAGGAATCAGAATAAAGTTTTAGTTGTAAGCAGTTTATTCTCCTGTGTAGAAAATAGAGTCTCCATCGTGGTAAATGTAAAATGTACCAGCTACCAGGAGCAGAACTGACTGATGGCCTCAGGTGCCACAGTGAAACCCATCACTTCTTTGAGGCCACACCTCCCAAAAGCTCTTCCCAGCTAATTGCTGGACTCAGCAGGGATAGCTTGGCTACCCCATTGCCGAAAGATGCAACATGCAGGATTCCTCCGTTGACTGACTTTGGTTCAAGGTTGTCTCCCTTTGCCAAACCTTCCTTGACTGGCACAGCTTCCACCCAATGACTCAACCTCCTTCCTTTCTTCAGGTCAGACAACCATTGGGGTCTGACAGCTGTCAAGCTTCTCTAGCTCCCACCTCGTTTTCGCTCACAAGTACTTCCCCTAATAAAATCCTTGGCATCTCTCTCTTAGAGGATCCAGACTAACATTGTAAACAAAAGGAAAAAAAAAGTTTTCAAAGAAACTTTTGTATCTATAGTCATATCTATTCCTTATAAATATCCAATAAATTACACAAAAGGGAAATTGCAGTCCCCACTGTTTGGATGAGGAAATGGGTTAAGTGACTTGGTTGGGATCAGTTACCTCATTTTTTTCACAGGTTTCCTGTATCCCAGTCTTCCATGCTCCGTGTTCAGAAAAGGACTTTGGATTTGCTTTCCCTTTTGATTATTTTTATACTATGACCTATAGCACTTAAAATTTATTAAACAGACACTGTGTAAGCACTTCACACATATTACATTTTTCATTTAATCCTCACAACAACTCAGGAAGGTAGGTACTTTCTCCTTTACACATGTGAGGAAACAGCTCCAAGAACTAATCTATCCAAGCTCATTCCCCTACTAAGTAGAGGACCCAGGACCAGCCCGTGAATCTAAATCTAGTGCTGTTAGGAGTACTGGTGGCTCAGTCAGTTAAGCATCTACCTTTTGCTCAGGTCATGATCCTGGAGTCCCCAAATCAAGCCCTACATGGAGCCCCACATCGGGCTCCCTGCTCAGCAAGGAGTCAGCTTCTCCCTCTCCCTCTGCCCCTCGCCCTGCTCATGCTCTCTCTCCCTCTTTCATTCTCTTGCTCACCCTCTCAAATAAATAAATAAAATCTTTTAAAAAATAAATCTAGTGCTATTAGCACTAATAATAATAATGTCTCTATCTGTAGACGATTTTACGAAGCATGCCTCCATGCATTAGGAAGTGGGATGAGTACCCAGTGGTAACTCTCCCTGCAGAGATCTAAAGAAGATAAGAGATAGGGAAAGGAGCAGTGGGCAGATGGGAGCTGACAAGGTACAAGCAAGTGTGAGGATGATTAACCTTCTCTCAACTGCTTTATCTCAGATTTCAAAAGAGTCATTCGTGGCCATCTCTACTCTCAGGGCCCTATTTCAAAGAAAGTATGGAGCAGGGAGTAAGTTTTTATTTAAGAGATTGCCAGAAAATATTGTCCCAAATAATTGTCCTAAAGTCATTAGGAGTTGAAACCCAGCTCCCTCCTACCTACCAGGCATGTAATGGGGAAGAAAGCATTAGGCATTCAAGGTTCTCCATGATCCAATTCTTAGCCTTTGCTCCAGCTTCACCTCCCCTCATCTCTCTTTCACTTGATGCTTCAATACAACAGCATCCATACAGTGCAATTCCACATTCTGTACATCCGTCTATGCAGTTCACTGTCTAGTTCACCCCTCCTTCCCTTTCACTAACTAACTCTTAGTCATTCTTCAACAACTCCGCTCAGCCACCATATAGGATAGGCACCTTCCACTCCACCTCTAGAATTATCATCATTCTCTCCCACTGTTCCCTACTCCTTTTCTTCATTGCAACCTCAGAATTTCATAAGTAAGGGGATTTCTTTATCCATCTATTCGTTTGTTTCTTATTTAAATCTTGAATTTGGTGAATTCACATCCTCAACTTCTCATGCTACTTGAGAGCAAGGATCCACACTTATTAAATCGTATCCTTCTAGGGTGTTTGGTGCACTAGTATGTCCTCAAATTTGTTGAATAAATGAACAAGCAAAGTTCAGAAAGCACATAGAAGGACAGAGAAGTACAAAATAGCAGAGTTTTGGGGCATTTGTCTAGCTCAGTCAGTGGAACATGTGACTCCTGATCTCAGGATTGTGGGTTTGAGCCTCACACTGGGTATAGATATTACTTAAAAAAATAAAACCTTTAAAAAAAGTAGCAGAAATTTATAAAACAATTAAATATTACTGTTAGTTTCCATAATTACTTATGTTGAGGGAACTCTAAGTGCTTTATAAACATTAGTTTATACTTTATTCACAAGAAGAACCCATTATCTCTACCTTACAAGCAAAGAAAGTAAAGCCAAATAAAGTGACTTTACCAAAAGCAACATAATGAGTTAAATAGGGAGGCTGGTCTTGACTCTGACTAGCTTTATTTTATACCCTGTCTTGTTCCCAAAGGATTTGAGGTGGCTTTGAAAGACACAGACAGTTACACAATTTAGAGTGTCCACAAAAACAAAACAAGCCAGTTGCTCAGGAGAAGCACAACTATTTCTGGTACAAGGACTGAAAGAAACTTCTCCCTTGAGTCCTCACAAAGGGTAGCAAACCACATCCTCAAACACATCCTCCTGGACATACAGCAGTGGGGCTCACAGGGTTGTTTGCTAGCATTCCTCAGTGTGGGCTGATGGCACGAGGCCAAGGCTCAGATCCATGGAACAATTCTCCAAGAAACCAAATCAAGACAGGCCAGGTGTGCAATTCTCCGATGGTCTGTCTTAATCCAAAAAGGACATCTGGAGATTCTAGAGGAATCATTTAACTGCACACCCTTCATATGCTGGGCTCTGTGAATTTTACTTCCCATGGGAAAACTTCTAATAAACATTAAGTAATAGGGAATTGAAAGTGACAAGCATCCGGAACATGGTCAACACTGTGGAACTATGAAGCGTTCCATATGATTATCAGTCAGGTGACCTGGGGGAGTATATATGAGTTACAGTGTAGGTTCAGAAGCTGTAACAAAGAGGCCCCAGTATATAATGACTTTGATAAAAGTAAAGTTTATTTCTTTGTGAGGTAACAGTCTAGGTATAGGAGGATCATTCAAGGTGGGTGGGCAGCTCCACTCCACAAGGTCATGTAGGGACCCCGGCTGGGAGCCTGCCCCTACCATCTTCAACATGCAGCTCCCTCTGAGCCCAACCAAGGCAGTTGCCCTGGCTGTCACCATTGTAAAGCCCAAGGAAAGAAGAGAGCAAAAAGCAAACAACTTCCTTATAAAAATGTGATCTGAAAGCTACACATATCAATTCTGTTTGCATCCCACTGCCCAAAATTTAGTGACGTGGAAAAACATAGGTGCAAGGAAGACTGGGAATGGAATTTTCTTGGGCAGCCTCACATCTACCTAAAACTCAAGGAGAATAATATTACTTCCAGGAAGAACGGAAAAGTGGATGAGGGAAACCATGTAAATCCGCAAAAAGGAATTCACATCTGCTTAATCCATGGATTAAAGGCCAGTGCACTATTTGCCGAAAGAAAATACAGGTAGACACATATTACAGGTTCAAGTGTTTTGCATTCACATGTTCTTTCCAGTGCACAGACAATAAAGGATCATAACCCCAACGTTCTACATCATATACATGATTATGCTCATTTTATCCAGAAGAAATTTTTAAGTTGTTGTTTCTAAATGCCAGCTGTGACCATAAAAGAATCAGTTGGGCTTCTGTATAATATCAGGTACTAAGAAACGTCATTTCCTTGTTCATCACCCCCCAAGATAAACTAGTTACAAACTGTAAGTGGGTAAACAATACAATAACAATTGTCTAGAATTCTTAACTCTAAGCCAGTTAAGTGTCAGAGGTTTTGGGACTAGTGGATATTCAGTGATCTTCTCCTAGCAGGCCATTAGATGACAGCATCAATTTATCCTGTTGAAGCATCCTCACTTTGAAACACTAAAAACCCTGATGAAATCAGGATATTGTTATTCTGTCAAGGGAGGTAGAAAGCATATGTCCTGTCACCCAGGTACGATGTCACATTATCGCCATACAAGTTTATAAAAATGGAGCAGCAGGATATATCACTTCCCCCATAAGAGAGCATCTGCTCCTTCAGGAGCCTCCTATCCCTACTGACTTCCATGATAGTATTAAAGTTTAGATTCTATATGAGCATTGGTCTACTGGGGACATAGATCTTCTCTTATAAGCAATTCTTTCTCCATGGAGTGAAAGCTTAAGAAACATTCCGTGAAAGTTAAAGTTTTGTCCTAGTTTGTTTGTTCTAGTTTTCTCCACAAGGTGGTAAAGAATATAATGTTGCCAACAGTGTTTAAAGCTGACTGACTCCTCATGTAACGGATTTAGTCCAAGATACGACATGCGCGTTTTGTCAGAAGCAAACAGGTACTTAGTGTAGACATCAGGTTGGTAAACATACACCTCTATAGCTTGGAAGGGGTAGTGGTTGCTCTATTAAATAGGAGGGGACTACATGCTATCCGTAGGCATGCCTCCAAGTATACCCTCATTGCTAGAACAAAGAGCCAATGTCAACCTTGAGTAATATGCCATCAATCAATGAATGTCCTTCCAGCTCTGGTTTTCCCAAATGTGCTATGTCCATATGTACATACATATGTGTACGTGTGTGTAAAGAACCATAAACCCAACAGTGCTAGGTTCTATTCAGACACCATTTGCTAAGAGGACAAGGAAAAAGGTTAACATCTGTTGAGTACCTCTTTTTGCCAAGGATACTACTATATCCTTTTCTTTGTTTTTATATTTATTTCTCACAAGATTGCTGTGAGGAGGGATTGTTACCACCATTCTAGAGATGGAGAATCTGAATCACAGACATGTGAAATGATCTGCTCGTGGTCATACAACTCGTGTGGAGAAGCTGAAATTCAACCCATTCTGACTGTACAGTGCATGTTCTTCCAAATAAACCACACTGCTGATCTGAGATTGAGATCCCATGTACTCCCCACTTACTCTGGGCGCCGCAATATTTAAACAGAAATGGGGCTTGGGTCTACCCAGTTCATGTAGTAGTACCTATAAGGGGCTTTTAATTCCACCAGAACTTTGCTAATAGGCTCCATGAGAATAAAGACCGTGTCTCTATTCTTCACTGCTAAATACATCACATAAATGAGGCCTGTAGCCTCCCCTTAAAAGAGATTCTTTGGGGTAAATTTTAGTTTATCTGATATAAGGATGGCTACCCCTGCTTTCTTTTGAGGACCATTTGAATGGTAAATGGATCTCCAACCTTTTATTTTCAGGCTGTAGGTGTCCTTCTGTCTAAAATGAGTCTCTTGTAGACAGCAAATAGATGGGTCCTGCTTTTTTATCCAGTCTGACACCCTGCGCCTTTTGATGGGGTCATTAAGCCCATTCACGTTCAGAGTTACTATTGAAAGATACGAGTTTAGTGTCATCATGATATCTGTTCATAGAGAATCCAGAAGTGGACCCTCAACTTTATGGTCAACTAATATTCGATAAAGGAGGAAAGACTATCCACTGGAAGAAAGACAGTCTCTTCAATAAATGGTGCTGGGAAAATTGGACATCCACGTGCAGAAGAATGAAACTAGACCACTCTCTTGCACCAGACACAAAGATAAACTCAAAATGGATGAAAGATCTAAATGTGAGACAAGATTCCATCAAAATCCTAGAGGAGAACACAGGCAACACCCTTTTGAACTCAGCCACAGTAACTTCTTGCAAGATACATCCACAAAAGCAAAAGAAACAAAAGCAAAAATGAACTATTGGGACTTCATCAAGATAAGAAGCTTTTGCACAGCAAAGGATACAGTCAACTGTTGTCAACTAAAAGACAACCTACAGAACGGGAGAAGATATTTGCAAATGACGTATCAGATAAAGGGCTAGTTTCCAAGATCTATAAAGAACTTCTTAAACTCAACAGCAAAGAAACAAACAATCCAATCATGAAATGGGCAAAAGACATGAAGAGAAATCTCACAGAGGAAGATATAGACATGGCCAACGTGCACATGAGAAAATGCTCTGCATCACTTGCCATCAGGGAAATAAAAATCAAAACCACAATGAGATACCACCTCACACCAGTGAGAATGGGGAAAATTAACAAGGCAGGAAACCACAAATGTTGGAGAGGATGTGGAGAAAGGGGAACCCTCTTACACTGTTGGTGGGAATGTGAACTGGTGCAGCCACTCTGGAAAACTGTGTGGAGGGTCCTCAAAGAGTTAAAAATGGACCTGCCCTACAACCCAGCAATTGCACTGCTGGGGATTTACCCCAAAGATGCAGATGCAGTGAAATGCCGGGACACCTGCACCCCGATGTTTCTAGCAGCAACGTCCACAATAGCCAAACTGTGGAAGGAGCCTCGGTGTCCATCGAAAGATGAATGGATAAAGCAGATGTGGTCTATGTATACAATGGAATATTCCTCAGCCATTAGAGACGACAAATACCCACCATTTGCTTCGATGTGGATGGAACTGGAGGGTATTATGCTGAGTGAAATAAGTCAATCAGAGGACAAACATATGGTCTCATTCATTTGGGGAATATAAATAATAGTGAAAGGTAATAGAGGGGAAGGAAGAAGAAATGGGTAAGAAATATCAGAAAGGGAGACAGAACATGAAGACTCCTAACTCTGGGAAACTAACTAGGGGTGGTGGAAGGGCAGGAGGGTGGGGGATGGGGGTGACTGGGTGACGGGCACTGAGAAGGGCACTTGACAGGATGAGCACTGGGTGTTATTCTGTATGTTGGCAAATTGAACACCAATAAAAAATAAATTTATTATTAAAAAAATTAAATTAAAAAAGAGATTCTTTATTTTATTATTTTTAAAGATTTTATTTATGTATTTAGAGAGGGAGTGAGAAATAACATCAGCAGGAGGGACAGAAAGAAAGAGAGATTCTCAAGCATACTCTGTGCTGAGTGTGGAACCTGATGCAGGGCTCGATCTCACAAGGCTGAGAGCACAACCTAAGTCAAAATCAAGAGTTGGACACTTAACCAACTCAGCCACCCAGGTGCCCCAAGACATTTTTAATTTTTTTTTTATGATAGTCACAGAGAGAGAGAGAGAGAGAGAGAGAGGCAGAGACATAGGCAGAGGGAGAAGCAGGCTCCATGCACCGGGAGCCCGACGTGGGACTCAATCCCAGGGTCTCCAGGATCGCGCCCTGGGCCAAAGGCAGGCTCTAAACCGCTGCGCCACCCAGGGATCCCCCAAGACATTTTTTAAATGAATGAAGGTGACTACTCACTTCCCTGTAACAAGAACAGCAAACTATATCCAGAAAAGTCTCAGTGTCTCTACCTATAATTGTTTCTCAATTTGGATCTCTTTGATATGCAAAGCCTATCTTCAAATGAATTTCATAAAATGCAATAACTCTTTCTATCATCATCATCATCATCATCATCAAACTCATTTATTGAGCATTTGCTATGCTCCTGTTATTGTCCTAGGTGGTTACATGCATTATATCATTTAATCTCATGATAACTCTACAAAGGATATGCCTTTTTCATTCATGAGAAAGTTTAGGTCTAAAATGATTCAGCAACTCAACAGAACTTGACCCCAAACTGCCCAGTTCCAAAGACTATTGGGGGACCTAGAAATTATAACACCTAAAACAGATAGTGTTTTAAAATTTCTACCTCTAGACAACAAAATCATTTTCAGTAATTATCATAAAAGAATCACGATTTTGTTCTTTAGTTTTAAAGCAATTCATTCAAAAGAAGAATACATTTTTACTTTAAACATGATTATTCAAGATCTACATAGTATTTCACATGTGATTAGAACTTGCTTTTTATTTTTATTTTATTTTCTGTGATTAGAACTTGTACCTAGCACACAAAATATTGTACCTTGCAGTTCATACGTGGTCTCACTGTTTTAAATTTTAATCACAGAGAAAACCTCTAAGTGGTCATATAGACTAACAGAATAATGAAACATTCTAGCTCTTCATCTTCATTATTAGTGTGCTATCGCTGTTCATTTCAAATCTTCAGTTTAAATACAGGAATAGGCGTGCCACGTGTATTGGGGATGCAAAGCACATATGAAAGGAGCAGCACAAATTCCAAACCATTATGAACTGATCCTCGAGACCAACACATGTAGCTGAGTCCACGTGCACTGTACACCAGCTCTACAACATAGAGCTTCCTGAAATAACTTCCACGTACAAGACAATGTTCATTAAAGGATACAATATACAAAATGGACTACTGCGAAGGTTCCATGCGTATTATTAACAGTTACCCTAGTAACTGCTCTACAACTTAAAAGATTTTCTCAAGGTGTATCTTAGCACTGGCAACATTTGGGAATCATGAGAACATGTAATAATTAAAAGGAAACCCATTTGTAGTTCTTTGTATCTTTTTTTTTTTTTTTTAATTCTCTATAGGTAATACACCTGAATACATCTGAAGCTGACTCCTCCCCCAGCGCCACCCACCCTGGTGAGCCACTCCCGAAGGCGGCTCTCAATCTCCCAGTCACCTCTGTACTCACTATGTATTCCTCGAGCTCACTGATGCTCTTTCCTAGTCATCCTTTAAGTCCATGCAAATCTCCGCAGGGTAGGAAGACCAGTTCTTCTTCAGCACAGAGCCCCATGAAGACCTCCCTGCTTTTAGAAGAAAATAAGAGGTCCTAGTCCCAGCTGTCTTCAAGATGCACCTGTTTTTCAGTAAAGCTCCCTGTTGCATTGCTTCTCGTGCACATAGAAAAAACTGCCCCCTTGGGGCACCTGGATGGCGCAGTTGGTTGAACATCCGATTCTAGGTTTTGGCTCAGGTCATGACCTCCGGATCATGAGATCGAACCCCACAGTGATTTCTATGCTCAGCATGGGGTCTGCTTGAGATTTTCTCTCTCCCTCTTCCTTTGCCCCTCCCACTCGTGTTCTCTCTAAAATAAATAAATAAATCTTAAAGGAAAAAATAAAAGGAAACTTGCCTCCTTGCAGCCACTAGTCAATCTACCTTCCTTTTGTCTTTGTAAGTATTTTGCTGTTTCATGCCCTCTTTCTTATAAGTTATGTGCATAAACTAGCACAATCTGGAAAAGTGGTAAAAATCATTAGTCACTGTTTATTTAGTAAAACAAGATCATCATCCTTAGTGTTTCTTTCCAATTACTGAACATATCGAAGAATCCCTCTGCAAACAGAACCTAAAATAAAACACTAAATGGACTGTAAGTTGGAGATAAGGGCCGGAGGATAAAAATAAGAGATTTAGAATAATTCTGATTAAGGCAGAAAGATTTGGGGTGAAAAAAAAAACAATTTTCCTTAATTACTTTTTGTGCATTGTACACTGTTATATACATATGCCACATCTGTGAGAGAAAATTCCTTGTGTTTAGATCATCTAAATAGATATTTCATGAATGAATGAGTTTGTAAAAATAATTATTTATACTGAGTCAGAATATTTTGTCATCTGCAGCTATTCCTCCTAAAATGATTCACCTAAATTGCAGCCAAATTATTTGTCCTTAGGGAAATTTAATCTCTTGACAATTCTTCTTTACTAATCTTCATTAATCCCTACAGTAAATTGAGATAGTTAATAATAGGTCATTAACTTCCCTATTTTGGTCATGGCAATACTGAGACATGGTGACAGGGAATAATTCCCTTGAGTGCCCCAGGGTGGGTGACAAGAAAGGAGGTGAGGGTGGGTCCCTGAGACTTGCTGTCACCAACTAGGAATAACGCTCCAGGAAGAGTCATGCTGGAGGAAACTCAGGGGTGGCAGTCACCTCAAAAACCATCTTCGACCTTATTTACTTCAGCCTTAGCCAATGCCATGTCCCTACTAGAGCCTTTAACCTCTCCAAGGTGGGAATACCTCCCAGAACAGTGAGCTCACCACCTCCCCCAATTGAACCCTCCTGCTTTGGGACATCTGTGACTGTCAAAAAAAAAATTTCTTCCTCATATTGGGTTGAACTCTTGTCACTTGATATCTTCTACTCATTGTTCTGGGGCCGAACAGAACAAGTCTACTGTCTCTTGCACTTGACCTATCTTCAAAAATATGAGGGCAGAAAGCCTTTCACAGTCGATTGACCCAGTTCTTTCAATCAGTTCTGGTGGGACGCAGTCTCCAGCCTTGTCACAACCCTAGTCACTGGCCTTGTGCTAACCTGCCCAGGCAGGAGGAAGCCTTTGTGGCCACTGGCATAACTTCTGCAAAACTGGACTTTGCTAACTCCCCTTGATATTCTTTGTTTATTTCCTTAGTCAGAAGCGAAGAAAACACATAACATCAGAGAGTTTCTGCTCTACATCTTTCCCACCCTGCCAACTTTCAAATCATTTTCTACACAAGTGATCTTATGGCCAAGGTTCCACCAATTTAGACAATGTCCTGCAGAGCATTAAACATAATGCGGCTCTTCAGGTATTGAAGGGTGAAACTTCAGTCAGAGGTCACTGCCTTACTGAAGAGAAGAGAAGAATTTTCTTTCTTTCTTTTTTTTAAATAAAAACATTTTATGTGACTACTTATTTTATAAATAATCCAGGAGTGATGGTAAGAGAAATGAAAATGAAAAAAAAATACACCCAAAATTTCACCAGTCACCAAAATCTCCTCTTCTTTTTTCTATTTTGCCCACCAATTCCTGCCCAGATGCATAAACATATTTACAGTTTTATAATCCTAATGTAAATTCAAATTGGGATTCAGCATGTTAAATCCAACATTGTCTTCATTGCTATTGCAATGGTACATCTTGTATCCCTAAGAATAGACAGACAGTAATTTACTTTACTCACTCTCTGTTGTAAGGCATTCTAAGTGATTTTCAAAATATTCTTATTACAAATAATAGTACCACAAATTTCTTAGTGCTTATAGCTTTTTCATTCTTCAGACAAAGCATCATTGTCCCTGTTTTACATGTTACTAGATCAAAGGACATAAGCATTTTATGGCTCAAAAAAAAAATAGCCTGACACTAAATTATTTTTTAGTGGGCTGGTTAGTCCTATGAGGTAAGAGTATCTAACCTTTACTGGGGGTCTGGTGTGCACAGATCCCTCTGAAGGATTTAAGAAGAGACTTCAACTTAACTCTCAGCAAAACTAAAGGCAAAGGCTTTGCTTTATGCTGGTGGTAGAAATGAGGAAACTGGGGTTTCTAGAAATTACGCAGTTTGTCTGACATCCTTTAGCTAGAAACAGTGAGAGAGAGAATCATCAACTTAGAGATTGAGGGTTTGAACTCAAATCTTTCTGGCTTTAAAACCCATGCTCTTTGCACATCTTTCCCACCCTGCCAACTTTCAAATCATTTTCTACGCAAGTGATCTTATGGCCAAGGTTCCACCAATTTAGACAATGTCCTGCAAAGCATTAGAACAGGGGATTGAATTAAATATTCTCTCAAAGCCGCCCCAGTTGAAGTAGGTTTCTGACAGCTTCAGATCACCATGACCCTCGCTGAGCGCTAACACTCTGTGAACAGAAATTTCCCTCGTGGATTATGTGGGAGCTGTCTTAGCACTTCTTTGCTTGTAGAAGGTGCTGATCGCAGGTATTTTCAACTCATTAGCAGCGGCAGCTCCAGGTGTTACATTCATATCAAGAACTATTTTATAATTATTGCTTATATTATGTGAATTCCTTCCTTTGATTATTGCATAGTAATTTTACAATTTTGCTCAGTCACCATTAAGTCTCTTGACAAAGTACTTCACATTTTGAAACATAACTACATCATCTTCCTACTTCTTCCAGTAACCTATTTTTGACTCGGTTTTGTTTCTAAATGCTCTCCTGTCATCAAATGAATTTAGCTCAAGCATATGTGTATACTACATAGCATTTACTTTTTAATCATTTGGGGCAATAATCTATAAGATATGAGGTTTTTTTCTTGCCTTTTTTTTCTTCCTTTTTTTTTTTTCCTCAGTGCGATCTATAATCTCAGATTATACGGTTTGGAGAAACAGATTTCCTATCTTTGTAACTTCTGCTGTGGTTGACCTTTCATCTGATGTCACACAACCCAGGTATTTAAAACCTGCTCTTAACCACCATCCCAAACTCTCTTCCTGGGTGAACTGTCACTCAGCAGAAGTATCCAGAAATGACAAGAATGACTGTCAGTCCAGTGAACTAGAGAGAGAGAATAGCAGAACAAGTATTTCATAGATCACGGGGTTCACTAAACACTGGTTAAACTGAAAAAAAAAAGTGTGAGTTCCAACTCTTTGGATCCTTTGGTCCTTTTCAACCTGGAGTTTCTCTAGTCCCTACTATATGCATTTTCAATCTGTAATTGATAGTATTGGGTTGGTTTGGGGTTTTTTGTTTTATTTTGTTTTTGTTTTTTGGTTTTGGGGTGTGGTTTTTTGTTTGGTTGGTTGGTTTTGGGTTTTGTTTTGTTTTGTTTTGTTTTGTTTTTTATGATTCTACATGTCACAAGCAAAGTGTTAAATCTGGTGTTTTGTAACAGATGCAGAGACGATATGCAAAAGCCAGGGGAGAGGCAAGAGATGGGAGACGTAGCACATTCTCATCCTACCTTTAAGCTCACTTCTACCTGTTTCCTTTTCCCACAGAAACCACTGGCTGAACCAGAGGATGTTCAGATTGTGAGGGAAGGAGGCCAGGGAATGGAGTGGGGGGAGGAGGAAATGCCTGTGTATTTGCATAAACTGAACATAAATCAGCTGTGCAACATCTTTGCATAATCCTGTTGCTAGTAATCACATAAGCAATCGGATTGCATCTAGGATGCTGCAAAACAGCACAACAGAAACAGTTCCTGCCTTCAAGGGGCTCCTGGTCAGAATTCTACAGAAGCAATGAAAACTTGGACTAGAGAGCATAGCTTACAATAGCCAAGGTATGGAAACAACCTGTCCTTCAACAGACGAATGGATGAAGAAGAGACGGTAAATGTCTATGTATGTGTACACACACACACACACACACACACACACACACACAGAGGAATATTATGCAGTCACAAAAAAGGATGAGATCTTGCCATTTGTGACAGCATGAATGGATCTAGAAGAAATTATGCTAAGTAAGTTTTTTTTTAGTGAAGTAAGTTAGACTGAAAAAGACAAATACCATGATTTCATTCATATGAGGACTCTTGAAAACAAAACAAATAAATAAAAAGCAGAAGCAGACCTATAAATAATAGAGGAAAAACTGATGGTTGCCAGAAGGAAGTGGGTGGTGGGCAATGGGAAAAATGGGTGAAGGGGAGTGAGAGATACAGGCTTCCAGGTATGGGCTAAAGAAGTCGGGAACAAAAGGTAAATCATAAAGTACACAGTCAAGGGTATGGTAATAGCATTGCAGGTGACATATGGTAGTTATACTTGTGGTGAGCAGAGCATAATGTATAGAGATGTTGAATCACTATGTTGCAACACCCCACACTGATGTAACACTCTGTGTCAACTATAATGAAATTTAAAATTTTAAAATTAATTAATTAAAAGCAAGCTGGAGAGGCAAGTCTGGCCAGGTAGGTGAAAGGAGGTGCCCATGACCAGAGGAGAGGTCACTCAGGAAGCTCAGGTCTACTCTTGAAAGGAAAGTTTGGGGGTTTTTTTGTTTGTTTGTTTTTTAATTATTTTTTTATTGGAGTTCAATTTGCCAACATATAGCATATCACCCAGTGCTCATCCCATTATGTGCCCCCCTCAGTGCCCATCACCCAGTCACCCCACCCCCCACCCACCCCCCTTTCCACCACCCCTTGTTTGTTTCCCAGAGTTAGGTGTCTCTCATGTTCTGTCTCCCTCTCTGATTTTTCCCACTCATTTTCTCTCCTTTCCCCTATAATCCCTTTCACTGTTTTTTTATATTCCCCAAATGAATGAGACCATAAAATGTTTGTCCTTCTCTGATTAACTTACTTCACTCAGCATAATACCCTCCAGTTCCATCCAGGTCGAAGAAAATGGTAGGTATTTGTTGTTTCTAATGGCTGAGTAATATTCCATTGTATACATAGACCACAGCTTCTTTTTTTTTTAATAATTTTTTTATTGGTGTTCAATTTGCCAACATACAGAATAACACCCAGGGCTCATCCCGTCAAGTGCCCCCCTAAGTGCCCGCCACCCAGTCACCCCCACCCCCCGCCCTCCTCCCCTTCCACCACCCCTAGTTCGTTTCCCAGAGTTAGGAGTCTCTCATGTTCTGTCTCCCTTTCTGATATCTCCTACCCATTTCTTCTCCCTTCCCCTCTATTCCCTTTCACTATTATTTATATTCCCCAAATGAATGAGACCATATAATGTTTGTCCTTCTCCGATAGACCACAGCTTCTTGATCCATTCATCTTTCGATGGACATCGAGCTCCTCAAGCTTAAATCTGTCCCTCTACCTTACTCTCATGTATAAAACAGAACTAACTTCAGCCACTAGGCAAGATGATGGTGACCGAGAAATAGGTGAAATCAATATGCAGAAGGAGCCTTTTAAACTATGAAGAAGCCTTCAAATATAAACTAGACTACAACCTGAAGCTTGGAAACAGAATCCTCATGAAAATGTCATGTTTGGTCTATGGATTGATAATCTTCACATTTTCCTTTGCCTCTCCTGTTAACTGTATTTTAATATTCATCACACATCTACTCACATGCCACCCACACGTACATGAATTAACTTTGATCCTCCCCAAAACCTGCCAGGTAACTACCATTGTTCTCAACTTACAGAGAACGAAACACGATTTGATGAAGATGATAATAGACCTCGAATTTGTTCTGCTACCTAATCATCTTTCCACAATTTTCTTATTCTGTTTTTAGCATTTCTTTCGATATGTTTCTACCAGAAAATTCAGTTTGGGTATCAAGATCCTAGTCCTATCCAATAATTTGCTTTATTTCGTTAGCTCATCCATGTAGATAACATTTATGGAGTCCCTACCAGATACCCGGGATTGCCCCCAGATACTGCGGTTACTGTGTTAAACAGAAAAGAGAAGGGCTCTGCTTTTTTCAAAGATCGTATTCTAGATGGAGGAGACAGATTATAAGTCGGCGAACAAATACATCAACACAATATTCTCACATTCTGACAGGTGCTATGAAAAACATTTCAGCAGACATTTGAACAATGACTAAAGTGAACAAACAAAACTGTCCCTTACCATATTTAAAAATTTATATTATCCTCAACAAAACATCAAATGGAGTCTGTACAATGCCATCCATCTTGTTCTTCCGCCAAAGACAAATGATCCAAGGCCCAAGATAAAAGCTTCCTGTTATCAATATACAGGTATCGACACAGAGGGGTTAGGTACTCTGGAAGACTGCAAGTTCACCCAACAATCCTCTTTAAAATATCCTGAGCTATTTACGCCTCCTTTCAGGTTGTCCACCAGCCCAAGGCTGTGGAATAAAATGGAAATGGCCCTGAAGACACTCCTGTCTGCAAATTTCATAGCTCCACTGTGGTAATAGTCCATTCTTGTCAGGCCTCATGGAATCCAGAATCTGCATGTTTCCTGCAAGGAACACAGAGGAGGCAGGTACTGCTAATGTCAGAAATAAAACTAGAGGCTCTTTAAACCAATATGAGAGGGAGAGAAAGACCATTTAAGAACACCTTGAGGAGGTATCCTGTAAAACCCATATGAATTCTTGGTCAAGGCTCCTTAGTTTATTACCACCAAAATTTAGTCCCGGATTGGTTAATTACGTTGTAAATTAAGATATGTGCTACAATCCTGTGGTTTTCTAATAATCAGAATAAATTCCAAACATCAAGCGTAGCTCCTGGGCTACGACATATGCAAATCTCGTTGCTATATTGCCAGTGGAGTGCCTAAGATAACGTGATTAGTGCCTTCAACAAGAATAATTCAACTTCCTCATTTTAAAAAGCACTCTCAATAAGTAACCCTCCTGACAGTTAACTACTCCTTGGGTGGAGAAGTAAAACAGCAAGAGCATAATACTTGGAATTAGTACAGTTTGAGACATATCTCTGCTATTTCCTGGGTGAGTCATCCTCTATAAGCTACTTATCCTTTCTGAGACTGTTTCCTCATCTGTAAAATGAGGATAGTAATACCTATCAATCAACATTTTTGTGAGGATTAAGTAAAAGAACGTGCAACCACACACATCCTAAACGGCAAAACATCATATACCTAGTTATGGGTATTCCTAGGGAGCCCTGCTACAACCTGGATGAGATAAGACACGTGTCAATCTGGGAGCCTCAGCAACTGTTTGTCAATTTTTTTCACCATGAAAAAGCAGGTTATTTAGGTTTTCTAATATTAAAATGTATAGCAGAAATGACAGTGCCTTATCTGAGCTCTGCTATGTCACTATTACTCAGGGCACCTCAACTCCAAGTTCGGTGCTATAAGAATCATCATAAGCACTGAGCAAATATTTATCTCCTCATTCATTCATTTCCCATCCATCGTTAAACATCAGACATTCCCTTGACAAGTCTATTGTGAGCTCAGTGCTGTGCAGGGGGCTGTTCAGTGGCTGGGTTCCAGGGCAGGAGGCAGGTAAGTCCCTCAGTGATCCCACAGTACTATGAGAGGGCAGTAACCACTATGACAACAATTAACAGTTAATTCTGATCAAGCTTCTGATTGTAAGCACTAAACACCAACTCTGGCTTATTTAAGCAAAAAGAGGGTTTATTGGGGTGAAGGGAGTGGGGAATTGCTCATAGAATTTCTGGGAAGCTTGGAGAACCAGATGTTGGAAATGAGCAGGAACTAAGAGAGGCCACACAATGGGACTACAGCCAAAATCCCACCATAGGGAAGATCCAGTGAGGACACAGTGACTGGTCCTGTTTCCACAGGTATTCTGGAAAACAGGCTATGCTTGCTGCTGCCAAGTACAACACTGACTCTGAAGCTGGGGTGGCCGATGAACCCAGCCCAGGCCCTGTGTCTCAATGGAGAGAGGAAGCAGCAGCTGGTCTTTTGCCTCTAAAGGTAGATGCAGACGGATACGGTCTTCCCAGGACTTGCTCTAAGAGAATCCCGGTGATGTAAGGATGGGTCTCAGGTGCCAGGCAGCCGAATGTTCACAGAGAACTTCCAACATGCGAGACACTACGCTGAGCAACTTATACACAATCATGCAGTATCTCATTTAATCCTCACAGCAGTCCTATAAGACGGGTACTTTACTAACAAAATTACTGATAACCCACAACGTAACAAAAGGAAGAAAACCGCCAAGGTTGGATTGGTTTTTGACAACCACACTATATGACAAAGAGAGAAAGAAGTACAAAGGTTCTCAGAATCATAGGCAAGCAGCCCCCGAACTGGACCGGAAACTGAGGGAAGGCACCCCAGAGGAAGAGAGGTTGCAATGAGATTTTACAAAGAAGTTGATTAAATATCTCAGGGAGGTATGTCAGAACCTAGGGAAGGGGCAGCGTGAATTAAGAGACCACAGTGACAGGGAACTACATATGAAAGGAAAAAATGGCATGAAAGAAACTCAGATTTCTTGGAACTAAAGGTCTTTTTTTTATGCAGTATAGTTAAAGAAAAAAGTACAAAGGGGGGGAGGTGGAAATAGGAAATGTGGTGCCCCAACCTCAGGCATGTTTGTCCCTAGAATAGAATGCCAGAAGAGATTCCGGGTCATTCCATTATTAAAGAGTGGCCATATCTAAACTCAGGCATTAGAGAATGACACTGAAATTTTCGTATTTTTCTAAAGATTCTATTTATTGATTCATGAGAGACACACAGGCAGAGGGAGAAGCAGGCTGCCTCTGGGGAGCCCGATGCAGAACTCGATCCTAGGACCCCGGTATCATGCCCTGAGCCGAAGGCAGATGTTCAACCACTGTGCCACCCACGTGCCCCAACACCTGAATTGTTTAATCCCTTTGTCTTCACTGAAGTAGAGGGAAGGAAGTGAGCAGCACATCCTGACAACTCTCAGCACCATTTTCCTAAAGTGATCCCACCATCCCAGCTCTCCTACCCACAGACCAAGGAATTTTACAGGAATTCCAAAGAGAGTGCTTAAGTTGGAGTGATCCTGAGTACTGGGTCGTGATCCAAGTTTTTGCTGAATGATGAGTGACCAACTCCTGGCAAGTGTGGCCAAGGTCAGGATTTCCCGAGACCTTCCCACAGGTAAGGTCAGCAAGGTGCAATGCTTAATGCCTTACTCATTCAGCCCAGGCCATTGCACCAGCGACTCATCTCACAATTGGCATTAGTGCCAACTCAGTGGGTAGGCGTGACTGGCTCAAGGGTACTTTGTCAGATTAAATTTTCCAGCGCTTCACTTTTTCTAAACAGAGAAAGTTATGCTTTTAATTTTATATAGAAGTATATATCAGCAATTGTTAAATGTCCCTGAATGACCTCATGATGCTGCCCAGCCATCCTGGGCCATCCATCTACAATAGAGCTGTGACATGAAGGAGAAATAAGCTTCTATTTTATTTAATAGGATATTAATAATATATGATATATGTTATATAAAATGTTAACATACATAATAAAGTATATTCATATATAGTATATTAATAGTATTATACATTAATTTTTATGGAATTAATATAGTATAGTAACAGTATAAATAAATAATACATTTTTATTTAATCCACTGTGTATTCAGGTTACTGTGTTACAGCTTAGTCTTTCCTTAACTATTTAGGTTTCATCTGAAAGTAAAAACAGGAAATATGGGGTTTTTTAAAGGCCTACAAGATCTAGATTCTAATTCTAGTTTTACCAACAACTAATCTCTATAGTCAATTCATTATCCTTGGTCCCATTTGTCTCACATGGAAAAAAGGCAAATAATATCAAACGCTCAGACTGTAAAAGGATTAGAAATAAAGGACCTTGTATGATTCCGGTACACAAGGAGTGCTAAAATTGCTGTTATTTTTATCATCTTACTTCAAGACACTGACTAGGCTTGTTGCAAATCCCACAAGTGCCCTGAGGCATCCAACTCGGAACCTCCTAAATATGTTAGAATTCTCAGGCTCCAATATCCTATGAACAGTCAGGTTCATCTGATGGAACGTGATATGAATTCTATTACCTGGCCCGTGGCTTCATCCCACTTCTGAACATCTACAGCCTTTCAACTTGGCGCTTTGCCTGTCAGCCCAACAACTAGAACGTGAGGGGCAGCCTCCACAACTAAGCAGTAGAGAGTGGGTAGGTCTCCATCTACTGAAGCCCTGCAGGTGGCCAGGTACTCTCTGCCTGAAGTTGGTGTTTTAGTTAGAAGCTGTTCCTTTCATTTCTATGGTATGACTGATTCCATCTCACCAGATATGGCTTTCTGAGACCAGCTGAACTGATCAACTTGGGTCATAAAAGGAGACCTATGGGAAGAACTTTACCACTGGCTCTACTGCCCTCTTGCATTTTCTCAAAGGAGCTTCCAGATGTACAGCATGGAAGCAACAATTATACCTTGCAGTACTAGCAGCAGCAGCACACCCTGGCCAAGCCGTTAATTCCATTTATGAAATTAAAGCTCTGAACCATGTCAGTGCTGAGGAGAAGTGATAATTGCCAATTCCTCAGAGTTTTCCAAGTATCCTCATATGGTGTGAAGCACAAGCAGTGAAAAGTCCTCTTATGGACTCCCTCACACATCCACTCCCAGAAAAACAACAGACTCTTCCATCTGGAGCTCTATGTCTGCCAGGTTGTTGTTATTTTTTTTTTTTGAACCACTCTGCTGAGGTATGATTGACATACAGAAAGTCGTACATATTTAATATATACAACCTGATGAGTTTAGAGATAAGCATAAATGCATGATGTCAGCCTTAAGAAGGAACAAATTCTCCTCAGCTCATAAATCCCAGGTAACATCCAAACTGAAATTATTTTTTTCTTTAGACTTCAGAGAAGCCAGTTGTGTCTGCTCTGATGCCAGGACAGACATAATAGCTCATTGTTTGCCATTGGTTCTCCAGAGTCGATTTATGCTGTCTAGTGTTGGCCAACATTTTAAGTAAAACTTCCTTGAACTCATGGCTAGAAAATAATGCACGGGGTATCGAGACCCAGGCAAGGTTGTGGGCAGGCTTTCAACAAAAGTTCAACAGCCCTTTAGTGCTGAAAACACTATTCTGGTGAAACTCCACTCAATATTGCTGAAGCCTGAAAGAATGTGAGTTTACAGAGAAACGAAACCTCAAATGCTAAACCCCTGCAGCCTCTGGCACGCAGAGCAGCCCCCTTCTGCTGTGCCACTACCTTCCTGTTTCTATTTCTCTTTTATACACAGAAAGATCCCTGGGTGCCATTTGACTCCGGGGTTGTTCCCTGGAGCTTCCCTAAAGCGGGAATGAGGTCATCACCTTGACAGTGAAAGAAGTCAGGTCCAGAACTTGCCCAAGGCCACCTTGCAGGTCAGTGGTAAAGCCATGATCTTAAAAAAAAAAAAAAAAAAGCCACGATCTCATTGCCTACCATCCAAAGTGGCCAGTGCGCCGGGTGTTTTCACTGCTCCAGCTGACAAGTCATTTGTCACCTTCATCCCTGGCTCATTCCCTTTCAAGGGCCAGAACGATACAGTGTGTTCCCATCAAGATCTCATTGATGGTGGCAAGCACCCCCAAGGCCTTCTGTGCAATGGGAGAGAAATGTGGGCTCCCACAGAAAGAGGAAACACCGCACAAGACCCAGCTCCCTCCAGAGCTGTGTGTGCCATGGGGTCAGAGGCCAGGAGTCTTCTTGGGAAGGCGCGCTCTCTGTGTGGAATGTCTGAACTTGCCAGCTCTCAGGGAAGTTGGACTTCTACCAAGGAAAGTTCTGCCCTGACTCTTGGTAACTGTCAGCACGTCTCACAAAGACAGGAACTCCTGAGACCGAGATGCCAAGCAGCCGGGAACCATTAGGAAGAAAACTCGAGCTGCTGAAGGAAACTGGAAACCGCTTGATCCCTCTTCCCAGGGCTGCAACCTGCAAACTTTAAGAACGAAGTGTCATTTGTCATGGGCCTGCTCTGGGCCTGGCTCTTAGCCCACCTGACTTCACTAAGGCAGGATGGTATAGTGCATGGTTTCTCCATCAAGACACTATGAACAGATAATCCTGTGTGGTGGGAGGCCATCTCATGCATCGTAGGATGCTTACCAACATCCCTGCCCTCTACATGCCAGGTACCAGCAGCATTTCCTCTCACCCCTTGTGACAATCCAGATCATCTCCAGACATTGCCAAATGTCCCTAGAGGAAGGATCAACCGAAGTTAAGAACCACTACTACAGTATGTAATTCTGGAGGCTGTGGCATCAGATGGCCAGAATCCAAATCCTGATTCTTGCCCCACTTCTTGCCCTACTTATCAGGTAACCTGAGAAAACTCCATAGATTCTCTGTTCTTTAGTGGGGTTTTTTTTTTAATATTTTATTTATTCATGAGACACACACAGAGAGGCAGAGACACAGGCAGAGGGAGAAGCAGGCTCCATGCGGGAAGCCCAATGCAGAACTCAATCCTAGGACCCCAGGATCATGCCCTGAGCTGAAGGCAGATGCTCAACTATTGAGCACCCCATGTTCCTCAGTGTTCTTAACCAAGAATAGAGTTAATGTTAATACCCACACATAGCAGTTATGAAGACTCAATGAGACATCATGCATGAAGCATGTACAATCAGGCCTGGCACACAGGAAAGCCAACACTCAGACAACACATTATCATCCTCATTTTTCAGAAAAGGAGAGTGAGGCTCAGGGAAGTGATTGAGAGATCACATAGCCAGCAAGCAGCCCCACTAGGATGCCAACATAGGACTATGTGACTCCCCACGAGTTCAGTGGCAACCAAGGGGCTGTTATCCCACTGTAGGTCCTGTTCTGGGCTCTACAGCTGAAGTAGAAACAAGAGATGTTCAAGAAACTCCAAATCTAGCAAAGGAGGCAGATGTGTGGCCTGGAGTTTCCATAATGCCTCTTGTAGGCCATGAAGAGAAGGCCAGGGGTTGTTTTGTGCAGAGAGGTGAGGAACCTGACTCCGTCCAGGTCATGGGGGAAGCAACACCCAAAGGGATCCTAAAAGCCTCTAAAACTCTTCCCACATCACCACACTGCTTATTTCATCAGATGACAGACAGCTTTCCAGAGGGACTACAGATGTACTCCTGAAAGGTGAAGTCTGCAGTACGTCTAGGCAGGCATGCCAGCCAGCCCCCAAAGATGTGCGGAGAGGGAAAAGAGCACAGAGTCTCACGGAGACCGAGTTGAGCCTCTTCACTCAGAACTGCCGCATGAGGCAGTCAAAAGCCACCCCTTGCCTGGAGTCAGTGCCTGCTTGAGCAGTTCAGCGAGAGACACTAGCACACCCCAGTCACCTGCACTGGGCTCTTTGCTCAATTTCGAAGACAATTAAAACTTAGTCAGCATGAATAGGCAGTGATGATGAATAAGTAAAAACCCAAATTGCACGAGAGCAGGTCCTTTTCCTTGAAGAAGCTGATTGCATAAGAAGGGACCATGATCCGTGTGATAGACAAAAGGGTTTCACAAGCAGAGATATTTTAATAGCCCTATATTTCACTTAATGAGGTGACTGCTCAAGGCACACATTCATATTCCCACTCGTTGGCTTAAACACCTGCATCACGGCTATGTTACTGTACACCTGTACAGAACCCTATTCACTTGGACCTGTCCCATGTGACAGTCCTGAGGTGAGGAGGTGGGGAGGGCCAAACCCCATGGTGGTCCTATGAGACTAGGATCCAACACCATTTCTTATCATCAATCTCCAACAGGGAGGAAGACCCCTCTTCCCCCACCAGGCCAGCGCTCCCCAAAGTATGGCCCTGACAACAGCAGCAGCAGCAACAGCAGCCACCCCTGGGAGCCCATGAGAGATGCCCATTCCCAGCTCCACCCTAGACCTACTGAACAGTCTTTGGGGATGGGATGGGAATCTGTATCTCAACAGGCTCTTCTTGTTAAAGCTTGCGTACCCATTCCATAGACCATCTTCTCTTCATCTGCCTTTTTATTAATTCATTCAACAAATATTTATTGAGTATCTATTCTTTAATAACCTTGCAACTAGATGCTGTGTGTATAGTACTGAATAAGATCAACGTGGTTTTTATATTTGCAGAATTTAAGTTCTCCCCTGGGGAACAACTGGGAGTTGGTGGCCTACTTTTGTTGAGAATCCCATGAGGAAGTTAAAAACACTTATTCCTGATAGATACGCAAGTCATAAACCTGAGCAGGCTAACCCAGAATGCATATTTAGTAGGCATCAGAGTTGGGTGGAAAAAATGACCAAAAATGCTGGATGAAAAAAAAAATGATGAAAACAATAAATGAGACTAGGTGATCCCTACCCTGCCTTTTTATAGTCCCCTTGCCTATGCTGCCCTAAGACTCTGCACTCAGCTGCTTATTTACATTTCTATTTCTCCTGAGTCTGAGCCCCCTTGAGAATGGGCCAATGTGCCCTTCACACTGGTTTCCTCTGGGCTCAGCATGGTACCTGGAACTCACTCACGACTGGCTGAGTGGAGGAGGAAAGGAATAAACGCTGATTAGCCTGGAAGGTTGTTCAGTGCCTTCTGTGTTCTAGAAACCCCCAAGACAGCCTGCAGCCTGCCCTGCAAACTAGGAAAGGGTCCCCCTGCTCACCAGTAACTTGCATGTCTACCAAAATTCTGCAAGCAGGACCCTAACTCTATTTACCAGCCAGGTCCCCACCTGGGAAGAGTGGGGGTTGTGAAGCAGAGCTTCCTTCAAGGAAGTCAAATCTCTCTCTGGAAGTACCTCCCTCTGTGCTGGAAGACTGCAAGACAGGCTGAGAAAGAAGGGTTGCAGGGATGCCCAGCATCCCTGGGGAGCTGCCCCAAGGGCAAAATTAGAAATCAGCCTGGGTGGGGGGAAAGGACACAGGGAAGCTCTGTCCCCCATCCAGCCTTCCTGGAAAACAGGAACATCAACCAGTTAACACCAACAATAAGCAGCTCAGATCTCAGAGATTTCACTCAACTGGAAATCCTTAGGCAAGCTCTTTGTGGCAGATTTTTGCCTCATTTGGATACTTGATGGACTGAAGCCAGACTGTGTATTTACTTAGGAAAGAGAAGAATGAAACATTTAAACAGACTCTTCACGCTAAAGTTGCATTATCCAAAAGCAAGGTTAAAAAAAAAAATAGAGATTTCATATCATTTTTCAGCTCTCAAGGAATAAAATCCCCTCTGAATATGTAGATATATGTTTAGGTTTGGCTCATGCATTTTCTTAGAAGAAGAACATAATAAATGAAAGTGGGAGCTTTCATACCTAATGGAAGTAGACACGCAGCAGCTAACAGGAGGGCCCCAACGGGAGAGTAAGAGGTGGGAAGAGAAGAGAGCCTCTGGGGCTGAGGCCACCAGTGAGCAGCAGTTAAAGGAAGGGGGCTTTCTGCTTTCCAGCTCATAGGCCAGAAGTTGATATAAGCCTTGCTCACGGCTCAGGTGTGATGAGAGAGGGCCCAAGCAAGGCTTACTCTTCCCCTCGCTATACAGAAGCTTCTAAGGCAAAGAATGAGTGAAAGGTTTCTGGTCTTCCTCACCATATGCGGAAGGAAAAGAATGGCCAATGAGGAAGGGAAGAGGAGGAAGGGTCCCCAGCCAACCCCCCACTACTGCCTGCTGCAGGAGTCTTGTGTCTGAGTTCACAACAGGGATGCCCAGGAGGGCTCTGGGGAAAAAAATCACAGGGCCAGGCTGGTGATGACAACCAAGACCCAGGCAGCTCCTGCAGCCTAGAGGCCTCCTAGGCCCAGAGCAGGTGCTTGAGACCCTTCTGCCCTCCTGG
The DNA here is from genome assembly GCF_048418805.1 of Vulpes vulpes. NCBI lineage: Eukaryota > Metazoa > Chordata > Mammalia > Carnivora > Canidae > Vulpes > Vulpes vulpes. The sequence goes on along the minus strand of NC_132791.1, from coordinate 10,618,627 downwards.
CACCATCCTCCTATACGGTGGCTCAGGAAAGGAGAGGCAGAGGTCTGTGAGCTCCTAGAACCAGGACTCAGAGGGAGAGGAGAAGACAAAAAGGCTGAGATTGAGAAAAGGAGAGTAAATGAGACCCAAAGAGGGAGAGAGGAGACAGGCCACAAAAGTAAAAACAAGAGTCACTGATGTTGACTGAACACTGTCTTAAGAGTTTCACGTGTATTAACTCATCTAATTAAGTCTTTACAACATCCTCTAGTGCACAATTATGCCCTATTTTATCTATGAAAAATCAAGGCTTAGAGCTAGCAAATGAAATGAAGATTCAAACCTAAATAGTCTGGTTCCAGAATATGAAAAGGAAAGAGAAGGGATGAGAATGGAAAGGAGAAAAGGGAAAGAAAATCTTACTAGGGAAGATGTTTCATGCAGTGGTTGGATGGTTGGATGGATGGATGGATGGACAGACAGATGGTAGGAGACAGAGAGATAAGTGGAGCAAGTCCAATATCTCGCTTTCACATCTGACCAGTGTGTCTCCACCAGTCACTGCACAGAGGCTGATCCCAGGCTGGTCTAGCTTTCTTTCTGTTCTGTCCAGGGTGCACTGTTGCACAAATTTCATTCCCCAAATCACATATTTCCAGAAAGGAAGAACGAGAAGAGCACATGTAGCCTACAAAGGAGTAGTTTATGCTGTCTTCCAAGGCTAGAGTGTGAAAACGTGTTCCCTATATTATTGCGCTCGGAGAAAGCTAAATGACTCAGTGTTTTTAAAATTCTGCTCAAGAAGACATAGACATAGCCAACAAGCAAATGGGAAAATGCTCCACATCACTGGCCATCAGGGAAATACAAATCAAAACCACAATGAGATGCCACCTCACACCAGTGAGAATGGGGAAACTTAACAAGGCAGGAAACAACACATATTGGAGAGGATGCGGAGAAAGGGGAACCCTCTTACACTGTTGGTGGGAATGTGAACTGGTGCAGCCACTCTGGAAAACTGTGTGGAGGTTCCTCAAAGAGTTAAAAATAGACCTGCCCTACGACCCAGCAATTGCACTTCTAGGGATTTACCCCAAAGATTCAGATGCAATGAAATGCCGGGACACCTGCACCCCGATGTTTCTATCAGCAATGGCCACAATAGCCAAACTGTGGAAGGAGCCTCGGTGTCCATCGAAAGATGATGGATAGAGAAGATGTGGTCTATGTATACAATGGAATATTCCTCAGCCATTAGAAATGACAAATACCCACCATTTGCTTCGACGTGGATGGAACTGGAGGGTATTATGCTGAGTGAGGTAAGTCAACCAGAAAAGGACAAACATTATATGGTCTCATTCATTTGGGGAATATAAAAAATAGTGAAAGAGAATAAAGGGAAAGGAGTGAAAATATCAGTGAGGGTGACAAAACATGAGAGACTCCTAACTCTGGGAAATGAACAAGGGGTAATGGAAGGGGAGGTGGGCGGAGGGTTGGGGTGACTGGGTGACGGGCACTGAGGGGGGCACTGGGCAGGATGAGCACTGGGTGTTATGCTATATGTTGGCAAATTGAACTCCAATAAAAAAATTTTTTTAATAAAATAAAATAAAATTCTGCTCAATAGATGTTTGCTGCATGTTCATCCTAGGTCAGGCCCTCTATCAGGCAGGAGAGAAGAATGAAGAAGACTCTGGATTCTTCAGGGGTCAACAACTGCTCCGCAGCCCCCAGGGGATGCCATGAGTCCTACATGCATCATGAGAGTAAAGCCCACACGAGCAAAGAGCAGGAGGAGCAAACGACGTTGCCTGAGAGGGTTGAGGACAGCTTGGCATAAGTGGCATCTGAGCGAGATGAGCTGGAGATCCCCCGGTGAGGAAGAAGACAGCAGGCAGCACCAGCAGAGGAAACCACATAAGCGCCGGCCAGGTGTGAGAGTGCGGGGAACCTTCCAGAAAATTGTCAGAAGTTCACAACGACAGAACTGCACAGGGAGGAAGTGGTGGGGAATAACCCCAGTGACAAACGTGGAGGTCTGACAACGATGAGTCTTAACCGCCTCTCGAAGGCATGTGTGTGTTAGACTTTGAAGTCAGGGACCCTTTGAGCATCTGGCCGAGCTCTGAATCCTCTCCCCAGAAAATACACTCACACCCAAATACAAAATGTTACGCTCAGCGTCGCAGGGTTCTCATATCCCTGCTTAGATAGCCCTCGCTGTACACGATACGGAGCCACGGATTGTTTTAGCAAGAGAGGATATGATCAATCCACGTACTAGGAGACGGCAAGAGAACAGAAAATAAAAGTCCCCATTTTAAGGTCAAACACACCTGGACGTGAGACCCTGCTCTGCCCCTGCCCAATTGCACAACTTCAAGAGTTGATTTAATACGTAGCGACTCAGTTTCTCATTATAAAATGGTCACAGTTATAGTTCCCACTTCATGAGGCTGAGGGAAAGATCGAGACAAAGCACTTCAGTGCTTACCACAGGGCCCAGAGTGCAAGGCGAGCACTGGCCCCACAGGAGCTTTTTAAACAATAAACGTGGTTCCGGTGAGGGAAGTGGGAGGCCCCAGGGAATGATCCAGGGCAATGGGCTCACCTACCACCCCCTGGATGTGCCCAGTCCCAGCTCCCTGCTGGGTGGATACCTGGCTACGTTACGCACATTGAGAATCAGTTCTGGACAAAGCAGGCCCACAGGTGGATGCTACTGCTTTCTGGATGAATACAGGGTGCCCGAGCATCCTGAAGCCAGAAACATGGGATTGGAGAATGACTGAGCAAAGGAACTCACTCCTCGTGTTTCCAAACAGATTTCATAACCAGATGATGCCTAAGATTTAAACTTGGCAGCCACAAGTCTATTCTTCAGATTGTGAAACCAATATTCACATAGCTGATGGTGCAGATTCCCAATCGAATGACACAGGTTCCACTGAAGATGCCGACCACAGATATATCAGAGGTGCTTTGCTCTGTCTCATCTGGCAGGAAGGGCACAAGCCATTGGAAAGAACTCTGCTTACGGAGCACACCTTGTGCCCGGCACATAGTAGGCACTCAATAAATATATGTTAAATGGATGAATGAAAACAAAGTTACCACTGGACTTTCCAAAGTGAAAGAGAACATATTAGAAATGGGGCCTCGGAGTTTATGGAGTCAGTCTGGTCTCCCATTCTGCAGGCATGGAAAGGGACACTCAGAGGCAAAGTCATGTTCCCAGTGACACGGTACTTGTTATGAGTCGAATTGTGTTCCCCCCAGACATATACTGAAGCTCTAACCCCTGGTTCCTCGGTATGACCCCATTTGGGTCTTTATGGAGGTAATCAAGTTAAAATGAAGTCATTAGAGTGGGCCCTAATCCAATATGACTAGCGCCCTACTAAAAAAAGAAAATTTGGACACAAATATGAGAAGAACACAATGTTAAAATAAAGTCAGAGATTGGCTCCTGTGGGCCAAAGAACTCCAAAGGTTGCCAGCGAACCACCAGAAGCTGGGAGAAGAGCATGGAACAGATTCTCTCTCACAGTCCTTGGAGAAAAATCAACCTTGCCGACACCTTGATCTCAGACTTCTGGTCTCCAGAACTGTGAGACAATACGTTTCTGTTGCTTAAAC